>NC_090436.1:555844056-556447902 GCF_031143425.1 Pleurodeles waltl
CTGTTTCCGCCCGCCGGCCCAGCAGAATGTTGTTTATTGGGCCGGCGGGGTCCTCAACGGGCTGGCGGTCTGTATTTAGACTGCCAGCTCAGAACTCGGCGGGCATCGGACAAAGAAAACCATTCACACTCCCAGCTGCAGGCCCAACACAATACAATACTTACTTTTACAAACAGTGTCATTCAAGGGCAGATCACTGTCATACGGCAACAGAGCTAGCACTGTGGATGAGGATGGCTCCAGGCCGTCCTCACCACCCAATGGAGTTAAAGCAGTATCGGGTGGTCTGTTTTTGTAATGTTCCAGCAAAAACTAATTTAACTTTGTTCTTTAACAAGCAGCACTTCAACAAGAAAAATGAAAAATGAAAAAATGAAATAGGATATGTAATAGCAAATCTGATGTGTGTCTTGTGCAACAAGGATGAAGCAAATGTAATCACTGTGCAACACAGACAGGAATCTGTCACTTTGCATGTTCAGTCTTCATGACTGTGATTGAGCATTACAAGCAGTCATACTGTTTCCATCCAGATGCTGTGGCTGTCCAAAATGTATGACGCTGTGCCTAGCAAATTTAGTTAAAGCCCGTGAACGTGTGGTGTTATGGGCAGAGCCACTGACTTTGGATCTAGGAAACGAGGTTTGAGCCTCGACTTTGGCTTAGTCCTCTTTGCCGAAAAATAGCTGATCTGCCCTGAGGGGTTGGAACACAAAAAAGTCCCCCCACGGGAGCACCCTTCTACACACTATCCCTGGAGTCTAGTGGGCTTCTGCCTCTCCCCACCAGGGCAGATCAACTTAAAAATGGTCGATATGCCCTCAGGGTACGCAAAATAGAAAAAAATGGCCAAGGGGAGTGACCCTTGACCAAGGGGTTGTTCCCCTTCCAAACTTAATCCCTGGTGTCATCTAGTGGGCTTCCCCATCCACCCCAGAGGGCAGACTGGACTAAAAAGGACAAATCTGCCTTCTGTGGGCTGAATGCCAAACAAAATGGTCCCCAAGGGGAGCGACCTTCACCCAAGGGGTCACTCCACTTCAACACACAATTTCCTAGTGGGTTTCCATTCCCCAGATGGTAGCTCAGCCTTAAAATAGCTGATCTGCCATTTATGGGGGGAAGAATGCAAGGAAATGTATTCCCCAACGTACGCAAACCCTAGGCAAAGGGGTTGCTCGCCGTAATCATTAAATAATAAAATCCCTGGCATCTAGTGGGTTCTGTCCTCTCCAGGGGGCAGAGCAGCTGAAAAAATGGCTACCCTTCAGAGGGCCAAAACATGGATATAAAATTATCCCCTAAGGGGAACTACCCTTTCCCAAGGGGTTTCTCCCCCAACAAATACCAGAGCCCTGGTAGTCTAGTGGTGTATATTCCTTCTTCATTATTGCGGCCCCCCACCCATGATTGTGATGAAGGAATCCACTACAGACAGACATGAGGGAAAGGAAAACTCTTTCCTTTCCCCCATGTCTGTTCTTCTAACAGCCCCCTGGAGAATAACTTACCAAAAGCAGGTCCTCCCTCTTAACACCCTGGAATAAAAAGGCATGATGCAGGTGGGTCCATTGGGCAGCACCAGCACTCCCAACATAGGTACGTGCCAGCATGCCCTGAAGTTGTCCTCATCACACGAGCACCGTGGATGAGGATGGCTCCAGGCCGTCCTCACCACCCAATGTAGTTAAAGCAGTATCTGGTGGTCTGTTTTTGTAATGTTCCAGCAAAAACTAATTTAACTTTGTTGTTTAACAAGCAGCACTTCAAGAAGAAAAATGAAAAATAAAAAAATAAAAAAATGTAATAGGATCTGTAATAGCAAATCCGATGTGTGCCTTGTGCGACAAGGATGAAGCAAATGTAATCACTGTGCAACACAGACAGGAATCTGTCACTTTGCATGTTCAGTCTTCATGACTGTGATTGAGCATTACAAGCAGTCATACTGTTTCCATCCAGATGCTGTGGCTGTCCAAAATGTATGACTCTGTGCCTAGCAAACATTTCTGGAACATTTAGTTAAAGCCCGTGGAGGTGTGGTGTTATGGGCAGAGCCTCTGACTTTGGAACTAGGAAATGAGGTTTGAGCCTCGACTTTGGCTTAGTCCTCTCTGCCTAAAAATAAAAAATAAATGCAATCCTCTGTAATGTAATTGGTGATCATGTAAAGCAGCTCTATACAACTAGTAATCTTTTTTTAATGTATTGTGCCTAAGAAGAGAGAAAATGAAACAAGGGTTTCCCTTGACTGTCATTACATTTTAAAGTGGCAGCCATATTAGGTAAAGGGAAACTCTCCAACAGCCCAAAGAAGTGCAAATACAAGCACTGTTACCAATCAATCAATCAATCAAATACATTTCTTAAGCACACTACTCACCCAATAGGGTCTCAAGGCGCTGGGGAACTGGGGGTGGTTACTGCTCGAAAAGCCATGTTTTGAGGTGCTTTCTGAAGGTTAGGACGTCCTGGGTCTTGCGTAGGTTGGTGGGGAGGGAGTTCCAGGTTTTGGCGGCGAGGTGGGAGAAGGATCTGCATGGAGCATAGGATGCGGGGACTGTAGGAAGTGCGAGGACGGCAGAGCGGAGCTGTCGAGGTGGTATGTGGAAGTTGATTCGTTCGTTGAGGTAGGCCGGTCCAGTGTCGTGGAGGGCTTTGTGAGCGTGGACAAGAATTTTGAAAATTATCCTTTTGTTGAAGGGCAGCCAGTGTAGGGATCTGAGGTGGATGGAGATGTGTTTGTGGTGAGGGCGGTTGAGGATGAGACGTTGCGGCTGCGTTCTGGATTAGCTGGAATTTTCTCTGAAGCTTGGTCGTGGTCCCTGCGTAGAGGGCGTTGCCATAGTCCAGTCTCCTGCTTCTGAGGGCGTGGGTGACTGTTCTTCTTGTTTCTAAAGGAATCCATTTGAAAGTCTTGCATAGCATGCGAAGGGTGTTGAAGCAGGAGGATGATATGGCGTTGATTTGCTGAGTCATGGAGTGAGATGAGTCCAGTATGAAGCAAAGATTGCGTGCATGGGTGGTGGGTGTTGGGGGTGGTCCGAGGGTGGTGGGCCACCAAGAGTCGTTCCATGCTGTCTTGTTGGTACCGAAGATGATGATCTTTGTTTTGTCTGAGTTCAATTTGAGGTGGCTTGCTGTCATCCAGTTGGCGATGTCGAGGAGTCGGCGTGCAGGTTATTCTTGGTGGTGGCTGGGTTCCTAGGGAGGGAGATGATGAGCTGGGTGTCGTCAGTGTATGAAATGAAGGTGAGGCCGTGGGGGCAGAGGATGTTGGTGAGTGGAGACATGTAGATGTTGAAAAGGGTGGGGCTGAGGGAGGATCCTTGGGGGACCACACAGATGATCTTGGTCGCTGTAGACCAGAAAGGAGGGAGGCAAACTCTTTGGGTTCTTTCGGAGAGGAAGGAGGTGAGCCAGGCCAGGGCTTTGTGGTGAATTCCGGCATCGAAAAGGCTTGTGCGGAGGGTTTGGTGGCATACAGTGTCAAAAGCTGCAGAGAGGTCTAGCAGGATGATGGCGACGGTCTAGCCCTTGTCCAATGTGGTCCTGATGTCGTCTGTGCAGGCGATGAGGGCGGTCTCAGCGCTGTGGTTTTTGCGGAATCCAGACTGGGAGACATTGAGTATGTTGTTGTCTTCTAGGAAGCGAGACAGTTGTACGTTTACTATCTGCTCCACGACCTTTGAGGGGAATGTGAGAAGAGAGATGGGTCGGTAGTTTGTGAGGACTTCAGGGTCTGCTTTGGGTTTTTTGAGAAGAGCGTTGACTTTCGCGTGTTTCCAAATATCTGGGAAGGTTGTGGTGTTGAAGGAACTGTTGATGACGGCCCGAGCTGGGGAGCGATGATTTGGCTGGCCTTGTTAAAGATGTGGTGGGGGCAAGGGTCTGTTGGGGAGCCTGAGTGGTTGGAGCTCATGGTTTTGCCGATTTCTTCGCATTAGTGGGGGTCCAGGTGCTCAGTATATTGGTGCGGCAGGGTGTTGTGGTGTTGGTTGTATCCGTGGTGGTGATGGTGGCTGCGGACGATGTGAAGCTGTCGTGTATGTCCTCGATTTTGCAGTGGAAGTAGTTGGAGAGGGAGTTGCAGAGGTCTTGGGAGTGTGGAGGGTCGATGGTGCAGGATTTGGGTTTGGTGAGTTCTTTGATGATGGCAAAAAGTTCCTTGCTGTTGTGTGAGTTGTTGTCTATGCGTTCTTTGTAGAAGGACCGTTTGGTGGTCCGGATGAGTTGGTTGTGTTTGTGCATGGGTGTTTTGAGGGCGGGGAAGTTGCTCATTGAGGGTTCTTGGGGCCAGGCTTTCTCAATTTTTCGGCATTCTCGTTTGGAAGACTGAGGTTCTGTGGTGAACCAAGGGGTGGTCTTGATGGTGCGGGTGTTGTTGTTTGTTTTCAAAGGGGCGAGGGAGTCTGCGCAAGTTTCTAGCCATCATGTGAGGTTGAGGGCGGCGGTGTTGGGGTTGTTGGTGTTGGGAGGTAGAGCTTGTGCGAGGTTGGAGATCAGGTGTTCTTTGGAGATCTTGCGGTAGGGGGTAGGGTGTTGGTGGTGGGTTTCAGGAAGTGGACGCAGTGGTAGTAAGACCAGTGGAGTTCGGTGGTGTGAGTGAAGGTGATGTGGCTACTGGAGATGAAGATGACATCTAGCGTGTGTCCGGCTGAGTGGGTGGGTGAGGTGACCAGTTGCTTGAGGCCGAGGTTTGCGAGGTTGTCCAGTAGGGCAGTTGAGTTGCAGTCAGGGTGCTTTCCAGGTGAAAGTTAAGGTCACCAAGGAGTAAGTAGTCTGTGGAGGTGAGGGCGTGGGAGCTGATAGTGTTGGCAATGGTGTCGTAGAATGGGGGCGGGGTCCTGGTGGTCTGTAGATGAGGGTTCTTCTTAGGGTGGAGTTGGCATTGATGTGTACCTGAAAGTGTAGGTGTTCTGTGTTGTCTAGGGTGTTGTTGGTGTTGGTGGAAATTTTGATGGAGTTTCTGTGTATTATGGCGATACCTCCTCCTGGTTTGTTGGTGCGGTCTCTACGGGTGATTTTGTAACCTTCTGGGATGGCTATGGCGATGTTGGGTACTGATGAGGAGTTCATCCATGTTTCAGTGAGGAAGGTGATGTTGGGAGAGTTTGTGGTGAGCAGGTCCCAAAGCTCGATGGCGTGCTTGTGGACGGAGCAGGTGTTAAGGAGGATGCAATTGAGGTGATTGGGGGGTTTGGTGTTGTTGTGGTGCTTGTTGGTGTTGTTGGTGTTGGTGTGAGTGCAGGAGAAATGGCATGAGTGGCATGTGAAAGGTCCGTTTGTGTGTTTGGGGTTGGCCTGGACGCAGGTAGGGTGCTGGCCGGGGTTGAGAGCAAGGAGCTCTGTGGAGGAGTAGTGGCGCTTGGGAGGGCTGGAGGAGCGTGGACCAGGGGGACAGGCGCTGGGTGTGGTCCTGGCGCAGATGGGCGCAGACGGGCTTGCCTCTGGTGCGCCTCTGGCGCACCGCTGCCCGCTCCTGCCATTAAGAAGGGGAGGTGGGAGGGAGGAGCAGCTGGAAGGTGGGAGGGAGTGCCCAAAGGGGGCGCGAGGGGGCGGGCCGCAGGGGACGCAGCACCTGGGTCAGAGAAACCGGCGAGAGCTGGAAAAGATAACGGGCACAATTTAGAACGCAAAATACAAAGTGGAGCAGAAAATGGGCACAGTTTAGGGTAAAAACTGTGTGTAAAACGAAAATCCAAATACAAGAAACAAAATATAGAAACAAAATACACGGTATACTAGACATGCCTACCACTAGGCACCAGGGATGAGGCGGAGGCTGGTGAATGCGGGTGGTGGAGGGCCTCGAACTTGTTTCGCAGCAACAGCGGGGTCAGGGGCACGGAGGCAGGCTGGTGGAGCCGAGTGTACTCCTGGCCCAAAGGAGGTCAGGAGGTCACACTAGGCGCCGCGCATCAGCTGCCATTAAGAAGGGGAGGTGGGAGGGAGGAGCAGCTGGGAGGAGGGAGGGAGTGCCCAATGGGGGCGTGAGGCTGGCAGGCCACAGGGGATGCAGCGACTGGGTCAGAGTAACCGGCGAGAGCCGGAAAAGATAATGGGCACAATTTTAGAGCACAAAATACAAAGTAGAGCTGAAAATGGGCACAGTTTAAGGTAAAAACAGTGTGTAAAATGAAAAACCCAATACAAGAAATGAAATACGAAATACAGAAACGAAATACACGGTATACTAGACACGCCTACCACTAGGCACCAAGGATGAGGCGCATGCGGGTGCCTGCGGGTGGTGGAGGGCCAAGGAAGTACTCATTGTCTGCCCAATTAAATTGTGTACACATGGTTACCAACATGTGAGTGGAGCAAAAGCCCTTTTCTCCTGATGATGCTCACATCATTGTCTGGCGACAGGTGCGCTGTAAAGTCAGACGATAAAAAAGTAAGGCTTGGGCCTCAGAAAAGGTTTATTTTGTCAGGTCTGAATAGCAGTTTAAAATTGCACTACATGCTGCAGTGGCATGCCGGAGACATAGTTTAAAAGGCTAATTTAGTGGATTGGCACAATGAGTGTTGAAAGCCCACTTGTAGCATTTAATTTACAGGGCTTAGGTGCATATAATACTGTTTACTAGGGAATTAAACATAAATTAAATGTGCCAATTAATGGTAGGCAAAATGTGCTATCTTTTAGGGAGAGCACATGCACACTTCAGCACTGACTAGCAGTGGTAAAATGCAGAGTCGTAGGGTGTCAGGTCTCAAAATAAGTAAGTAATTCAATTTAATAAGTAAGTTATTTAAAAAATAATAATAATAGAATATGGGTATTGTTAGAAATTGGGTCTCTGGTTGGCAGTATTATGCACTTTGACCAAGTAGGAACCACAATCCTAATTAGGGTAAGTCAGATACACAGCACAAGTTAACCTGTGCTCACCTTCTTGTAGCTTGGCTCAGAGCAATCATGCTTAACTTAAAAGGTAGTGTATGAAGTATTTGTGCAATGCTTAAAACGGTAAAACAATGAAAACACCACACAAAAAAAAATCCACACCAAGTTTAGAAAAATAGATCTTAATTTAATGAACAAAACAAGACTAAAACAATAAAAGTCTAATGAGCAGAAGTCTAGATATGATTTTTAATAAATATCTGTAATTGTAGTGCTTAAAAGCTTAACATGCCAACTAGGGCTTTCTGGTCACGCTAGACAGGGGTAAATCTAAAATTTCAAGCCAACAGTTATGGAGCACGGGCCGGTTACAGAGACCAACTTTGTCCTGCTGATACAGTACCTTGCGTGGAACTTTGCGTCGAGGTTGAAGGTCCAATGCAAGAAGCAGAAGAGACGATGCAAAAGCGATCTGTCAGTTCTGATCCACGCAGACAGGGGTTGCGTTGTTGTTGAACCACACAGTCATTGATGCCTCGAGGTGCGGCTTGGAAGACTTTGTAATGAAGGTGATGCATCATCATTGAGGTGCACAGATGGCAATGCGAAGGTGATGTGCTGGGATCTGATGATGATACGTCAATCCTGAGCCTACCAATCGGTGATGTGAAGTCCTCGTCCTCAGGGGCATTATGTCGGTGTCGAGGACAGATGTAATGGTTCCAATGAGCGCAGGGATGGAGACGCATGCATTTTCTCAGAACACAGCATAGGGCCCAGGGCCCAGGACTAAATTTGCATAACTTGTCAGTGTAAGACTCTGTCATGACCACACAAACTTGCCAAATCAAATCAAAGAAATGCCTGAGAAAAGCAAAGAGATATCCTCAGTGGAGACAGCAAAGCCCAAACTGGAAGAAGGTTTGCAGAGTAATCTTGCGCTTATTTCAAAGGAAGAATCAAGAAGAGAAGATTCAAGATGGCCGTCGTGAGTCCTGAAGATTAGTTATAGTTCTAGTCCTGCAATCTGTTTGTTGCTAGGTTACGAGCTCACCAGCTGGAAGCTTGGCACTTCAGCTGAGGTCTGACAGGAATCAGCTGTGTGGAGAGAGAGCGCGCTTCAGAGCAGAAACTCCTGTGAGGTAAAATTATACTTGAAGACTAATTGACAGAAAACGTGATAAATATTGTCAAGGTTTATTTGAGGAGTTTGATAGTAGACCGTTCCAGTGGAGGTTTGGCAAGGCTACAGAGTTTAATGTATGAATAAACCTTATGTTTACAAGGTTCCTGTTTAAGATACCAAAGCCAAAAGAAAAACGAACTTTAACAAGCAAGTATTTACAAATACCAAGGTTATAACCGAAGGCCGAGTTTAACGGAGAAATGAATGTTAACAAGTAAGCATTTACAAATGCAACAGTAATAAACCAAAGTAGAGTTTAAAAGAGAAACAAACTTTAATAAACAAGCATTTACAAATAAAAGTTATCGACAGATGTCGAAGTAAGAAAGGAGAAACTAACTTTAATAAACAAGTATTTACAAATACAAGTTATCAACACATGTCGAAGTAAGAAAGAAGAAGCGAACTTTAATAAACAAGCATTTACAAATACAAGTATTGACAGAAGTCAAAATAAGACAGGAGAAACAAACTTTCACAAGCAAGAATTACCAATGCAATAAACATAATTAAACTCTCTAATGTAAAGTAGAAACCAACTAACATCAGCTGATTTGGAGAACACATTATCACCAACTATATATATATATATATATATATATATATATATATATATATATATATATATATATATATAGCAACATAAAACCAATCTCTAACAAAGGTTGAGAAGTTCTTCCAGAATCAGTAATAAGCATTTTTAAGAAGAGCTTATCATTCATAGAGAGAAGTAAGGCTACAGAGAACTCAGGGTGAGTGAAGAAATAATAGAATTAAAGAGAATTAAGTGTTAAGAGTAGAAAGTGTAAAACTGATGTTGTATGTACCTAGTAATTGCGACTGTGACTCTTGCAGGTGCTGCATCCAATCTTAGACGTGAAGAGGCAGAATGAGTACTGACGTTCATCATCTCTGTGGCAGTCTCTCTGCAATCCCATTCCCCTTTCCCCCTCCGGGGTACTCAGCACGAAGGATTAAAATTTGTTGTGAGTAGCTCGGGTCGGAACTGAGGAGTTATCTTCTGCTTCTGAGGAAATCGAATTGAAGTATCCTGACAGATTGAAGTGCCCAACACTAATTTTAGAGAAAAAACAGATTTCCTCCTGAGCAGAATGGCAGAAGGAATTGATATAAAAGCATTAGCCACCGTTTTGGAAGGGTTACAGAAACAATTAAATAACACCATAGAAGAAACAGTCCAAATAAAACAGCAAATAAATGAGTTAGGGAACACAGCTAAATCAAATGAATCTGTGTTTTTACAAATCCCTAGCCCTTCACAGTCTGCAGGTATATCCACTCAAGTAATTCATGCGGTTTCCCCTATTATTCCTTTGGCTCTTGGGGACCCAAATAAGGCGCAGATTTTTCTGACCCAATGCTCATTGCATTTTTTATGTAGACCAGTCATTTTTTCCGAAGACCAGTTCAAAGTGGCATTTATATTGTCTTATCTGACAGGTGATGCGGCCGCATGGTCCATGCCAATAATTTCCAGAAATGATCCTGTTTTATATAATTTCCAAAATTTCAAGGAAGAGTTCTTAAGAATATTTGATTGGCGAACTGCAGCTCAAGCCACTGACAATGAACTATTGGAAATCAGGCAAGGTAATAAAGATCTAGTAGCCTATCTGGCTCATTTCAATAAACTCATTGTAGAGACTGCCTGGCCGGAGTCAAAAAGAGGCGCCATATTTTATCGTGGACTGAGAGATGAATTGAAAGATGCCTTAGCACAAGTTCCAAATAGACCCACCGAAATTTCGGAGTTAATTGATCTTGTGTTACAGATTGACCACCGGTTAACCAAACGAAGAGCAGAAAAGAGAAGAGAATATCGATCATATCCCCTGAGAATTGTTCGTGTAAGAAATGATCATTCGAGAGCCGGAGAAGGGATAACGATAGAAGAACCAATGCAAATTGGTTCCATCCGAGGTCCTTTATGTAAGGAAGAAAAAGAGAAAAGAAGAGTGAATCAACTATGTTTATATTGTGGTGCATCTGGGCATTTTGTTCAAAACTGTCCCAAGAAACCCAAAGCTCTTCAGTCGGGAAAAGGCCAGCTTCATCAGTAGAGGGAGTTGCCCTGATGAAAGCAGAACCCAAGACAACTCCTTTAGATCAACAAGTGGCAAATACCTTACAAACCTCAGCGCCACATTTGGTACAAACAGTATCAGTTAATACCCTTGAGAAGGAAATTCAAGGGATCTCAGTTATGATAGACTCTGGAGCTACGGGCAACTTCTGTGATATCAAATACGTTCGTAAAATGGGTATTCGATTTATCAAGAAATCTATTTTGGAAGTAGTAAGAGCTGTGGATGGAACCAATCTTTCTTCAGGACCCATTTCCCATGAGACCGAACCAATTCAGATGCAAGGTTTTGGTGGGCATCAGGAGCAGATAATCTTTAATTTGATAGATGCTCCACAATTTCAACTCATTTTGGGTCTGCCCTGGTTTACAGAACATAATACACAAATTGATTGGAGCAAGAGAACAATCAAGATGAATTCCTCTTACTGCAAAGAGAATTGCTTTCATGATGGAGTGGAAGTGTCCACCAAGTCCCAAGCGGCCTTTTTATCATCACACTCTTCAATGATCTGTGCACAAAAAACAACAGAAATCCCAAAAGAATATGAGGATTTAGTCGCCGTTTTTGATGAAAAGGAGGCTGAGAAATTGCCGCCACATCGACCCTACGACTGCAAAATTGAACTGGAGCCAGGTACGATATTGCCATGTAGCAGAATATACGCATTGACCGAAGCAGAGAACCAACATTTAAAGGAGTATTAGTATCAATATCTTGCTAATGGTTTTATTCGTCCTTCTGAATCCCCAGTGTCATCCCCACTATTTTTCATACCAAAGAAGGATGGGGGTCTTCGAACTTGCATTGATTATCGAGCCCTCAATCAGGTTACCACCAAGAATCGATACCCAATGCCTTTAGTGTCAGTTTTATTAGATCAAGTAAAGAATGCTAGAATCCACACCAAATTGGACCTGCGAGGAGCATATCATTTGATACAAGTGGCTTCAGGGGATGAATGGAAAACCGCTTTTCGGACTCGATACGGATTATTTGAATATCAAGTGATGCCTTATGGGTTATGCAATGCTCCTGCTGCTTTCCAGCATTTTGTTAATGATATATTACGAGAATTCCTCGACCGGATTGCCGTGGTTTATATAGATGACATTTTAATCTTTTCCGACAATCTACAGGAGCACATTTCCCATGTTCGATCCATCCTCACAAGGTTGCAAGAAAACCATCTCTATGTAAAATTGGAGAAGTGTGCATTTCATGTGGAACGAGTTGAATTCTTAGGATTCATTTTGTCACCAGAAGGAGTTAGTATGGATCCTACCAATATAAAGACAGTGCACCATTGGCCTTGTCCTTGCAATGTCAAAGAGATCCAGAGTTTCTTGGGGTTCGCTAATTTTTATCGAAGATTCATATCCAATTTTTCTCAAACAGTTACACCCATTACTCGATTGTTGAAGAAAGGAGTGAAGTTTGAGTGGACAAAAGAAGCTGAAAATGCTTTTAATTTTTTGAAGAATTCCTTCATCTCAGCTCCAATCTTGCTCCACCCCAATCCGGATGAGCCATATTATGTGGATGCAGATGCTTCAGATGTTGCCATAGGAGGTATCCTTTCCCAGCGTCATAAAGATACAGGTCAATTACATCCAGTGGCCTATTTCTCTCTAAAATTAACACCACCAGAGATACATTATTCAATTGTGGAGAAGGAGCTATTGGCAGTCCAAGAAACCTTTCGTGAGTGGAGGCATTACATTTTGGGAGCTAAGCATAAAGTGATCGTTTACACGGACCACCGAAATTTACAGTTTTTAAAATCAGCTCGAACTCTAACAGCTAGGCAACTGCATTGGTCCCTATATTTTGCAGACTTTGATTTTGTTATCACTTTCAGACCAGGAAAAGTAAATGGGAAGGCAGATGCTCTATCTTGAATTGATACCGGTGCAGTTAAAGAGCCTCCAGAAAAAGAATTGATTATTCCACAAGAGAAGTTCATATCTGCCATATTGTATGAAGATTTAACCAAGGAAATTCAAGAAAACTTAACATTCAAAGGAATGCTGAAGTGGTCCAAAGAAGGCCAAGGAAGAGAAATCAAAAATGGTTTGCCATACTTTAAAGGTGCACTATATGTTCCGACTGTGGAGCTGCAAGAAAACATTCTTCAGGCTTATCATGATGATCAATTGGCTGGACACAAAGGAATTTAAAAAAACCAAAATCTGATACAACGAGAATTCTGGTGGCCAAAAATGAAAACTCAGATAAGACAATATGGGGGTTATTCTAACTTTGGAGGAGGTGTTACTCCGTCCCAAAAGTGACGGAAAAGTGACAGATTTACCACCAGCCGTATTACGAGTCCATTATATCCCATGGAACTCGTAATACGGCTGGTGGTATATCCGTCACTTTACCGTCACTTTTGGGACGGATTAACACTCCTCCAAAGTTAGAATAACCCCCTATGTGTCAACTTGTGACAAATGACAAAGAGGGAAATCAAATAGAAAAGCTTCACAAGGTCTGTTAAGACCTTTGCCCACTGCACCCCATGCTTGGCATACTGTTACTATGGATCTTATAGTGGACCTCCCTAGTAGCCAAGGTTTTAAAACTATCCTAGTTTTTGTAGACACTTTTACTAAAATGGCGCATTTCATTCCTTTGAAAGAAATCTCTCGAGCCCCACAGGTTGCACAGTTGTTTACACAACACATAGTACGCGCCCATGGTATCCCAAAAATTCTAGTTTCAGACAGGGGGTCCCAATTTGTTTCTCGCTTTTGGAAGGCCTTTAGTAAAAGATTAGGAATTGATTCTCGTTACTCTACCAGTTACCATCCTGAAACTGATGGGCAAACAAAGAGAGTGAATCAAGAGTTAGAACAGTATTTAAGACTCAATTTATTTGATCAAGAGAAGGAATGGCCCGAGTTGATGTTGGCAGCTGAATTTGCTTACAATAATGCTGTTCATTCCACCACTGGGTTCACCCCCTTTTATCTGAACAATGGTAGACATCCTAATGTAATGCTGGGTAAAGAAGATGATTCAGTGCCTGCAGTAGAAGAGATGGTGAGGGATTTGCAGACCACGTTAGTTAGGGATAGAAAAAACATAATTCAAGCAAAATATTCATATAAGACTCAGGCTGATAGAAAAAGAAGAGAGAGACCCATTTATTCGAAAGGAGACAAAGTTTGGTTATCCATTCGTCATATACGTCTCAAAGGAAATCGCAAATTTCAGCCACGATTTATAGGTCCATTTAAAGTTGACAAGATGATCAATCCAGTGGCAGTTAAATTGCAGTTGCCAGCTCATCTAAAGATACATCCTGTTTTCCATGTCTCCTTGTTAAAGAACAGTCCTCCAAATTTACGTCAAAACTCTCCTCCAAGTCCTATCCAGATTAGCTCTGCAGAAGAGTATGAGGTCAATCAAATCTTAGATTCCAAAATCCGTAATGGCAAGCTTTACTATCTAATTGATTGGAAAGATTATGGTCCAGAGGAACGATCCTGGGAGCCACACGAGTATTTACATGCTTCAAGATTAGTGAGCAACTTTCATAGAACCTACCCAAGCAAAACTAAATTGGAGAACTGTTCCTTGAGGAGGAGTACTGTCATGACTACACAAACTTGCCAAATCAAATCAAAGAAATGCTTGAGAAAAGCAAAGAGATATCCTCAGTGGAGACAGCAAAGCCCAAACTGGAAGAAGGTTTGCAGAGTAATCTTGCGCTTATTTCAAAGGAAGAATCAAGAAGAGAAGATTCAAGATGGCCGTTGTGAGTCCTGAAGGTTAGTTACAGTTCTAGTCTTGCAATCGGTTGGTTGCTAGGTTACAAGCTCACCAGCTGGAAGCTTGGCACTTCAACTGAGGTCTGACAGGAATCAGCTGTGTGGAGAGAGAGAGAGCGCTTCAGAGCAGAAAGTCCTGTGAGGTAAAATTACACATGAAGACTATTTTACAGAAAACGTGATAAATATTGTCAAGGTTTATTTGAGGAGTTTGATAGTAGACCGTTCCAGTGGAGGTTTGGCAAGGCTACAGAGTTTAATGTATGAATAAACCTTAGGTTTGCAAGGTTCCTGTTTAAGATAGCAAAGTCAAAAGAAAAACGAACTTTAACAAGCAAGTATTTACAAATACCAAGGTTATAAACGAAGGCCGAGTTTAACGGAGAAATGAATGTTAACAAGTAAGCATTTACAAATGCAACGGTAATAAACCAAAGTAGAGTTTAAAAGAGAAACGAACTTTAATAAACAAGCATTTACAAATACAAGTTATCGACAGATGTCGAAGTAAGAAAGGAGAAACTAACTTTAATAAACAAGCATTTACAAATACAAGTTATCAAGACACGTCGAAGTAAGAAAGAAGAAGCAAACTTTAATAAACAGGCATTTACAAATACAAGTATTGACAGAAGTCAAAATAAGACAGGAGAAACAAACTTTCACAAGCAAGAATTACCAATGCAATAAACGTAATTGAACTCTCTAATGTAAAGTAGAAACCAACTAACATCAGCTGATTTGGAGAACACATTATCACCAACTATATATATATATATATATATATATAGCAACATAAAACCAATCGCTAACAAAGGTTGAGAAGTTCTTCCAGAATCAGTAATAAGCATTTTTAATAAGAGCTTATCATTCATAGAGAGAAGCAAGGCTACAGAGAACTCAGGGTGAGTGAAGAAATAATAGAATTAAAGATAATTAAGTGTTAAGAGTAGAAAGTGTAAAACTGATGTTGTATGTCCCTAGTAATTGCGACTGTGACTCCTGCAGGTGCTGCATCCAATCTTAGACGTGAAGAGGCAGACGTTCATCATCTCTGTAGCAGTCTCTCTACAATCCCATTCCCCTTTCCCCCTCCGGGGTACTTAGCACGAAGGATTAAAATTCGTTGTGAGTAGCTCGGGTCGGGACTGAGGAGTTATCTTCTGCTTCTGAGGGAATCAAATTGAAGTATCCTGACAGACTCACAGTTGGCAGAGTCCAGAAGCTGTAGCTGAGTGGAGTGAAGACTTTGAAGTCCCTGAGACTTCGGAACACGAGGCAAACCCTTAGGGTCACTTTGGTTTCGGGGAATGTAGAGATGCAGGTCCAGTCCTTCTCACTTCCAGGCAAGGAGGGCAGCAGGCAACAGGGCAGGTACAGCAAAGCAGGAGCCCAGCAATGTCCAGCAGAGTTCCAGCAGAGTGACAGTCCCTGTAGCAGCACATCAGTCCTTCTTCCTGGTAGAATGTCCTCAGGTCCAGAAGTGTAATGATTTGGTGAAAGTTTGTGGTCCATTACTTACACTCAGTTGTGCCTGTGAAGTGGGAGAGACTTCACAGGCACAGAGACTCATTTGGTGTGCACAAAGTTCCTGCTCTTCCTTCCCAGGCTCCAGCCATACTACAAAGGTTAGGCAGCCCTTTATGAGGGCTATGGAGCCAGCATATTCAAGGGGAACTGTCAGCTCCTCCCTCTCATCTTGCCCAGGATGATCCATCAAGATGCTATTGCCCCACCAGGATGTTGATGGCCCATCAGACACACCTATGCTCCCTTTGTGAGTGGCTGTCCAGAGGTAATATACGAGAGCCCAGCTGTCACCTACCCAGACGTATATTCAGGGACAGGCAAAGGCACAGAATGGTTAATGTAAGAAAATTCCAACTTTCTAAAAGTGTCATTTTCATGCTTGCAACTTAGAATCTAACTTCACCTTATGTTGTGATTTTAAAGTGTGAGGCTGTCTGAACCCGGAGTGAGTGCCAAATAGGTATGGCCTTAGGTTCTTCAGCGCCTAGCCAACAACAAGGGCTTCCCTTTCTATTGAGCGCCACCTCTGTTCCCTGGGAAGTAGCCTCCTAGTGATAAAGACTACAGCTTGATCTAGGCCCCCTTCATTTAGCTTTGACAGCACCTCCCTCACAACATGCTCTTGGGCATCCGTTTAAACAATTAATTATTTGGAAAAGTCAGGGGCCTTGAGCATGGATGCCGTGCACATGAACTCCTTCAGAGTGTCAAAAGATTTCTGACACGCCTCTGTCCAGATCACCTGATGAGGCTGCCTCTTGGAATTCAGCTCTGTCAAGTGGACAACAATGGTGCCATACCCATTGTCCAATCTCCTGTAATAACCAGTGAGATCTAAGAAGTCTCTCACTACAGTATGGGTCATGGGGGCGTTCCCAAGCCAGAATGGTCTCAGTCTTGGCCTGGAGGGGCTGCACTTTGCCACCTCCCATTTGGTGGCCCAAGTAGACCACAGAACCCTGTCCTATCTGGCACTTGCTGGCCTTGATAGGCAGGCCTGCTCTCTGCAGAGCCTGAGGTATTTACTTGAGGCAACACAGGTGATCCTCCCAGCTGGAGCTGACGACTGCAACTGAAGCTCTCCAACCCCCCCCTTGGTCAAAGAAATCTGCCAGTAGACAGACGTTAGGTCAAATGTGCTGAGGAATTAGGCAGCTCCAAGATGATATATGAGCCCATCTGCTCTGAGGATGGGGTGTGCATCAGTCCTAATGACTGTACTGATGCCACAGTTTAGGTGTGACACCTGGCATGGGACCTTGGAGACCAGCAACACTGGGGTGAACAATGGACTGTTTGAGGGCTCAATAACCCCTAGTGACAACATTTTGGAGACCTCCTCCTTAATGTTACCCCACACATTATCAGACAACCTGTACAATGGGTGCACCATTTAGTGATACCTGGGGTAAGTGAGAAGAGAGAGGCAAACTGCCCCAACAACAGGTAGAAGTCTCTTAGTTGATCTAGGGTCAGTGTAGAGAACAGGATGACACCCTCCACTGACCCATCCTGCTCTTTGGAAGTTAGGGGGACGAGGAGAGTTTCATGCTCCTCTCCCACCCCATCATCAGTTACCCAGAGCATGGCAATCGCAGAACTCTCAAAGTGGGACTTGAGGTGATTCACATGCAGGACTCTCAAATGGTTCCTAGGATTCTTGAGGTCCACCAGTGGGCAACATCACTCTTGCGCTCCTTTACCTCATAGGGCCTGGACCAGTAGTACTGCAGAGCATGGGGCTCCACAGCTCTATTACCCACACTTTTGGGCCAGTCAGAAACTTCACCCAGGTGGCATTCTGGTAATATCAGCATTTCATGTCCTCATGGCTAGCCTCCAGCTTCTCCTGGACGAGTTTCCAGAAACGGGATGTTTGGTTTCGAAGGGTCAGCATGTAGCTGCCCACATCTTGGGGGGGCTCTACTGGGAGCTTGCTTTCAACACTCCTTCACCAAACTGAGAGGCCCTTTCACAGCATACGTGCACAGAAGTTCAAAGGGGCTGAAGCCAACCCCTTTCTGTGATCGTCTCTGTAGGTGATCAACAGGCATAGTAGGATGACTTCCTACTTATGCCTCATGGGTTTGAGTAGACCCATAACCTAGCCTTTGAAGGTTCTGTTGAATCATTCAAACAACCCATTGGTTTGGGGTGGTGAGGAGTAGAGAATTTGTAGTTGTATATAATTGGAAATGAAGTTGGTAACCCTGTCAGATGCCACATACTTAGTGAAAACCATATGGGTAAAGATCCCCATCATTGCCTTGGTCATGGCGGGCACAGTCACCATCCCGTGAGGGATAGCTTACGGGAGCCAGGTGGCATGGTCTACCAAGACCAGAAGAAATTTGTTGTCCATGGCTGTCTCAGGATCCAGAGGCCCAACAATGTTGATGCTCATCTACTCAAAAGGGGTTCCAGTGACAGGAGAAGTTTGTAGGGGGGGCTTTGTACTCCTCCTTGTCTTGCCACTTTCCTGGCAGGTATGACAGAACCTACAATACACATCTGAGGCCTTCCTCGTTTGAGGCCAATAGAAGATGGTGACAAGCCTGTCAAAAGTGTTTTCTTGCCGTAAATGACGTGACAGCTACACATCATGAGCCAGACCCTGTAGGAAGACCATGTAGCACTGAGGGAGCACCAACACAAGTGTTGTATCAGGCTCAGGTGTCACACACTCACCTGATTCCAAACAGTGGAGACTGGCACCGATGCTGGACCACCACTTCCAACCGGGAAGAAGCTTGACCCAGGGACAGTACTCCTAGTTCCAGATGACTTACAGAGTGGGAAGGTACAAAATAAAAAAGAACACTTGAGGTACTGGTTCTGCTCAGCAACGATGCTACTCTGCTTCACAGGATCATCACTTCTGGGGCCTTCTGGCTTTGGAGATGGTGGCTGTTTCCGAGACTTCACTGATGGTTACTGTGAAACTCAGTACATTAGAATTAACCAGAAGAGGAAATTACCATCAAGGCATCAAATCATCTGCTCAAGTCACAATACAATGCTTCAATATTCCACACTTATAGATTTCTTAATAATCACAACATGAGAGCAGATCAACCAGATACTCGAATGGAATCTCCTGGAACTCTCAGAGAAGACCTTGGAGCACTGGGTAAAGTTAAAGGCACTCCTCAGTAAACTCAGAACATAGGTTGGGCGTTAATGACTCTCCCACGATTGCACTTGGACAAAGGTTAGAGGAGTTCCACTATGCAGAATTTTGAAAAGTAATTAAAAAACTCCACAAGCTCTGTGGAATTCCACCAGTGTTTGCTGTACTTTTTTCATATTCAGGAGCACGATGCCAGTTCTCACGCTGAAAATATAGCACCAACAGCACCACATGGTTTGTCTGGGCGTGGCCATTTTGTTTTCTCTGTCTTTCAGTGCATTATGCAGGGTCTATCTTTAATCCACTCCTAATATTTTCAATCCCACCCTTTTCTAAATTATACACCCCTCATTTTCTTTTATTGTAGCAGTTTTTTTGTGACTTTTTTTTTATACTTTTTGCTTTTCCATTTAATTCTTTATTTTTTTCTTTCTTCCTTCCTTCTATTTCTTCCCTTTTCTATTTTCCACCCAGCTCAATTGCAGAGCTGAATGGCAGACGGAGTGGCGGCACTGTTGCGGCTGGTGGCCACTTACCTTGTGGACTTGAGTGCCCCCATGGGGTACAGCCCTTCCCATTTTCATCGAGGCAAAGGTGGCAACACTAGTGTTCTTTTTACAGTGCCACCTTTCCTCCATGCTGGCAGCAGGCTGCAGGCCTGGGAGCAGTTGCTCTCTTTGGGAGCATCAACTGCTTTGGAGGAGATTGCACCAATTTGTGCATCATCACGGTGGGGTCCAGCGCATCCAGCAGCAGTGGACACACAATTGGGTGGGCTTATTGGACCGAGATCAGCACCTGCTCAACCTGCTATGTGTTGAAGTGTCCGGGCTCGGTGAGTAATAATTTTTTTTTATTTTGTATGTGTTCCACAATGCTATTTTTGTTTCTAATAGCAGTGCTGACTTTTGGAGGTAATTTAATTTTATGCTACATGAATATTATGTGAACCAGTTTGAGCTAGCCAGGTTCTCAGTCAGGGCTTCCTAATGGTACTTGTTGGTGCACGTTTGGGCTAAATATTTAAGAAACCATATAGATTGAGACTCCTCCTGTCACCAAGAATAAGGTAGTGGTAGTAGTAGCAAGTAATATCAGTAAGTTAGCATTCTCTTCTCTGTCCCTTTCTTTATGTAGCGTATGCAGTTCCTCCCAATTGCAATCTCCCGGTGATGTGTAGTATCATAGTATGCATCTATGCATTGAAAAAAAAGGGAAACTAAGTTGGTCCATTAAAGGTGGTTGAGAGGCAAAGATCATCTGTTGAAATATGAATGCATTGATATTGGTACATAGTTGCAAATGTAATTTAGGTTTAGGAAATTTGGAGTAGGGCTTAGGTGTAGGAAATTAATAGGTCAATTTGAGTCAAGTCCATACTAGTACTATAGACAATCTAATTTAGAAAAGTACAACGTTACTGTGTTTGCCTTTGTCTGTCAAAATATTTTTGGGGAGATTAACTGTACCACTAATCAATTTTTGTATCTCCTTTATTTCTTACCTCAGCACCCAAGGGTAAGAAGAGGGCAGGTACAGGAGATGCTGGTGCCAATACTACTACCAGTGTGCCAGCTGGCTGATTCGCTGGCCCCAGTAGGTATTACTATTATATTATTCTTAATCCCCTAATTTTCACCTCTCCTCATTTAGAAACATTTTTCTTTTATTTTTACTCCACCTGTCCACCTTTTTTCATACTTATTTTTGTTCTATCTAAGCTTTGTTAAATGTTTGTTATCCCTGCATTTTTCTATTTGTCGCGTTTCTATGCCTGACGTCCTCCCATCTGTACTAGGTTTCTTCTGCTTTGTTGTTAAGCTTTGCTTTCCCTTGTCCCCTTATATATCTTGCAGACTGGTACTGTAATACTAAGAGAACATATTTTTAGAACAGGCACTCTACCAACAAAATTGCATGCCCAAGTCTGCTTTTCTATGCATGTTTGTGAAGGCTTTTTTTCCTTGCTTATTCCCATTGCATTTGCCAAGGAAAGATCTCCCCATAGGTCTTCCTGGATTGACCAAGATTTCTACCCCTTCATTATGCTTCAGTGACTTAGCTCTGCCCCTCCATTATCTAACGTTTGCAGTTGATTTGACTACCTGGCTTTTCTAACATAGTTAACCAACAAAATTCCTAAAGTGAATAATAGAAGAGGATAGAACTGTAATCATCTATTGTGGTTGTATTTTATTGAATTCGTTCTTAAAAAACAAGGGTAGGGATATCTGGCATCTAAAATGTGTAACATTTTTTTCAGCAGTACTGACCAACAGTACAGGGGCCAGCAGCATCACCAGTGTACTGGACGTGGCAGTGGTCAGAGGGGGAGAACGGGCGGCAACAGGGATGGACCTTTTTAAGTCATGTTGCTCTGGCTTATTGACAATTATTAGTATACTCACTGCAAGGGTGTTGCTTGTGAACCCCCTGCTTTAATAGGTACAGTGGGGGTTGAATTCTTAATGGCCTCTTCTATCTGCAACTCAGCATACAAAAGCTCATAATTAACAGATGCTACAAATGATGGGTTGATGGAAAGCGAATGAAGGATAGATGGCTAATAGAAAGAATGTGTAAAATGGTATATAAGTGAAAGAATATGTGAGTGGTGTGAGAAAGTAGCCTCTTTCTAGCATGGTTACCCCCACTTTTAGCCTGTTTGTGAGTGTGTGTTAGTGTATTTTACTGTCTCACTGGGATCCTGCTAGCCAGGACCCCAGTGCTCATGGTCAAAACCCTATTTGTCAGTGTGTTTTGCCTGTCTTACGGGGATCCTGCTAGCCAGGACCCCAGTGCTCATAGTTTGTGGCCTAATGTGTGTGTTGTCAGTAGTGCTTAACTGTGGCACTGAAGTTCTGCTAACCAGAACTTATGTTCTTATGCTCTCTCTGCTTCCAAATTAGTCACTATAGTTTAGTGACTTCATTTACCAATTCCAATTGGCACACTGGACCCACCTTATACGTCTCTAGTATATGGTACGTAGGTACCCAGGGCATTGGGGTTCCAGGTGCAGCATTTCTTTTGCCACCCATTAGGAGCTCAGACAAACCCTTTCACAGGACTGCCACTGCAGCCTGCGTGAAATAGTGCACAAGCTATTTCACAGCCATTTTCACTGCACTTAAGCAACTTATAAGCCCCCTATATGTCTAACCTTCATTTACTGAAGGCTAGGTGCAAAGTTAATAAGTGTGAGGGCACCCTTGCATTAGCAAAGGTGCCCCCATGCTGTCCAGGGCCAATTCCCCAGACTTAGCCCTGAGTGTGGGGATACCAATACATGCGTTCTCTACATATAGGTCAATACCTATTTGTAGCTTCACAATGGTAACTCCGAATATGGCCATGTAAGGTGTCTAAAATCATGGAATTGTCCCCCCATTCCGAATCTGGTATTGGGGGGGCAATCCCATGCATCCTGGGGGCTCCACCATGGACCCCCAGTACTGCCAAACCAGCTCTCTGAGGCTTGCACTGCAGCTACAGCTGTTGCCACCGCAAAGACAGGGTTCTGCCCTCCTGGGGTCTGGGCATCTCAGTCCCAGGAAGCCAGAATAAAGCATTTACTTTGGGAGGAGGTTGTTACACCCTCTCCATTTAGAAATAGGTGTTACAGGCTTGGGAGGGGTAGCCTTCCAGAGCCTCCTGGAATGCTTTGAAGGGCACAGATGGTGCCCTCCTTGCTTAAGCCAGTCTACACCAGTTCAGGGACCCCAGTCCCTGCTCTGGAGTGAAACTGGAGAAAGGAAAGGGGAGTGACCACTCCTCTGTCCATCACCACCCCAGGGGTGGTGCCCAGATCTCCTCCAGTGTATCGCTGGCATTAGCCATCTTGTTTTCCAAGGTGTGGGGACACCCTGGAGACCTCTGAGTGGCCAGTGCCAGAAGGTGATGTCAGGGACCTCCCCGATAGGTGCATACCTGGCTAGGTAGCCAATCCCCCTCTCAGGGCTATTTAGGATCTCCCCTGTGGGTTCCTCTTCGGATTCAGCTTGCAAGGTTCAACCAGGAATCCTCTGTAACTCCTGCTTCATCCTCTGACCGTCGGATCAACCACAGACTGCTCCAGGAACCGCTGTAACTGCAACAAAGTGTCCAGAAGTGTACAACTTCAGCTCCAGCCAGCAACTACAACAGTTTCCAAGGTGTGCACGCTCTGGGGGCTCCCTGTCTTCACCCTGCATCAGAAGGACCGAAGAAATCTCCCATCCAGCAGGCACCTTTTAAGATGACCACCGGTTCTCTGGGACTCCTCTCCTGGTGATGTGCGTGCTCACTGGAATACAGGTGGTGGACCCCGTTGACACAGACTGTCCTAAGGTCCAGCTGTCCAAATTTGGCGGAGGTAAGAGCTTGCCTTCCCCTTTTGGGACAGTGCCCCTGTGCACTGCGTCATCTTCATCTCCTGAGGACTCTGTGCATTATTTGCAAGAATCCTTTGTGCACAGCCTGGCCCAGGCCCCAGCACTTTATGCTGCAACACTAAACTCGCTGAGTTGTTCTCTGGCGGCATGGGACCTTCTTTTTGTTAATGATGCAGCAACTGCAATTTGCACCTTCTGTGTGCCCGTGTCCTGGGACCTCAGTGGGTGCTGCCTGGTCATCTGTGGGTTCCCTCCAGTGTTGGGATCCCCCTCTGCCTCTCAGTCCGAGTTGAGGCCCCAGGTCCCTCCTGGGTCCAGGCAGCACCATTTTGATGCAATCCGCTACATTGCTTGAACCAAGGCTTGTTGGACGAATCCAGCACTGCAACTCGCCTGCATCCAACATCTCCAGTGGGACATCCTTTGCATCATGCAGGAACCCACAGCCATCTTCTTTTGTGGTCTTCTGCAGACTTCTTCCAACCGGAGAATCCTCTTTTGCACCATCCCTAGGTTGGCAGGGACTCCTGTCCTTCCTGGAATCTTCTGTGACTTCTGGACTTGGTATCCTCTCTTTACAGGTCTTCAGGTCCAGGAATCCACCATTTGTTGCTTGCAGTCTTGCTTGGTTCTTGCAATAACTCTTATCATGACTTGTAGTGTGTCCTGAGGAAACTTGCAGTGCTTAACTCATTCTTTCCTGGGTTCTGAGGTGGGGTATTTTACTCACCTTTGTGGTTTTCTCACACTCCTGGTGCACCTCTACACGCTACATTTGCCTGGGGGGGAATTTGTGGTTCGTATTCCACTTTCTTATTATATGGTTTGTGTTGCCTCTAGGCCTATTTCTTCCTATTGCATTCTGTGGTCTTTTTGATTGCACTATTCTGTGACTATTTACTTACCTGATTTTGGTCTCTAGTGTATATATTGCGTATAATACTTACCTCCAGAAGGAGTAATGCCTCTAAGATATTTTTGGTCTTGTGTCACTAAAATAAAGTACCTTTATTTTTGATAACACTGAGTATTGTCTTTTATTGTGTATAAGTACCATGTAACTTTAGTGGTATTGCAGGAGCTTTGCATGTCTCCTAGTTCAGCTTAAGCTGCTCTGCTACAGCTACCTCTATCAACCTACTCTGCTAGAACACTACTACATTTCACTAATAAGGGATAACTGGACCTGGTATAAGGTGTAAGTACCTAAGGTACCCACTACAAGCCAAGCCAGCTTCTTACAAGTGGGTGACAGGATGCATGGGTGAGTGATAGGAGATGCATGGGTGGGTGAAAGGAAGGATGAAAGGATATATGGGTGAAAGGATGTCTCTGTGGGTGAAAGGTTGATGGGTAAAAGGATGCTTGGGCGGGTTTAAAGATGGGTAGATGATAACGAACAATGTGTGAGTAAATTGAAGGATGAAAGGTTGAAAGGATGGTTGGTTTGGAATGGTGAGAGACTGGATAAGACAGAAGGTGAACCTTCAATGGTGGGTATCAAAGGGTGAATATATGAATTAAAAGATGAATGGGTAATGGATTGGATCAAGAAATAGAGGAGCTCTTCAGGAGAGGGATGTGTCTGTTCAACTACTTCGCTTGATCTGCATCGTTATCAACGCTTTGGTTTAAAGTGGGGCTATTGTAATTTTCTGTCTACTCCGTTAAGTAACTGTAGTTGTTGAGCAAGGCAGATATGTATTCTCCTCCCCATCACCATACCTCCCTCTCTATTTGTCATCCATACTACTATGACATAACTGCAGTGTTGTTTAATTCAGCAGTACATTAGTGTCCGTGCAATGTGCATCTGCCTCAGTTAATGCAGCATTTATGAAGCTGTCAATGCATTGCAAACTTAAATCAAGGTGTGTTTCCCTTCACTCCCAGTGCCCAATCTGTCACCTCCTAATACTTCAGTCCTTTATTCTATCCAAAGTTCTGTCCCAGCCTCCCCCAAAGAACTGAAAAATAATTTTTTGAAATGTGCCACATTTATGCACAAGTGATTAATATTTAATGGCTTATTTAATAGATTCAGACCAGTTAACGTTTTACCATTTCAACATACACGCACCTACAGTAAGGCATGTGTGGGTAAACAAATGTCCTTGTGACTCATAATCATCCACATCAAGTCTACCAAATGTACTGCTACTGTGCCACTCTTCTTTTTAAAAAACTGTTTGCACAGAGCAACTGTTTATAATTTATAATTTTCCCTTTTCTTTCTTGCTATAGCTACACCTGGTGGACATTCTCCTACTCAGTAGGAGATAGCAGCCCAGCTGTGGTGGCATAGGCTGGAGGCCATCTGCACCGAATATTAGTGGCTGGTGGCTCTTAAGGAGAAGGAGGACAAGGCCTGAACAGCTGCCAACATGCCCACCGGTTCAAGCTCATCCAACCGGCCACCAGTATCTCCTGCTTCCCAGCACCACTGTCAGTGATGTTGCCAGCTGGCATCAGCCCGTCTGCATTCTACCACTGCTGCACCTCTCACACTCAGGCTGCATTTTCCAGCACCACGTCCTGCAACACTTTGCACGCCTGGACCGCCGGGTGGCACACATAGAGACAACCCTCAATGATTTCCAGACCCATGTGGAGAATGCCCTCCTTTGACCCTTTTTTACATTTTTTGTTTTTTTTGGGAGGGACACTTGTTGTGGGTGGAGAGTGAGGGAAAGGGAGTTGGGACCGGGTGTTATTCATTTTGGACTTTTCCGTTGGCCTTTCGTTTGGGTTTGGTTGGAGACAGGGTAGTTTGTTCAGAGAGAGGGGTGGGCCTGTTGTGGATGGAAAGGGTGAGTTTTCTATTTGTAAATATTAAAAGAGGAATTATTTATTTTACTTGTTTTATGCCTCAAATCTTTATTTTGGTGTTTTAGCTTGCATTGCTGTATTTTAGTGTAGTTTGTTTTTTAAATCTCCTTAAAAAAGTGTATGTCATTTAATTACACACTTGCTCTAAAGCCCTCTGTAACTATATTGACCACTAAGGGGTGATTGCCTATTTTACCTACAAAAACGTACAAACACACAAACAACATCTTCTTCAGTAGAAGTTAATTGCTAACTAAATAAGTTCACTTCAATCGATAGTTCTGTTACCTGAATAGATGAAGCGAGGGCTGCTACCTTAGTCTTCGTACTGCAGGGCTTTCTCAAGGTAGCATCCTATCTTGAGATGGTGGTGGTAGTAGTAGTAGGCTAGTGCGCTAACAGTGAAGACACAAGGTGCCACTCCCACCTATGCAAACTCCAACAGTGGGATTAATCAAAGGGTTATCCATCACTGTCAACTAGATTGAAAGAAAAGAGAGTTAGTGGGTTATATTATACCATAACTTTAGAAAGACTGGGACCAGACTACCACTATGCCAGTATGACACACAAAAAAGAAGACCTGATATGATTCTAAAAACTAGCAATATCATCTTCTTCTGAGCAATGGGGAGCTAGTATGAAACTAACTAAAGATGAGGCTTGTGATCAATAAAAACACAAAAACACGTCTTAATGAAAACTAAACTTAGGAAATGAAATCCTCATGCCAGGAGAAGTGGGCTCAGAGTTAGGAGTGGTGTTGACAAGGTTAAGCATTTACGTAACACTCAATAGAAGACCTGAATGATGAAGTTAACAAATGATGTGTGGGTGGATAAATGTGGCCAGTGTGAGCTATTGCTCAGGTAATAGAAGATCATGCAGTGAGTTGGTGTCGCTTTCACCACATATGCCCCAGCAAGTGTGTGATCCATTTATGGTGTAAAATTATGACATACCTCATGAACGCCACACAGCCTGCGGGTAGAGGGATAGGGGCTCAATGAATGGATGGGAAAGAGGATTTAGGGAAAGGTGAGACAATGACAAACACTACACAAAAGAAACAACAACAATATTCATTGGGACGCTGAGCAGCAAACCATCATCAATCTGCTGTGGAAGGAAACGTAGGAATGAGCATGACACACTTCAGTTAAATGTGTTGCAAACAGTCCTTTAGCCCCAGAGAGAGACCCAATATAGTATATTTCTAAAGTTCTGTCTTCTAGGTTTGAAAAGTACAAATTATGGAGGAGTTAACTTAACCTACCCAAGTTCAAAACATTATGATATGATTGTTCAAAGGACAATGATACTGTATTGCCAAATTGGGTGGTGCAGCTCCATTCCTCTCGGAATGCCTGTCACTATTGGGTGCCCGGCTGAACCTGTCTAGTAGAGCTGGAGTTTAGAGGTTTTACTAAGCTTTGTTCGTGCATTAGAGGACCAGCAGATTGAGAAACAGCAACTGTATTATAGAGTAAAGGAGAAGGACAGAAGGAAGCAAGGTAACCTTCATGAGGAGTCAGGAGTGTTCCAAGAAGACTCAGAGACAGTGCAAGAACATACAGATGATGGTCATATTTGAGCCAGCAATGCAGCAAACACACACTCGGAAGCATTTCCGAAATCAACACATCTCTCTCCAGTCCACAGAGCTGAGGGGAATACTTGGTCTCAGAATCTTCATCATCATCATGGTTTCTCTTTGAAACCAATAACTTTCTTTTTCTAGCTGTTGAGGTAGTCCCAACCTGAGTTCTTCCATCCTCCTACTCTTGATTCAGAGTAACTCTGTCCCAGTCCCAAACCGAGCAAGGTTTAGTGTAGTGCATTGGAGTTGAAGAACAAATAGAGAAGCATTGAAGTATTTTATGTAGAGTTGTGTTTAGTAACCAAAGTTACTTGAGACCCTCACGGGTGAGTAGCGCGCTTTATAAATGTTCTTGATGATTATGAAAGTGACTGCTCTGGCCTCTAAAGAACCAGAAAAAAAGGAGTGGACACTGCAGGTAAATTTTGCAGTTTGAAAGGCCAATCACTTTCTGGAACAAATGATCACTCATCAGCCCCCCCCCATTGCAAATCATCGTAATCAAGTTAACAAATTTATTGAGCTCACTTTCTCACTGTCTGCCATCATCACTCACAATCCCTTAATATATGATCACTCAGTGGTGAAATAGTTACCTCTTCCAATCCAAGCATGGTGGTATATACAACACTGCATCTCTTCTTTGATGCTAGTAACACATTGGAATTTGACATTGGCATTGGCAGTCTTTTAATCAATGATCTTCCGGGGCAGCCATGCTAGGTGATGCAAAAAAGGATATGCAATGGCATGTGAGGGAGATAAGCATTGACTCCAATGTCCTGAAGGGAATGCGGAGGCTTCTTCACTGCACACTGGTCTATCTCCAATCCGGCCATGTATACGAATAAATATGGTGGGGCACTATAAATCTGATACAAACATAGGTCTTCATTATGACATTGGCAGTGAGTGATGAAGTGGCGGTAATACCGCCAACAGGCTGGTGGTGATGACCGCCAAATTATGAGCATGGCAGCGATAACTCCCATAGACAGCCAATGTACCACACCAACCGCCAGGGCGTTAACAACAATCACCCCGGCGTTAGCCGTCAACAGCCAGGCGGAAGACAAAGTACCCCCCACCATACCATGATACAGGAAACCATCACGATTTGCGGGGCGGTACCAACGCCATCAAAAGCCTGGTGGAAACACATCACAGAAGACCAAAGACTCACCATCGGAGACACAGAGAAGGGCAAAGCTGCCATGGAACTGCAAGTCTTCCCCATGCTCATCTACGCCATGCTCCACCTGGAACACCAACGCCGATGAAATCGACAACGGTGAGTACAGCCACCTAGCACACAAGGGAGGGAGGGAGGAAAAGGAGTGTGACACACACATGCACAACACACATCATACCCACACCTTACACACAACCAGCTGCAGATGAAAAACAATGGCACACAACACACAGCATAATAATGCAAGAACAAGAAGAATGTGGTAATGAGAATGTATTGATTGTGAACAGCTACCAAATGAACCAATTGTATGAAAAACAGATATTTACAAATGTACACAAAGGGCCAATGCCCAGTCCAAAGTACTAAGGGCCCACATGGCCACAGGGCACAGTCCGAGGCCCAACTTGAATCCTGACAGCATCCGGATAGAACTCTGCAGGGGCATCAGTTTGCAAGTAGGCAGGCACCTCAGGGGGCTGGGGGGCGGAGGCACCTCAGCTGAATACAGGAACATGCCCACTGCTTCTGGAGGGGGCTCCATGCCCATTTCTCTCTGCTGGGGAGTGCAAGGTCACAGTCTCTTAGTTGGGAAACATGCCCACTGCTTCTGGAGGGGGCTCCATGCCCATTTCACTTTGCTGGAGAGTGTTAGGTCACAGTCGCTCAGGTGGGGAACATGCCCACTGCTTCTGGAGGTGGTTCCATGCCCATTTCTCACTGCTGGGGAGTGCAAGGTCACAGTTTCTCAGGTGGTTGACTTGGCCACTGCTTCTGGAGAGGGGCTCCATGCCCATTTCTCTCTGCTGGGGAGTGCAAGGTCACAGTCTCTCAGGTGGCTGACTTGCCCACTGCTTCTGGAGGGGGCCTCCGCTGTTAGTGAGGGCTGCACTGTCTCATCTGGAGGTGAGGGCTACACTGTGTCAGCAGGTGAAGGTGCCTCCTGGGCAGCCTCTGCTGGAGGTGAGGGCTGCACTGTGTCAGCAAGTGAAGGTGTATCCTGGGCAGCCTCTGCCGGTGGTAAGAGCTGCACTGTGTCAGCAGGTGAAGGTGCCTCCTGGGCAGCCTCAGCAGGAGGAGTAGACTGCACTTCCTCAGCTGGTGATGAGGTCCCCATGACCGCTGGTGGTGTCACCCTGAGAACTTCTGCTGGAGTCGAGGGCTTCTTCCTCTTCATTGCAGGAGGTGTGGGATCCTCAGCCTCCATGGCAGGGGTTGAGAGCTTCTTCCCCTTCATGGCAGGATGTGCGGGCTCCTTGGTCTTCCTAGCAGGAGTTGAGGGCTTCTTCCCCTTCATGGCAGGAGGTGCGGGCTCCTTCCCCTTCATGGCTGGAGTTGAGGGCTTCTTCCCCTTCATAGCAGGAGGTGTGGGATCCTTAACCTTCCTGGCTTGTGGAGTGGGATCCTTAACTGTCTTGCCACCACGACTAGGAGGTGCCTCCACTGTCCTCGTGGACTGTTTGGCTGAGGTGCTGGGCTGGGTCGTTAGGACCCTGCTGTTACGATAAGGACGGGGGGAGGGAAGGGGTCAAGTTGGGCAAGGAAAAGCTTCTTCGGGACGGTGGAGAAGGATGAGGGAGGAGGGATGGGAGTGGAGGTTGAGGGTGTGGTTGTTGGAGGTGTATGTCTGCTGGACTTGGGTGCAGGTACATGGGCAGTGTGCTGATGTGAGGTGGATGGCTGGTGGGTGTCTGAGTGCTTGCATTTGTATCCTTTAGGAGGGGAGGACAGACAGGGTGGGAGAGGACACAGGAGACGTGTGGATGGATGTAGTGGAGGTATCTGCTAGTGAGGTTTGTGTGCTGCTAGGTGTGGTGATGCTGGTGGTGGATGCTGATGCAGTGCATGCAGGTGTGAGTGTGGATGTGACTGTTAGGGAGGTGAAGGAGGAGGGGGAGACAGTGGAGGCAGTGGATGTGGTTGTGTCTGCAAATGTATGGTGTTTGCGTTAGTGCTTGTGGGATGAAGTGTCTGTGTTTGACTGTACCACTCCTAGGTGTTGTCTTTTGTGCATGCTCATCTGTAGGTGTGCATGGGATGGGTTGGTGTTGAGGAGACTGTGACTGGGAAGTGGTAGTTGGAGGGGAAAAGGTAGGAACAGGGACAATGGCTGCCATAAGAAAGGAGGACAAAGCCTGAATCGATCTCTGTTGGGCTGCCAGTCCACCGTGGATACCCCCCAGGAATGCATTGCATTGCTGCATCTGGGATGCAAGCCCCTGGATGGCAATTACAATGGTTGACTGCCCTACAAAGATAGATCTCAGGAGGTCAATAGCCTCCTCACTCAGGGAATCAGGGCTCACTGGGGCAGGGCCTGTGGTGCCTGGGGTGAAGGAGATGCCCACCCTCCTGGGTGAGCGGGCACGGGCAACTCGCTGAGGGGCTAGTAGGAGGCGGTGCTGATACGGGGGTGGCGGCTGTACCTACAGCTGGGGTGGTCAAAGAGGTGTCCTCCACCATCAGGGAGCTTCCATTGGAGAAGGTATCTGAGGCTGTGTTGTTGCCTCCTGTCTCTGCCGTGGTGCTTCCCTCACCCTCCATCCCACTGGTTCCCTCAGCATCGGTGGACTCTGCCTCCAGCATCCTATGGGATGCAGCTCCCTCTGTCGCTGGTGCCACTGCTCCTCCGCCAGATGATGAAACACATGTGCAGCTAAATAGCTTTCCCCCAGGTGAAAGATCTGACCACTGTGAAGTCTGGATTCCATGCAATGGGACATATACCCAGTATTGTTGGGGCCACTGACGGGACACATATTGCGTTAGTCCCCCCTCCCAAAATGAACTGTTGTTAAGGAATCGGAAGAGTTTCCACTCACTGAATGTGCAAATGGTGTGCCTGCTGGACCAGTACATCTCCCACGTCAATGCTAAGTATTCCGGGTTGGTGCAAGACGCCTTTGTTCTGACAAATAGCAGCATCCCAAATGTGAAGGCCAACTACAGAGGCACAGGGTGTGACTAATAGGTGAGCCTTGGTACCCACCCTCAATACTTGCAGTTGACTCTGGCTACCCAAACCTATCGTGGCTGCTGACCCCTGTGAGGAACGCCTGACAGGGGCTGAGGAACGTTATAATGAGGCACATGGACAAACCAGAAGGATCATTGAGAGGACCTTCGGGCTCCTGAAGGCCAGGTTCAGGTGCCTCCATCTGACAGGTGGATCCCTGTGCTACTCACCCGGCAAGGTCTGCCAGATATTAGTGGCATGCTGCATGTTGAACAATCTGGCCCTCAGATGGCATGTACCTTTTCTGCAGCAGAAGAAGACTGGAGATGCCTTTGTGGCAGCAGAGGACCCTGAGGACAGTGAGGAAGAGGTGGCAGAGGATAAGGATGAGGACAACCGAACATCAGTTATACGTCAATTTTTCCAATAACACACAGGCGAGACAGTGTAACTGACCATTCCTCTGACTATTGATGTTTTCTGTGTGGCTGTAGCATGATGGTATTAACTTCCATTGCATCTCAACTTACTGTCACCTATGGCTTGTCATTTTACAGATGTTGGTGAGATAACAACTGTGTACTGATGTGATGAGTACAGACAGCTACATGTCATTATTTCTATGCTCTCACAGTGTTCAGAACATTTGCACTAGATGTGACTGTTGCACATTTTCAACACATAAAATACTAGTAGTCATGTTGTGTTCAAAGGTGTTTATAGTAGTGCTATGAAATTGAGGGAAAAGTGCAATGGAATGGGGTGATGATGGAGGAAAGTCCATGGTATTGTTCCAGTCTGTTTGTAGCACATCTCCAGTGTCCAAGGGGCCATAGGAAGGGGAGCAAAGGCAGTTCAAAGTGGACAAGGTGACAGTGTAGGGCACAAGGGGGACAATCAGGAGAGTCTCAGTTCCTAGCGGTGGTCTTGGCAAGTGTCTCTGTCTTCTGTCTGGATCTCAGGGAACATTTGCGGGGTGGTTCACCTTCTGCAGAGGGAGGGGTGCTGGTGGCCTGTGGGTTCTCTGGCAGGGCCTCCTGCCCACTAGCTGCAATGGAAGTGGAAGGCTGGTCAATGGAATGGCTAGTGGTACGGGCCCGCTGCTGTACTGTTGCTTCCCTCATGATGTTGACCATGTCTGCCAGCACCATATCGAAAATTTAGATATAGTTACTCCTAATTCTGTATGTATACACCTACAATTAGCGGCAATATTGAAATAAATATAACAACTACATAATGAAAAAATGTCCTGTGAGTCCAAATTAGTATAATAATGCAAGCCAACCTAAGCTCAGCCTTGTCCATTCATCAGATAGCACATAAATACATACAAAGTTATAAAACAGACATGACTCTTATTTTCAATTATAAATACATGATTCAAATTTATTGTGAGTAACAAAATATAAACCTATGAGATAACACTAGACAATACCCACACAGAACAGAGAATAACAACAAAGGAGAAAATGATGCTCCCCCAGTACTCAAATACAAAGAAAAAAATTAAACTAAAACTGGATTGATCACATCAAACCTCATTCATACCCTTTCAAACACAAACCACATTATTGTATACAATAATAAAAATAGAACATGAAATATACACAAAAAGTAGCATAACAAAAGTAAATAACTAGATTATTCAAAGTTTAATTATAATACAAAAAATTACACATACATAAAGAACAGGATAAATAATGTCCATGGCAAATTCTCCGATTGAGTATTGTAGGAGGCTGGCCTGGCTTATAATGGATACTTACACCTTGTGCCAGGTCCAGTTATCCCTTATTAGTAGATTAGAAGTGTTCTAGCAACTTAGGCTGATAGAGGTAGCTATACAGAGCAGCTTAGGCTGAACTAGGAGACATGCAAAGCTCCTACCATACCACTTATATCACTTAGTACTATATCATAAGAAACACAATACTCAAAGGTACTAAAAATAAAGGTACTTTATTTTTAGTGACAATATACCAAAAGTATGTCAGAGGATATACTTCCTTAGGAGGTAATTAATATACACAAAATATACACACAAACCAAAATCAGGTAAGAAAACAGTTAGAAAAGTAGTGCAAACAGTGTAGAACACAATAGAATGTAATAGGAGACCATAGGCTTAGGGGCAACACAAACCATCTACTCCAAAAGTGGAATGCGGACCACGAATGGACCCCAGGCCTAGTGTAGTGTGTAGAGGGTTGCTGGGAGTGTAAGAAAACACTAAGGGTGTCTAAGATACCCCACCCAAGACCCTGAAAAGTTGGAGTAAAGTTACCCTACTACCGGAGGAAAGACAGTAAAGTCGAGATGGGGATTCTGCAAAGACAACAACTGACTGCAAAGCACTGAAGACGGATTCCTGGACCTGAGGGCCTGTAAAGGAAGGAGACCAAGTCCAAGAGTCACGCAAGTGTCCAGGGGGGCAGGAGCCCACTAAACCCCAGATGAAGGTGCAAAAGGGCTGCCTCAGGGTGGAAGAAGCCAAAGATTCTGCAACAACGGAAGATGCCAGGAACTTCTTCTTTGGTCAGAAGATGTCCCACGGCGTGCTGGAGGATGCAGAGTTGTTTCCACGCACAAAGACCCAAACAAGCCTTGCTAGCTGCAAGAGTCGCGGTTGAAGGTTTTGGGTGCTGCCAGGGCCCAGGAATGACCAGGAGGTCGCCCCTTGGAGGAGGAGGCAGAGGGGGCGCTCAGCAACATGGAGAGCTCACACAGAAGCAGGCAGCACCCACAGAAGCACCTGAACAGGCGTTCTGAAGATCTGAGCATGACGGTCAACTCAGCACAACAAAAGAGGGTCCCACGAAGTCGGAGTCCAACTCAGCGAGTTGGGCAATGCAGGACAGAGTGCTGGAGACCTGGGCTAGGCTGTGCACAAAGGAAGTCTTGCAAAAGTGCACAGAAGCCCGAGCAGCTGCAGTTCATGCAGTACCCAGGATTACTGTCTGGCGTGGGGAGGCAAGGACTTACCTCCACCAAATTTGGACAGAAGGGCCACTGGACTGTCGGAGACACTTGGACCCAGCTCCTGTGTTCCAGGGACCATGCTCGTCAGGATGAGAGGGGACCCAGAGGACCGGTGATGCAGAAGTTTGGTGCCTGCATTGGCAGGGGGAAGATTCCGTCGACCCACAGGAGATTTCATCCTGGCTTCCAGTGCAGGGTGAAGGCAGACAGCCCTCAAAGCATGCACCACCAGGAAACAGTTGAGAAAGCCGGCAGGATGAGGCGCTACAATGTTGCTGGTAGTCCTCTTGCTACTTTGTTGCGTTTTTGCAGGCGTCCTGGACAGCAGCCAGTCCTTGGCAGAAGTAGAAGAGGGAAGTGCAGAAGAACTCTGGTGAGCTCTTGCATTCGTTATCTGACGAGAAACCCACAGGACAGACCCTAAATAGCCCTCAGAGGAGGATTGGCTACAGAGAGAGGTAAGCACCTATCAGGAGGGGACTCTGACATCACCTGCTGGCACTGGCCACTCAGAGGTGTCCATGGTGCCCTCACACCTCTGCATCCAAGATGCAGAGGACTGGGACATACTGGAGGAGCTCTGGGCACCTCCCCTTGGGAGGTGCTGGTCAGGCGAGTTGTCACTCCCCTTTCCTTTGTCCAGTTTTGCACCAGAGCAGGGCTGGGGGTATCCCTGAACCGGTGTAAACTAGCTTATGCAAGGAGGGCACCATCTGTGCCCTTCAAAGCATTTCCAGAGGCCAGGAGAGGCTACTCCTCCCAGGCCCTTCACACCTATTTCCAAAGGGAGAGGGTGTAACACCCTCTCTCAGAGGAAATCCTTTGTTCTGCCTTCTTGGGACTAGGCTGCCCAGGCCCCAGGGGGGCAGAAACCTGTCTGAGGGTTGGCAGAAGTGGTAGCTGCAGAGAAAACAACAGAGAGTTAGTTTAGCAGTACCCGGGCTCTATGCTGGAGCCCCAGGATGCATGGAATTGTCCCCCCAATACCAGAACGGTATTGGGGTGACAATTCCATGATCCTAGACATGTTACATGGCCATGTTTGGAGTTACCATTGTGAAGCTACATATAGGTATTGACCTATATGTAGTGCATGCGTGTAATGGTGTACCCGCACTCACAAAGTCCGGGGAATTTGCCCTGAACGATGTGGGGGCACCTTGGCTAGTGCCAGGGTGCCCACACACTAAGTAACTTTGCACCTAACCTTCACTAAGTGAGGGTTAGACATATAGGTGACTTATAAGTTACTTAAGTGCAATGTAAAATGGCTGTGAAATAACGTGGATGTTATTTCACTCAGGCTGCAGTGGCAGTCCTGTGTAAGAATTGTCTGAGCTCCCTATGGGTGGCAAAAGAAATGCTGCAGCCCATAGGGATCTCCTGGAACCCCAATACCCTGGGTACCTAGGTACCATATACTAGGGAATTATAAGGGTGTTCCTGTGTGCCAATAATAATTGGTAAAATTAGTCACTAGCCTTCAGTGACAATTTTAAAAGCAGAGAGAGCATAAACACTGAGGTTTTGATTAGCAGAGCCTCAGTGATAGAGTTCGGCACCACACAGGGAACATATACAGGGCACACTTTATGAGCACTGGGGTCCTGGCTAGCAGGATCCCAGTGACACAGGCAAAAACAAACATACATACAGTAAAAATGGGGGTAACATGCCAGGCAAGATGGTACTTTCCTACAAGTATCAAGTGGAGAGACAATGGAAGACAATGCCTACGTGTATTTCGGTGTTTACTTGTATTAGTAAATGACCTTCATCAGGGCAGTTGGAAATCCATGGTGGATAAAGTAGGCGAATATTGCAGGGATAACCAAGTTGAATGGATACAGTAGTCAGTCTCCTAAGTACTCTCAAGGTCATATGCAGGTAGATATGGGAACCTCTAGGGTGGATGCAGACTTAGACAGGTAGTAAAAAATATCAGAAAGCTCCAATATTGGGAGGGTTATTGACAAGTTTTCCAATGTTCTAGATCATCAGGTGTATGTGCCTGACCTCGTCACACACGTTATGGTGAACCACAATAAATGCCACAAATCTTTTAGAGTACTGGCTGCCACAAGGTCTCATTCATGTCTGCCAGCACCCCTGCTATGAAGATCAAGGTGGTGTTGATGACCTGCAAGTTCTCCCTGGTCCCCTGATACTGTTCCTCCTGCAGCCGCCTGTTCTTCTGCACATTGTCAAGGATCTGGCCCATTGTGTCCTGGGAATGTTGGTAGGCTCTCAGGATCTCGGTAAGTGCCTCCTGGAGAGCCGGGTCCCTGGGCCTGTCGTCCCCCAGGTGCACAGTGGTCCTCCCAGTGTCCCTGTTGGCCTGTGCCCACTGACCCCAGGTCCCTGATTGTCTTGGATATGAGGTGTGAACTGGGGTCACTGGAGGCTCTGTGGTGGACTGTGAGTGGGCTGGGGTGACCGACTGTCCAGTGGTCCCTGATGGGCCAGGTTGTTGGTCCAGATCCTGAAGTCCAGAGTTACTGTCAGCACTGGGGGCATCTTCTGTTGGGGGACTGGATAGTCATGGCATCTCCTCTCCGCTGGGATTGGCTGGGCACCTGTGGGGATGTGAGTGATGTATTATGCTTCATGTTTGTGACATATTGTACATTCCTGGCTTTCCCTCTATCGGTGATGTTTCCCTGCCACCTTTGTTTGTGTATGGTGATGTATTGTGTGATTGTTAATTTCCCTATGCTGTGCATGCTTTAGTGATTGGTGTCCATGCAGGGCTGGGAGGGCTGTCCATGCATTGGTACGGCATGCAGGATTTGGCATTGGGGTTATTCGTATGTGTAGGTGCAGTGTGTGGGATTGAGTGGAGTGATGGGAGTGACGGTATGCAGGTATGGGGGGTGATAAGTAGTAAATATTGACTCACCAGTGTCTAGTCCTCTAGCTACTCCAGCGAGTCCCTCAGGATGCAGCAATACCAAGACTTGCTTCTCCCATGCTGTGAGCTGTGGGGGAGGATGTGAGGGTCCACCGCCAGTCCTCTGTATGGCGAGCTGGTACCTTACTGCCACAGAACGAACCATCCCCCATAGGTCGTTTCACCTCTTCCTGATGTCGTCCCTTGTTCATGGGTGCTATCCCACGGTGTTCACCCTGTCCACAATTATCTGCCATAGCTCCAACTTTCTGGCAATGGATATTTGTTGTACCTGTGCTCCAAACAGCTGTGGCTCTACCCTGACAATTTCCTCCACCATGACCCTTAACTCCTTATCAGTGAAACAGGGGTGCCTTTTTGGGGACATGGGTGTTGTGTGGTGTGTGTTGGTGAGAGTGTGTTGAGTAATGTGGTGGGGTGTGTGATGTGGGGTGCGTGAGGGATGTACGGGTGTATGTGGTGTGTGTGTCTAGTTGTCTCTATGCTGTTTGTGTCAATCTCCTGACAGCAATTGTTGTTTATAAAGGGTTGTGGGTATTGTGGGTGGGTTTTATGGTGCTGTGGGTGGGTAGGTGTTGTGTGTGTATGAGTGTCAGGTGTGTGATTTCAGTTTTGGCCAATGTAGTGTTGTTTTGTTGTTTTGTTTGTGGTTGTCCATTCTGAGCGCAGCAGTGTGTACCGCCAATGGTTTACAGCCATTGAATGTCCAGCCATTGAATGTCCGCCATGGTGATTTGTGGGTCATAATGTGGTGGGCATTGTTTTGTTGCCGTAACGGTGTGGGTGTTGGTACCGCCACTTTAGCACTGATCTTTGGGCCTGGCGGATTTGTGTATGTGGCTGTACTCTGTCGGATTGGTTTGTGTGTGTCATAATATGTGGAACGGATATTCGCCACCACAGCGGTATGTTGGTGGCCATCACCGTGGCGATAAGCGGGATTTACCGCCAATGTCATAATGAGGGCCATAGTCATTAATCTGTGTGTACTGCTCATGCAACATATAATAGGTCAAGTTCAAACATGTTGGTGCTTTCTGTATCAGGACGTTAACCGCTACTCTATTATCACGCAGAATAATTCACAACTGATCCTGGGATTTAAAAGAATGGCTAAAATGAGTGCAAATTTTTCTGTAGGTGGTCAGTATGTTGCTGACTGTGGGCCTAATTACGACTTCGGAGGAGAGGATACTCCGTTCCAAAACTGACGGATATTCCGCACGCCGTATTACAAGTTCTATAGGATATAATGGACTCGTAATTCGGCGGGCAGGATATCCCTCACATTTGGGACAGAGTAATCCCCTCCGCTGAAGTCGTAATCAGGCCCTATGTCTTCTTTCTGAGAAAGTCTTGCACAACGAGGTTGATACAGTGTGCCAAACACAGGACCCTGAAATAGTCACATAGCTTTTGCTTTACCCCGCAAAAGAGATCCAGTGGGCAGTGATGCGCATGTAATCAGTCGCCAGACAACTAGTCCACATGTCTGTTGTCAGGTGGACAGAGTGGACAACACTTTGCTGGAAAGCTTGCACAACCATTTCCAGCACATCATGATGCAGCACTGTAACAGCAACTCTGGCAAAATAGGTCTGACTTTGAATCGTCCATTTTCGGCAAATTGCTGCCACAAATTCTATGAATCCCACTCCTTTCATAAAAAAAAGAAAAGGAGGTCCAGCGTTAACATTTTTGCTGGCTTCCCATTGTCCAAATGTGCTTTTGAGTGGTCGTGGTCATATGGCCCCTCCTGCCTAAACGTGCCCATAATAGTAGCCTGGATTTTCTTCCTTTCTAGGGTCACTGACGCAGGTAACTTTCAACAAGTAAGTGGTTGTAGACTCAATGTGTGTCACGTAGCAGTCAACATATGCCGTGGTGTCTCCATCTGACTCTGAGTCTTCTTGTACCATTGTGAGGTTGATGAGGTGGGTAATTATGCCACACTGCTGGGGACAGACCTGCTTTGTTTGAGGACATCACACTCTTCTTCCTCACCTTCCACTGTGATTTGACTAGCAGATGTTTTCTGCCCATCCTCACCTTCACCCCCAGAAACATGTTTAGCAATTTTTTAAGGTGTTCCTCCGATTGAATCAGTACCATAATGTGAACCAGGCTTACTTTGATGAACACTTGTGTGGCAAATAAAACATATTGTAATGTTCTCCTCCAGTTTGCTAAGCGTAAAAAAGTTCCAAAATGGGGAGGAGTACTTTCCTAGTGGGCCAACACCTGAAGAAGAACTGGAGGTAGGTGGATGAGTCAATTGCCTCCTTGCAATGCATACTTCTACTGGGGTAGGGGTTGGTGCAGGTCTCAGCTGGGGCCTTACAAATATGGGAGCTGGTTGTGCTACCTATGCCACATCCCTCGGAGCTGGTTGAACAGTAATGTTGAACTCTTCTGTGCCAGCTTCCACAGTGACTGGCTCATTGTCATCATCCTCATCATCCCCTCCCATAATTCTAAGGCTTTCAGGAACTTTTTTCCCTTTCCTGTCCTGGCATCTACCGGACTCTGCCGGGGTGCTCTCCATGTCCCTATCATAGTCATTAGACTGATGCATGGCGAAGATGTTGTAGTGGTACCCTTCCTTTTCCTCGCTGGAGATCTGGGAGCTGGGATGATTGTGAAAGAGGAGGTTCTTGCTCAGCAGGAAGCTCGAACTCCTGTACTGCTTCAACTTCAAGAAGGTCCACTATTGCTGGCTGTGGCTGCTGTCTACTTTGCTCCATTTCCTGAAACTATTTGGTACTACTTTGCTAAAGGGACAAATACAATTCAAAGGTCCTGCTCATTGGTTTTTCCATAAGTGCAGTGGCTGCTTCAGTGACAGTCTTGGGCTTAGGTTGGAGATGTGCTGTTGGTGCAGGAGTGCTGCACCCAGGTTCCTCCCTGGAGGCTGATGTGGCAGACACACACTAGTCGGAAAAGGTTGCGGTTGGCTCACCACTGGTAGAAAGTTGCTTCTTCTCGCTGACCACTTTCTTGGTGGCAACTTTCTTTGGGCCATCTTAAAGCTCTCAGTTGGCAGTGGCACTAAGCTGCACAAGAGGAAAAGATTGCAGGATTAAAATAACTGTACAGGCCTTCTCCTTGGCAGTTCTGCTGGTAATGTCTCTTCTCTTGTGCACCTAAAAGCATCCAAGCAAGAAATACATATAGTTAATGAACCATGGCAATGTTGCAAGTTGAAATAGTACAGACAAATTCAATATTAGTGTGGTTAGTTACTTATGTAACACATAACAATGTAATCAAACATTGTAAGGTCAAACCACACCACTAGCATACCATAACAGTTCATTACAAATCAGGCAACACAACATACAGAATCAGCCCTTTGCTTTATCACCATCTATTTTAAAGGAGGCACCTTGGTAGTAAGAGAGGTGCATGAGTAAATGGAATAATCCTTAATAAGCCTATTGCATCAAGGTGTTCCAGGGGAAATGGAATAATTATTTAAAACATGAATAATGTTGCTGATGTGACTGCAGTGCACCACAGCCAGGGTTCCAGGAAGAAATGGAATTATAATAAAGAAAAAAATGCTGTACCACATAATTTTTTATAGGTTGTTTTGGAAGCTTCAACATGAAGCACATGCCCTTCTGAAACACTCTTAGCTTCCTGTATAAATAGCCCCTCTGAACTTGTATCAGGGCTTGGGCACATACCTGCACTCTCCAGAGCCTGTCAAGCAGCTTCCCTGCACCCACCTCTTGATTTACCCAGATCTTCCTGTTCAGCACACGCTTCATTCTTGCACTCATCTACCGAGTCGCCCCGACCTTCATTGACTCAGTCCTGAGCAACCTTATCCGTGCACTCATTTTCTGAGTCACCCAAAATCCTTCCACAACTCTAACCTTCCAAGTCTCTTCTGAATATTCTAAGACCCTGATTTCTGTATAATCTCTAGTGTCTTCTCCTTCAGCTTCAATTCTGCCTCTTTGCAAACTTCTTGCAACAACCCACTGTTTTAAACTCCAGCTCAAGTGTAGGTCCAGGCTAAATACTTGCCCCAAGGTTAGTGGGTGTTGGAAATGGGGTCTTTGGTTGGCAGTCAGGTTACCCCCCTGTCCAAGCAAGGGCCCTCACTCTAGTCAGGGTAAAGGAGAATCACCCTCAGCTAACCCCCGCTCATCCACTTGGTAGCTTGGCACAAGCAGGCAGGCTTAGCTTTAGAGTTCTAGGTGTAAAGTATTTGTACCAACACACACAGTAACTTAGTGAAAACACTACAAAATGACACAACACATGTTTAGAAAAATAGGAATTATTTATCTAAACAAAACAAGACCAAAAGGACAAAAATCCAACATACACAAGTCAAGTTATTAATTTTTAAAGCAAAAGAGTCCTAAATCCTTTTGTAAACAGGTAAAACACTGTTAGTGCTAAAAAGTACCCGGGTATCATCAAAATAACACGTACAGGTGAAAAAGGTAAGCAGTGCGTCGATTTCTCACCTGCAAGAGAGACCGTGCATTGTTTCTCCTTCTCTGGTCGGGTCGGCGTGCGTCGTTTTTCCTCTCCACAGGAGAGCAATCCATCGATCCAGGCAGCACTTGGGTCCGTGCAGGCGTTGCATCATTTGTCCATGCCCAGCAAGGTTTGCGTCGAAAATCAGGCAGCACGGTATCCGAAAAACCACGCAGTGTGGGTTGTGACCTATCAGCCTCTGTCAGCGGTGTTGTGGGTCATTTCTCCAGCCGCGTGCGTCGATTTTCCAGCCATACTGCAAGCGGAGCATTGATTTCAGCCACGGAACTGGCGGTGTGTCGTTTCTCATCCGCGCTCAGGAGGTTGCGTGGAAAATTTCCCTGCACAGTGGTCTGTGCATGGATTTTCAATCTTGGTCTGCCAGGTTCACCTGTTAAGGTCCCAGGAATTGGATAGGGCACCACTTGGCAGGGAAGGGATCTCAGCAGAGAGTCCAGGTGCTGCCAGGAGAAGTCTTTGATGGTCGCTGAGACTTCAACAACAGGAGGCAAGCTCAGGACAAGTCCATGGAGATCTCTTCACAAGCAGGAATGCACAACAAAGTCCAGTCTTTGTCCCTTTTCCCCAGCCAGAAGCATCTACTGCAGGATAGCTCCACAAAAGCACAGTCACAGGCAGGGCCGCACGTCTACTCAGCTCTTCAGTTCTTCTCCAGGTTAGAGGGTACTCTTGATGTCCAGAAGTGATCTAAAGTCTGTGGTTTTGGGTGCCCGTTTTATACCCATTTTGGACTTTGAAGTAGGCTTACTTCAAAGGAAAGTCTCTCTTGTTTGTGAAATCCTGCCTTGCCCACGCCAGGCCCCAGACACACACCAGGGGGTTGGAGATTGCATTGTGTGAGGACAGGCACAGCCCTTTCAGGTGTGAGTGACCACTCCTCCCCTCCCTCCTAGCACAGATGGCTCATCAGGATATGCAGGCTACACCCCAGCTCCCTTTGTGTCACTGTCTAGAGAGAGGGGCAAACAGCCCAACTGTCAAACTGACCCAGACAGGGAATCCACAAATAGGCAGAGTCACAGAATGGTTTAAGCAAGAAAATGCTCACTTTCTAAAAGTGGCATTTTCAAACACACAATCTTAAAATCAACTTTACTAAAAGATGTATTTTTAAATTGTGCGCTCAGAGACCCAAAACTCCACATGTCTATCCGCTCCCAAAGGGAAGCTACGCTTTAATCATATTTAAAGGCAGCCCCCATGTTAACCTATGAGAGGGATAGGACTTGCAACAGTGAAAACCGAATTTGTCAGTATTTCACTGTTAGGACCTTTAAAAACACAGTAGTATATGTCCTACCTTAAACACACATTGCACCCTGCCCATGGGGCTACCTAGGGCCTACCTTAGGGGTGTCTTACATGTAAGAAAAGGGAAGGTTTAGGCCTGGCAAGTGGGTACACTTACCAAGTCGAATTGGCAGTTTAAAACTGAACACACAAACACTGCAGTGGCAGGTCTGAGCCATGTTTACAGAGCTACTATTGTGGGTGGCACAACCAGTGCTGCAGGCCCACTAGTAGCATTTGATTTACAGGCTCTGGGCACCTGTAGTGCACTGTACTAGGGACTTACCAGTAAATCAAATATGCCAATCATGGATAAACCAATTACATACACATTTTGTTATAGGAACACTTGCACTTTAGCACTGGATAGCAGTGGTAAAGTACCCAGGGTAACAAAAACAGCAAAAACAGAGTCCAGCACACATCAACAACCTGGGAAGCTGAGGCAAAAAGTTAGGGGAGACCACGCCAAGGATGCCAAATCTAACAGTGGGCACTAATCTTTAGTAGTATTTGCAAGCTTGTCTGTTATCTCCTTGCTTGTCCTGGCTCTGGACCCTCTCTATAAGTCTTGGTTTCTGAACTGAGTTGCTCATGGACTAGAGACTGTCTCCTGAACCAACTTCATACCTACAACGTATGTGCTGAGAGCAATTGTGTTTTCTTACATACTTTGGGAGTGCACCCAACTCTAATCTTGTACCTAGTGTAATCGTGTTTTCTAGCAAATCCTGGGAGTGCACTCAACTCCAACCTTGAACCGTGTTTTCTACCATACCTTGTGAGTGTCTCTAATTCCAAACAATATTTCATGCACAACCTTCAGAGTGCCAGTTACCCGAGAAGTAACAAGGCTTCATATATTAACTTGTTTCTGATTTTAGCCAATGTACAAAGTGCAACCATGGGAGTGTCTTTAACTCCAACCTTGTGCCCAGAATAATCTTGTTTCATTTGTAGTCTCATTTCAGAGTTTAGCCCATATACTGAGTACAACCTTGAGAGTGTCAGTAACTCTAACCTGGTGGCCTGTATGTTCAAGTTCCGGATTTATGTATTTCTGGGTGTCTTCCATTTCTGAGAGTATCCTGGTTGCCAACATACCTTGAGTGTTTGTGTAACTTCCAACCTATGTGCCTAGAGCAACTGGTTTCCTATTTCCTTCCAGAGTAGGCCCGGGTGGAACCACCCCCCCCCCCCCTTGTGAAATTTTTGGAATTCGGGCACTTCCTGCTAGACGGAGTAGCGCAGGGTTCCCGAATTCCTCCATTCGTCACAATGTAGAGTTTTTTGTTCCATTCGCATGTGTGAGATTTGTTTTTGTCACTCACGGGCGAGCGCCACCATATTCTCAAGCTGCTAGCGAGCGTGTGTAAGTATTTTTGTGCCCTTTGCACGTTTTCTGGCCATGACGCACCAATATAGTGCAGCTTGCAAGTGCAAATGCAACTCAAATAGATTTTCAACTTGAGAAGCATCTAAATCTTCAAAAAAATAGGTTTTCAAGTGGATTTTCTTCTCAAAAGGACCGTTCATATTGTTTTTTATTGTACATTTTTTTTAAACTTTATTTTCTACAGGAAGGAAGTACCCCAGAGGCTCCAGCTTCCTAATACTATCTAGCAGGCTCCTCCCAGTGCTTTTCCATCTCCTGGTAACTTTTCACTTGGATTTCGAGGTGGAAGGATCATTCTCTTTGTCTTGTGGAAATATACCTTTGGATTTAAGGACTTTGTTTTTGTGATATCACACAAGTAAGTTGAAAAACTATTGTGTAAGTATATTGTTTGTTTGATAGGGCATGTACCAGTATTTCTTTGTACTTTTACTTCATTTTTAAATTTCATTCTGTTGTGTGACCTGGAGTTTAAGTAGGGGCATAGTTTTTTGTTTTTTTTGCATTTCATTGATTTTTCATCTTTTGTAAAGGAAATTTATTGCACAGTTCAGTACCCTTTCCCCATATTTGTTACATTTGCAATATTCATTTATTCTACTATGTGGCCTAGACTTCCAATAGGCCATCTAGCCGAAAGGTCCAGTTACAATCACAGTGCATGAAAAAAATGTTTTTGTGGTATACAGTTTTAAAACTTCATTTAGGACAGGGATGGCACTGGGTTAAATTAAAATTGTTGGCTATTGTTTGCATTTCATTTTTTTCTACAAAACATGTAAATGTGGGGTAATATTGAATAGCATAGGAGGAAGTGTGTTGTTTCTTTATAGCTATTTTCCTTTTTTAATGGCTTAATTAATATTAGTGTTTTCTTCAAAGTTACCACCATGCCTACTTTTTGCTGGCCTGTGTGGGTGTGTGTGTTTGTCATCTGCCACCATTTGTCTTTGTTCTTCAAGCCATGTGGTCAGGGCCCATTTTGTGTAGACTGTATCCATAGGCCTGTGTTTTTTGTTCCCCATGCTGCCTTGCTCACTCTTGTTGTTTAATCATGTGGCATGCAGCCATTTTGTGTATCCAGCCAGTGTGTGTTTTGCCATAAAATTGCATATGTTCTTTGTTCCCCATGCCTCCTTGTGTCACGGTTTTGGGCGGGTCTGATCAGGACTCTGGTTGGGACACCCCTTGAGGTCACCGAATATCATAAAGAGGTAGTGTACTGGGGCAGAAGAGCAGCTAAAGGCATTCACGGAAACGGCAGCTATGGACAAACACAGGAAACAGGAAAGTAAAAGCAGAGAAACCCGTGTGTGAACAAATAGGAAACGGATTACTAGTGGACAAACACGCTGGGGTTGTACACAGAGTAAGGCGCAGAACCTCCCACAGTGACAGGGAATCTCAATGCCTCTGTGCAGTTTGCTCTTACAGATAGTCACCCTGCCAGCCCCATAGAAAGGAGGCAGCAGAAGTGATTCTGTCTCTGGACCCTAGAGCACAAACAAGGATAGTAATTACATACACAGGACACACTCTTGTGGGTCCAGCTGGAAACACAGTGGCGATTCCTGAGAAAACAGCAATAGCACACTGTCACTGTTAGGCACGAAAGACAACGTAAAACACTAGACAAGGATGGGGGCTGGAATTGCCTCCTGGAAACCAGGAGCCAACCCCAGTACAAAGGAGGACACTTATACACTGGTGAAGACTGATAGAACACTTACCAGACACAAAGAACCAAGAAGAAACAGAAACAGAAGGGAACAAACAAAGAGGCAGAGGCAAGAACTGGGAACAGGCTCAGGCTGAAGTAAAGGCGGGACTAGGACTTGAAAACAGGGCGCAAACTTCTGGCTGGGACAAACAGAGACAGGACTGGGGAAACTGAGAGCAGGCTCTGGCTGGAACAGGCAAGGACAGGGCTGGAATACAGGGAGTAGGAAATGAGCAGTAAACAGGACTGGGAAACAGAGAGAAGGTTCAGGCTGAAAAAAGGCAGAAGCAGGGCAGAGAAACAGGGAGCAGGCTCTGAAGGAAACAAACAGGTACAAGGCTAAGAGACAGGGAGCAGACTCTGGCTAGAACAATCAGGAGCAGGGCAGAGAAACAGGAAACAGGATCAAGCTGGAACAGAACAGGAACAAAACTGGACACCATCCGACAAAGGGTCTGTAACACAAAGGAATCGAAGTCCAATGCACGACAGGGATCTTGAGGAAATGGCTGCTTATAAGCAGTTCCAAGCTGGGCTGCACAGGAGAGGTCTCAGGTGTGTGTAGTTTCAGACACTTGCAAGTCCTGGAGGAGAGGATTCGGTGAAAAGGAGCAACTGGACTTCTCCCATAGAAAACAATGGGAAACAGAATCCGGGTTTTCCTGACTACCAAGCTGTGGATTATGGGATTTGCAGTCCCGGGAAGCAAATGTAGTACTACACAAGTGTACCATAGAGAAAAGAGAAACAAACAGGAGTCAGCAAGGGACTCTAGATAGGTGTTCAAGGTGATTCCCAGGCTTTCCGACAGTCCTCTTACAGCGCCCCCTGGAAATGGGACGACAGAGTCGTAACACCTTGCTCACAATTATTGTTTGACCATGTGGCTGGTGGCCATTTTGTGCATCCAGCCAGTGGGTGTTTGCCATAGACTTGCATGTGTTCTTTGTTCTCCATGCCTCCTTGTTCACTGCCGTTGTTTGACCATGTGGCTGGTGGCCATTTTGTGCATCCAACCAGTGTGTTTTTGCTATGGACTCCATGCCTTCTTGTTCACTGTGCCATAGGCTGGCAGGTGTTCTTTGTTTTCCATGCCTCCTTTTGTTTTGACTATGTGGCTGGCAGTCATTTTGTGCATCCAGCCAGTCATGTGGTACATACAAATGAATATGACTTAACAGGCAGCAGGTGCAAACAGTGATTGACAACAATAAGTATAATGGAACTCAAGTAAGTGATGGTACATCCCGATGGTTCACAGTGGAAACGTTACTATCTTAAAATGGCACATGATATTTGCATGTGCTAACTCACCTAAACTTGCATAACAAAGGAAATTGAAAGGCGATTGATTCGGGCTTTCGAGGAGGGGTGAAGCCATGGAGTACTTGAGACAGAAAGGTGCTACAGGGGAAGGAATGACATGAGGCCCGCGGGTAATAGCCACCGTACATAGGGCACAAGATTGAGTTGTGACATCAAGAGCCTTAGACTCGCTATAGAGCAGACCATTCTCCCAGTAGGTCAAGTGCTTGTCAGAGGCGTCACCAGCTGCCTTGGCCTCAGCCTGCTGCTGAAGACCCGCAGGAGTAGGACACTCTTTCTGTGTCTTGCAGAACTCCTCCCTGGTGGGACCCCCTTCCTGCTGCCAGTTGGACAGCTCAGGATGGTTCCCCAGTTCAGCCACTTCCTCCCCTGTAGGTACACAGGGGTCCCTTCAAATTCAGCCTCATCCTGGCTGGGGGAATTTTAGGAGCAGGTTTTCTACACCCCTTGCCATCCACTTTTTAGCAAGACCCTGGGCCTTTCTTCCAGGCACCAGCTCCTTCTGATCACCCTCTCAGGCTGCCATGGATGATATGGTCAGGAAACACCCACACAGACAACCCTAATGTTTCCAAGTGTGACCTGAGCTCTACCTTCTACCAGGTAGTATGCTCCAGGTCGTTACCAAAAAGACAATCTACCAGCATGGATGGACTCACAGCTACCTTAGGCAGACCTCAGACCTTCCCCCCATTCAAAGAGAACCAGAGCCACTGTGTAGTGGCTCTCACTTTGTCAGCAGCAACAACTTTGTGAAACACATTAGCGACTACCTGCTCAGAAGAGACCAGGTGACACCTGACAGTTGTCATGAAGGCTCCTGTTTCTCTCAGAGCCTCCACCCTCTGCCTATTTTTGGTGACCCACTGACTGTACTTTTTAGTATTGCCAGGCATGTTGGTTCTCTGCACCGTATCTATATATCACTCAGGGACAATAAGGTAACCTCTACACTGTACCCCAAACTTTTTGGGACAATCTACTCTCCATATGCTCTACTAGCCAACTGCAGTGACTGCCCACCAGTGGGGTGGCTGTGCCCACTTGGGAAGGGAAACAGCCTTTACAATGCGGCCGGAGCCACGCAAGCCGTAAGCATGCATGCTTTATCACGCTTGCCCTGAACCATGCATGTTCCTGAACCATGCAAATGTGTGCTTGAGGCACCGTGCATTAGCGTGCTTCAGGCACAGAGGAGGTACAGCTGGAAGACAAACGAGGCAGCAGGATAAGTATGTGATAGGTTTTAGAGTTCAGGGCGGAGGTCAGGGTAGGATTTAGGACAGGGTGGGGTAGGTTTTAGGGTTCAGGGTGGGGGCAGGGAGTTGGGTTCGTTTTTAAGACAGGGTGGGTTTAGGTTTTAGGGTTCAGGGTGGGGTTGGCAGTCAGGGTAGTTTTTAGGACAGAGCAGAATAGTTTTTAGGACAGTGGTGTAGGTTTTAGGTTTTATGGCAGAGTAGGGGTCAGGGTAGTTTTTGGGACAGGGCAGGGCAGATTTTAGAGTTTAGGGTGGGGTATGGGGGGTCAGAAGTGTTTTTAGGACAGGGTGGGGTAGTTTTTAAGACAGTGTAGGGTTTAGGGTGTGGGTGGGGTAGTATTTGGGACAGACTGGGGGAGTTTTTAGGACAAGGTAGGTTTTAGGGTTTTGGGTGGGGTGGGGTGGGGGTCAGGGTAGTTTTTAGGACAGGGCAGGGTATGTTTTGGGGTTTAGGGTAGGGCAGGGGGTCAGGGTAGTATTTAGGACAGGGTGGGTGAGTTATTAGAACAGGTTAGGTTTTAGGGTTTAGGGCGCCGATGGGGTCTGGGTAGTTTTTTTAGGACAAGGAAGGGTTGGTTTTAGGGAAAGGGATCAGGGTAGTTTTTAGGACAGGGGGGGTGAGATTTTAGGATGGGATAGGTTTTAGGTTTAGCATGGGGTCGGGGAAGGTTTTAGGACCGGACAGGGTAGATTTTAGGACAGAGCAGGTAGCTTTTAAGGTTTAGGGTGGGGGAGTAGCTTTTAAGGACAGGGAAGGATATGATTTGAACAGTGTAGGTTTTAGGCTTTAGGGAGGGGTGGATGTCAGGGTAGTTTTAAGGACAGGGTGGGTAGGTTTTAGGGTGGGGTGGGTGGTCGGTATAGGTTTTAGGACAGGGCGGGGGAGTTTTTAGGACACAGTAGGTTTTAGGGTTTGGGGACGGGCAGGGTATTTTGTAGGACACGGCAGGGTAGGTTTTAGGGTTTAGGGCAGGAGTTGGGCTATTTTTTAGAACAGGGTGGGGGAGTTTTTCAGACAGGGTAGGTTTAAGGATTAAGGGCAGGGTGGGGGTTTGGGTAGTTTTTAGGACAGGGTGCGGTAGGTTTTAGAAGAGGGCATGGTAGGTTTTAGGGTTTAGGGTGGAGGTGGGTAGTTTTTATGACATGGAAGGGTAGGTTTTAGTGTTCAGGGTGGGGTGGGGGGGTGTTGTAGTTTTTAGAACAGGAGGTCGGGGTAGTCTGTAGGACTGTTGTGTAGCCATTTTAGGTATAGTTTTACAAACTTTATTTTAGCAAACTAGGCCTGCCTCTTTGCACTTTGACCTAGATATATTTTATTCAGCTACGTTTTTATTATTTTAACAATAGCCACATTTGCAGTCTTTTCTCTCTCTAGCTGTTCTTTGCCTAGGCTAGCACTGCGTTCTTAAACAAGACATTTATTTCACTCTCTGCTTTTCTCAAGGCTGCAGTAAGATGGCTTGCTAGCAAAAGAGGTACGCTTTGTCTCTAATGTTCACAGAAACATACACACTCTCACGTGGGGATCCTTTCTTAGAGCATCAGCTGTTTTACTATAAAACATGACTTTGACCCATGTACGTTAGATGGAGATTCCAGACAGATGACCACGGCTGTATGCTGACTGCTGAGTGCTTCGCTTTATCTGCTTATATAAACTAGAGACCTCTTGCTCAGGTATGATGTCTTCCCAGGGGAACCTGAAGGGAAGAATTAGAGCTTAACATGCTGTGCTCCAACATAGCCTAGGTAGGACTATTCTTAACAATCGTAGTGACAATATCGTAGAGTTATTTTTATGTTTAACTCTCCTTGTCACAATTTTAATCCTGTCATTCTTCATCGTCCTAGTCTTTGCAATATACACTTTATTATCTAAGATGCAGTTACTTCAATAGACCTTATCCAACTGTATTCTGCCTCTGAATCTGCCTCTGCCTGGAATCTCTATTCCAGAAAGGATTATGTCCCCAACCTCCACAGGCAGAAGCCTAACACCCTAATTTGGGCCCTAGCCCAAATCATCCTCCACATCCCTCTACTCCTCATCCTCCTCTGGGTCCACATTCAATGCAGCATAGGCTTCTTACAAGGCTCGCAGTGCCTTTTGCACCACAGGAAGCCCAAATCCTTGCAGAAATCCCTGAACTGTGCCACAGTGTACCGCTTAAGTTCATCCAGCTCGAAATCAATTTTTGCAGGTGCAGATGTAGAACCCCAAACCAGGGACATGATTTTTGGAAGAAGCAAGAATGCCAGTCATAGAGAGTATGAACAAAATTGGCAAAAGGGATCAGAGAAAATGTATTCAAATTTGTCTTATATGTGGATGGTAGTGTATACCAAATTACTGTACGACAATTCACAAACACAAGCACTATCTCACTGCTGCCACCAATCTTAGAAATTGGGTCTCTAAATAGCAGAGGTAAGCACCCTGACCAAATAGGGACCACAATCCTAGTTAGGGTAAGACAGATACACACCCTAAATTAACCTGTGCTTAACCTCTGGTAGCTTGGCACAGAGCACTTAGGCTTAACGTAAGAGGCAATGTGTAAAGTATTTGTTCAAAGCTTAAAACAGTACAACAGTGAAAACACCACACACCAATATTCCATACCAAGGTTAGAAAATAGATTTTGATTTAATTAACAAAACAAGACCAAATGACAAAAATCCAATAAGTAGAAGTTGAGATATTAATTTTTAAACAATATCTACAATTGTAGTGCTTGAAATCTTACAATGCCAACCGGGGCTATGTGGTCACGCTAGACATTTGCAAATTTAAAGTTCAGGCCAACCACAGTGAAGTGCAGCCTGGCTGGAGGGACCAACCTTGTCTCACTGAAACAGTATCTTGTGTGGAGGGTTGCATCAACTTCGAAGATCTGATGCAAGGAGCAGAGAGACAATGAGAAAATAATGCATCATTTCTGATCCACACAGTCAGCGGTTGCGTCATCCTTGAGCCCCACAGTCATTGATTAACCTTTTGTGATGAAGGCAATGCATCTTCGTTGAGCTGTGCAGCTACAGATGCATAAGTGATACGCCAGGGCTGATGGTGATGTGTCGATCTTGAGTCACCCAAATGGCAATGTGAAATCATCTTCCTCAGTGGCAGCAGTGGTGCATGGGCCTCGAGGAGAGATACAGCAGTTCTGATCAGCACAGTGATGGAAATGCATGCTCCACACAGTCAGTGCTTGTGTTGTCTTTGAGCTGCACAGTTATTGATGCAATGTCTTTAAGGTGCAGCATCAAACTCTTTGTGATGAAGGTGATGCGTCTGCGTTAAGCCGTGCACTGGTAATGCAAAAGTGATGCACAAGGGCTGATGGCGATGTGAAGTCCTCATCCTCAGCAGCAGTGGTGATGCGTCAGCATTGAGGAGAGATGTAGCAGTTCCAATTGGCACAGTGATGGCGATGCATGGAGTTTCCTAAAACACAGCTGCAGAACACACGTCCAAGGGCCCAGGATTAGATTTGAACTACTTGGAAGGGTAGGACTCACAGTTGGCAGAGTGTAGAACCTGTAGCCTAGTGGAGTGAAGCCTTTGATGTCCCTGAGACTTCAGAAGAGGAGGCAAGCTAGCAAGCGCTTGGAGTCACTTTGGCACTGAAGATATAGAGAGGCAAGTCCAGTCCTTCTCACTCCGAGGCAAGGAGGGCAGCAGGTCACGTACTGCAAAGCTCCAGCTGAGTGACAGTCCACCTAGCAGCACAGAATTTCTTATTCCTGGAAGAATGTCCTCAGGTCTACAAGTGTACTGATTTACTGGCCGTTTGAGGTCTAGTACTTATACCCAGTTATACTTTAAAGCGGAGCCTTTGAAGTGCACATAGTCCGTGCTCTTCCTTTCCTGGCTCCGGACACACTGTAGAGAGATATGCGTCCCTTTGTGAGGGCTCAGGACCCATCATATAGAGGTGTAAGTGCCAGCTCCTCCCTCTCATCCTGCCCAGGGTGACCCATCAAAAGATTAATGGCCCATCAGGTTGTAGATGCCCTACTAGGCACACCTACGCTCCCTTTGTGTGTGACTGTCTAGAGGGAATGCACAATAACCCAGCTGTCACCTACCCAGACCTGTATTCTGAGAGAGGCAGAGGCACAGAATGGTTAAAGTAAGAAAATGCCAACTTCCTAAAAGTGGTATTTGCAGACTTGCAACTTAAAATTCAACTTCACCATAAGTTGTAATTTGAAATTGTGAGAACAGAGACACCAAACTTGAAATATCTATCTGGTCAAAATAGGAAAAAAAACAAATGTAAGAGTTTTTCACTACCTGGACATTCCTTTGGGGCTGTCCGGGGCGTACCTTGGGGTGACGTATATGTATTAAAAAGGAAGGTCTGGGCCTGGCAAGTAGGTTAACTTGCCATGTCGACCTGACAGTTTAAAATTGCACACACAGGCTCTGCCTTGGCAGAACTGGGAAGTATTTAAAAGGCTACTTAAATGCATGGCAGAATCAATGCTGAAGGCCTACTAGTTACAAGGGCACAGGTAGTGTATTTTACCAGGGACTGTTAAGTTAATTAAATATGCCAATTGTGGATAAGCCAATGTTACTATGTTTTAGGGAAAGAGCACACGCACTTTATCAGTGATCAGCAGTGGTAAAATGCCCAGAATCCTAAAGCCAGCAAAAATGTAGTCAGCAAAATGGGAGATCAGAAGGCATAAAGTCAGGAGAAGCTATGCCAAGGATGTCAGGTCTAACAGGTATATGGTCATTCATTTTTTAAGTTAATTAAGGAGTAGTAAGGAGTTTTTTAGGTTCAGAAATGGGCATGTATTTAGGTAGTAACGGTTTTTAGAGCTCACAGATGTGATAATATTGGATCAATACACACGACAACAAGTCACCATTAAACATGAAAGATACATCTTCATGCACTAACGAAGTCACATCACCCTTGTTGGATTCCCCCGTCGTAAACTCTCCATCAACCCCAGCACATAGGTATATGGTCAGGCAGCATCTGTGGCCTGGCCTGAAGGTTAGTGACTGAAAGGTCACAGGTGGGTAATCCATAGCCGACAGCCAAATACAAACAAGCTTAGATCAAATCCCACAGATAGGCAGCAACACTACAATGGTCCCTGAAGACTGGTCCCAGCAACGCACAAATGGCCAGAGTGGAGCATGTATTCCCAAAACACCATTACATTAGATGCCACATGCAGTTAGACACACTTAGCCAATCAGGGCACAGCACATACAGAACATGCAGCGACCATGCGCTCCTCAAGCCGGACATCTGGACACATACTCGCTGGCCCACATAGTGTCCACGCCAGGTCCAGGCCACCCTGCATTCCCTATCTGGAAATTGCATTTATGACTCCTTGTCAAACTGTTCACATATGTCACCAGGGAAATAATGTTTTATGTGTTTATTTCTCTCAGAAAAATGTATAAAATGTGGGTCATTCCAATGTGCTATGAGACACGGTCCTCAGACCCCGGTGCTGTTACTGCCAACCAGACCTTTATGCATGATTTAATGAACCGTTTCCAGTTTTGCCAGATACCTCTTTTTTATTTATTTATTTATTGATAGAAATGGGGACTTTGGTTGGCAGTCAGTTTGCACTCTGTCCAAGCAAGGGCCCTCACTCTAGTCAGGGCAATGGACAAACACACTTGGATAACCCCTGTTCCCCCCTTGGTAGCTTGGCACAAGCAGTCAGGCATGTCTCTAAGGCAAGGTGTAAAGTACTTGTACCAACACACACAGTAATACAGTGAAAACACTACAAAATGGACCCCATACCAGTTTAGAAAAATAGGTAATATTTATCCAAATCAAACAAGACCAAAATGACAAAAATCCAACTTACACAAGTAAATTTAAGAATTTTCAAATGTAAAAAGAGTTACTCCATAGAAAACAATGGAAATTTTGTTTTTACACAAAGTACCTTGTTTGAATCAAAAATAAAGCCGCACGGGCGAGCGTGCGTCAGAAAAGTCAGCTGTGTGTTGATTACTTACTCGCAAGTGAGGTTGTGTGTTGTTTCTTGTCCGGTTGGTTAGGTGATACGTTGTTTTTCTCTCCCGTAGGAGAGTCATGCGCCGATTTCCGGACAGGGTACCTCGGATCTGCGCAGGTTCATGATGATTTGGACGCCCAGCGAGGATGCATGAGAAATCCTGGTTGCATGGGGATGGAAAACCGAACTGCGTGGGGTTTCTGTCATTTTCAGCAGCAGCAAGCAAGTGTTGTGTCGTTTCTCCAGCTGCAATGCAGGTGATGCGTTAAAATCTGCCGCACGGCTCCCTATGCATAGATTTCAGTCCTTGTTCAACCAGCTTCACCTTTCAAGGGCCCATGGACTGAACAGGGAACCACTTGGCAGGACAGGAGTCTCAGCAGAAAGTCCAGGTGCTGGCAGAGGAAGTCTTTGATTGCCCTGCAACTTCAAAATAGAAGGCAAGCTCAATCCAAGCCCTTAGATATTTTTTCCAAGCATATACATACCACAAAGTCCAAACTTTGTCCCTTTTCACAGGCAGAAGCAGCAACTGCAGGATATCCCAGAAAAGACAGTCACAGGCAGGGGCAGCAATTCTCAGCTCTTTAGGTCTTCTCCTTGGCAGAAGTTTCTCTTGGTTCCAGAAGCAAATCTAAAAATATGGGGGTTTGGATCCACTACTTACACCCCTCTCTGCCTTTGAAGTAGGCAAACTTCAAAGGAAAGTCTTGTTCACATGATCCCGCCTTGCCCAGGCCTGGTCCCAGACACACACCAGGGGGTGGGAGACTGCATTTGAGAGGGCAGGCACAGCCCATTCAGGTGTAAGTGACCAGTCCTCCCTCCACTCTAGCCCAGATGGCTCATCAGGATATGCAGCCTACCCCCCAGCTCCCTTTGTGTCACTGTTGTAGGAGGCTGGCCTGGATTTTAGTGGGTACCTAAGGCACTTATAGCTTATACCAGGTCCAGTTATCCCTTATTAGTAAAATGTAGACAGTGTCAGAAGCCAGGCTCTCTAGGGGTACTGTGGATGAGCAGCCAAGACCTAACTTGGAGACACGCAAAGCTCATGCAATATCACTGTACTCACACAGTACTTACACACATGAAAGAAAATACTCAGTGTTACAAAAATAAAGGTATTTTATTTTGGTGACACAAATGCCAAAAATACCACAGAGACTATACTCTCTTAGGAGGTAACTAATATACAAAGTATGTACACTAGTATGCAGAAATAGCTGTAAAAACAGTTAGAAAATAGTGCAATTAGTGAAAATCATAATAGTTAGATTTGGGTCTAGGGGGGACACAAACCATATACTAAGAAAGTGAAATGTGAAAGTTGGTTTCCCAACTAGGCAAGTGTACTGTGTAGAGGTGTGCTAGGAGTATTAGAAAACACAAAGGTAAGTAATAGAACCCACCCCAGATCCCGGGAAAGCAGGAGTAAATCACAGTAACTTTCCTAGAACACACAGTAACACAAGAAAGAAGATTATGCAAGAACCAGAAGAGACTGCAAGACACCAGTGATGGATGCCTGGACCTGAAGACCTGTGGAAGAAGGAGACCAAGTCCAAGAAGCACTGAAGAGTCTAGGGAGAACAGGAGCCACTGCTAACCCAGATGAAGGTGCAAAAGAAGAACCACAGGTGGAGAACAACAGTCAGTACTGCACCCAAGAAGATGGATTTAGGTTCCTGGTTGGTACAGATGATTTCCCATGCTGGATGGATGATTGCAGTCTGGTTTGCGTCACTGGATTCCGCCAACAAGCCTTGGCACACGCAAAGCTCGCGGTTAGCGGAAAATGGCACTCTCCAGGACCAGGAAGGATCTGGTGGACCAGGAGGGGAAGACAGAGGGGTCTCTCAGCAACTCGGAGAGCCCTCAGAAGACCAGGCAGTGTGCTCAGGAGTCCCGCAGCACAGGGGCAAAGAAGGTGCAAAAGGAGGTCCATTCATCACTACACAAAGTGATCTCATACTGCCGGAGAACCACACAGGAAGCTGTGTATCACAGGAAGGATTGCTGGGGGCTGGAACTACATGGTGCATGGAGAAGTTTGAGAAAAGAGAGACCCTAAATAGCCCTGAAAGGGGAATTGGTAAGCTAAACAGGTAAGCACCTATAAGGGGAGGGCTCTGACGTCATCTGCTGGCACTGACCACTCAGACCACTCAGATGCTCCCAGAGTGTCCTGCCAACTTGGAATCCAACAGGGTAAAACTCAGGGACACTCTTGAGGAGCTCTGAGCACCACCACTGGGGTGGTGATGGATAGGGGAGTGATCTCTCCCCTATCCTTTGTCTAGTTTCGCACCAGAGCAGGGACTGGGGGTCCCTGAACAAGTGTAGACTGGATTATGCAAGGACACCATCTGTGCCCTTCAAAGCATTTCTAGAGGCCCTGGGAGTCTACCCCTCCCATGTCTGTAAGAACTATTTCCAAGGGGAGACGGTGTAACACCCCTCTCCCAAAGGAAATGCTTTGTTGTGCCTTCCTGGACTCGAGCTGCTTGAGCAACAGGAGGGCAGAAACCTGTCTGTGAGGTGGCAGCAGCTGGGGCTACTTGGAAAACCTCAGAAGGCTGTAATGGCAGTTCTGGGGGGTCCTCTAAGGAGCCCCCAGAGTGCATGGAATCATACAACCAATGCTTGCAAAAGCCTTGGGGTATGATTCCAACATGTTTGATACCAAACATGGCCATATTTGGAGTTATTATTGTGAAACTGTACATAGGTAGTGATCTATGTGTAGTGCACATTTTAAATGGCGTCCCTGCACTCACATCCGGGAAAATGGTCCTGGAGATCGTGGGGGCACTTCTGCTAGTGCAGGGGTGACCTCACACACACTAGTCTGCACCCAGCCTTCAGGGCTAGAAGGCCTGCAATATGGGTGACTTATAAGTGACCTGGTGCAGTGTAAATGGCAGTGAAAGGGTGCATGCACTGTTTCACACAGGCTGCAATGGTAGTCCTGTAGAAGCCTCTGCATCAGCTCCACCGGGTGGCAAAAGAAATGCTGCAGCCCATAGGGTTCCCCTGGAACTCCAATGCCCTGGGTACCTAGGTACCATATACTAGGGACTTATAAGGGGTCACCAGTATGCCAATTGTGGGTGAAATACTGAGCTACCAATACGCAATTTAGAGGAGAGAGAGCATAATCACTGGCGTCCTGGTTAGCAGTATCTCAGTGAACATACTGACATCAGGCAGAAATTGGGGGTAACATGCCAAAAAGATGGTACTTTCCTACAACTGTCTAGAGGGGATTCATAAACAGTCCAGCTGTCAGTCTGACCCAGACAGGGATGACACAAGCATGCTGAGCCACAGAATAGTTAAAGCAAGAAAAAGTGCCATTTTCAAACAAACAATCTAAAAAACAACTTCACCAAAAGCTGTATTTCTGTATAAATTGTGATTTCAGAGACACCAAACTCCACATTTCCACCTCCTCCCAACGGGAAACTATTTAAATGTGATTTAAAGAGAGATGAGAGAGATAGACCTTGCATCAGTGAAAACCAAAGTTGGCAGTATTTCACTGTTGGGACATGTAAAGCACATCAGTCCATATCTCACCTTTAACCTGAACTGCACCCTGCCTATGGGGCTACCTAGGGCCTACCTTAGGGGTGCCTTACATGTATAAAAAGGGAACCTTTGGGCCTGGCAAGTGGGTACACTTGCCAGGTCGAATTGGCAGTTTAAAAACTGCACACACAGACACTGCAGTGGCAGGTCTGAGACATGTTTACAGGACTACTCATATGGGTGACATAACCAGTGCTGCAGGCCCACTCGTAGCTTTTGATTTACAGGCCCTGGGTACCTCTAGTGCACTTTACTAAGGACTTACTAGTAAATCAAATACGCTAATCATGGAAAAGCCAATTACACATTCAATTTACACAGGGAGCACTTGCACTTTACCACTGGTCAGCAGTGGTAAAGTGCCCAGAGTACCAAAAACAGCAAAAACCGAGCCCAGCACACAGTCAAAAAATGGAAAGCAGAGGCAAAAAAAGACAGGGGAGACCACACCAAGGATGCCAGGTCTAACGTTTATTTATGGTATTTCTAAAGCGTGTTTAACCAGAACGCATGAAAACAGGAGAGATAGAACAAAATGTTGCAACCCTAGCAAACAAACCCACTACCAAAACAGGCCTTAAACTGATCTAATTTACAAACAGCCAAGTTTAAAGTTGCTAGCAAAACAATAGGTACAAGTTCAAACTCCTGATCTGATCGGGAAGGGAATTCTACAACCTGGCAGCTGCAGCGGTAAAAGCCCTATCACTCCACCAGCTTTCTTGATGCATGGCACTACTACCTTGAACTGACCTGAAGATCTCAAGGGTCTTCTCAGAATGCACAAATTCAGAGTGGACTGCAGATAGCCAGATCCCTGAGAGTGAAGAACTTTATACATCAGGCAGAGCACTTTAAAGGACACTTGTTTTCTTATTGGCAGCCAGTGAAGATGATTCAGACCCTCCCCAAGGAATGTTTGTGTGCTCCTAAAATCAGGCGTGCAGCCGCATTCTGAATGAGTTGGAGCTTGTTTAATAATGAGAGTTAATTGATGTTTAAATACAGGGCATTACAGTAGTCCAGTCATGATGTAATAAGAGCTCAGGTCATGATGCCCTGAGCCCTTTCAGCAAGAAAGGAAGAACTTTCTTCAAGATCCTAATCATCCAAAAACAAGAACTAACTGTTCTATTAACATGGTTGTCAAAAGTCGAAGTATCAAGCATCACACCCAGGTTTTTGGTCACAGTTAATGCAATAGGTAGAATGCCCAAATATCTGACCACCAGCTTTCTGTCAAGATACAGCTATCCAATCCAAACACCATGATCTCGATTTTCTCCCCATTCATTTTCAGCCAGTTCTCGCTCCTCCACCTGGGAACTTCCCTCATGCAGACCTGAAACCTATCAGTCACTTCATTCCAGTCATCAGAGAAAAAGATGATGATCTAGGTGTCATCTGCCTTGGACAAAACCTGGAACCCAAAAAAGCGAACCAGTTTTGCCAAGGGGGTGGTGTGCAGGTTAAATAAGGTCAGGCTAAAAGAAAACCCTTGGGAATTCCACAAGGAAGCTGAAAGAGGGCTGCTCTGAAGCCACCACAGCTCACTGTGCTAGATCTGTCACACAGGAAGGACTTCACCAATTTGAGGGTGACATCCCTCAGCCTAGCCTGCTTCAGCCTTTGCACCATCAGTGATGGAGATGTGGTGTCAAAGGCCACTGATAGAGCCAAGAAAACCAAAATAGCCTCTCCTCCCTAAACCACGTGCCTCTGGATTACACCCGAACTTGCAACAAGCACAGATTTGATGCTGTGATTCTTCCTGAACCCATTCTGCAAAGGGTCCAGGAGATCTTGATTTAGGAGAAAATTGGCTAGTACCTGGTTTATATGATTTTCAAGGATCTTTGCAGGCAGCATTTTTCAAGCCGCTGGATGAGTTTTTATTTTTCAGAAGGATGACAACTGCCTCTTTCAGCCCTGTGGGTACACCCCAGTCTCCAGGACCTCAAAAAAGATCTTCTCCAGAACCCCAGCTATGAGGTCAGGAACTAACTGCTGCATCCTCAGCAGGCAAGGGTCATCTGGGGAATCCAAGGTGATCTCAATTAAAAGGGTCTTGAGCTTATCTGCAAGCAGTGGGGAGAATATAGCAAGGCCACTGGGGGTAAATGGTTCTGAAGCTATCCTGTCTTCCTTTTCCCCTAAATGAGTTCGAGAATAGGCAGACCTGTCAGGAAGAGCCCAGAAATCTGCATGAATCTTTAAGATTTTTTCTTAAAATAACTCAGCTAGTTCTCAACTTCCTTAATCATGGAGGGTGACACAAGGGTGCGTACTGTGTTGAAAAGTGGACATTAATGGCTGACCTAATCCTCTTGGAGAAGAATCCTACTTTGGCTTCTTTTATTGCTTTTTTATATTTATTATTTATATTTGAGAATCAATTCCTTAAGTTTGTTTTTCTCTCCCATCTCAGGGGCCAGTTTATATTTCTGCTCCTGTAGCCTGTACTGCCTTTGGAGCTCCTTTAAGGTCCTCAGTAAACCACAGGGTTGATGGTTTCTTCCTGCCCTTTGACCTTAAACTCATCAGTGGGGCCACCTGACCCAGCTATTAAAATTATCAGCATGGGCCCATCAAGCCCTTCTCCATAAATTTATCCAGGGCATATGCAAACGTTGCTGCTTCCATTTTAGCCCAGTTTCTAATACACCTGGTGGTGCTCTGCCTGTGTTCTGTCCCTCCCACCACCTGGACCTTAAATAAAACCAGACTCTGATTGGTCCAATCTAACTGCAGGCATCCAGTAGTGATCCAAAGCTCTTGACTGGAAAAGATCCCATCTAATATCTGCCTAGCTTTATGTGTCGCAGATTTAACACCTTGGGTCAAGCCAAAGCTAGTCATAAAATCCAAGAAAGCTTTGGTATCCCGGTAGAGATCATCATCTAAATGTAGATTAAAATCCTCTAGAACAATGAAGTTATTATAAGAAATGAAGGGTTCTAACACTTGGTGCCAGTTAGAAATAAATACATTTTTGGGCCCTGGTGAACGATAAATCAGAATCCCTTCCAATTGAATTATGTCTTAGTTTTAATATTAAAATGTACTCCTTCACAGCCTTCAAAATCAGAATTTATAGGATCTAGTGTGTAACTCAGGCCCTCTCCAAAAATAATCTTTAGCCCCACCCCTCTGCCCAGTCCTATTCAATCTTACCACCCAATATCCTGGTGGTGTGGCCATTACAAAGTCAGGGCCAGAATCCTCTTTTGCCCAGGTCTCAGTCACTAAAAGACAGTCCAACTGAACTGTCTCAATCAGTCTGCAGATGTCTAGATGTGTTTAATTAGAGACTAAGCCTTCATCAACTCACAACAAAGAGTTTTCTTAGGCCCTAAGGCCTTCCCATCTAGCCCTTCCCAAGTATTTTTTGGAGGACCTGAATTTGGGGACTGCACTACCCCACCTTTGGAACTAACCAATGTCCAGGAGCAACAAGCACAGTTCCACTGTTCCTCCTACTTCAGATCTAATACGCTTGCTTTTTCGCATCTCACCTTAGATGCAAGATCTAGAAGGTCTTGCCTGGAGTAGCATAGGTGGTGTTCCCCTACATTGGAACCAGCAGCCTCCCTAGGCCTGGCCGAGCAGTGATAGGTGCATATGCACGTCCATGCCTCAGCCGGTTAAATACCAGTGGGCGACACATCTGATCTGAGGAAGCGTCAATCACTAGTCCTCTTCTTTCCTGATATGTAATAACATAGTGGCACACTAAGATGGCCACTGATGTTCCAAAAACCCGAGCTCTAACAGGTCTTTACACCTGGAGGTCTAATATACCCACTAAATCCCCAACGAAATTCAAATTGGGCATCAAAACGGAAAAACACACTATCACATGTTAAAAAAATAAAAAGAAGAAGAAACTTCCAAGGGCCGTCACTTTTGCACTGTCTCACCTCACTGAGCGTCCACACCCCAGCAGAATTAAATGCTGGTGTCCTACACAATGGACGCAAGGAAGCACCAATAACTACTCTTCTCACTTCCGGATATGTAATAACATAGTGACACACTAAGATGACAACGGACATTCCAAAAACTCGGGCTCTAACATGCCCTAATCCCAGGAGGTCTAATAAACTCACAAAGTCCACAACCAAGTTAAATTGGGCACAAAAAGAGATAAAACACAATATTACAAGTTAAAATATAAAAACAGAATGAGCCTCCAAGTGCTGTCACTTTCACACTCTCACCTCGCTGCACGTTCAAGCCCCGGCAGATTAAGGGGCATATTTATACTCCGTTTGCGCCGAATTAGCGTCGTTTTTTTCGACGCAAATTCGGCGCAAAACTAACGCCATATTTATACTTTGGCGCTAGACGCGTCTAGCGCCAAAGTATGAGGAAAGAGCGTCATTTTTTAGCGTGAACGCCTTCCTTGCGTTAATGAGATGCAAGGTAGGCGTTCCCGTCCAAAAAAATGACTGCGCCGCAAATGCGTCGTATTTATACTCCCGGGCGCGAAATCACGCCCGGGAGTTGGCGGGGCAGAAAACCCCGCATTTCCGCCACTTTTTAACGCCTGGGTCAGGGCAGGCGTTAAGGGACCTGTGGCCTCAAAATGAGCCCACAGCTGCCCTCCCATGCCCCCAGGGACCCCCCTGCCACCCTTGCCCACCCCAGGAGGACACCCAAGGATGGAGGGACCCACCCCAGGGACATTCAGGTAAGTTCAGGTAAGTATCATTTTTATTTTTTTTAATATTTCTTTTTGGCATAGGGGGGCCTGATTTGTGCCCCCCTACATGCCTCAATGCCCAATGACCATGCCCAGGGGACATAAGTCCCCTGGGCATGGCCATTGGGCAAGGGGGCATGACTCCTGTCTTTACTAAGACAGGAGTCATGTAAATGGCGCTAGGGCGTCGTTTAAAATGGCGCAAATCGGGTTTAGAAGTTTTTTTTGCGTCAACCTGACTTGCGCCATTTTTAAGACGCCCTAACGCCATTTTTCCCTACGCCGGCGCTACCTGGTGTACGTGGTTTTTTTCCACGCACACCAGGCAGCGCCGGTCTGCTTGCGCCGGCTAACGCCATTCAATAAATACGGCGCCCGCATGGCGCTTCAGAATGGCGTTAGCCGGTGCAAAACTTTTTGACGCTAAACTGCGTTAGCGCAGTTTAGCGTCAAAAAGTATAAATACGGGCCTCAATGCCATGGCTGACACATCTGACACGAGCAAGCGTCAATAACTAGTCCGCTTCCTTCCTGATATGTAATAATGTAGTGGCATACTAAGATGGCCACCAATGTTCCAAAAACTCGGGCTTTAACAGGCCCTTATCCCAGGAGGTCTAATAAATCGACAAAGTACCCAGCCAAGTCACATTGAGCATAAAAACAGGAACACAATTTCACAAGTCAAAAAAATAAAAACAGAACGAGCCTCCACGGGCTGTCACTTTTGTACTGTCTCACCTCGCTGCAAATCTGTGCCCCGCCAGATTTGAATGCCTTGTGTTTTTTAAGGCAAAATCTCACCGAACAACATTTTGGGGAGCCAGATAGGAGCTGATTTGTTCTTTGAACTTGATGGAGACCAAAGGAAAGAGATCCCACCCGAACAGATTCACATTTGCACAAGCAAGAAAGGTGAACAGACACAGCAATTGATTGAATGTTTTGCTGAATCCGCCGGGCAGAAGTCCACCCTGAAACTGCTGTCCAAAGGGTAAGAGGTTCCTTCAGAGCCTTAATCTTAGCAAATGGCATGTGGGAAACTAGGAAAAATCAGAATATGCAGAAGTCACTTGCTTGATTGTCAGCATCAGGAAGGGTGACCACTTGGACCGCTGAGCGTAACATAGCCGGTACACTTGACCCATGGATGTAATATGTTTTTTTTGGGTTGCTAGTCACTTGGACCGATGGGTGTGAAACAATCATTAGCATAGGCTCTCAGTTTCATATAGGGCCCATATCTCGATCTTATTAGGCTATCCTGGTTTTCTCAGTGCCACTGATTTCTTAACACTGGTGATAGTTGAAAGAAGTGAAAGATGTGCTTTGCTTGGACCACTGGGCATGACACAGATGGTATGCAGGACCATTGGGTGTGACTTGGGGGAGTTCGGACATTAAGGTACTAGAGTGATTGGGATTCCAGATATTAGGCATAGCTGTGTTTTGCCAAGAAGGGACTATGGTCACTGAAGTAAGTCCTTTCTTTCTTCATATAAACTGTTGCAATCTTTTCTCTGAGTTGGTATCGACCAGCTTATCAGGCTTCCCTAGTTTCACGCAATGCAGAGCTTTCCTTGATCACAGGATAACATGTGCTAGGAATGGGCAGGGACAATGTATTGCTGATGGGCCTATTTTCTTGATTTTTTGGGGCCTAGTCACCATCTCCCCTGCTAGTTGAAATGGTGTAGCTTTTGGTATTATGATTCTGGTAGACAAATGTGACTATGGGGGTTATTCCAACTTTGGAGGAAGTGGTAATCCGTCCCAAAAGTGACGGTAAAGTGACAGATATACCACTAGCCGTATTACGAGTCCATTATATCCTATGGAACTCGTAATACGGCTGGTGGTAAATCCGTCACATTTGGGACGGATTACCACCTCCTCCAAAGTTGGAATAACCCCCTGAGTGTGTCTTAAATGTTGAATGTTGTGATGTTGTCAGTGTTTAATGTACACATGAAGAATGTTGATTTGCACAATTTGTTGTTTGATGCCAAGGTAAGGCTAGTTATTTTGTTGCCACATTGCAAGCTGTTATGAACTGACAATTGCACTTTTTCCCAGGATTGTGTCCCTTCATTCATTTGTCTGTTAAATGTTTATTATTGATGCGTCTGTGAATAACGGTAAGCTAATTAGATCTAGGAATCCCTGTGTATTTATCCTCCTCCACCAGATTAGAATTGGCAAACCCCTTGTGTATATAGTTCCCATTATCAGAGAGATCCAATAATACTCTTGTACATATTTTCCCATCACCCGAGTAAAATGTAAAAACTCATAAAAACAGAAAAGTTAGCATCTTAAGAGACAAAACCCTATAAAAGCTAGAATTTGCATAACTTAAAAATCCCCTAAAGAACATAAACTTATTTGAGTATCTGACCCTTGAAAAGACGACCCAAATACCACCTTTAGAACACATGCAGAGTATGTTCCCCACTCAGGCCAAAAAGCTTAGCACTACACACACATACCAAGTACCACACATAAGGACATACGTACAAACAAAGTACACAAGGCAAATGAAGGACAAAAGGGAAGCACTGCTAGAGCTCTGGGACATTTTTTAGGAAGTCGAAGCTGATATTCTTGACCCATCACCAGTAAGCAAGGCATCCATACCGCTCCCACCTTTTGTAGGTATAGAGGTGCTCTCCCTGATTACTGCTATCCCTGCTTTGTGATACACTAACCCACCACTTGAGCCTCAGTGGAATGGGTAGCATGCACCCCTGCTGGATCCAGGGAATGAACGTGAGTGACAGGAAGATTTATAGCTGTAGGAGGCTGGAATGGTTTGTAGTGGGTACCTAAGGTGCTCACACCTTATACCAGGTCCAGTTATCCCCCATTAGTGAAATGCAGGCAGTGTCTAGCAGCTTAGGCTGTCTAGGGGTAGCTGTGGCAGAGCAGCCAAGGCTGAACTAGGAGACATGCAAAGCTCCTGCAATGCCACTATAGTTACACAGTACTTATACACAATACAAGACAATTCTCAGTGTTACCAAAAATAAAGGTACTTTATTTTAGTGACACAAGGCCAAAAATATACTTTTGTAGTAAGTATTATACACATTATATACACTAGTAACCAAAATCAGGTAAGTACATAGTCATAAAATAGTGCAAACAATAGAAAATACAATAGATTGCAATGGGCCTATGAGCAACACAAACCATATACTAAAATAGTGGAATGAGAATGTCAAATTCCCCCCTAGGCAATTGTAGTGTGTAGAGGGGCGCTGGGAGTGTAAGAAAACACCAAAGGTAAGTAAAGTACCCCATCCCAGACCCCAGGAAAGCAGGAGTAAAGTACAGCAAGTTTCCTCAGGACACACTACAAGTCATGATGAAGAATTATGTAAGAATCAAGCAAGACTGAAGCAACCAATGGGGGTTTCCTGGGCCTGAAGACCTGTGGAGAAACCAGACCAAGTCCAGAAGTCAAAGAAGAGTCCAGGAAGAACTCGGACTGAGGAGACAGAGGGTGCTCTCAGCACTTCAGAGAGCCCTCAGAAGACCAGGCAGCACCCACAGCAGTCCCAGAACACGGAGAGAAAGAAGTTGCAAAGTGCAGTCATTGTAGCACTACACAGGAGGATCCCACGCCGCCGGAGAACAACTCAAAGAGCTGTGCGTCGCAGGATGGAGTGACGGGGACCTGGGCTACACTATGCACATAGAACTTTTGGAAGAAGTGCACAGAAGCCCAAGGAGCTGCAGAAGATGCGGTGCACAGGGATACTGTCGCTGCAATGGGAGGCAAGCTTTTAGCTCTACCAAATTTGGATAGCTGGACCTTTGGAAAGTCTGGGTCACTTTGGTCCACCACCTGTGTTCCAGGGATCATGCTCATCGACAGAAGAGGAGTCCCAGAGTACTGGTTGTCATCACAGAAAGGTGCCTGCTGAAGCAGGGAAGTGGCTCTGTCACTCCACAGGAGATTCCTTCAGTTCTTCTGGTGCAGGGTGAAGACAGGCAGTCCTCAGAGTGTGCACACCTTGGAAACTGTTGCAAATGCTGGCTGGGGCTGAAGTTGCAGGTCACAAGAATCTTCCTGGGTACTTTGTTGCAGTTACAGCAGTTCCTGAAGCAGTCTGCGGTTGACCCGACGGTCAGAAACTGAAGCAGAGGATGCAGAGGAGTCCTGGAGGAATCTTGCAAACAGAATCTGAGGAAACACCCAGAGGAGAGACCCTAAATAGCCCTGAGAGGGGGTTTGGCTATCTACCCAGGCATGCACCTATCAGGAGGGGTCTCTGACATCACCTGCTGGCACTGGCCACTCAGAGGTCTCCAGAGGGTCACCACACCTTGGAATCCAACATGGCTAATGCCAGGGACACTCTGGAGGAACTCTCGACACCACCCCTGGGGTGGTGATGGACAGGGGAGTCGTCACTCCCCTTTCCTTTGTCCAGTTTTGCGCCAGAGCAAGGACTGGGGGTCCCTGAACCGGTGTAGACTGGATTATGCAAGGAGGGCACCTTTTGTGCCCTTCAAGGCATTTCCAGAGGATCTGGGGGGATACCTCTCCCATGCCTGTAACACCTATTTCCAATGGAAGAGGGTGTAACATCCCTCTCCCAAAGGAAATGCATTGTTGTGCCAGGAGGGCAGACACCTTTCTGTGAGGAGGCAGCAGCTGGGGCTGCAGTGGAAACCTCAGAGAGCTGGTTTGGCAATACTGGGGGTCCATTGTGGAGCCCCCGAGGTGCATGGAATTGTCCCCTCAATACCAGATTTGGATTGGGGGTTCAATTCCATAATCTTAGACACCACACATGGCTAAATTCGGAGTTATCATTGTGGAGCTACATATATGTATTGACATGTTTGTAGTGCATGCTTATAATGGTGTCCCCACACACACAAATTGTGGGGAATTGGCCCTGGACAACATGGGGGCACCTCTGCTAGTGCAAGGGTGCCCTCACACACAGTAACTTTGTACCTAGCCTTCAGTAAATGAAGGTTAGACATATAGGTGACTTATAAGTTACCTGGTGCAGTGAAAAATGGCTGTGAAATAGTTTGTGCACTATTTCACTCAGGCTGTAGTAGCAGTCCTGAAAAAAGTTTTGTACAAGATCCTTATAGGTGGCAAAAGAGATGCTGAAGCCCATAAGGATCTCCTGGAACCCCAATGCTCTGCGTACCTAGGTACCATATACTAGGAATTTATAAGGGGGGGTCCAGTGTGCCAACCAGAATTGGAATATGGAGTCACTAAACTATAGTGACAATTTTGGTACACAGAGAGAGCATAAGCACTGGAGTTCTGGTTAGTAGAACTTCAGTGACACAGTCAGGCATACTGACAACACATATAGGGGGTGATTCTGACCTTGGCGGTCTTTTCGCAAGACCGCCGAGTTACCGCCGCGGTAAAGACCGCCGACCGCGGCGGTATGCCGCGGCGCGTATTCCGACCGCTGGGAGCGTTCCGCCGGAAAACCGCCAGCAGCCACACTGGCGGTCGGCGGGAAAGTGGAGACTGGTCAACCTCCACCGCCACGCCAGCAGAACACCGCCCACAGAATTACGACCCACATTTCTGTGTCTTCTGTTGGCGGTCTTCTGTTGGCGGTCACGTCCCTATGGCTCCCGTCGCCTCCCGGAGGACCAACGCAAGGTAAGTTGATCGTCCGTGAGGGGAGGGGGTGGGGGGGGTGTTGTGTGATGTGTGCGTGCATGGGGGTGTGTAGAGGGGGTGTGTGAGTGCGTGCATGCGGGCGGGGGGCGCTGCTGTGCCTATGGGCAATGTGTGTAGTTCGGCGGGTGCGCATGTTGGCATGTATGTGTGCGGGTATGTGCCCCCGTTGTGTATGTGTGTGTGTAGGGGGTGTGCATATGTGCATGTTGGGGGTGCGTGCATGTCGGGGTGCGTGTATGTGCATGTCGGGGTGGGGGGGCAGGGGGTTTGTAACATCTCTGGGGGGTGGCAGGGGGTGGAGGGTGTGGGGGGGGGACTCGTGGGGGGTAGTGGGGGGTGGGGGAGACCCCTATCAGTGCCAGGGATGGAATTCCCTGGCCCCGATAGTGCCTACCGCCATGTTTCGCATGGCGGTTCCCGACCGCCAAAACCCGCGGTGGTAAGCAGGGTCATGATGCGTTTGGCGGTCTTGGGTCGACCGCCGGGCCGGAGTGCGCAAACTCCAGCCCGTCGGTCATGACCGCCGTGGCGGTCGGAGTGGGAAAGTGGCGGTCGATCGCGGCGGTGACCGCCGCGGTCAGAATGCCATTTTTTGGACCGCCGGTCTGTTCGCGGTCCGACCGCCGCCTCTCCGCCGACCGCCGGGGTTAGAATCACCCCCATAGGCTATAAACTATGAGCACTGGGGTCCTGGCTAGCAGGATCCCAGTGAGACAGTAAAAACACACTGAGAAATAGGTTTCAGAATATGAGCACTGGAGTCCTGGCTAGCAGGATCCCAGTGAGACAGTAAAAACACACTGGCAAACACTGACAAACAGGCCAAAAATGGGGGTAAACATGCTAGAAAGAGTACTTTCTCGCAATAGCCATCTTGGATAGTGAGATAGCTAGCGAGGGAAAAGGACCCAGCCCTCCTGGATATTGCAGTGAGGAGGGAGTCACAGGGTATGCTCAGTTAGCTAAGGAGACCATAGAGAGTGAGCAAGAGAGCACGTCCTGACTTAGAAGGACAGCTTATAGTGAAGGAGGCAGTCTATATGGGAGTCAGAGGAAAGGCGTGAACTGAGGAGAGAGAGAGAGATCATAAACTGAATGCCCAGCATGTAAGCAGGGTAGTACGACCACCACCTGAGGAGAGCAGGAGCAGGTGTGGAGCCCCGGTCTCAGAAGAATTCAAGCTAGAGTGAGGAGAGAAGCTTTTGACAGGAGTCCGTACCTCACCAGAACACCAGATAAGGAGAGGAGCTGACCAGGAGATTAGGGACCAAGGCAGCCTGGTGCAGACTAGGCTTATACCAAGGAGAATTAAAATGGCACCATGATATGACATGTGGAGAGCAGCAACGAGAATGTCTGCTACTCCCTCTGAACATGCAGGACAGGTAAACCAACTGCAAGGGACATAGAAGCTCAGGAGGTAGGACAAATATTCATGCAATCCTTTTGCCACCTGCTAGTCACCTGGGCCGAGAGAAGGGATCAGTACTATAAGCCCTGGCCGGAAGAGGGATCCTTCGAACCAGGGGACATAATGATTGCCCAAGGCTGCATCCCGCACAGAGGAAAAGATTCCAAGTGGAACTTCTGTCACATGCAGGAGTGTCTGAGGAGATGGCAACACTATGTGGCAGGAAAACCAGTAGAAATGGATCTCAGGCTTTGAGAAAAACACCGCAGGTATCACTCTAGCGATAAGTGATGTTAAGAGCTTTTTAAGCAGTATTATCGGTGAAAAGACCAACACAATGCTCGCTCGCGATTGCATCCCAACGATCATGTTGACCAGCTCTGAGCACGACGGGCCACATTTAATTTATACAGGCACCAGATAGGGATGGCCCTGAGGGAAAAATTCCCTGACTGCCCAGACATAGATGACTTGATGGGAGAAACAATGAAATCTGGGGAGATCATATCTTTATTCTCCTAAACATTCTCCTGAAATGAGTGATTGCTCTCCCAACCATTATCCCTACTCCTCCAATATTGTCCTGGATCAAGAGTTCTGACCAAAAGTAGAGAAAATAAATATATACCTAACAGCAGCAATGATTGATGCAATGGGTGCTTTGCGCAATGTGTGGGACGGGCCACTGATGTCAAAAGTAGTGTTAAAAAAAGAAAACTCCCATTCTTGAAGAAAAACTTGACACAAGGAACATGTTTAAGGCCAATCATCACAACTACCGTAATAACAAAATTGATTTGCAGGTTCAAGCAGCAAGACTGCTGCACCAGCTTTCTGAAGCTCAGGGAGAGCCTGGATGCTGAGTTTAAAATTTACAGCATAAACAAGTATGGCTTATGGATATTGTGATGCTCTCCATTTGTTGGCCCTTTGAAATGGGAAACTATGCCTCTCTTAATAAGACAGTCCAAGTCCCAATAAGGAATTTAAGGCAAAGCTGTTTTAAATAAATGAACAACATACTCCCTAGCATTGTCGCCTTCATTTCCTACAGGAATCCCCAACACAAGAATTATGCTCTGTCTCATGTGCTCCTAAATGCAGTCCAGCATAGAAGTCATATTCATTATCTTAATTGGATGACCTCTGATTTGTGTTTGGAGTTGACTCTGTCAGCCCCGCAGAACGATTCTCAATGTCATTCAAACAGCTGTCTATAATGTCCATACTTCTAGGCATTTTCCAGAGGACTACCTGTGTTTTACGTTGTAAAAAGAATTCAAAGCTACCAAGTCCTTTTACTATTCATTTTGTTGCAGCAATGAGTAAGTCATAACTGGAGCATAAATTTGGAGTCTGAGAAGGACCATCCTATTGGTGAATCTTAGTCCCACAACTTAAGATAGTCCCCAGAACTTGTGATACAGAAGAGGCATCTTTTGAGGCATAGAAAAGATGTGAAAGATTTTGAACCATTGGTTATTAGTATAATCCTTTAGGGTCCTGTTACAATTCATCATCAGTGGTCCACTTACAAATCAAGTTCTCCAGAACTGTAAATTTGTTTCGTGGGCTGTAAGTGCAGATAACATTTTCAAAGCCCCCAGCACTCATACTTTTACTTTTTAAGTGCTGTTTGTCAAAAGCTTTGCTATTGTGATGAGGTGTTAGACCTGGCAAGTCTTTGCTTGATATTGACTCAGCTTCTGTCTCAGAACCGGAGGATGTCATAGGACTACCTGCATTAGAAGCAGAAAAAAATGTTTCCAAAGACTAATGTGTGTCATTGAAAGCTGAGGAGTACTCTGTGCTTACAATGCTGCACTCATCCCAGTCATGAGGCATTCTGTGCATGATTCTACACAGCACAGTTCAACCCACCAAGTAGGCCACTGTGTACCGCATTCTTTCATTTCAGATTGATTCTATGAACACCACACAGTTGCACACACTCATCCCTGTCCTTGGGCATTATATGCATGTAATCACTTTAAGAAAACAACAAAAACCCTGGTGTCCACTTTAACACCCAAACTTTAAGAAACATCCTTCCTGATTCTCAAGACCTACTACAGTTGGCATTATGCAGTCCTACAAATGGTGTATCTATATAGAGATGCATTTTGCAGTGGTACTCTATACATCCGGATGAGTAGATTTAGATTTGTTTGTTATAAAGGCTTGGTGCTCTTTTTCTTTTTTCTGACTGCCCTTCTGCCCATGTAAAGATTCCAGTCTTTGCTAGTTCATCACTCCCAGAATGCTGTCACTGAATAATTGTAGGGCTAGTTTTAGAAACACCAGCATATATTTTTAAAGAGTATGCAGGTTGTTAAATTAATAGTTCTTCACTCAGAACAAGTATTTTCACTCTGCTGAAATCCAGTCCTCTATTCACAGTTGATTATGTCTTGAGTATCCAAAAGTGTGCTGGATGATAGATACATGTAATGCTGCATGAAAGTGTGACATTTGCATGGAACCCACAACCTGAGAGTCAGCGTCCTGGTGTCCGGCCCTAAAGTGCACAGGGAGCCATCATAGAGCTTGAAGTTAATATTGTGAACAGAAAGTAAATGGCACTTTCACAGATCAACAGGTTTGGGCATCTAAATGTAAGCAAACCTTAAACAATATCTTCACCTGCAGGAAAAGTGGAGCACATCTGATGATCCATTTCCTTTTGATTTCCTAATGTCTTTCCAGTTAGCTGCAATTTAACATTTACACATACAAAGCTCCCAGATCTGAACAGAAACTCTTTGTGGAAACTAGACACTGTGTTGCTCACATTTCTACTGGAAGGAACACAAAAACAATCAGTATGCAGTATGCAGTAGAAGCAAAATGTCAATACTCTATAAAACCTATTTTCCATTTTTACCTTGGTAACTATTTACATTGACATTGAATAGTGGGTCTCTTCGCCTGTACCCATGAGATCCCTTTCTATACCTCTAGAGGCAGGCTGTGAGATGTTGGATGACACTGGTTGGATGTGAGAAAGTTGTTTACTGGTTGGTGGGTGGGGTGTTTGAGGGCCACCACAATTAATAAAGGCACTGTCCTGTTAGGGCCACTAATTCAGGAATTTCAGGAATTTAAACCTGAGCTCAAACCTCGGTATTTATAGAGATCAACTTTTACTAATATATTAATGACTTAGAAGTTAGCATGTGGTGGCTTACAAACCTTCATTTAAAAGCATAACAGAGAAAATATGGTGGACAATGTAGCCTCCATTCATATTTGACATTGTGCTTAAACATGAAAGATATTGTGCATTTATAGTCGACTGAATTACTGACATGAATCAATATGAAAAGTATTATTTTAGAGAAAAACTAGAGATGAGGAACATCAAGAGTATTAAATGACCATGAATTAATCATACCTGTATTGATTTTAATGGATTTATTGATGTGAGTCATATGTGTGCAGAAAAATAAATACACATTTGAGCTGTGTTCTAATATGTCCTGAATAATGTTTGCAATTAAACAGTTTGCTTTGCAGATTTGATTCAAATTGTAAGGTGCGCAATGGGTTTTATATGTATTAAATTGTATTATTGTGTATTGAGGCTTTCTTAGCCAAACTATGCCTGAAGATTCATTTTTGCAGTAGTAGAGGAAAATTATTTGCTTATTCTGCTTCCCTCTGACCTGAATTTATCCCTAGGTTGCTGACATGATGTTGAATGTCCTATTGTATTAAAGACTGAGAATGTCTTTCAACGTTAACAAAGTAACAGTATTTGTTCTAGCTGTCTACAAAACAGGACAGGATGCCTTACTAATTTTGTGTGAGAACTGTTCAACACATCCTGTGTACCAATAGAAAGGATCCCGATGTTACATTAAGCGAGAAAGTATCATATTTTGATGGAAATGTATAAATTCATCGAGATGATCATGTATTTTCTCTGACAAAATCCGGATTAGTTGCAAAACTGATGGTTGTGTGGACTTCTTTTTGGATACTGATTCTTGTGCGTACGATGAGCCCACCTGGAGAACCAATTGAAAACTGATAGACATTTCTAGTGAGAGAGAGACTTTGGAAACCTTCGATCTGTCAAGTAGCTTGCTGATGTCCCTTTATGTGGTGCTGCTCTCTTATCTCCTCATGAGCGTGATTAATGTTATTCTTTCTAATTGCCCAATTTGCTTATGCTATTTAGTACTAATCTGCCCAAATAATTCTGAACTGCTGACCTGTCCTATGTGCAGCCTGTGCTCTGTCCTGTCCTGATGCTGCTGTCTACAGATATTGTGCAACCGTGAATGTTCTGTTTGATGAAACTTTCCTGCCTGTTGTCCCATGAGCAGGGGTATAACCTAAATGCATTTTCATGTTTCCTTTCCAGCTTAGATGCTTACACCAGTTTATTTTTATAGTGAGTTACCCCAGTTAGATGATTTTTCCAAATTACTTTTGTCTTGCCTGCATGTTTTAGTCCATTCCCACACATACAAGTCCAAATTTGTGTTAGAGTTAGGAATGGGCCAGCCCTGAAATGAATTGCGAATAACTGAATTTTTATGATTTACTGATGTCACCATCATCTGCTTCGAAATCTGACTTTAATGTGCATATTAATTTTGTTTGGAGTCGTTAATAGTATTGATTTAGGTAGACTTAGTTAGACCATGGCGGTGTTATCTACGATAGACAGCCAATGTACCACACCAACAGCCAGGGCGGAAACAACAGCCACCATGGCGGTAGCCGCCTACAGCCAGGTGGAAGTCAATGTTCTGTCACCAATATTAAGACACTGGAAATCCCCACCTTTTCCAGGACGGTACCAACAACATCAAAAGCCTGGCGGAAACTGAGCTCAGAAGGGAAAAGACTCACCATTGGAGACACAGGGAACAACCACATCGCCATTGAGCCCGAGCTGCATGTCTTCCCCATGGTTTTCTATGTGCTGCTCCACCACGAACACCAATGACGGCGAAGACGACGACGGTGAGTACAGCCGCCTAGCACACAAGGGAGGGAGGGAGGAAAAAGAGAGTGACACACACACACGCACAACACCCCCCAACACCATACACACAGTCAGCTACATTACTAAAACATTTTTACCCCGTACCTCGGATGAATAATGCAAGCGCAAAACGTTTTAGAAAAAGTGAATGTAATGAGAGCAACACATCAAGATAAATAAGTGAGGCAACAAAATAGATATATACATACATATATATAAAGGGACACAGCCCAGTCCACAATGTCCGTTGTCCACACGACCACAGGCCAAAATCCAAGGCCACACATGGCACCTGCCTCAACACGGAGAGAACACTGCAGGGGCATCAGTTTGAAAATAGGCAGGCACCTCAGGGGGACAGGGGGTGCGGGGGCACCTCAGCTGGGAGATGGAACAACATCACTGGTTCTGGAGGGGGCAACATGCCCTGTGCTTGGTCCTGGGGAGTGATAGGCCACAGTCTAGGGACACTGGGGTGGGAAGAGGGAGAAGGTTTGGGAGGGGAGGAAGAGGGAGTGGTTGTAGGAGGTGTCTGTGTGTTGATTTTGGCTGCAGGTGCATGGGCTGGATGCTGTTGTCAGGTGGATGGCTGTTGGGTGTCTGAGTGCTTGCGTTTGTGTACCTTGGGAGGGGAGGACAGACAAGGTGGGAGAGGACACAGGGGACGTGTGCATGGCTGTTGTCGAGGTGTCTGCCAGTGAGGTGTGTGTTCTGCTAGGTGTGGTGGTGATGCTGGTAGTGGATGATGGTGTAGTGCATGCAGGTGTGAGTGTAGACGGAACTGGGAGGGACGTAGAGGAGGAGGGGAGACACTGGAAATATTGGATGCTGGTATGTCTGCATCTGGATGGTGTTTGTGTGAGTGCATGTGGGATGAAGTGTGGTGTTTGTGTTTGCCAGAACCACTCTTGTGTGTTGTCTTGTGTGCATGCTTGTCTGCCTGTGTGCTTGGGATAGGTTGGGGTTGAGGAGAATGGGATTGGGAAGAGGAAGTTGAAGTGGGGAGGGTGGAAACAGGGATAATGGCTGCCATCAGAGAAGAGGCCAGAGCCTGGATTGATCTCTGTTGGGCCGCCAAGCCAGTGTGAATGCGCTCCAGGAATGCATTAGTCTGTTGCATCTGGGCTGCCAGCCCCTGGATGGCATTCACAATGGTTGACTCCCCTACAGAGATGGATCTCAGGAGGTCAATAGCCTCCTCACTCAGGGCAGCAGGGCTCACTGGGGCAGGGCCTGAGGTGCCTGGGGTGAAGTAGATGCCCACGCTCCTGGGTGAGTGGGCACAGGCAACTCAATGAGGGGCTGCTGGGAGGGCAGTGCTGGTACGGGCTAGCGGCTGTATCTGTAACTGGGGTGGTCACAGAGGTGTCCGACAAACACCAGGGAGCTTCCATCGGAGGAGGTATCTGTGTCAGAACTGTCCCCTCCAGCCTCTGCCGTGGTTCTCCCCTCTCCCTCTGTCCCACTGGTGCCCTCAGCATCGGTGGACTCTGCCTCCTGGGTCATGTGGGATGCAGCTCCGTCCATTGCCCATGCCTCTGCTCCTCTGCCAGATGATGCTAATGCACATAAGGACAGGATGACAATACAAGAAGGGGGGGAAGAGACAAAGGATACACTAGATCAATGGCTGCACCAACACCACCGTTGGCATACACAGCACCCTCACACACAGGGAACAGGCCTACGCACTATGCATTGCACTACCAGTGATATTGCTAGCCACCAAGGCATGCGGAGGGGCACACACCGCCAAATCCAGCACGCCTGGGACCCACGCAGCCCTGAGCAGTAGTGGATGCCTATGAGCTAGGTAGCAGGACTATCCCTTCTGCACCCTAGCCACCAGGGCACCTATGCTGCAATGTCAGGCCTGCCCTGAGGGCACCCACTGACATACATCCACCACCCAGATACCACCCCACCAGGCGTTAGTAGTAATGATTGGCACTGTACTCACCCCCTTGTGGCTGCTGTGATGCCCTCAAGCGCCCATCCAGCTTTGAATAGGCCATGGCCAGTATGCGGGCCATCAGGGGGGTCAGGGTTCGACGGGCACCCCTTCCTCGTTGGGAGGCCATCCCTAGCTGCGTCTCAGGTCCTCCCACCGTTTCTGACAGTGGGTGTTCTGCCTGCCGTAGACCCCCAGGGTCCCGACGTCCTTGGCGATGGCACACTGTATACCCTTCTTTTTAAGGGTGCTGACCTGCAGAGGGAATTCAGACAGGAAAATAGTATTAGTCAGACAGTCCTGCCTGTTACACTTATGGTCCACCATACCCCTTCACATCACCATTGGCACACACATGGCCCAGCACACAACCGATATGCCGCCCAGAGGACATCCACCCACCCCACTTATACGAGGCCTTCACACACACCACTCCATGAAATCATGCCACATGCATCGTGCCCACACTGTACTCACCTGTTGGTCTGCAGGCTCATACAGCAGTCTGTACTGGGGTAGGAGCCCATCCACCAGTCTCTCCAAACTCTGCCGAAGTGAAGACAGGGGCCCTTTTCCATGTCACACAAGCCCTGGTAGGTTCAAGATAAAGGTCACAGTAGCACATGCAGGGTAGGTCCTCTGCTGTTGAAGATCAGGTAGCAATTGAGGAATCAGATAAAAAAAATGGCAGTCACGTCTGCGGCGCTGCATACTGTCACCGCCTGCGTAGATCACTGTTGGTCACTGTAACCCATAGGGCCCAATGTTACCCAACAAGGAGTTGCATGGCGGTTCCCGACCGCCTCCCGCAACAGTGCACAACGTCAGTGGAATTACCTCACTTCCACCTGTCCCTCCACACAGGACAGGCGGACGACATTTCAGGGGTGGGGGGCAAACGCTGGATAATTGCTGTGTCACTATTTAAATCTGGACATACTGGACAATTCACACTGACCCATTACAAATTAACAGCATGCAATGTTCTGTTGTAGCCCGATTGACTGGATCCTCACTCTTTTGCCCCATAGTTTGCTACCGCTGCGGATGAACAGGAGATGGAGATATACCCCCTTGTACAGACCCCTGGGGACTTGCAAACACTGGAGGACAGGCACATTATCCTCACCTATAGACTAGAAAGGGCCACAATCACAGAGCTGTGTGCCCAATTGGAGCCTGACCTGATATCTGCTATCCGTCAACCCACTGGGATCCCCCCTCTTGGGCAAGTTCTGTCTGTGTTCCATTTCCTGGCAGCTGGCTCTTTCCAAGTGACAGTGGGCTTGGCAGCTCTGATTAAGCACATGTGCAGCTACATTGTATTTCCCCAGGTGGAAGATTTGGCCACAGTGAAGGCTGAGTTCTATGCAATGGAACACATCCCCAACATAATAGGGGCGATTGATGGAACGCATATTGCATTTGTCCCCCCTGTCAAAATGAACAGGAGTACAGAAATCGTGAGAGTTTCCACTCTATGAATGTACAGATGGTGCGCTTGGCGGACCAGTACATCTCCCACGTCAATGCTAAGTATCCTGGGTCAGTGCATGATGCCTTTGTCCTGAGGAATAGCAGCAGCCCTGGTCCCCACCCAGTATATGTTGGTGTATGGGTATGCTGTGGGCCATATGGGATAGTGTGTGGCTAAATGTTGTCCTTCAATATTTGCAGGTGACTCTGGTTACCCCTACTTATCTAGGCTGCTGACCCCTGTGAGGAATGCTAGGACAAGGGCAGAAGAACGTTACAATGAGGCACATGGGCAAACCAGAAGGTTTATAGAATGGACCTTTGCCCTCCTGAAGGCCAGGTTCAGGTGGCTCCATCTAACAGGTGGATCCCTGTGCTACTCACCTAAGAAAGTCTGCCAGATAATAGTGGCTTGCTGCATGTTGAACAACCTTGCCCTGAGACGCCATGAAACGTTTCTGCAGGAGAAGGAGGCTGGAGATGCCCGTGTGGCAGCAGTGGACCCTGTGGATAGTGAGGATGAGGAGGCAGAGGATGAGGATGAGGACAACAGAACAGCTGTCATCAGACATTACTTCCAATGACACACAGGTAAGACAGAGTTACTTCACATTTCATTGTAATTATATTTAATTTCTGTGGCACTGGCATGTTGTTATTTTCCACTTCTATGCCCACTTACTGTAACCTTTGGCAATTCATTTGACAGATGTTGGTGCCTCACAATAGTTCCTGGTGTGATCACTGCAGCCAGCTATAGGTCATTAACATATGCTCATTTACTGTACAGTAGAATTGCTTGGTTTGAACGTGGTTAAATGAATACATATTTGAAAGATTTGACATACTCCATACGTCTATTTTTTCCAAGGGTTTTTATTGAAGTGCTAAGAAAAAGAGGGGCAAGTGCAATGGGATGGGGTGATGATGGAGGAAAGTCCAGGGTATTGTTCCAATCTGCAAGTAGCACAGGTTCATTGTCCAGGGGGACACAGGAAGGGGAGCAATGGCAGTTCAAGGTGGATAGGGTGACTGTGTGGGACACAAGGGTGACAATCAGGAGAGTCTAATTTCCTGGAGGGGTCTTGGCAAGTGTCTCTGGCTTCAGTTGGGATCTCAGGGAACATTTGCAGGGTGGTTCTCCTTCTGTAGGGGGATCGGTGCTGGTGGCCTGTTGGTCCTGTGGCAGGGCCTCCTGTCCACTAGCGGCAGCGGAGGTGGACGACAGTTCAGATGTCTGGCTAGTGGCAGGGGCCTGCTGTTGTGAAACTGCCTCCCTCATAATATTGGCCATGTCTGCCAGCACCCCTGCTATGGAGACCAGGGTGGTGTTGACAGCCTGCAAGTCCTCCCTTATCCCCTGGTACTGTCCCGCCTGCAGCTGTCTGTTCTCCTGCACGTTGTCCAGGATCTGGTCCATCGTGTCCTGGGAATGTTGATATGCCCCCAGGATCTCTGCAAGTGCCTCCTGAAGAGTAGGTTCCCTGGGCCTGTCCTCCCCTGCCAAACAGCACTCCTCCCAGTTTCCCTATTGTCCTGTGCCTCTGTTCCCTGAACCCTATGCCCACTGCCACTGACCACAGGTCCCTGATTGTCTTGGGTATGAGGGGTGTCCTGGGGTCTCCGTAGAGGTGGACACACTGCTGATTGATGTGTCCTGGGGACAGAGGTATGGGTACGCTGGGTGGGTGCTATGGTGGTGTTTCCTGATGGGGAGGCTCTGTGGTGGTGTGTGACTGGGCCTGGGTAGCCGGCTGTCCAGAGGTCCCTGATGGGCCAGGTTGGTCACTCAGATCCTGAAGTCCAGAGTTGTTGTCATCACTGTGGGCCTCTTCTGTTGGGGGATTGGATATTGCTGGCACCTCCTCTCCGCTGACATTGGCTGGGGTACCTGTCAGGATGTAAATGCTGTGTTATTGTTTCTGTGTCTGACATATTGTGCATCAGTGGCTTACCCTCTTTGTTTGTTTTTGGCCTGGCAGTTTTCACTTGTGTACGTTGGTATGTAGTGGGATAGCTGATTCTCTCTAGTGTGCATGCTTTAGTGATAGGTGTCCATGCAGAGCTGTGAGTGGTGTCCATGCACTGGTATGGCATGAAGGGCTTGGCATAGGGATGCGTGAGATGTGATGGTGGGGTGTGTGGGAAGTGATGGAGTGATGGGAGTGAGGGTGAGGGTGGGGGTATGTGATGGCATGCGGGTAGGAGGGTAGTAGTAGTAGAGAGTTGGCTTACCAGAGTCCAGTCCTCCTCCTACTCCAGCGAGGCCCTCAGGATGCATGATTGCCAAGACTTGCTCCTCCCATGTTGTTAGTTGTGGGGGATGAGGTGGGGGTCCACCGCCAGGCCTCTGTACAGCAAGTTGGTGTCTTGCTGCAATGGAACGTACCTTCCCCCGTAGGTTGTTCCACCTCTTCCTGATGTCCTCCCTGGTTCTTAGGTGCTGTCCACGATTCTCCGCCATAGCTCCATCTTCCTAGCTATAGATATCTGCTGCACCTGTGCTCCAAATAGCTGTGGCTCTACCCTGATGATTTCCTCCACCATGACCCTTAGCTCCTCCTCTGGGAATCTGGGGTGTCTTTTTGGTGCCATGGGTGTTGTGTGAGTTGTGTAGGTAAGGGTACATAGGGTGATGTGTTGGGGTGTGTGATGTGGGGTGTGTGGGTGGTGTATAGGTGTAGGTAGTTTGTGGCTCTGGTTTTGTCTGTGGTTGTGGTGTCTGTCTCGTGCCAATGGTTTGTAGTCGTAAAGGGTTGTGGGTAATGTGTGTGTGTGTTTTATAGTGCTGTGGGTGTGGTGTGTGTATGGGTGTCAGGTGTATGTTGTTTGAATTGTCCAATGTGGTGTTTTGTTTGAGTGTGTGTATTTTGAGCGCTGCGGTATGTACCACCAATGGTTTACCATCATTGAATGTCCGCCGTGGTGATTCGTGGTTCATAATGTGGTGGGAGTTGTTCTGTTAGCATAACAGTGTGGGTTTTGATACCGCCACTTTATCACTGACCTGTGGACTAGACGAATTGTGTATGTGGCTGAATAGTGACGGATTGGTGTGTATGTGTCATAATATGGTGGACGGATATCTGCAGCCGCCGCGGTAAGTTGGCGGCAGTCAGTGTGGCGGTAAGTGGGATTTACCGCCAAGGTCATAATGAGAGCCTTAATCTCTTTAGATGCTTTGGTCAGCCCATGCTTTTCATGTATATTAATAACTTAGGCCCTCATTCTGACCCTGGCGGTCGGAGATAAAGCGGCGGCCAAGCCGCCAACAGGCCGGCGGTCTAAAATATGCAATTCTGACCCTGGCGGGAACCGCCAACACAGCCCGCCAACTTAACACTCCGCCCGCCACAGCGGTACAAACAAACAGCGCGGCGGTTCCTGCCAACAGCCAGGCGGCAGACAATGTACCGCCCACCCTATTACGACCCACCAATCTGCCACCTTTTCCGGGGCGGGAGCACCGCCGATAAGAACACGGCGGAAACAGACTACGAACGGGAAAACGCTCACCTCTACGCACTCCACGCGAGATTCCGGCAGTATGGAACCAGAGTTGCAGGTCATCCCCGCACTCCTATTCCTGCTCATATACCAGGAGCACGCCCGGCGTCGCGGAAGACATCGGTGAGTACTGCACCTACGACACAGGGGAGGGAAAAGATTACCGGCACACACCCACCCACCCACACCCACTACAACACACACATCAATGCATTCCCACAGATCACTGTCACAACCCACAAACCACCCCCCTCCGAAATAATGCAAAGACCAAAAGAAGAGATCATAAACGGGCAGATATATTGAAATATGTACACCAGTAATCCCAATAAATAAATAAACTATGTACAAAATATATACAGCTACTAAATGTAGTCCAACCACTGTCCGTGGATCACAGGGGTCCTGTGCAAAGGGGCAAGGCCCAGTCCCACGACAAGAACTCCACGGAGAGAACACTGCAGGGGCATCAGAAAGAAAATAGGACAGGCACCTCAGGGGGAAGGGAAGGGGGGGCACCTCAGCCACTTGAGTACACGACGCCAGATCCACGAGGGGACTCCATGACCACTGGGCCATCCTGGGGAGAGCAAAGCCACAGTCCATACAGTCCATACAGTGGGTGGCCTGCCCACTGGGCCATCCTGGGAAGAGCAAAGCCACAGTCCATACAGTCCATACAGTGGGTGGCCTGCCCACTGGGCCATCCTGGGGAGAGCAAAGCCACAGTCCAAACAGTCCATACAGTGGGTGGCCTGCCCACTGGGCCATCCTGGGGAGAGCAAAGCCACAGTCCATACAGTCCATACAGTGGGTGGCCTGCCCACTGGGCCATCCTGGGGAGAGCAAAGCCACAGTCCATACAGTCCATACAGTGGGTGGCCTGCCCACTGGGCCATCCTGGGGAGAGCAAAGCCACAGTCCATACAGTCCATACAGTGGGTGGCCTGCCCACTGGGCCATCCTGGGGAGCATCCTGGGGAGAGCAAAGCCACAGTCCATACAGTCCATACAGTGGGTGGCCTGCCCACTGGGCCATCCTGGGGAGAGCAAAGCCACAGTCCAAACAGTCCATACAGTGGGTGGCCTGCCCACTGGGCCATCCTGGGGAGAGCAAAGTCACAGTCCATACAGTCCATACAGTGGGTGGCCTGCCCACTGGGCCATCCTGGGAGAGCAAAGCCACAGTCCAAACAGTCCATACAGTGGGTGGCCTGCCCACTGGGCCATCCTGGGGAGAGCAAAGCCACAGTCCATACAGTCCATACAGTGGGTGGCCTGCCCACTGGGCCATCCTGGGGAGAGCAAAGCCACAGTCCATACAGTCCATACAGTGGGTGGCCTGCCCACTGGGCCATCCTGGGGAGCATCCTGGGGAGAGCAAAGCCACAGTCCATACAGTCCATACAGTGGGTGGCCTGCCCACTGGGCCATCCTGGGGAGAGCAAAGCCACAGTCCAAACAGTCCATACAGTGGGTGGCCTGCCCACTGGGCCATCCTGGGGAGAGCAAAGCCACAGTCCATACAGTCCATACAGTGGGTGGCCTGCCCACTGGGCCATCCTGGGGAGAGCAAAGCCACAGTCCAAACAGTCCATACAGTGGGTGGCCTGCCCACTGGGCCATCCTGGGGAGAGCAAAGCCACAGTCCATACAGTCCATACAGTGGGTGGCCTGCCCACTGGGCCATCCTGGGGAGAGCAAAGCCACAGTCCATACAGTCCATACAGTGGATGGCCTGCCCACTGGGTCATCCTGGGGAGAGCAAAGCCACAGTCCATACAGTCCATAACAGACCCCACTGCCACTGGAGGAGGCAAGTTGGCCAGAGGACATCCTGCAGCCCTGCCCGAGATAGATCCTGCCCTGCCACGTCTGCCAAAGGGCCAGCGGTTCTTGCCTTGAAGGGCCCAGTTCAGCGGTTCCTGAGACGGCGGGGCCCAGTTCAGCGGTCCTTGCCCTGAAGGGCCCAGTTAAGCGGTTCTTGAGACGGCGGGGCCCAGCGGAGCGGTGCGTGAGACGGCGGGGCCCAGTTCAGCGGTCCTTGCCCTGAAGGGCCCAGTTAAGCGGTTCTTGAGACGGCGGGGCCCAGCGGAGCGGTTCTTGAGACGGCGGGGCCCAGCGGAGCGGTGCTTGAGACGGCGGGGCCCAGCGGAGCGGTGCTTGCCCTGAAGGGCCCAGTTCAGCGGTTCCTGAGACGGCGGGGCCCAGTTCAGCGGTCCTTGCCCTGAAGGGCCCAGTTAAGCGGTTCTTGAGACGGCGGGGCCCAGCGGAGCGGTGCGTGAGACGGCGGGCCCAGTTCAGCGGTCCTTGCCCTGAAGGGCCCAGTTAAGCGGTTCTTGAGACGGCGGGGCCCAGCGGAGCGGTTCTTGAGACGGCGGGGCCCAGCGGAGCGGTGCTTGAGACGGCGGGGCCCAGCGGAGCGGTGCTTGCCCTGAAGGGCCCAGTTAAGCGGTTCTTGAGACGGCGGGGCCCAGCGGAGCGGTTCTTGAGACGGCGGGGCCCAGTTCAGCGGTCCTTGCCCTGAAGGGCCCAGTTCAGCGGTTCTTGAGACGGCGGGCCCAGTTCAGCGGTCCTTGCCTTGAAGGGCCCAGTTCAGCGGTTCTTGAGACGGCGGACGGTCTATGGCCAACTGCTAATTGCCTGGTGGTGCCCTCCTGGGCAGCGGGGATGGTGCTCCTTCACTGCCCACCTGGGCTGTGGGTGGTGGGGCCCTCCTGGCCAGCTGGGCTGGGTCCTCCCTGGGCAGCGGCTATGGGGGTGGTGGGCTCTCCCGGGGCAGCTGTGCCGGTTCCTCCCGGGGCAGCGGCTATGGGGGTTGTGGGCTCCTCCTGGGCAGCAGGCCTGCTGCCTGACCTCTCCGACTTGCTGCCCTTGCCCTTCTTAGTCGTGGGCCTGTGGCCCTTTCCTCCCTTTGGAGCTGTAGATGGTGACTGTCTCTGGGTGGTGTCCGGGGGGGATGTAGAAGGCGGGCTCCTGCGGCGCCCCTTCCGCCTTCTGCTCCTCTTCCCAGGGGGTGGGCTGGCTGTCCCCTTGCTGCTGGGCGAAGATCCAGACATGCGGGCTGGCGGGCTCCAATACACCTGCACCCTTGTCAAGGGGGCTGCAGGGCTGGTGGTGGCTGAGGTGCTCTTCTTACCCCGACGAGAAGGAGGGGGGGGCTCAGGGTCAGGAAAGAAGTTAGTAGTGGCGAGGAAGAGCTTCTTGGGACAATGGAGAGTGGTAGGTAAAGTGGGAATGGGAGTGGAGGGAGAGGATGTGGTTGTAGGTGAGTCACGTTTGCTGTCTTTGGGTGCAGGTGCAGGAGGGATAGGCTGTCGTGAGGTGGATGGCTGTTGGGTGGGTGGTTGGCTGCGTTTGTGTGGTGTGGAAGAGGGGGTGACAGACACAGTGGGAGAGGACACAGGGGACGTGTAAATGGCAGTGGGGGTGGTGACTGCACGTGTGCGGACTGGAGTGGAGGGTGTGCTGGTGATGGAAACACTGGCTGATGGTGAGGTGAATGGAGGTGTGAGTGTAGACGTCACAGGGAGGGAGGAGGGAGACGAGGAGGTGGGGGTCACAGAGGTGGTAGTGACTGTTGGCATGTCTGCATCGGAATGTTGCGTGTGTGAATGTCTGCGTGATCTGTGGTGCTTATGTTTGGATGAGCTTCTCTTGGGTGTTGAGGTGTGTGCAGGCTGGTCTGATGGTGTGGGTGGGACAGGCAGAGGAACAGGAGACTGGGAGGAGGGAGTTAGTAGAGGCAGGCAGGAGACAGGGACAATGGCTGCCGTCAGTGCTGAGGCCAGAGCCTGGAACGATCGCTGATGGGCAGCCTGACCCGAATGAATGCCCTCCAGGTACGCATTGCTGCGATGAACCTCCCTCTCCACCCCCTGGATGGCATTCAAAAGGGTAGTCTGCCCAACAATGAGCGTTCGGAGGAGGTCAATGACCTCCTCACTGAGGGCAGCGGGGGTAACAGGGGCAGGGCCTGAGGTGCCTGGGGCGAAGGAGATGCCCGGCTTCCTGGCAGAGCGGGCACGGGGCGAACGCTGAGGGGCTGCTGGGAGGGCGGAGATGGTGCGCTGTGTGGCGGCTGTACCTGTAATGGCGGGGGGCACGGATGGTGCCACCCCCGCAAGGGAGCCCCCTTCCGAGGACGTGTCCGTGTCGCTGCAGGGTCCAGTCGTCCCCGTCGTGGAGCTCCCCTCGCCCTCCGTCTCACTGGTCCAGTCTGACTCTGTGGCATGGCCCTCCTGGGCCATGTGAGATGCAGCTCCCTCCTGCCCCGATGCCACTTCTCCTCCGCCTGATGATGCTGATGCACACAAGCACAGAAAGACAAACAAAAAGGGGGGGGGAGAGAGAAATAAAGGGATATTGAGTACATGGATCTCCGGTACAGTTAGCGGACATGACAGACACAGATGCCCCCTGCACTAAGTTGCGCACTTGGGGTCCGCTACGCATTCCGTGGAACATGCCCTACACGCCTAGAGTTGACAACTGCACCCATGGATGACACGGCCCAGGGATGGCTGTACTGACAAACTACTGAGGGTGGTGGCTGGGGACACAGGGGCTTACGGGGGTGCCCAGCCTACAGAAATCGCCCTGGCCTAGGGGGACCCCCAGCCCTCCTCCCCCAACCAGACACCTCCACTGCGCGACAACAGAGTAGATAATGCTTGTACTCACCCCCTTGTGTCTGCTGTGCTGCCCTCACGCGCCCATCCAATTCAGGGTAGGCCACCGCCAGGATCCGGAACATCAGGGGGCTCAGTTGACGGCAGGCACCCCGCCTACGTTGGGAGGCCATCCCCAGCAGAGACTCGGCGGTCTTCTTGGTCCCGCGGCGGATGTCCTCCCACCTCTTGCGGCAGTGGGTGCCCCGTCGATGGTGGACCCCCAGGGTCCGGACTTCCTTGGCGATGGCACGCCAAATCCCGATCTTCTCATGGGCGCGGACCTATGTGACACGTACAGGGAGGGAGAAATACCATGTTCAAGTTTGTCAGCATTTTCCTTTCCAGTGGCCCAACGCCCCCCATCCCCGCCAGGCCCCCCGCCATGCCCCCCGCCAGGCCCAACATGCCCCCCATCCCCGCCAGGCCCCCCGCCAGGCCCAACATGCCCCCCATCCCCGCCAGGCCCCCCGCCAGGCCCAACATGCCCCCCATCCCCGCCAGGCCCCCCGCCAGGCCCAACATGCCCCCCATCCCCGCCAGGCCCCCGCCATGCCCCTCGCCAGGCCCAACATGCCCCCCATCCCCGCCAGGCCCCCCGCCAGGACCCCCGCCAGGCCCAACATGCCCCCCATCCCCGCCAGGCCCCCCGCCATGCCCCCCGCCAGGCCCAACATGCCCCCCATCCCCGCCAGGCCCCCCGCCAGGACCCCCGCCAGGCCCAACATGCCCCCCATCCCCGCCAGGCCCCCCGCCAGGCCCAACATGCCCCCCATCCCCGCCAGGCCCCCCGCCATGCCCCCCGCCAGGCCCAACATGCCCCCCATCCCCGCCAGGCCCCCCGCCATGCCCCCCGCCAGGCCCAACATGCCCCCCATCCCCGCCAGGCCCCCCGCCAGGCCCAACAAGCCCCCCATCCCCGCCAGGCCCCCCGCCAGGCCCCCAAGCCAGCCAGTGGCCCCAAATCCATATTGAATTAAACTCACTTGTTGGTCTGGAGGACCGTAGAGTAGCGCATACTGGGGGAGGACCCCATCCACAAGTTTCTCCAACTCCTCTCCAGTGAAGGCAGGGGCCCTTTCCCCAGGCGCAGCAGCCATTGTCCCTTCCAGACCGAGGTCACAGCAACACTTGCAGTATAGGTCCTCTCCTGTGAAAGTTCAAGTCGCAAGTGGATAAGTAGATAGAAAATGGCGGTGACGTCCGCGGCGGTGCGTACCGCGGCGGTGCGTCCCGCCACCGCCGGCGCCCTTCGCCATTGGCTCCTGAAACCCATAGGCTTCAATGTTAACCAATGCGGCTTTGCGCCGCGGTCTTTGCCCGCCGCCCGCCGCGGTGTGCCACGCCAGCGCATTGACCTCACATCCCATTGTCACACTTCACAGGTCAGGCAGCCGCCATTTCCAGGGCCCACATGGCTCAATTTCAACTGCGTCACACAGGCCTAGGCCTTGCATAGCCACTCAGACACGCCATTCACTGCATAGAGAATCGTATACTGTGCTAGCTGTGAGTACGTACCTGTGGGTTGCTTGACTGTGTGCTCCATGTTGTCCTTCCTAGGCACTGTCCGCTGGGTTGGGCGAGGAGACGGATGAATCCTCCCGTGTACCGACCGCTGGTGGACCTGTCGACAATGGAAGAACGCCACATTATCCTGACCTACCGTCTTAACCGTGCCACTATCCATGAACTGTGTGCCCAGCTGGAGCCCGACCTGATGTCCCCCATCCGCCAACCCACAGGGATTCCCCCTCTGGTGCAGGTCATGTCAGTACTCCATTTCTTGGCAAGTGGGTCATTTCAGACAACCGTGGGAATTGCTTCTGGGATGTCTCAGCCCATCTTTTCGAAGGTGTTATCCAGAGTGTTGTCTGCCCTGATGAAATCCGTGAGGAGCTACATCATTTTCCCTGAGGTGGGCGAATTGGCTACAGTGAAGGGTGATTTCTACGCCCTTGGACATATTCCCAACGTAATTGGTGCCATTGATGGGACCCATGTGGCTTTGGTTCCCCCAAGAGACAGGGAGCAGGTGTACAGGAACAGAAAAAATTACCATTCAATGAACATCCAGGTGGTGTGTTTGGCTGACCAGTACATCTCGCATGTAAATGCCAAATTCCCAGGGTCAGTGCATGACGCCTACATCCTCAGGAATAGAAGCATCCCTTACGTGATGGAACAGCTACAGAGACACCGTGTATGGCTAGTGGGGGACTCTGGGTACCCCAACCTGTCGTGGCTACTGACCCCAGTAAGGAATCCCAGGACCAGGGCAGAGGAACGGTACAATGAGGCCCATGGGCGTACTAGGAGGGTGATCGAACGCACCTTTGGCCTCCTAAAGGCCAGGTTTAGGTGCCTGCATATGACAGGTGGATCCCTAATGTACTCACCTAAGAAGGTGTGTCACATCATCGTGGCCTGCTGCATGCTTCACAACCTGGCTTTGCGCCGCCAGGTGCCTTTCCTGCAGGAGGATGGTCGAGACGGTGGTGTTGTGGCAGCGGTGGAACCTGAGGAGAGTGACGAGGAGGAAGACGACGGGGCTGAAACAGACAACAGGGACAGAATCATTGAACAGTACTTCCAATAGGACACAGGTAACATTTCAAAGATAATTTAGTAAATGTTAACTACTCTCCAGCATCTCTGCTGCCTGTCTATTTGCCCCAGTGTATGATGACTGAGTTTTGGCTTTTCCCTCCCTATTTCAGATCTGGGGTCCCCACTACGAGTCCTGTGCTTCGTTTCCCCATGGACTACAGCTTTGTGGCAGCTGTTTGTTGACTTCACCATGTACAAGGACATATTTGCACTGTCATGTCAATTACAATCTATTGAAATCACAGCCAGACTCCAGATATTTTGGTGCAAAATAGGTGTTTATTTAAGTGCTCAAAATGGGATGGGTGGTTTCAAGTGGGTGGGGGCTATGGTGAAGGAATGTCCATGGCAGAGTCCAGAGTAACAGTCACACAGGTGCATTGTCCAGAGGCCTGTGGAGAGATGGAGCATGGGCAGTTCAAGGATGGACAGGGTGACAATGTGGGACAGTGGGATGACATCAGGTGGTATCCATTGCTGGCGGGGGTCTTGACATCCTACTCTGTCTTCTTGCGAGATCTCAGGGCCCTCTTGCGGGGTGGTTCTTCTCCTGCAGGAGGTGGGGGTCTGGTGGGCTGCTGCTGTGCGGGGGCCTCCTGTCCACTAGCGCCGGCGGAGGTGGTTGGCTGTTCTTGGTCCAGGCTAGTGGCAGGGGCCCTTGGGTGTTGTTCAGTGTCCGCCCTGTTGTTGACGAGGTCCTGCAGCAGCCCTACCATGGTAACCAGGGTGGTGTTGATGGCTCTGATGTCCTCCCTGTACCCCCGATAGTGTTCCTCCTGCAGTACCTGGATCTCCTGGAACCGGGCCAGTACCGTCGCCATCGTCTCCTGGGAGCGGTTGTATGCTCACATGATGGTGGTGAGGACCTCGTGGAGAGTGGGTTCCCTGGGCCTCTCCTCCCCCCCCTGTCGCACAGCTGCCCTCCGAGTTCCCCTGTTTCCCTGGGCCTCTGCCCCCTGGCCGGTGTGCCCACTACCACTGCCCCCAGGTCCCTGTTGTTGTTGGGGTGGTGGGTTATCCTGGGTGCCCTGTAGTGGTAGACACACCGCAGATTGACGCGCCCTGGAGACAGAGGCATGGGCCCGCTGGGTGGGAGCTGTGCTGGTGTTCCCAGAGGGGTTTGGGTCTGTAGTGGCCTGGGCCTGTGTGAGGGGAACCGACTGTCCAGAGGTCCCCGATGGTCCGGGCTGGTCATCGGTGTCCAGGTCGACAGAGCTGCTGTCATCGCTGACGGCCTCTTGGGTGGGGGGTGTGGAGAATTCTGGCCCCTCCGCCGCGGTGTGTTGACGGTCGGGTCCTGCAGGGGTATAGAGGTATGGTTATAGTTTCAATGTGTGGCATATGGGTGTATCTGTGGGTTCTCGTGTCCCCAAGTGCTGGCATTCGTGTGTGGGGGCTTTGGTGAGGGTGGCTTGTGGGGGGGATGTGTATATGCATTGGGCATGCTTTGGTGATGGGTGTCCATGCTTAGTGGACGCATGCAGGCCTAGGTTTTGGGATGTGTGGGTTGTGATGGTGAGACATTGGCGGGGAATAGGTGTGCTGGGGGTGGGGGTGAGGATGGTGGTGGGGGTGAGGATGGTGGTGGGGGTGAGGGTGGGGGTGAGGATGGGGGTGGGGGTGAGGGTGGGGTTCGAGGATGGGGGTGAGGGTTGGGGTCTGATTTGGCATGCAGGTGGGGGGGAAGCAGTATTGAAGCTTCAACTTACCAGTATCCATTCCTCCGCCGACTCCTGCGAGGCCGTCAGGATGCAGGATGTTCAAGACTTCCTCCTCCCATGATGTGAATTGTGGGGGTTGAGGTGGGGGTCCTCCGCCAGTCTTCTGCACGGCGATGTTGTGCCTGGATACCATGGAACGCACCTTCCCCCGTAGGTCGTTCCATCGCTTCCTGATGTCTTCCCGATTTCTGGGGTGCTGTCCCACTGCGTTCACCCTGTCGACAATCCTCTGCCATAGCTCCGTCCTCCGGGCAATGCTGGTGTATTGTATCTGTGTGCCGAACAGCTGGGGCTCTACCCGAACGATTTCCTCACCATGACCCTGAGTTCTTCGTCTGTGAAGCGGGGTTGTCTTTGGGGTGCCATGGGGTGGTGTGTATGATGTGTGGGGTGGAGTATGTGTATTTAAGTGAGTTGAGTGTGGTGGTGTGTGTTGTTTTGTGTGTGGATAGTGTGTGGGTGATGGTGTTGAGTGGCTGTGGCTGTTATTTTTTGGATGCTGGTGTCTCGCTCTTGCCTTCTTTACGAATTTTTTAGCGTAGGGGTTTGTGGGTGATGTGGGTGGGTGTTTTATATTGTATTGTGTGTGTGGGAGTGGTGTGTGTATGTGTATCAGGTGTGTGGGATTCAAATCGTCCAATGTGGCTGAGTTTTGTTCGTTTGTGTGTATTCTGACCGCGGCGGTGTGTCCCGCCAATGGAATACCGCGTTTGAATGACCGCCGCGTGGATTCGTGGGTCGTAATGGCATGGGCGTATTTCTGTTGGCGTGACGGTGGAGGTTTTGTCACCTCCACCTTTCCGCCGACCGCTGGTCTGGCGGTCTGTTGTGGCGGTCGGATTTTCAGAGGTTTGCCTTCTGCGGGTCAGAATGACCGTGGCGGGTTTCCGCGACCGCGGCGGGATTATGGAGGATTTCTGACCGGCGGTAGGCGCCTTTTACCGCCGAGGTCAGAATGACCACCTTAGTTTTGTGGACCATTTACCTTACATTAGCTTTGTGGTTGTAAAAAAGCTTTGAAACTTTCATCAGTTTTTAATCTCATTTTATGGGTACATTTGGTTATGGTGATAAAAAAGTGTTTAGGTTTTTCTTGTTATTGATTTGTGGTAAATGAATCCAATTACCACACTCCTCACTGAGTCCCAGGTTCCAAGAACCACTAGTGGTGGGATATATAATGGTGTCTCACCGTAGTGCTTGTGGTTTCTGAACCCGAGGTGGGAAGAAGACATCTGTGGGTGCTGCGGCAGTTTTGGTAACAGAGTTATGGTTTTGCCTTATGAGGAGGGGACTTGGATTTTACCCTTACTGTGAGTTGTTCTTGGTGAAACTGTTGGACTTGATGAAATTCCAGAGTTGTGTTACAAGTGTACGGTATGTGTTTTGAGTAGGGTTTACATTTGCAATGCTTTTTGGCTAAATTGCGGTTGTGTAGTGTATGAAGTGTGTAGGGAGTTTACGTGCTCCATGTAAATAAGTAGGGAGTTTGCGTACTCCATGTAAATAAGTAGGGAGTTTGCGTACTCCAAGTAAGAGAATAGGGAGTTTGTGTAGCCCAAGTGAATATTGCACTTTTTGCTAAAATTGCCCACATGGTTGATGTCTACAGGTCCTGTGGGGCCTAAAACTCCCAAGTACTGCACAAGTTTATGTAGATACTTTGTTAATTTATTGTTTGCAGTAAGATGTTGGTCGATGGAGCGCTATCGACAATACCAGTAGGTTACTTGAGTATGTGAGTTGTTGGTTGGTATTAGGTCAATTTTGCGTGCACAGGGAGAACCTGTAGTGATTGAAAGAATGACTCCAGTAACTGCAGACTTTGTTGAGCAGGGAGTTTTAAAAGAAGTGATGGGTAGGCCATGTAATTCTCCAATTATCGGATTGCGAATGCCAAGTGGTATATACAACATAGTACAAGGATTTGAGAAAGGTGAATGAAATGGTGGTATCCTGTTGTCCACTGGTACCAAACCCAGCAGTCATCTTATTCCAGATGCCTTGTGTAACAAGGTGGTTTTCTATAATTGATTTGTCTCAGCTGTTCTTCTCGGTGCCTTTGCACAAGGGTAGTCAGTTCATTGTCTAATTTAGATCCAGCAACCATGTGAATTTGTGGTGTTTTACTTCACAGTGGTTCTCAGAGTTAATGTCCATTTTTAATTAGAACCAGAAAAAGAATCTAGAGTCCTTAATCATGTCATTGCAGTCCATATTAGTGCAATACATTGATGATTGCATCTAAATCACGAGAAGATTGCAGGCAAGACACCATAGCATTGTTAAATTATTTGGGAGAAAATAGACATATGGTTTCCCCAACTAAATTACAGTATTGCCGAAGGAAGTAAGATCTTTGGGTCACCAAATTGAGAAAGGTGCAAGAAAAGTATCCCAGGAGAGAGTCATGACTATTATTCAGACTAATCCACCAGTTACACAGAGAGATGTCAGAATGTTTTTGGGCATGGTGAACTACTGTTGCCAACGGATCCCAAATCTTTCAGTAATTTCTAAACCGCTGCAGAAATGAATGCACAAAGAAATTAAAGACCCAGTTCCATTGGAAGAAGAATGCATGAAAGTTTTTACTGAGTTGAGAGAGAGTTTATGCAGAGCTCCGGCTTTGGGAATGCCAGGTTACGGGAAATGTTTTCTGTTTTGTCATGAACTTGGTGGATGTGCTCTTTCTGTTTTGACACAGTCGAAGGAAGGAAGGAACAGACCTGTGGCATATTTTTCCACCACATGGGGTTCTGTTGCTGCAACTTTGCCCGTCTGTTTAAAAGCTATGGTCTCTACTGGTGTAATCTATCGGTTTGACACTGTACCCTGCTACGTTATTACCTGTCAATGTTGATGATGCAAATAATGTTAATGAAGTGGAACATGACTCCCTCAAAGTCACTTAACCAGGCACCAAACCTAGACCTGATATTCAGAATACTCCTTTAGAGGAGAATGATCATGTTATATTTGCTGATGACTCCTGTTCAAGAGACAATGAGGGCTGCACCAGCTCAGGAGTAGGCGTAGCTTCATGGTTTCAAGAAGTAATTTCTACACAAGCAGCTGAATTAGTTGTCCTTACAAGAGCATGCTCCATATCTGAGCAGCTCAAAGTGACAATATCCACAGATAGATAATATTGATTTGGTGTTGTTCACAACTTTGGGGAGTCAATATTGATTTGGTGTTATTCACGACTTTGGGCAGTTATGGCACCAGTAAGGTTTTATGACCTCTTCAGGATCACCCATTCGAAATGGTGAGAGAATTCATAGTTTACTGACTGCTTTGCAGCTACCTTAGAAAATTGTGGTTGTAAAGTGCACAGCACACCAGAATTCAAATGATTATGGCCCTCATTGCCAAGCGGGAACCGCCAATTGGCTGCTCCGCGGTCAATAGACCGCGGGGGCCATTCTGACTTTCCCGCTGGGCCGGCGGGCGCCTGCCAAGGGAGCGCCCGCCGGCCCAGCGGGAACGGGCCTGCAACACAGAAGCCGTCTCCGAATGGAGCCGCCGGTGTTGCAGGTGTGCGACGGGTGCAGTTGCACTCGTCGCCCTTTCACTGTCTGCCAAGCAGACAGTGAAAAGCATACTGGGGCCCTGTTAGGGGGCCCCTGCACTGCCCATGCCGGTGGCATGGGCAGTGCAGGGGCCCCCAGGCGCCCCAGGACACCCGTTCCCGCCATCCTGTTTCTGGCGGTGAAAACTGCCAGAAACAGGCTGGCGGGAAGGGGGTCGGAATCCCCATGGCGGCGCTGCTTGCAGGGCCGCCATGGAGGATTCGCCCAGCCGGGGCTAATCCGGCGGGAAACCGCCGGACCCGGTTTTCTGACCGCAGCTTTACAGCCGCGGTCGGAATGGGCACTGAAGCACCGCCAGCCTGTTGGCGGAGCTTCTGTTGCCCGCGGCCCTGGCGGTCTTTGCCCAATTCTGCATAAGCCAGTCTACACCGGTTCAGGGACCCCTTAGCCCCTGCTCTGGCGCGAAACTGGACAAAGGAAAGGGGAGTGACCACTCCCCTGACCTGCACCTCCCCTGGGAGGTGTCCAGAGCTCCTCCAGTGTGCTCCAGACCTCTGCCATCTTGGAAACAGAGGTGCTGCTGGCACACTGGACTGCTCTGAGTGGCCAGTGCCACCAGGTGACGTCAGAGACTCCTTGTGATAGGCTCCTTCAGGTGTTAGTAGCCTCTCCTCTCTCCTAGGTAGCCAAACCCTCTTTTCTGGCTATTTAGGGTCTCTGTCACTGGGGAAACTTTAGATAACGAATGCAAGAGCTCATCCGAGTTCCTCTGCATCTCCCTCTTCACCTTCTGATAAGGAAACGACCGCTGACCGCGCTGGAAGCCTGCAAACCTGCAACATAGTAGCAAAGACGACTACTGCAACTCTGTAACGCTGATCCTGCCGCCTTCTCGACTGTTTTCCTGCTTGTGCATGCTGTGGGGGTAGCCTGCCTCCTCTCTGCACCAGAAGCTCCGAAGAAATCTCCCGTGGGTCGACGGAATCTTCCCCCTGCAACCGCAGGCACCAAAAAGCTGCATTACCGGTCCCTTGAGTCTCCTCTCAGCACGACGAGCGAGGTCCCTCGAATCCAGCGACTCTGTCCAAGTGACCCACACAGTCCAGTGACTCTTCAGTCCAAGTTTGGTGGAGGTAAGTCCTTGCCTCACCTCGCTGGGCTGCATTGCTGGGAACCGCGACTTTGCAAGCTACTCCGGCCCCTGTGCACTTCCGGCGGAAATCCTTTGTGCACAGCCAAGCCTGGGTCCACGGCACTCTAACCTGCATTGCACGACTTTCTAAGTTGGTCTCCGGCGACGTGGGACCCCTTTGTGCAACTTCGGCGAGCACCGTTTCACGCATCCTTGTAGTGCCTGTTTCTGGCATTTCTCCGGGTGCTACCTGCTTCAGTGAGAGCTCTTTGTCTTGCTCGATGTCCCCTCTCTCTTCAGGTCCAATTTGCGACCTCCTGGTCCCTCCTGGGCCCCAGCAGCGTCCAAAAACGCCAAACGCACGATTTGCGTGTAGCAAGGCTTGTTGGCGTCCGTTCGGCGGGAAAACACTTCTGCACGACTCTCCAAGGCGAGAGGGATCCGTCCACCAAAGGGGAAGTCTCTAGCCCTTTTTGTTCCTGCAGAAACCTCAGCTTCTTCTGTCCAGTTGAAGCTTCTTTGCACCCGCAGCTGGCATTTCCTGGGCATCTGCCCATCTCCGACTTGCTTGTGACTTTTGGACTTGGTCCCCTTGTTCCACAGGTACCCTAGATTGGAAATCCACAGTTGTTGCATTGCTGGTTTGTGTCTTTCCTGCATTATTCCTCTAACACGACTACTTTGTCCTTAGGGGAACTTTAGTGCACTTTGCACTCACTTTTCAGGGTCTTGGGGAGGGTTATTTTGCTAACTCTCACTATTTTCTAATAGTCCCAGCGACCCTCTACAAGGTCACATAGGTTTGGGGTCCATTCGTGGTTCGCATTCCACTTTTGGAGTATATGGTTTGTGTTGCCCCTATCCCTATGTTTCCCCATTGCATCCTATTGTAACTATACATTGTTTGCACTGTTTTCTAAGACTATACTGCATATTTTTGCTATTGTGTATATATATCTTGTGTATATTTCCTATCCTCTCACTGAGGGTACACTCTAAGATACTTTGGCATATTGTCATAAAAATAAAGTACCTTTATTTTTAGTATAACTGTGTATTGTGTTTTCTTATGATATTGTGCATATGACACTAAGTGGTACTGTGGTAGCTTCACACGTCTCCTAGTTCAGCCTAAGCTGCTCTGCTAAGCTACCATTATCTATCAGCCTAAGCTGCTAGACACCCTATACACTAATAAGGGATAACTGGGCCTGGTGCAAGGTGCAAGTACCCCTTGGTAGTCACTACAAGCCAGTCCAGCCTCCTACACTATCCTGACCAAATTGCCAGATATTGTACACTCTATTGCATCACCTTCAATAAGGAATGGGGTGGTGGAAGTGACACCAGTGAGACACGTACAAATTTGTTGATGTCAGTGGTTGATACCGGGGATGAAATTAAGAGATTGCAGGAAGAGTCAACAGAGGAAGAACACAGAAGTTGTAGTGGAGCAGGTTGTGTGAAAAGGGAGGAAGATGTCTGGTTCTCAAACAAAGGGAAAGTCGTGTTGCCAGATTGTTTGTCGAACTCTTTGGTTGTTTATTGTCATGATCAGATTAATTCCAGCAGAGATTAAATTATTCACACATTCAAACAGATATGGTACAACGCCATATTTAGGTTAATTGAAGAAGCTGTATGTCACAGATGTGTTACATGTCAACAAATGAATGTAGGGAAAGGCACTGTGGTTAATCTGAGCTGCATAAGCAGATTGGGAGATCCATTTAACAGAATGCAGCTTGATTTTATTGGATGCCTGCCTGTAATGGATTGAAGTATGTTCTGGAAATTGTGTGCATGTTTTTCCACTGGATAGAGGCCTATCCAACACCTAGAAATGACAGTCTTACCGTAGCCAAGCTGCTGCTCGGGAAATTAATACCAAGGTTTGGCTACCTGACTTCTTTTGAATCAGATCGAGGAACTCATTTTAATAATGAGATCATAAAGTTGTTGTGTGCAGCACTGAACATTGAGCAAAAATGCACTGCAGTTACAGACCAGAGGCATCTGGATTGCTGGAACAAATGAATGGAACATTGAAAGATAGAGTTGGCAAAGATTTGTGCCTCAACAACGATGAAATGGCCTGATGCATTATAACTTGTCTTGATGACCATGCGTAGCACCCCGTACAGGAAGATAGGACTGTAACCGCATGAAATCTTTACAGGGTGTGCAATGAGGTTACCAGCAGTGCCTGAAAATGCACTTGTGGGCATAACAGATGACTTAGTATTAGATTATTACAAAGATCTGGCTGATATGGTTCACTTTTTATCTCATCAGGTTGAAGCAACAACGGTTCAATTGGCTCAAGAACAGAGCCACAGCTGGAAGGCTGGGAAGTGAGTTCCGATAAGAAAGCATGTTAAGAAGACTTGCCTAGAGCGAAGGTGGAAAAGACTATATCAATTCGTCTCGATAATTAAAACAGCTGTGAAGTGTGCTGGTCTTCTGAACTGGGTTTATGTAAGCCACACACACAAAGTTCTGTGTCATCTTGAAAACATAGAGTCTGATCCTCTAAGAGTGAATGCTGAGGAAGAAAGGGTTCAGATTGAACAAGCTGGTGAAGGTGCAAATATTCTGAATGCAGATAAAAGTACAGGAGAGCAAAGTCAATGCCAACTGACTCTTGCCAACACAGCAAACATTGTGAGTCTAGTTGCACCTTAGAAAAGAACTGTAAAAGAAGATCAATAGCCTGCATCTACATCTGAACAGGTTGCTGATATACTCCTGACAATAACAGAAGCAGTTAAAGAGTCGAATCAAAGTGAATACGGAGTTTGTGCTGTGAGGAGAACAAAAAGGAAAAGAGTGCCAAGCCTCAAATACTCTTCACCTGAATGGATCTGTCTTCTTGCAAATGAATGGGAGAACAAGTTAACAGCCTTTTGTTTTGACCGCAAGGTTTCAGTTAAACATTCTGGAACTTGAAATCGCATTTGAACTGAGTTTTGAAATAACATTGCCAATTGACCAACCGAGACATTACACACTGGAAGTGACAATAAGCAATCATCATACTATGATATATTGATGACAAACATTTGAACTGTTTTTGAGAATTTTAGCTGAAAGTTGATAGCTATCTATACGATCAGAACAAGAACTGTTGTAAATAAGTGCAAAACAGCTTTTTGAAAAGCTGCCTTGGATTTGATTTTGTTCGCTTTTGCTTTTACATTTTTCTTTTTCTTTTCCCTCTCTGATTCTACTGAAGACATGAACCCAGGACAGAGTAAACATAGTAAATGTAAATATGGGCGCGTTGGTTTAGTTATAGTATATATGATTGTGTGTATTTTATTGATTGCAGGGTTGAGTGTTTCAACGAAAGAAGAGATGCAAAGCACAGCAACTCCAGTGCAGGAAATAACACCATCTAAGCAAGATAAGTTACACAAGGATGAAGGGTTGCTTCATTAGATGACACAAAGGGAGAGTTGTCTTCCAATGTTTATTATAGTTTGCTGTATGAGTATGTGGATACAATGAATGTGCGTAACTGCTAAGTGTGTACACAAATTCCTTCATCAGTACAAGAAGGGATCACATGTCATAGCTTACCACTTACTTATGTAATCAAAAATACATTCAGTATTTTCACTCAAACTTCAATCTAGGTTTCTCTTTTGTTCCCATTAATCAGCATTTGAGCAGCACTGCAAAGCTAAAAACAAAGATATAGCAGGTGGGTTCTTTGAACTTACTCTAACGTTTTGCCCAGCATACGCGCACAGGAATAATCTAACAACTAGAAAAGGAGTTCCTTAATCAAGTGAAGAAAAGCAATTAAAGAAACGATAGACAAGGGCATAGTTTCACAGGATTACAAGTAGAAATCATTTCACAGCACACCTAATACATAAGGACACTTAGCAATAACCTGGTAACATGTAGGGAAGCTTTGTATATGTAGGCTGCAATCAAAAACTGACAATAATTTTGTTGGAACAAGTGAATGCAGACATGTGCTTTTGTTTAAGGATGTATGGGATTTTATGTTAAATGGAAAAGACCCCACTGTACAAGGTGTATATTAAATTTGTGGAAAGAATGCTTATTATAGGTTACCAAAAGGTTGGTATGCCACATGCTAATTGGGAGTATGTTTCCTGAAAATCTACCAAGTATATGACATTAACAATCCAGCAGGAAATTAAAGACCTAAAGTGAGTATTAAAAGAGGAGCAAGTAATTCAGAGATTACTGGCAATATTTGTGGAGCCTTTATTCCATCAGTAGGTGTGATCCTAAATTATATTAAGATAAGGAAGTTATCAACAATTGTAGATAAGATGGTGATTCTGCAGGTGCAATGCTTCCAATGGACATGGAAATGGTCGTGGTAAGATCTATGGTTTAACAGAATCGCCTTGCGTGAGACATTCTTTCAGCAAAGGAAGGCGGAGTCTTAGATAAACAGTAAGATTGAGGTATAATAAGAATATTAAATGAGCATGAATTAATCGTACTTGTGTTGATTTGAATGGACTTATTACTGTGATTTAAAGGTGTGCAGAAAAATGAATGCACGTTTAAGCCATGTTCTAATATGTTGTGAATAACTCTGCGATTAAATAATTTGCTTCGCATATTTGATTCAAATTGTAAGGTGCACAATATGTTTTATATGTATTAACTTGTATTAATGTGTTTCGAGGCTTTCTTAGCCAAACTACGTCTGAAGGTTTATTTTTGCAGTAGTAGAAAAATATGTGTTCTGTTTCCCTCTGACCTGAATTTTTTCCTAGGTTGCTTATGTGATGTTGAATGTCCTATTGTATTAAAGACTGAGAACACGTTTCAATGTTAACAAAGGAACAGTATTTATTATAGCTGTTGAACAAGACAGGAAGCCTTATTATTTTGTGTGTGAATTGTTCAAAGCATCCTGTGTACCCTGAGAAAGGATCCCTATGTTACAACAAAGGAGCAAGTATCATATTTTGGCAGAACTTTATGAATTGATCGATATGTTCTGGTTCATATGATGAGCCCACCTGGAGAACCAATCGAAAAATGATAGACAATTCTAGTTAGGTAGAAACTTTGGAAACTTTCGGTCTGTCGAGTTGACTTCTGTCGAGTAGCTTGCTGATGTCCTCTGATGTGGTGCTGCTCTATCTCCTCTTTAATCCCTATGACTTTTAGATGCCTTTTAAAGAATTAATGTTATTCTTTCTAATTGCCCGATTTGCTTATGCTGAAAAGTACTAATATGCCCAAATAAATTCTGAACTGCTGACCTGTCCTATGTGCAGCCCGTGTTCTGCACCATCCTGATGCTGCTGTCTACAGATACTGTGCAACATGAATTCTCTGTTTGATGAAGCTGTCCCATGAGGACAGGTATAACCTAAATGTGTTTTCTTATTTCCTTTCCAGCTAAGATACTTACCAGTATATTCTTATAGTGAGCCACTGCAATGGGCAATGCAGGGGCCCCCCTGTGGCACCCTACACCTGTTCTCTGCCAGCCTTTTCATGGCGGTGAACCGCCATGAAAAGGCTGGTGGAGAACTAGGTTGTAATCAGCAGGGCAGCGCTGCGTGCAGTGCCGCCCTGGCTGATTGCCACCTGCACCCACTGTCAGCCAGTCCAGATGACCGATCCCAGTGGAGATGGTGGTCCCCTGGCAGTCCGACTGCCACTGTGGGTCTGATGCTCCTAGGACCGCCAGAATTGTAATTAGGCCCTTAATCTCTTTAGACGCTTTGGTCAACCTATGCTTTTCATCTATGTTTATAACTTAGTTTTGTGCACCATTTATGTTACATTAGCTTTGTGGTTGTAATAAAGCTTTGAAACTTTGGTCAGTTTGGAGTCTCATTTTATGGGTAAATTTGGTTATGGTGATTAAAAGTGTTCACGTTTTTCTTCTTATTGATTTGTGATAAATTAATCCAATTCCAACACTTCTCACTGAGTCCCAAGATCCAGTCGACCACTGGTGGTGGGATAAGTAATGGTGTCTCACCAGAGTGCTTGTGGTTTCGGAACCAGAGACGGGAAGACCACCTACACGAGTGCTGCAGCGGTTTCTATGACTCAGAACAGACAGGCTTATCTTAGATAAAATGAATAAGCTAATTAGTAATACCAAAACAGTTACAAAATCCATACAACACAATAAAAATCCCACTCTGATTTATAAAAATAGACAATAATTTCACAAGCAACATGAAAGAAATGCAATATTGGGACCTGAAGACATGAATTTTGAAAAAATTAACTAAAAATAGCCTATGGTAATCAATGGTCATGGTAGACCAGGACCTAGACGTGATTTCAGGCTGATCATGATGGAGCATGGATCAGATACACTAAACAGGTTTGACTCAGTCAGAATGTTTTACCTTAGGACATAGGGCCTGAATTAGAGTTTGGCGGACAAGTTACTGTGTCACAAACATGCGGAATATCCAGCACACAGTATTACAAGTGCCATTGGGCATAATGCACATGCATTACAACAGACAGGATACCTTTCACATTTGTGATGGAATAACCCACCTGCCAAACTCTAAATAAGGCCTTTCGGGGCATATTTATGGGATTCAGCACAGGGCTGCACAGCAAGTTATCTTGCTGTGCAGCCCTGCAACAAAGTGAAAGGGCCCAAATTAGCATATCGTGTATTCCTGTCCTTTCCCCCTGTGCTGGCACACAATGGGCTGCCTCGCACCATGGTGGATACAGGATTGCACACCTTCCTGCACAAAAACAAACCTGGGAGGCATTCTGCAGCACACATGGAAAGAGGAAAAGGCTAGAAGAAATAAATATATTTCTTCCTGTTCCACCTTCTCTGGAGGGGGCATAAGGTCTTGTTGCATCTCCAAGTTTACAAGGTCTTGTAAAAATGGGCAAATGTCAAAATTCACGGGTGTTGTGTGGGAACACCCACACTGCCCATGGAACACCTTCCTAATGTAGAGTAAAGAAACACAGCGGTTTGTGCTGCCTTTCCTTACTCCAAATCTACAAGACTATTTAAAGCCACACAAAGTGGCTTTACGTGGCCTCATAGATATAATTGGAGGTTTGTGCCACCGTTGCACCACAAAAAGTGATGCAACCGCGATGCAAGGGGCTCATAAATATGCCCCTTAGTGTTTTAGAAAGTCTAACTACTTCAGTCAGGCAAGGCAGCATGCTCTATCCGAGGAGGGTTCCACAACATTTGACACAAACTGGGTGAAGTTCCAGTTTTCCTGCTGGTTTTTGAGGTAAAAACCCAGAGCAGGAGAAATACATATTTTGTGCCCAGGGAAGTCTTATGACTATCAAGACATTTTGGGTGCCTTTACCCTGTCAAGATGTTCATTTTCTGACTTAGGTCCTGTTTTAGATCTTGGCAGTAAGGATAACCTACTGCAACTGTGATAGAGTATCCATATAACTAAGACTGTGGTCTGCCTGTGAAGATTGGTATGTGGGCTGACCTTTGCTTTAATTGCAGAGGAGACTACTTTGTCTTCGCCGTGATTAAAACTCTTTGACAACCCTATGAAGTAAGGGCTGTCAGTGGCAGACCTCTGATGGCACCAACCTAATTTACATGTATAGAATTAGAGGTCAGTTTTCTCTGTTCAACACAGCCAGGAAAACCCTAGCAGTAATGGGCAGAGAAAGCTGCTAAAAGCTCTCCTCGCCGTGTGAGAAAACTCCATGGTGAGGGGAGCATTTTCTTTTGTATTTTAAAAAGAAAATCTTGCTTCTGGATTACTTTTTAAATAAAAAAAAAATGTTTTGATTGACAGCTAAGTCATGTTGCCTGAGCCATGTCACACACTTCCAAAAGCATTTACAGGAACCAGCTTAGAAGAGATTTTTAGATTTGGGTGGCAGAGTAGTCTCAGTTTGGCAGATGTTACGTCCTCTGCTTGGCCAATGGCAATTAATCAGTCAGTCAAAATATAATTTGGGCCCTTAGTCTCTTTTTTGCAGCTTGAAATCCTTCAGTGTTGCAATACTGCAGGCTATGTCTGATGAGGGCTCCACAAGGCTAAATACCTTTGTGACGAACCCCAGCTCAAACAGACATGCTGTCTTGAAAAAGCTCTGAGTGGGAGAAACCTGTTTCTTTTTCAGCCAAGCAAGGTCGGGCCTTTGGCAGATGGACTTGGTAGGTTTTGCCCAGTCCTCTGGAGGTCTTAGAGTCTTAAAATGTTCTTTAAGTCCCAGGTGTACAGAGATGTTAGAAGAAGTGTAATTAGGCACTAGGCACAACCAAGGATGCTACTACTACTAGTGGGCCTCCGACACTCATTGTTCCACTTTTAAAGTAGCCTTTTAAAACATATCTCAGGCCTGCCACTGCAACCTGTAGTGCAGTTTCAAACTGCCAATTCAACCTGACAAAATAAACTGTTTTCCAGGGCTAAACCTTGCTGTTCAATACATATAGGTCAACCCTGAGGTAGGCCCTAATGGCTCATAGGGAAGGGTACATTGTATTTGAAAAGTAGGACATGTGAATATAGGCTTTACATGTCCTTGTAGTGAAAAACCTCTTAAGCTGTTTTTCATGGTGTATCTCTCACCTATGGATACAATTGGAATACTTTATTACATTTATTAAGTGCTAATGTTTAATTGGAAACAGATAGGAATGATGTGCTTGGACTTAAATGAATTGTGATTAATACCCTCTTTAACAGTAAAGTTGGACTTTATTTCACAATTCTGTAAATGGCAGTTTTAGAAAGTTAGCACTTTCTTGTACTAACCATTTGTGCCTTCTGTCAGTATCCTGGGTCACAGGACTGTGACGAGCTTAGCTGTTGGCCTATGTGTATTCCTTCCACATAGTGAGACAAAGGGAACTAGGTGTTGGCAGGGTGGGCTTTCCCAGAAGGGTAGTTCAGGCAGAGCTGTTCCCTGTTCCACTTACATTTCAAAGGGCTGGCTCCAGGACACAGAAAAGGGAATGTGACACCATTCTTTTGTCACCCTAAACTACCTGGAGCCTTGACGGGAAAGAGAAGAACCAGAGCTGAGGATAGTATAGGGAGTCCCCTCACTTTAAGGGTTGAGCCAGGTATACATTTTCAACCTCCTGAGCCAATCCTAAGCCACTCATCAGATCACTTCTGGAGCTGTGGAAGACTGAGATGAATGACTGTCCTGCTGATGGAAGGACTGTCCTGATGCCTGAGGAAGGAAGCTCACACCTTCTCCTTGAACCCAGGACCGCCAGAGTGACTCCAAGGTCTAGCAGGGCTAGTGAGCTACAGGGGCAAACCAATCTCCAGAGACGTGTCTTGTACCTCCCCAGCTCTCCAAACCCTAATGGCCCTGGCTGTGCCCTTCTGTTATCCTCTGCTGGAATGAGCCTTCATACCCCAAAAGGTGTCCCCAGGTCTTGAACCCTTGCCTGGCATCAGAGTGTACTCCTCTCTGCCCAACTTTGATTCTTTCAAAGTCAACACAACACAACTCGATGCAGGACCTCTTATTGCACCATCTTGCAGTTCCTAATCAGTGGCCTCATCAGAACTGACTTGGTGAGATGCAACTTGATGCAGGACAGTGCATGGCAGGACTCTGCATATTCTGATTGGCGGCTCCATCGAAACCAAAGTAGCTCAAATGCAGTACGAGGCATGATCTTGCTTCTCAGTCCAAGTGCAACCAGGTAAACTGTCCAATGGCCATTGCGCCATCACAATTGGCCTAAACTTGGAACTTTGTGTAGGTCCTGCGCAACTAGATAACCACAGTTGATGATTTGTGCTTTGTGGCTCCCCTTTTACCTAGGGCTTAGATATTTGTTGTTCTGGTATCATTCTATTTAATAACATTTAATACTCTGTTTTACTGGTTTGGTGTGGGATTATTCTTGTGTTGTGTTTTCACTTCATTAATGTTTGTGTGCTATATAAATACTTGACACATTGCCTCTAAGTTAAGTCTGACTGATTTGTGCCAAACTACAAGAGGGTTAAACACAGGTTAATTTAGTGACTGTTTGTGGTTTACCCTGACAATGATTTTGATTATAGCTTGAGAAGGGTTTCACCCACTCAACAAATAACGGAATTTCTCAGAGTCTCTTGCAGCTTGTTATATCCCTGTAGCCACACAGGAGGCCAGTCAAATGAATATCAGAGTCCACTTCTTTGTCCTGGGTACAAACGGTAGGAAGCCAAGCTCTCCAGGTCTCCCCTCAAGTCTCGAACAGCAGGTTCTGTTAATTGATTTTACACCTTGCTTGGGCACATATATTTTAGCTTAGCTTAGACCTGTGGACTGTGCCCTTTCACCTACATATGTGCTCTGATTTCATTTATTAATTTTAATTCATTTTTAGTTAGCCTGTTGTTCAGCGAAGATGTATTTATTTTTTTAATGAGCTGTGATTCCGCAAATGAGTTGTTTTTATTTCTCGGCATGACATTTCACTGTGTACCTCTGTCCTACATTGACAAGAGCAGCACATGATAATCCAGCTAGCATTGGTGCCACAGGAATATGTAAACAGTCCGACAATTAGGCACATGCCCACCTCAGGCCTATTTCAAAGAACAGAAATATGCTTCTTATAAAAACATTTTATAGGCCAAGGTAAAATAGGGAAGTCATTCTGGCCAGGATTTCCATCCACGCTGCATGCTTTTTCACTGCTGAACTCAGCCCTGTCTCTACAACCAGCCAAGAAGATGGCAGGCAGACCTCTGTTTTCCAGGTAATGTGGGTGGGTGCTCCTCTCATGGACTAAGTATGGACAGATTGGGCTATCACTGCTATGCTCTCACTTAGGAGATGGTGGTTAGGTAGGATTTATATATATATATATATATATATATATATATATATATATATACATATGTGTGTGTGTTTTTCCAATATGCTGGTGTTGTTTACTTTCTTCTCACTGGTCACAACAATCCTAATCCTGTCATGTCTCATTGCCCTAATAATTGCAGTTCATATCTTTTATCGTATATTGTAGTTCTTTCAATAAATATATTGAAAACCATCCTGCATCTTTTCTTTGGCCTATGTGTATGTAGGAGATCTTTGCTAACAAAGGAAAGGAGTGAAAATTGTAGACCACAACTTCCCCAGACAAGTTACTGAGGCCCTTATTTATACTTTTTTAGCGCTGCGTTTGCGCCGCTTTTTGACGCAAAAACGGCGCAAACTTACAAAATACAATTGTATTTTGTAAGTTTGCGCCGTTTTTGCGTAAAAAAGCGTCACAAATGCGGCGCTTAAAAAGTATAAATATGGGCCTCAGTGTCATGTGTCAGGCTGCCACGAATCACCTTTTGTTTCTATGGTTGGGTGAGGTACTACTAGCTAGCTGAAAGAGTTGGACCGACAGCTGCCAAAATAGTGTAGGATTGACTCAGTCACCCAAAACAGTGGTGCTGCTGCCCCGAATCCAACAGTCTTGTTTCTCAAGAAGGTGTCCTGAGGTATCACATTTATCCCTGGTACAGCTTGTGCATGGAACTAACTTATTGCGCTTCCCTATCCTTTAGAGTGAAAGTTCCCAGGGGTAATACTAACCACTTTTGCAGCAGTTCATGTGTGTTCCACTTCAAACAATCCCACAGTACTCATCACTCACTAAATTCACGATGGAGAAAACTTCCTCCCATTTTGCAGAGTCTGTGTGCCCACCCAGATGTGGCGTCTAATAGTGAGTAGCCCTCCCACTCCAACGCAGTTCTGGGGACAGCTTCTTACCCAGTGGGTTTGGTGCCTAACTGATGGGGAGACTAAATATAAGGGTCTGTTCAGGTGGTATTGAACATCTGTTTGTGACATGAATGTTCCATTTGAAGTAAATCATATTCCAGCACACGGCCAATCTGGTCTTTGTGCCAGGGGAACAAAAACATCTTCCTACACCCAGGCCATTGTCTCTGGAAGCAGTTTCTACACCTCATCAGTACAATTCACCAGCTCAGCTAAGCAGCAGTGAGCTTGAGGCAGGGGAAAAGTAACTTCCTATTCCTTTTCCCTACTGGTTACCAAAAATCTAATGACCTTTGAGTCATGATTTTATAAATATTTAAAACAGTCCTTGAATTATTTTTCTAGCTGGTTCTTAGCCTGAGATAACTGAACTAATACTTTCTATTGATTGCCAGTACTTCTCTGTGAGCCAGCCAGCCTTCCAACAGTGAAAATAGCTTATGGGTGTTAGTTACTGTAGGAACAAGTCAACTTTAACTTTCTTCATGTCCTACTTTAAAATGCAATGCATTGTGCCTTGTAGGCTGTAAGGCCTAGATAGGGGTGACTTATTCCTATTTAAATAGGATGTTTTCTCCTGGATAACATTGTCATTTTGACAGGCTGGGCTGCAATTTTAAAACTGCAGCAGCCAAGCTACAATCATAGACATGGGGTCATGTTTGTCTTGTCACACTAGTGGATAGTAAAATAGTCCTGTAGTGCTAAGGTGACATTTAATTTCCCATGCCGTGAGTGTATTTTGAAACATCCTACACATTGGCCTAAGAGGAAAGTTAAATAGGCCAATTAGAGGTACAGTGCTCAGAGTCACAAAACCAGCAGCATCACTCCACAAACATGGGGCTAAGGGTGCAAAAATAGTCACTCATAGGACATCCAGAATTGTCTTCCTTTTCTATCTTTTCCTGTCAGACATTTTCCTTTCCAATTTGTCGCCATTGTAAATGTGTACCAACATGCTGGTCTCCAGTGTTCATGTATGTAGCTTCTTCACTAAGTAGCAAAGCACAGATGAGGAGTATATGTCCTGACACACCATCAGGATCTGTTCGTTTCCTGCTCAGCCTCCTGTTCCAACCAATATTAATATCACACATGACCAGGATGCTATTTCTAGCATTCCATACAGAAATAAGATACTATGATGGGCAGCAGCCAAACATGAAGGGCGTGGAAAATACAGATTACAACACACCTATTTTCACATGAGCTAAAGCCTACCCTCCACAGTAGTTTCATTACAAATTGTCATGCGGTCCATGAATTTAAATGTGTTTGTCCCCAGCAAATCTCTTACTTTCTGAAACCCAGAGCTCAGCAAATATTGACTAATTCCTACCCCTGTTTCAGAAGTCCTGTTTTCCTGCTTTCATCATTTCAACGCTATCAAAGTTTCCTTTGCACTTCTCTGTATGCAGTGGTTATAGTGAATAACAGTTGATTCAGCTCTCTTTGATAAGCTGTGAGTCCACATTCAAGGGGATTAGACATTGGACCATTATGAATCAACATACAAAAATTGCATTCTAATTGATACAATGGCGAGTCCCATAACTTGACACACATTGATATATTAAGCTACTTTACCACAAAGTCCTTCTTGTTAGCCAAAATATGCTTGACCCTTTAAATAACAAATGCATCCTCAAATAGTTTGTATTTAGGCATGTATCATATCTGGTATATCTCCAAAGGTAATGGATCATGTTTTAACATCAAAATGCTGAAAGCCAGAGTAAACCAGAACTGGATTGGAAATTACATATATCTGCAGCAATCACATTAACCTGCTGAGCTATCTAACTGATACCGGAAACTGTACAGGTGCGGCTCCTCTGTTAGGGTGGAGGAACATTGCCACCCTGCCAGCAGCGGCAGCTGAAAACGTTTTACCAAAAAAACGATAATAAACCAAGGGCCAGATGTAGCAAAAATAAAAATTGCGACTCGCATTTTGTGAGTTGATGAGACTCGCAAAATGCGAGTCGCAAATTGGAATGCCAGAAAAAAAAGCAATCCGATTTTGCGACTCGCAGCCGGACTCGCAACGCTGTGTGCGAGTCCGCAGTTTGCGAGGTCGCTGTTTGCGAGTGTGCAAAAAACGAACTCGCAATTAGCGAGTGGGTGTCGCAAATTGCGAATACCTTCAAAATTGCTTGCAGATGCAGCAGAACACTCCAGAAAGCATACCAGAACACTCTGGAAACACTTCCTGGCACATGATGATGACATCACAGCCAGGAAGTTAACAAATACACCTGGGAGGAGGGCTCAACAGTGAGCAGTGTCTCTGCCACTCACAGTAGGGTGCTGAGGAGTGGTAGGCACAGCACCATGGACGCAGCAGGGACCAGCCAGGCTGGCAGGAGGGGCAGGAGATCATAGATAACAGCCAGCACAGATTCATGTGGCACATGGCGTTAATGTGCCACATGACTGGTTGGCATTTTCCTGCCCATGGACAATTTCAACTTGTATATAGTTTCTTCATGACATTAATAAAACAGTTATTTTTGTTCCACTTAACAAATGGTTAATAGGTGAGTATGGTGGGAGTTGACACGTACCGTCCAAAATATTGCGTTGCAATGTGGTCCCGTCTCAGTCTGCCTTGATTAGCTAGACTCCTATCCCCATGATGGCAATGTGGTTGTTCTTGCTCTTCATCATCAGGATCTGGGTCTGCAGGGGTGAGAGGTAGCCCACGTCGGGTGGCTATGTTGTGGAGGATGGCGCATGCGACCACAATTATGAAAGCGGTAATGGGGGTGTATTGGAGGGCGCCTCCACTGCGGTGGAGGCATCTGAATCTTGCCTTCAGCAGTCCGAAGGTGCGCTCGATCAGGTTCCTGGTCCTCTTATGCGCACTGTTGTATTGCCTCTCTGATTCAGTTCTGGGTGTTAAAAACGGAGTCATGATCCAAGGCCTGAGAGCATACGCACTGTCACCTGTTGGGCACAAAAGTACACGGTTAGGAAGTACAGATTGTCGTGCACAGTGACCTGTGTGTATGTCTGCAAGTGTCTGTGGCTCTACCTAGGAGGTAACCGTCTCCAAATTCCCCACGTTCCAGGTGTTGATGTATCCCACTATGCCTAAAAATGTATGAGTCATGGGTACTGCCAGGAAACTTAGCTACGATGTCCGTGATGACATAATGGGCATCACAAACAACCTGTATGTTGAGTGAGTGGGTACACTTCCTGTTGCGGAAAATGTGTTCCAGATTAGCAGGGGGGCATATTTGAATGTGTGTCCCATCTACACACCCTATGACATGAAGAAAGTGGGCAATGCGGTAAAAGTCCAGCTTGGTGCTGTTAATTTCTGCCTCATTCCTTGGTAAGTATATGAAGTGAGACATGTGCGTGACTAAGGCATCTAGGAATGCCCTGAGGAACCTTGACACTGCACTTTGGGATACCCCACCTGCCACGGCAATGACCCCCTGATGGCTCCCTGAGGCCAAGAGGTGCAGTGCGCATAGCACTTGCACATGCGTAGGGATGGCGCAGCCACGCAGAGTCTTGTGTTCTAGCTGTGGTTTCAGTAAATCTATTAATTCTAGAATGGCTGCGCTGCTAAGGCGGTATTTGTCATAGATCTCCTCTTCAGTTTGCTGAAAAAGAGTCTGCCTGGTTCTATATATCTTCTCCTGTCTGTGGCCCCTCCTCCTCCTCTGCTGGGCTGCGTAGACTCTCCTCCTCACTGCTATCAGGTATATCTCCGCCATCTTGAGTAACCCAGATGCCTTCTGGGTCCCCTTTTATACTTTGGTAATGGTTACCACCTGCTCTGAGTTAGTGGTAAATGGGACATGCAAACTGGGCTTTTTGCGACTAGTCGCAATTTGCGAGTTGCAATTGCATAAGATTTGCGACTCGCAAATTGCGACTTGCAATTTGTGGGTCGCAAAATGGGGTCGCACCGGATGCGACTCGCAAACGGGTCCCATCGCTTTTTGCGAGTCGAAAATGGGCTTTTTGCATCCCATTTCCGATTTTGCACTGTCGCAAATTGCGATTCGGCCCGTTTGCGAGTCACAAACCTTTGCTACATCTGGCCCCAAGTGTATTATCGTTTTTCGGTAAAAGGGGTGGGGCCACAGGATGTGACGTGCACTCAGGAGGAGTGCACAGCGCTCCCCCTCACTGTGCATGTATGTTTGGCTGGCCATCTCAGGCTGGTCAAACACACATACGCAGAAGGCTCTCTCCAGCCTGGCACTGTGTTGCTGGGCTGGAGAGCACAGACACAGACTCCCAGTCTGCCTGGGAGAGCCCTGCTGGGTGCTCCTATCCAATCAGAGCAAGCAGGCACAGGCTCCCAGTCTGCCAGGGAGTGCCCTGGCTGGGCGCTCCCAGCCAACCCTGACACTGCTCTGATCAGTGTCAGGATTGGCCGCGGTGCAGGCTGGGAGCCTGTGCCTGCAGCCTGTCTTTAGAGAGGAGCAGCGCGGTGGTGACGGCGGCAGAGGTGGCGGCATAGGTAAGTTATTTTTTTATTATTAATCCCCCACCCACACACGCCGCCCCATCCCTACTTAGCACTGCAAGCCACTCCTGAAACTGTGACCTGTAGTCTACACATAGCTCTTTTCTGCAAGTGCATTAAATTGCAGACATTTTAGAGCAATTGAACCTCGTGTTTCCTAGAATTATACCCTGCATAACTCACAATTTTATCAAACCATAAATACAACCGTTCTTCAGGTTTAGCACAGCCAGGTTTTCACAAAGAAAGATTTTTGTCAATACTATTTTAATGCATGGCTGCAAGTTTTGACTGTCTCAAAATAAAATACATGTTAATGAACTAAAGTAAGCATCCATAGGAAGTTAACTGCAGCACTGCACATTGTGGCTCAATGCAAAGACATATTTACTATATAAAAACGAGGATTACTTTGAGCGGGTGCAAAAGATTTGTACAAACACTAGCTGTTGCGCTCATTGAGATTATAACTGTTTAAAGCCAAAATTATTTACTAAGTAGTACAAGTACTACAATAGTAGTACCAAGCAGTACAATAGTACAAAATAGTACAATACCAAGTAGTACAATAGTACTTTTTTAATGCACAGCTGCAAGCCTTGACTGTATCAAAAATGATTTACCAAGTAGTACAAGTACTACAATAGCAGTACCAAGTAGTAGAACAATACAAAGTAGTACAATACCAAGTAGTACAATTGAACAATTTTACAAAAAAATAGACAATCCCTTCACAAAAACAACACATTTAATTTCTAGAAAATGGAAAGAAGCTTAAATTGTTTGTTTAATATGATGTTATTTATGAATGTGACAAATAAACTAACATCATTTTTTGACAACTGCTTCTCAGATATCAACTTTCTCAAAACAAACTGGACCCCATTTGGAAGAGAGTGATAACAGAGAACCTCATAAAAAACAATGATTGCTTCACTGTCCATGCTCCCGAAGGCCTGTTCGCTCTATTCTCAATGCTCTCTCAATGGCAGAGGTTCCACAGCCAGAAACAATTTTACATTTCTCTACAGTCTGGTCTACCATTGTGCAATGCTATTTTAGCCAGGATCCATGGCAGCTCTTTGCAGCATCTATAGCGTCAGGTCTACTACACTCCCTGGCAAAGTTCATCCACTGAAAGACCATAATATAGGCGCTCTCACTGGACTCCCTCTTTGGGAGTATAGTATCTGTAGTGTGCCACCTGACACGACAGAGTGATGACAAGAGTGGCAAACACCCGAGGGCGAGGCTCTGCCTAAGGAAAGTAATAAAGGAGGCTGACCTGCACATGGGTAGCAGTGCAAGCCAAATCATGTGTGCATGTGTGCGTTCATTCGGCATAAATTGTAACTCGTGTGCCCCTAATAAGGACAAATGCAAATGCCATGTGACCGGGAAATGGAAAACAGGGAGACAGAATAAACACACAAACCAACAAGAGCCCTGACTTCTGCAAATGTGGATATTATTGCATAGAACCCAACTCAAAAACGCAATGCCCAGCAGAGCACAAGACATATTCAAGCTGTGGGTTTCTCAACAATTTTCCCACCTCTGCTGCAGAGAATGCAAATGATAGACCAGGAGAGGCAACATCACCAAAGCTAGAACTAGCCAGAATGACAATGCTGAATCTAAGCCCACGTCCAAAAAGGGAAATACAACAACGGTGACAATAAGCTACAGTGATGAAGGAGACAACAATAAAAACATCTTCTTCATCTTATATGGAGAGCTTGCACAAAATGACAAGACTCGCACTCTTATGATCTTTATATTTGCTGCTAACTCATTTTGATCTCCCTCACATAGTACATAATCATTTTATAGAGATCATCCTCAAGGCATTAACCTTTGTAAATATGAAACTGTGTGCAGCTAGCATGCCATGAAGCCCTCCCAATTCCACCTATCATTCCCAAAGTAAGTGCAATTTCTAACTATGAATCACGTCTGTGAAAGTGAACTTACCTGACAGCTCATGATTATTCGATTTTTCAGTGCCACATGAATTATTCAAAGTAATTAGGTGAGCACATTTGGTTATTTCCTCATAGAGTGTGGTTTAAGGATAACACATTAATCCCTCTACCGTTTTATTGCTTTCACTCACAGCTCACGTGTCCTCAAACCATTAGACTATACTGGGTATGTATTTTTAATCTCCCATTGAAACCAGGGGATGACAACACTACACCTCTGTACAATATTGACTATTCTACTTTGTATTCTATTTTGAGTTCTTTACACAGTGTTCACATTTGTGAATAGTCTTGGGGACAATCAGAATGCAAACACCCTTATCTGGGACTTCATTTGTTAAAAAGACGAAGGGCCTGATTTAGATGTTGGAGGCAGGGAATACTCCATCACAAACATGACAGATATCCCGTCTGCTGTGTTACAATCCCATTCTATCCTATGTGGATCGTAATACGGCGGACGGGATATCCGTCACATTTGTGACAGAGTATTCCCTCCGCCAACATCTATCTTATTTTTGTATGCCATATATCTATGTATAATCATGTTTACAGTTTAGGGAATGCTTAATAACTAATTAATTCCAGAAATAACACGAAATAACTTGTGAATGCACATTGTTTCCATTCCGTGCATATTATACTAATCAATAGTTGATATCTTTGATATTCAGCAACTGAGGTGTCTTTCCATTTTCTTTTTAGCATAATGACCCCTCTGCTATGAGCCTTAAAAGGATCAAACCCTGTTTTGTTATATAAAAGTCTATGAGTCATCCTACAAAAGGATACAAAAGGTCTTCTTGACGAATGCATATCATAACAACGCATGTTGGAACCACGCATGCCTGAACAACGTGGTCGGAACAATGACAGCGTTGTTACCACGAATGCCTTAACAACGATTTTTCATTGTAAAGGCATTCCTGGTAAAGGCATGTATGAACGTCATGCATGGTTCCAGCATGTGACGCCCCTTGGCCCCCAACCCCATCCCTAAAATTACCACGACCCCCCACCCCGCCCCTAACACCTAAAACCACCCCAACCCCCACCCCTTCATTACCATGACTCATCCCCCCACCCCTAAAACCACCCCAACCCCCCCACCCTGGCCCTTAAACCTAAACTACCATAACCCCCAAACCCACCCCTAAAACTACCGCAACCCCCGCCCCTAAAACCTAAAACCACCCCAACCCCCACCCCAGTCCCTAAAACCTAAACTACCCCAAACCCTGTCCCTAAAATTACCGCAACCCCCACCCCGCCCCTAAAACCTAAAACCACCACAACCCCGCCCCGCCCCTAAATATATCACAACCCCACCCCTAAAACCACTCCAAACCCCACCCCACCCCTAAAATTACCGCAACTCCCCACCCCATCCCACCCCACCCCAAAACCTAAAACCACCCCCACCGTCGCCCTTAAAATTACTGCAACCCCCCACCCCACCACTAAAACCTAAAACCACCCCAACTCCGTACCCCGCCCCTAAAACCTAAACTACCCCAACCCCCACCCCCAAAAAGTAACTACCCCAACCCCCAAAACTAAAAATATCCCAACCCCCCCCACCCCGCCCCTAAAACAGCCCCGGTCCCAGCCCCACTTACCTGATCACATCCTCCTCCAAAGCCTACTCCCTTCTTCTGTGTCTTAACCATGCATGTGCGCATGGTTCAGCACATGCATGGTTAAGGCACCGAACAAGGAAGGCGTGGTTAACGAAAGCATTGTTGCGCTTTCGTTGTCCACGACTTCGTTGTTCAGGAGTCCTGGTTTAGGCTGCTTCCCCTTCTTGACAAACAAAAAGGATTTATGTGGTTATGTGTTTTCCCAAAACGAAGCCCTTGTGTGTCCACAGAAAGGGATAGGTATTAAAATGGCTAAGGCCCACAGAGAATGCTTCATAGGTGAGGTGTTTCTGGGGCATGATGACTTATTGTGGGAGCTCCATCCCAATCTGGCAACCCTCACATGACCACCCCAACACCTCACCAAGAAAAATAGCCCATGACAATGGATGATGGATGAGGAAACATTTAAAAAGGTCAAAAGGGCCCTACCCAGTAAAACAACAATGAAATGATTTGACCCAAGACTAAAACTGAACCAGCGGTTGATGCAATCCTGTTAAGCCTAGTAGCAGTACACCTATGATAACAAACAGCAGGCACCTGTGCTTGAAAGGCATCAGTAGATAGAACACTTTCCAGTCCAGAAAGATGATACTTGCAAAATCAAAAAGGAGGCTATGGCCATCGAAAAGGGATGAACCTATTTCCAATTTTGTTTTGCCAAGACATGTGTTATTACAAATCACTGATCCACCTGCTATCTGGAACTACACACCTGCCACCTCTATGCATAGCAAGGAGGATGTTCCTGCTGCAAAGGTATCATTTCACAGTTATTTACTAACCAGGATGTAACATCCTCATTGACTTTTGTCATACCATCAACAAAGGTGACAACATCTTCCCAAAACAAAATGAAAAACCATTCTCAAACTTGTGGAGCAAGCAACATGCTTGAAAGTACTCTCCAACAAGAATTGGCCAAAGCCACCTCCAGTTATCCATGCCTCCAACTGGCAGCAAAGGTGTCCACGATAAATAGATCGAAGTTAGTTATGCCCCAGGTCAAGTACAGAAATCCTGTAATCCAAAAAGCATTGGCAGCACTATGGAGAATACACCACAGAATCATCCCGACACCTGAAGGACTCGTACTGCAAGAGACGAAAGTGATAACACTGCATCTCTATGTGAATATGTGGTGCAGTCAAAACAAACATCAACCTCACTGGAAGGTTGTTGTACCCAGGGATAGCCAGTCAGGTAAACAAGATGGTTATGAATTTCATATTGTGCCAAACAACAGGCAACACAGAACTCCCAATGCCGATCATGATGGAGGAAGCTAGCACTGGACCCCAGCTGTAGATCCGTGCTTACTTTGGGCCACTTCCTGATGGGAAACATCTCTTGGTGATGATAGACAAAAGCACTAAGTACTCAGTTGTTGAGACTCCAAGCTGTACCTGGCTGTTGAGCCCTAATAAGGGCAAAACTGGTCCTAGGTTGCTTGTGTTTAGGTTCAGGGAGGATCTGTTCTGGCAGTTTGGGCTGCACTGTTCCCATTGGAGCAGGGTGAAGACTGAATTGTTATGACTGGGTCCAAACTGAGGTGGAATTCTGGGTGAAAAAATATGGTTTGGGATGAGGCCCGAGCGATTGTGTGTGGCTGAGATTAATTCAAGCATTCCATCAGCACCTTCCAGAAACACAAAAAATGGATGTTGGTCCCCCATTTCAAGGAACCAAATTTAAAAAATACATGGCCGGGCTGGAGATAAGATGCTAAAAATTACCCCCCAGATGGCCTTAAGCCAATGACAAAGGGCCTGATTCTAACTTTGGAGGACGGTGTTAAACCGTCCCAAAAGTGGCGGATATACCACCTACCGTATTACGAGTTCCATAGGATATAATGGACTCGTAATACGGTAGGTGGTATATCCGCCACTTTTGGGACGGTTTAACACCGTCCTCCAAAGTTAGAATCAGGCCCAAAATCTGTTTCACATACACCATGGGCGAGACCATGTGAATGGGGTTGAACCATAAACCAACAGACAGCAGGCAGTTCATCTCTTTTTCCAAGTTTATCGAATGGCACCTCACTGCTCCACCAACTGTGAAGCAGTTAATTAATTGTTATGAAAACCCATTAGGAAATTCATACCAGTGAACAACCTGTGTCTCCCGGCAACCATAGCTGCCCAACAACTGCAGAGCAAGCAAAACAGGACTAATGCCTGTCGAACAAGCCAGGCAAGTCAGCTACTAAAAGCAGACTGGCTCTCCGTACAAGATCAGTCATCAGGGATCAAATTTCAAGCTCCTTTCAGATGTGCCACATGGCAGATTATTACCAGCCAAGGAGCATCAAACGGTCCCCTGCAAGATATCATTGTTTAGGAAGATGCAGCTGTTAAATTAAGAGAAAGGGAAGATGAAGCAGCTGAGTAGTCGGAAAAACCACCGGATATCCTTAACTGTCCGACACTTTGACCTGAGGCCTTCTTTCCATTGAACTCCAACCAGCAGGAGGAAAGAAGAATATCAGTATCCCAAGCAACTCCAGGAAGCATTAAGGGTGCTCGGAGGTGCCAGGAGATACAACCTGAGATGCAACCTTCCACTTTCTCAGAGGCTCAGAGATTACCTATGTTAAAATAGAGGGACTCAATGTATTTTATAATGGTTTTAATTTTCATTAAAGTTGGTAAAGAATGTCAGGTGCCACTAGTGATGATGGAGTGATGACAGGAGAGGCACACATGTGAGGACCAGGCTCTGCCCAAGGGAAATTATAAAGGTGGCTGACTTGTTCATGACGGCAGTCTGAAACCAGATCTCATGTGTGTAGTTGTGCTCTCATTCAGCACCTAGGCCATGATTTATACTTTTTGACGCAAACCTGCGCTAACGCAGGTTTGTGCCAAAAATTATACCGCCGGCTACCGCCATTCCTAGACGTCAGCCAGGCGTCATATTTAAGGAATGACGCTAGCCGGCGCTAAGGCTCGGTTAGCGTCAAAATTATGCTAACTGTGTAGGGGAGGCTTAGGGAAGACTGGAGGTTGTGTGTGAAAGAATGGAGCTAGTAAGGTTAGCATAAAAAAAATGACTCTAACCTGACTAGCATCATTTTTTGATGCACAACCCCCATGGACATGACTCCTGTCTAAATAAAGACAGGAGTCATGCCCCCCTGCCCAATGGCCATGCCCAGGGGACTTATGTCCCCTGGGCATGGCCACTGGGCACAGTTTCATGTAGGGGCCCCCCATGGCACTTTGAAAAACAAAATTAAAGACTTACCTACACTTACTTGGGATGGGTCCCCCCATCCTTATGTGCCCTCCAGGTGAGGGTGGGGGTGGGTAAGGGTGTCCCTGGGAGCAGGGAAGGGCACATGTGGATTGCTTCCATGGTCTCCGACCATGGAAATGAGCCCACAGGTCCCCTAATGCCTGCCCATTCCTAGGCGTTAAATAATGGCGCTAAACAGGCTTTGCGCCATTATTTGAGCCCCTCCTCCTCCTGTGCATGTTTTTTTGCACAGGAGGATAAATAAGGCGCTAAGGCCTTAGAGTCATTTTTTGCCCGGGAATGCCTCCCTTACATCTCATTGTCGCAAAGTAGTTTTCCGCAGGCAAAAAATGACATTAACTCCATAACTTTGGCGCTAGACGGGACTAGCGTCAAACTATAAATACGGAGTTAGGTTTGCGCTGGATTTGCATAAAAAAAATGACGAAAATATGGTGCAAACAGAGTACAAATCTGGGCCCTAGTGTCCCTCGCGTGCCCCTAATGAGGCCTGCTCAAGGTACCCACACTACAGCATCACTGCTTACAATGGCATTATGTCTTCCAAAGTGGTGCTTTCCATTGAAGTGACAAATGCTAAAAATTCATGGGAAGTTCCACACAATCTTTGAGATCATGCTTGCAGACTTGATGCACCAGCAATGTATACTTTCAAGATAATGTATCATTCGCTTCCCTTTCCTCTCTGGTTTCATAGAAGCCCTGCCTGTTGGAAAGTCGTTATACCTTACACGGAGCATGATCAAAGGTGTAATTTTATTAAAATCTGCACTTCAGCGAGAAGGAAGGCATCCCAAAAGGGAGGTATTATAAATGGAAAAAAAAGAAAAATTCTATGTTCTGTCAGAAATTGCTACTACTGTCAGAAGGAATGGCATGAATGATGTGTGGGTGGCTAATGGGAATTGTGAATTGGTGGTACATCAATCATTTCCCGAAAATTATATTACTTGAAAATGTTCTGTGTGCTTGTCTAATGGGGCGAATTGTGCCAAATTATCACGCTTTTTAAACAGAAGATCCAGGTACTCCTACGTATTGCTAAGCATTGTTTTGCAAAAACAAAAAAAGTAAATAGCTGAAATTAAGTTGTATAAAATTGGCTACCAGAAGTATAATAAGTAAAAAGCTTGCACGAAAGGAATGTGACCTAGTCATTAATGTATTAATTTAAGTGCTGTGTAAAGCACTGTCACAATCCGAACATTACAAGTAAAAGACCATTTTGACTGTCATTCTTACATTTAGGCCCTCATTCTGACCTTGGCGGGCGGCGGAGGCCGCCCGCCAAAGTCCCGCCGTCAGGTTACCGTTCCGCGGTCGAAAGACCGCGGCGGTAATTCTGACTTTCCCGCTGGGCTGGCGGGCGGTCTCCTTCAGACCGCCAGCCAGCCCAGCGGGAAAGAGGCTTCCACGATGAAGCCGGCTCGGAATCGAGCCGGCGGAGTGGAAGCTGTGCGACGGGTGCAGTTGCACCCGTCGCGTATTTCACTGTCTGCGCAGCAGACAGTGAAATACATTTAGGGGCCCTCTTACGGGGGCCCCTGCAATGCCCATGCCAGTGGCATGGGCACTGCAGGGGCCCCCAGGGGCCCCGCGACCCCCCCCTACCGCCATCCGGATCTCGGCGGTCCGACCGCCGGGATCTGGATGGCGGTAGGGGGGGTCAGAATCCCCGCGGCGGTGCAGCAAGCTGCGCCGCCGCGGAGGATTCAATGGGGCCGCGGTACACTGGCGGGACCCCGCCAGTGGTGCCGGTCCGACCGCGGCTTTACCGCCGCGGTCGGAATCCCCATTGAAGCACCGCCGGCTTGTCGGCGGTGCTCCCGCGGTCCTCCGCCCTGGCGGTCAAAGACCGCCAGGGTCAGAATGAGGGCCTTAGTCTTAGGGCCTGGTTACGATTTGCACGATAGTGGCGGGGTGACAAACGTACACGTGAAAATAATGTTACTGTGTGGTGATACCATACCGGAACCATGAAATCACGAGTTAAGTGTATTTGTAAAGAGGACTATCACTGTCGAAGGTATCCTGGCATTGAACATGTGTGAGTGTCTTGCTCTGCTTATGGTACGTTGGTTAATGGAAAAGCCATGGGTTCAGATGGGGGGAGGTAGGCATTGCATGGTCCCCACCAATAACAAGCATTTGTAATGCCCTAGTTCTTGCATTTGCAAGAGCTAGAGCTATTAGTGTGGTAAATGAATAACTGGACTTTTCTTGTCACATAAATTGGTCAACCCTCTCACATAATTTGGTCCTCTCCATCACATAATTCTAGTGACCCTGTATATAACAAAAGCACTTCTATTTACCTTCTTCCTCTATCTGCAGCAAAAAATGCAAATGTTGCCATTTAGCATCCTAATTTAAATCTGCCATGCTAATTAGAATAGAATACCACTTTCACGGCTCCAAAATGTAAGAAGGCACACAGAGTTAGAAAAGGAACTAGTTGTGATCAATCACGCAGAACAGAGGTGGTGCAACCAATTGTAGCACAAACATTCAAATGCACACATGACACATGTACACATTCAAATGCACACGACACATGTACAGCCCTGTCTTCTCTTGCAACTTGGGCGTTCTGCAGCAATGCCGATTTCCTCACATATACTGGATTCACATCAGTGGCATCAGCAATGTACACTTATTAGAATGTTGCGCAGTAATCTAAGTAAGTCAGTCCCGTAGCTGCCTCTAGCATGGTAACATGGTACGGAAACATAGAAAAATTAAAAGCTGTAAAAATGCTGTAAAGCCGAATGCTATTTCTCTCTCTCTCCCGGCTGATTTTTGTGCCATCTGCTGCCTAAGTAACTTCAAGATGAATGGTGATGCACTGAAGCAGAACTGCAACCCTCTCTAACACAATCAGGTCATGTCAGCGCTCCATGGCACAGAACCTGCTGCCCGTCACAACTGCCACCATCTTGTTACCACTGCATGGCCATCTAACTCATCGGAAGTTTTACACACATTCCCATCAGTAAAAGAAATGTGGTAAAGTGTTACAGAGCTTCCTTGTTGCCATATGATATTAACGTCCCACAAAAAAATAAATGTTGATACCTTTCCACACAGCTCCGAAACAGCAGACAAAGTTGGGCCTGCGCTGCTCACAATTACTATCAAGAAATTAAAAAAATTCCCCAAAACACCAGTAGAAACTGCAACAGACAAATAAAGCAATACAGCAACTGTACACTGTTAAAAAACAGATTTCCATACGAGTGGTAAGAAATCAGAAGAGAAAATACAAGTTTATTGAAGCAATTTCCTTACTAAACAAGCACCTCAAATGGCAAATTCAGTAAATCTCCCCCACTAGGAAATTAAACCTTAATCTATTTAGAAAGCATGTGTCTGACTGCTTCGTTTTCTCTACGTTCTAAAAGTTGAAAGCTGTCCATAGGCAGAACCCCTCTCTGCAGCCACCATTCCTGCAAAATTGTCAACCCGATCACTTCAAACACAAATACCTGTGAAATAAATACCAATAAAATGGTCCTAGCTGTGTGTTCGTTACGTTCGGGTTACACCAGAACACTTACAGTTGCAAGATGAGTATTAGTTCAATAACACTTCCTCTATCTGTGTCTATCAAATATGAATGCTTTACATGCGTCAAAGAACATCCAGCGTGAATGAAGTAACTGAATTGATTTGCATACCCACGACCTCTGCAATTTTCATAAATTGAGACAGCAATTTTATTTTTCAACATTTTTTTTCTTTCTGATACAAGGAAACTCCTTTGTGAAAAGCAACAAACGAGAAGTGTATGAACTGCAATTTTTGGTATTCTAAAAGCACTCTAACATTAAAATCATCTGATATTCATCCTTTGTATACCAGCATACTACCATTTTAAGCTGTGTTATCTTTGGCAGCACATATACTAAAATTGGAATGATACATACAAATTAATGAAGCCTTCCATGCTTGAATTCCAAAGGCAGGAGGAAGAGCTGTGCAAATGAGAACTGACATGAACCAAGGCAGAAAGCAATTAAAAAGTGAGTTTCCAAAAACTACAAATAAACAATTGAAAGCATGAGGCCACTGTGCTTGTCTGGTGCTCCTCACCAAGAACAGAAGTGAGGTATTGGCTATACCTGTTAGGAGGCAGCAAAGAGGAGTGATGCTTCAGTCAACCTATTGTAAGCAGCAGGTGGGAGCAAAGCCCTTTATTCAGTACAACATGTCTTTCAGAGAGCGCATGTGCAATGCCTAGGCTAGACCTAAAACACAGGGACTTGGCTGCAGCCAAAGCCTTATGCGATTTTACTATGTGGCATTACTGGCTAGAAAACCAGGTCCTATGTTTCAACACCGGGGAAAAGCTAGAGCAAGAACAACTCCTGACTCATACACAACCATAGTTTTTGTGTAGTATTTTACACTTTATGCCTCTTTAACTTGTGTGTGTAGACCGAGCTATGGTAACATTTCAATTACTTTATCATGAATTAGATGGCTAATATTCTTTGTGTTGTACTTTGTTACAAACATGCGTTGGTGCTCTTTGTTCACTTCAATCATTTCCTAAAACAACTTCCTGTTGTCATGCATTGTGTGGTACTTACAACGATTACTGTCTACTGTCTAAAAATATGTTTTAACGCTCACCTGCCAGATGTTGTGTAATTGTTACTGCCAAGCTCCTTTTGGAATGACCCCTTTGTCTGTAGGCAGCATAAGCCGAGTGTTCGTCTTTTCACCCTGGCTGCACTGAGGTCAAAATATCTCAGGTGTTTCGTGGCCTCTTTCTATGATGTTTAGTCTACAATCTGTCATTTATTGCTTTAACATCCCCTTCCTGCCAAATGCCAGAGTGTCCTAATTGTTGGCACTGTGCCCTCAAGAGATACGTAATACAAATAATAATAGCAAAGAGATCTATTTAGCCTATTTAAAGTGCCTATAATCATTATTGTTCATATTATTATTATTATTATTATTAATATTATTATTATTATTAATATGAGCATTGCTTAATTTGTGAAAGAAAGAGTGCTGGTGACCAAAGACATGTTCAGAACCCAGCGACTGGTGCAATTAAATGTCAGCACACCAAATACCAAGGCTGGAAGTATTTAATTGATTACCAGACACTCCCTTCACCTTTTTTTCTCGTTCTTGCAGGTTTCTGCCTTCTCCCTTCATGAAGGTTTTGCATTCTTTTTTTCCCTCTATCATTTCAATCTGTTTGTTCTCCCTCTATTGCACTAGGTAAATATACGATGCAGAAAAATAAGTGTCATCCCCAAAAATAAGTGCCAGTGGCCTACACAGGCTCAAATTTAGCATTCATTATTGTTATTATTATTAGTAGTAGTAGTAGTAGGAGTAGTTGTTGTATAATTGTTGCTATTATTTTTATTACAAATTTTTAATAATAATTTTTAGTACATTATTGCTGCTTTGTATCAAACTCAGAAAGAGGAGAGGTTTATGAAGTCAACTAAAAATGGAACCTGTGATCCGTCAGCAGCACAGAGTGTTCTGCAACATTCATTATTAGTCTCAGGCACTAAGGCCCATATTTATACATTGTTAGCGCTGCATTTGCAACATTTTTGGGATGTAAAAGCGGCACAAACTTACAAAATACAAATGTATTTTGTAAGTTTGCGCCACAGGGTAAAATCACCTCAGAACACATCACAATTCCTAAAATAAGTATGGTACCATCAACAAATGATTTATATTGTTACTAAAATTTGTTAACACTCTTATACGTTCTCCTTTTTGGGATCCTCAAAACCTGCTATTCACGACAAGCTTTTAATGGGGTGCTATTATGTGTATTGGTCCCAAGATGACTGCCATCACTTTCTGGTTTAAGTGCTGACAGCCACATCTGATCTCACCATGAGATCTGTGCTTAGGATCTGCCTGGATATGCAAATGTATTTTTCCATTTTTCCTTTAATTTCTCAAAAACTATTTAAGAGATTTACACCAAATAACAAAAATGGCCCTTTCTGGAACAAGAGCCACCTTTCTGCACAATTTGGTGTAATTCCATCCAGCGGTTTGGGCTGTAGTCATGTATTAAATCTCTATGAGAATTAGCATGGTAAATGCCTTTTTTTTTTACTCCCCCCCCCTTTTTCTTGGCTCCCACTTGATGGATCTTCCCAAACCTTTGCATGCACAACAAGACCTGAGATATAGCCAAGTCAAAAAACACTTTTCCTACGGAAACTAGGTCCTAACTAAAACTACCTACTGTTGAGTGCTAATAGGATATATATATATATATATATACATATATATATATATATATATATATAGACACTGTGTTCTATGTTATGTGTGTGTGTGTGTGTGTGTGTGTGTGTGGATATGTAATATAATGTTATTCACTGAAGTCACAGCAGTTCCTGTTTGGTGCAGGGCTCCACTAGCATGAAGCAACCCTGCACCAAACTGTTTTATTGTTTTAATTTAAAAATGAAAATCCAGAAAACAGGAAAATCAAATAAAAAGTCATTCTTCCCTCACCATGGGGGTCATCTCCCATGACAGGGCATACAATATTTGGTTTTTACTGTCTCTCACTGGCAGAGTTAGCATTGCTGTGATGGACAGTAAAACAATGGCTACTTTTCAGTCCACCCTGATTTGGTGGGCTTACATGTAGCAATTTCTCCAACAGTCGTTATCCTATTGGAGAGGTTTGGCTATGGCAGATATGGAGTAGTCACTGGTGTACCCAAACAGACTGAAATTGACCAGTTATGGTCATATCAATTTCCTATAATTTGTGCCCCAAAGTATAACTCATGTCCCCAACATGCACATTGTTGTTATCAATTATATAAATTCAGAAATTATGAATGCAATCATTAAACTTGATGTGAGTGATGTAGTATGTGATAGCATGAAAAGTACATATAGAGGGTGCCATGCACTTTAAAAAAAATGGAAAATAAGATGTCCATTGCTGTGCGAGCCGTGGGGATGGGCACTGGGTTTGGCTTGTGGTCAACCCCACAAAAACCTCAGAACTGTCAACACCAGGACAGTGCGCGCTCTACGGGCATCTAGAATGCAAAAACCCAACACTCGCAAGATAATGTAATTTATGCATTGTGATGATATGTTATTGTTTAACCTTTTGCATTGCAGAATTCCATCCAAAAGATTCATTTTTAAGGTGCTTATAAATACTGTACATTTGCAATGTATTGCTGCAGACATTCAGAATGTGTTAGAGTGTGGTCCCTTCCAGGGCCTTCTAGAGACTTTCCCTGCAACATGCCTGGGCGTGGTTCTAGGCTGGGCCAAGACTCTATAAAAGAGAGTCAGCCCAACTTCCAGTGCTCACTATTCAGAGGTTCCGGTGCAGAGCAGCAGCTTCTTCCTGAGCTCCTGTCCCGGCGGCCTATTTGGATTTTCCAGTCTTCTGCACTCATCTCTCATTGGTGATCACTGTTTCCAGGCGGTAAGACGGTGTTTGGACATTTCCCAACACCGTAATTGAGAATTTTCATATTCTTGATTTTAATTCTTAAATGAATAACAGATTACTTGTGTGCTGACATTTTTTGACATTTGTATGGTGGTTTGCAAATAGGGAGGATGCGCAATTTATTCCATAAAGATTTGACTTCGTTATTATATTGTTGTTCATTGCGCGCTGATATTTCTTGACATTTACATGATGTTTTACGAGTTGGCAAGACGTGCAACTCGTTTCATGAGCATTTAACTTTGTTGTTCATTGCGCGCTACCTTTTCTTGACATTTACATGGTGGCATTCGAATCGGCGAAACGCGCGATTCACTTCTCGTGTGTAATTCATGCTGTTCATTGTGCACTACCATTTTCTGGCATTTACATGGTGGCATTCGAATCGGCAACACGCGCGATTCTTTCCTTGAGTGTTTTTTCATGTTATTCATTGTGCGCTACCATTTCTTGGCATTTGCATGGTGGCATTTGAATTGACAAGACGCGCGATTCTTTCCCTGAGTGCTTTTCATGTTGTTCATTGTGCGCTACCATTTCTTGGCATTTGTATGGTGGCATTTGAATCGGCAAGACGCGCAATTCTTTCCTCGTGTATAAATAATGTAAATTACTGTGCGCTACTATTCTAAGACATTTTCTTGGTAGCATTTCAAGTTGACACGTTGCATGATTTATTCCTTGAATCTACGTTGTGTGATTTCATGGTGCACAATCCTTTATGGTGTTTAATACTCATATAAAAATCTGCAATGTGCGCAATTCACTTCCCAATGTTTTTTCTGAGATGAACACAACAATACCAGAGTTCTAGATGTAATGCTGTGTGTTCCTGATATATATTCTTAAAAGGAGATTCATATGGTTGTTTAGAAATTGCTCAGAGTGTTTCCTGATTCTCATGCTAAAGAAAGTACTCGAATCTGAAAGTCCTATTTAACTTTTCCTGTTTCCTACTCAGGCATTCGGTCATCTAAAGCCTAGTCAGTTTTAGGGCTATTTTAGGGTTGTTCATGTTTTTTTGGAAAAGACGGAGCTTAGAGTTGTAGCATGGTACTGATTTCATGAGATATAATTTTGATGTTGTGTTTTAACCTTTTGCTTTCTACAGGTCTCCTTCCCAGCTGTTCCCGTCCTAATCCCCTTTTCCCCACTTGGACTCTCTTAGACTCTGTGATAAATCTAATCAGAGTATTGGAGCTATCTTGTGGTGGAAGTGTTGGGAACGTGCACAGACCCCGAGGATCTGGTGACTCTGACAAGAACTTGCTGCATATGGTCTTTGGGCATGCTCAACGTGGGGTTAGGCACAGGGCCGGGCCTGTGACTAGGACTTGTGCCACATCTCTCATGGTTGCTCAACCCCCGCCATACATGACCAGCCAATGTGGGCGCTCATCACAATATACTGGCTTTCACAAGGGGTCACCTCATCAAAATACAAATGGCAAGCCTATTAGCGTTGCCAAAAGGTGATCGTATTAACATACACGGCACACCTATTGGCTTTTTCAAGTGGTCCTCACATCATTATATGAGAACAAGCTTATTGGCTGGGTCAAGGGACCACCACTTCAATATATGAAGGCAAACCCATCGTCTTTGTCAACAACAATAAACTCTGCCAAAGTATTTTACACTCTTCAGGCCCCATAATACAGCCATAAGAACAACCACAAGAGAGCACGGCAATCTTCAGCTGAAGAACATAAGCTCCCCCTGAGGGAAACCTTAAAACATCATTAACTTTTCCAGGGGTCACATTCTATAGACCCAGGAAACATGAGGGTTGCTTTTAAAAACATTTTCTGGGAGGCTGCTGCATTACCTGCAGCCCCTCACTACACTTTTTATACATGTTGGTTGTGCCTCTGGACAGAATGGGACACCACAATGCATGAATAAATATGCAGATTTCCACATGAAGGGCATTTTGGGTGCTTCTAATCAGGAGCAATGAATAATAAATGAGCGTCTCTGGTTGCTCGTTTATTACTCTTATTTTCTGATTTTTTTTTTTTTTTTTAGTTTGGGTACCCGGTCCCACCCAGGGCATCCACTACTTATTTTATTGTTAGGGCTCACAGCCCTGATGGCTCTCCATGGATTGCGTGGGAGCTGGGACCATCACTCTGTCTGGAGAGATGGGATCCCTGGGAAAGCATTGCATGCCCCATGCCTCGCTCCCCTTCTAAAAGTGTTCAGGACTGCAGGAAGGGGCCCCCAGGGGTGATATCAGCTTAGGGAGGGAGGACCCATTCACACACCCCTCCTCATAATGAAAATTAATAAATGTGATTTAACCCCGGGGCGCTGGACCGACTGGAGTTCATTTAAAAAAAATAACAAGGCCGCCATTTTCCTTTTGTGAAAACTGTGGGACCATGGCAAAGAAAAACTGTATTTTTAACTGTTAGTCCCCCAATGTCTGGGAGGCAGGGTATCACTACCCTGACCACTTCTATTGTTTTAAAAAAAAACTTTTTCAGGACAGAGGGTCAAGTCCCCCAGTCCTGGAATGGCTGCTGCAAATTTCTTTTCACGTTGCAGCCAGTCAATCAGAGGGCTTGCTCTGAATAAAATTCCCTCTGCCAATCAGAAGGTGTAATTTTTTTTATTTCAGACCCCAATAGCCCAGGTATACAAATAAATTGAAGCTTAATTGTTTAAAAAATACTGACTGTAATTACACAAAATTACAGAGAGCATTCTTCCTCGGGAAAGATCTAGCTTTCGCCCAAATGTGGTGTAATTATGTTCAGCTGTTTGGGCTGTAGGGAAAATCCCTATGGGAATTGCAAGGAGAAATTGCAGTTTGAGATCACCCTTTTTTCACAGTCCCTGCTAGATGGATCACCTGGAAACTTTCAAGAAGGAGCTGAGGTGGATAAACCTTTTTTGGAAAGTTTTGTGAAGATTCAACAAACTTCACCTAAGCTATTCGCAAACTAAAAACATGCTCTTCCTATGGCAAATAAGTCCTAACTTAATTGCCCAGTCATGACCACCACTGTGTAGTATGTAGCTATATATATATATATATATATATATATATATATTTCACAAAGTGGTGGTCACCGATGTGTAGTTATAGTTAGGTCATAGTTTACATAAGAAAGGCATTTACTTTGGCACTGTTTATGAATCTGACTGAAATGTTCCAAAAAGAAAAGAGTATCTACTATAGCTCATTTGTGAAAATGTTTCCATCATGCGAGGGGCAAGTAATCAAGGGTGGGGCAAAAGTGCAATTTCCCATGTTAAATTCTACAGGAAACTTTATTCTCCAAATACAGAAAATAACAGCTCGCACAGATTTGCACTAAATTTAGGAAAAAATTTGAACTTTACTCAGAAACCATGCTTCCTCTGATTTGGTGTAAATCTGTTCAGCTGTTTTTGAGGAATTAGGCCCTCATTATGACCCTGGCGGTCTTCTGCTGTAGTGGTCTCACCAACGAGAGGCAGAGGGTGAAGACCGCCATATTACGAGTTTGGCGGTTTGGCCTCTGCCAAACCGCCACATCTCTGCTGGTACTGCCAGGGCAGTAGGTCAGCCAGGCTGGAGGACAGCACCTCCGGGCCGGCTGTTCACTAAAGACCACCAGCGGTATCATGAGTCGCCTTTCCGCCAGGTTTTCCGTGCCAGTAGCACCTCCATGAAAACCCTGGCAGAAAGCCTGCCGGTGACAGGAAAGTCCTTTACTGTTGCTGGCAGATGACTCCCCTAACACCCCCCTTCGATTCCTTGACTACCCCCACTCCCCTTCTATGACAGCACCACCCTCCCTGCATACACACACACACATCACCAACATGCATACATACACTAATTCACTCGCACCACCAGACACGCATTTAGACAAACATACCAACACGCACTCACTTCAACAATCATGCATGCATACACACTTATATTCACACAAGCATACACACTTACATTCAAACATGCAGACATACATCCACTCACACACACACAACACCAAACACCCGAGCCACCCCCCTCCCCTGTCGGACGGTCGACTTACCTTCTCCAGCGAGGAGGTCGTCTGCCAGGGAACGGGACTCGACACTTCCACCGCCGGCAGTGCCTCGCCATGAGGACACCACCATGCCGTATTACTGCTCATAATAAGGTGGACGGAGTCCTTTTGGCATGGCGGTGACGGCTGTGGAATCGCCTCTGCACCGCCGACCGAAAGCACGAATGCTGAAGGATTTCGGCCCAAATTGTGGCAGAAATCCCTCAGTACTCGTAATATGATGGTCGGAAGACTGCCAGCACTGGCGGTCTTCTGGCGCCCGCGGCTTTCGTCTTTGTAAAAGATCACCGAAGCCATAATGAGGGCCTTAGTGTGTAAATACAAGCTCAGGTTGGACATAAAGGTGGTCATTACAACCCTGGCGGTCGGTGTTAAAGCGCCAGTAGACCACCAACAAGCCGGCGGTAAAAAATTTGCAATTAAGACCGTGGCGGAAACCGCCAACAAAGACAGCCACTTTAACACTCCGACCGCACGGCGGTACAAACAAACAGCTTGGCGGTCACTGCCAACAGACAGGCGGAAGACAAAGTACCGCCCACATTATCACAACCTACCAATCTGCCACCTTTTCTGGGGCGGATTCACTGCAGACAAAAACACGGCGGAAACAGGACTTCGAAGGGAAAACGCTCACCTCTACACACCTCACGAGGAACCAGGACACCATGGAGCCGGAACTCCAAATTCTCCCTGCGATAGTCTTCCTGCTCCTCTACCAGGAGCCCGAATGCCGGCGGCGAAGACCACGGTGAGTACTGCACCTACGACACAGGGGAGGGGGGAGGGAAAAAACAGGGACACACGCAACACCCCCACCCCCACCCTCACCCACTACAACACACACACTAATACATATTTATACATGATAGTTACACCCCCAAACCCCCCCAGAAGAATGCAAAGACAAAAGAAAATGAGTGTAACCATTGTAATATATTAAAATCAAGTATGCAAAAATATATATATACAACATGAACAAAATATACTCCAAGCATAGTAGTCCAGATAGTACTCCAATTAAGTCAGTGGAACACTGGGCCCACACGGTATGGGTGAGGCCCACACAAGATCGCTGACCATGACGGAGAGAACACTGCAGGGACATCAGAGAGCAAGAAAACAGGCACCTCAGGGGGAGGGAAAGGGGGGGCACCGCAGCCGTTTGAGTGCACAACGCCAAATCCACGAGAGGGCCACATGCTCACTGTTCAATCCTGGGGAGTGCAAAGCCACAGTCTCACAAGTCTCTACAGTGGGTGGGTTGCCCACTGTTCCATCCTGGGGAGTGCAAAGCCACAGTCTCTCAAGTCTCTACAGTGGGTGGGTTGCCCACTGTTCAATCCTGGGGAGTGCAAAGCCACAGTCTCTCAAGTCTCTACAGTGGGTGGGTTGCCCACTGTTCAATCCTGGGGAGTGCGAAGCCACAGTCTCTCAAGTCTCTACAGTGGGTGGGTTGCCCACTGTTCAATCCTGGGGAGTGCAAAGCCACAGTCTCTCAAGTGGATGCCTTTCTCCACTGGTTCTGCCCAGAGTGCTTCATCCTGCTAAGGACAGAGGTAGTGGATGTATCTCTCCACTGGTTCTGGAGGGGGCATTGTGCCCAGAGTGCTTCATCCTGCTAAGGACAGAGGTAGTGGATGTACCTCTCCACTGGTTCTGGAGGGGGCCTTGTGCCCACAGTGCTTCATCCTGCCAAGGACAGAGGTAGTGGATGTATCTCACCACTGGTTCTGGAGGGGGCATTGTGCCCAGAGTGCTTCATCCTGCTAAGGACAGAGGTAGTGGATGTATCTCTCCACTGGTTCTGGAGGGGGCATTGTGCCCAGAGTGCTTCATCCTGCTTGTGACGGACTCAGTAGCGTCAGTGCCCTTGGCGCTCATGGGCCAGCGGTGCTTGAGGCAGCGGTGCCCTGTTCAGCGGGGCTTGAGACGGCGGTGCCCTGTTCAGTGGTGCTTGGAGCGGAGGTGCCCTGTTCAGCGGTGCTTGAGGCGGCGGTGCCCTGTTCATCGGTGCTTGAGTCGGCGGTGCCCTGTTCAGCAGTGCTTGAGTCGGCGGTGCCCTGTTCAGGGGTGCTTGAGTCGGCGGTGCCCTGTTCAGCGGTGCTTGAGGCAGCGGTGCCCTGTTCAGCGGTGCTGGAGCGGCGGGCTCCTTTGCAGTGACTCAGCTGCTGGCGGTCCTCTCTGTCCCAGCGGGGCTTGTGCTGGCAGTCCTCTCTGTCGTAGCGGGGCTTGCGCTGGCGGTCCTCTCTGTCCCAGCGGGGCTTGTGCTGGCGGTCCTCTCTAGCCCAGCGGGGCTTGTGCTGGCGGTCTTCTCTGTCCCAGCGGGGCTTGTTCTGGCGGTCCTCTCTAGCCCAGCGGGGCTTATGCTGGCGGTCCTCTCTGCCCAGCGGGGATAATGGAGGTGGCCTCCTGGGCAACGGGGATGATGGCGGTGGCCTCCTGGGCAGCGGGGATGATGGCAGTGGCCTCCTGGGCAGCGGGGATGATGGCTGTGGCCTCCTGGTCAGCGGGGATGACGGCTGTGGCCTCCTGGGCAGCGGGAATGATGGCGGTCTCCTCGCAGTGCTGCTCTTCCCAGACTTTCTGGGTTTCTTGTGGCCCCTCCCCACCTTGGAAGGTTTCGCAGCTGACTCCACACTTCCACCGGGACCCCTGGGAGCGGCTTTGGTGGCTGGAGTCTTCCCCCTTTCCCGCCGGGCACTGGCCAACTTTTGATGCTTGACAGGTGGGGGACTGTCCGTGCTGTGGCTCCGTGCCACACTGGCTGCACTGGTGGCCGGTGCACTCCAGATTCCGGTGACTACAGGCACCACTGGTCCCGGAGATGTTGTGGCTGAGGTGCTAGTTCGGGACCTAGGAGACGGACGGGGTGAGGGAGGTGTGGGAAAGAGGTCAAGGTTGGACAGGAAAAGTTTTTGGGAGACACTGGGACGGGTAGCTGGAGGGGGTTTGGGAGTGGAGGAAGAGGTTGTGGTTGTAGGAGGTGTTTGTTTGCTGACTTTGGGTGAAGGTGCATGGACTGGAGGCTGTTGTGAGGTGGATGGCTGTTGGGTGGGTGTGTGCCTGCGTTTGTGTATCTTGGGAGGTGGCGTCACAGACACACTGGGAGAGGACACAGGGGACGTGTGAATGGTAGTGGGGGTGGTGACTGCACGTGAGTGGGGTGGTGTGGTGGGTGTGCTGGTGATGGCAGTAGTGGCTGTAGATGTAGTGCATGCAGGTGTGAGTGTAGACGAGACTGGGAGGGAGGAGGGAGACGAGGAGGAGGGGGACAATGTGGAGGCAGTGGATGTTGGTGTGTCTGCATGTGTGTGAAGCTTGCGTGAGTGCCTGTGGGATGTGTGGTGCTTATGTTTGCCTGAGCTTCCCTTGTGTGTTGACGTGTGTGCATGCTGGTCTGTAGGTGTGCTTGGGATAGGCTGGGGTACAGGGGATTGGGTCTGGGTGGAGGAAGGTGGAGGGGAGGCTAGAGACAGGGACAATGGCTGCCATCAGTGCTGAGGCCAGACTCTGAAAAGCTCGCTGAAGAGCCGTCTGACCAGAATGAATGCCCTTCAGGAATGCATTGGTTTGTTGCAACTGCCTTTCGACACCCTGGATGGCATTCAAAATGGTGAACTGCCCAACAGTGAGGGACCTGAGGAGGTCAATGGCCTCCTCAAAGAGGGCAGCAGGGGTGACTGGGACAGGGGCTGAGGTGCCTGGGGTGAAGGTGATGCCCACCCTCCCGAGTGAGCGGGCACGGGCAAAGGCTGAGGGGCTGCTGGGAGGGCGGTGCTGGTAGGGGGGGTGGCGGCTGTACCTGTAGATGGGGGGGCACAGATGTTGCCGCCACCACAAGGGAGCTCACATCAGAGGATGAGTCCGTGTCGCTGGTCTCAGCGCCTGTCCCTGCCGTGGAGCTCCCCTCGCCCTCCGTCCCACTGGTGAAGTCCGAGTCCGTAGTGTGGCCCTCCATGGCCATGTGGGATGCAGCCTCCTCGTGCTCCGGTGACACTGCTCCTCCGCCTGATGATGCTAATGCACAGAAGAACAGGGAGACCACAAAAAGGGGGGGGACGACAGAAGAAAGACATGTTGAGTGCATGTATTACCGCTACCGTTGGCGGACACAGAAGCCCCCTGCACTACGCCGCGCTCTTGGGCTCCACTGGTCAATTCCTGGGAAATGGCCTACTAGGCTATGGATGACATCTGCACACATGGATGACACAGGGGCATGACTAGGTGTACTTGGCACTCTATAGAGGTGGGGTGGGGTGCCACATGGCCTGCCTTACGGAGGGACCTTGCCTATGGAACTCGCCCTGGCCTAGGGAAACCCACAGCCCACCTCCCCCACCCAGACACCTCCACTGCACGCAAAATCAGCAGGATGAGAGTGAACTCACCCCCTTGTGGCTGCTGTGATGCCCTCAAGCGCCCATCCAACTCCGGGTACGCCACCGCCAGGATCCTGAACATCAGGGGGTCATGGTGCGACGGGCACCCCTCCCACGTTGGGAGGCTATCCCCAGCTGAGCCTCTGCCGTCTTCTTGCTCCAGCGGCGAATGTCCTCCCATCTTTTCCGGCAGTGGGTGCTCCATCTGTGGTAGACCCCCAGGGTCCGGAAGTCCTTGGCGATGGCACGCCAAATATATTTTTTCTGGTGGGCGCTGACCTACATGAATTCTACAGGGGGAAGAGAAACTTATTACCAACTGCACCATCACAGTCATTGGCCCCCATCCCTACCCTTGCCATGTGGCACATGCACTCACCGTTGTTTCATGCACGCTGCAATCTCCCCCCACTTCTTACATACACCCCACTCCACACAGGCATAGCCCATACAGCATGCTCCCAGTGTACTTACCTGTTTGTCTGGAGGACCGTAGAGTAGCGTGTACTGGGGGAGGACCCCGTCCACGAGTTTCTCCAACTCCTCCGATGTGAAGGCAGGGGCCCTTTCCCCAGACACTCGAGCCATTGTCTCTTCCAGACCGAGGTCACAGCAGCACTTGCAGTGTAGGTCCTCTCCTGTTGAAGATCAGGTATCGAGTGATTGAACAGATAGAAAATGGCAGTCACGTCCGCGGCGGTGCGTACCGTCACCGCCAGCGTACATCGTCATTGGTTCCTGGGACCCATAGGGTCCAATGTTAACCAATGCAGCATTGCGCCGCGGTCTTCGACCGCCTACCGCAACGGTGAACAACGCCAGCGCAGTTACCTCACATCCCATTGTCCCACTTTAGAGGTCAGGCAGCCGCCATTTCAGGGGCCCACATGGCTTCATTTTTAACTGCGTCACACATACCTGGGCCTAGACTCAACACACATACAGGCCAAATATCGGATTATGATTCGTGTTCTGTGTAAGCTGTGGGTACGTACCTCTGAGTTGGTTGACTCTGTGCTCGCTGTTGTCCTTCATAGGCACCGTCCGCTGGGACATGTGAGAAGATGGCAGCATCCTTCGGTGTACCGACCGTTGGTGGACCTGCCGACAATGGAGGCAAGACATGTGATCATCACCTACAGACTTGACTGTGCCACAATCCAGGAACTGTGTACCCAGCTGGAGCCAGACCTGATGTCAGCTATCCGCCATCCCACAGGAATCCCCCCTCAAGTGCAGGTGCTGTCAGTGCTCCATTTCCTTGCAAGTTAATCATTTCAAACAACTGTGGCCATAGCATCAGGGATGTCCCAGCCTATGTTTTCCAACGTGTTGTCCAGTGTTGTCTGCCCTGCTGAAACACATGCGGAGCTACATCGTTTTCCCTCAGGTGGTTGATTTGCCTACAGTGAAAGGTGATTTCTATGCCCTGGGACATATCCCCAACATCATAGGTGCCACTGATGGGACCATGTGGCTTTGGTACCCCCCTCGCAGGAGTGAACAGGTGTACAGAAACCGGAAGAGTTACCCATCCATGAATGTACAGATGGTATGTTTGGCAGACCAGTACATCTCCCATGTTAATGCCAAGTTCCCTGGCTCAGTGCATTACACCTACATCCTGTGGAATAGCAGCATCCCTTATGTGATGGGTCAACTCCAAAGCCACCGTGTGTGGCTATTAGGTGAGCACCTGGAAGCAAGACAGTGGGAATGGTTGTCTGGGTCTGGGGATATCCCTACAGGTTAGTGTGTCTAACAGTTGTCCCTCGCCATTTGCAGGTGACTCTGGCTACCCCAACCTGTCATGGCTACTGACCCCAGTGAGGAATCCCAGGACAAGGGAAGAGGAATGCTACAATGAGGCACATGGGCATACACGGCGGATAATCGAGCGGACCTTCGGCCTCCTGAAGGCCAGGATCCCTATTCTACTCACCAAAGAAGGTGAGCCAGATCATTGTGGCCTGCTGTATGCTTCACAACTTGGCTTTGCAATGACAGGTGCCTTTTCTGCAGGAGGATGGTCCAGATGGCGGTGTTGTTGCAGCTGTGGAGCCTGTGGACAGTGAAGACGAGGAAGCAGAAGAAGAAGACATGGACAACAGGGACTCAGTGATCCAGCAATATTTCCAGTGAGACACAGGTAAGAATACAAACCTGCCTACTACATGTACTTTAACACTACTGCCTCTCTACTGTCTGTCGTTTTCACCCAGTGTATGGTCACTGAGTTGTCACTTTCCCTTACGATTTCACAGATGTGTGTCCCACAGTGTGACTTCTGCTTTGATTCCTCATGATCTACAGCTGTGTGACATAGGTATGTTGACATTACAAATGAAAGAGCTTTTTGACACTGTAATTGATAATACACTATTCCGAAATCAAAGACTGACTCCAGATTGTTTTGTGCTTTAAGGGTGTTTATTTTAGTGCTCAATATTGGAGGGGGTAGCAAAATGGTGAGGGGTGATGGTGGAGGAATGTCCATGGCAGAGTCCAGTCTATTAGTCTCACAGGTGCATTGCCCAAATGGGCATAGGAAGTGGAGCTGGGGCAGTTTAAGTATGGACAGGGTGACAAAGTGGGACAGAAGGATGACATTCAGGGTGGTCTCATTTCTTGGCGGGGTCTTGGCATCGTTCTCTGTCTTTGTCCTGGATCTAGGGGACCGTTTGTGAGGTGGTTCTCCCTCTGCAGGGGGTGGGGTGCTGGTGTGGTGGTCCTGTGGCGGTGCCTCCTGTCCACTAGCGCCGGCGGAGGTAGTGGGCAGTTCATCATCCAGGCTAGTGTCAGGGGCCCCTTGTAGTGCCACAGTGTCCCTCCTGGTGTTGAGTACTTCCTTCAGCACCCCTACGATGGTGCCCAGGGTGGAATTGATGGCTCTGAGTTCCTCCCTGAAGCCCAAATACTGTTCCTCCTGCAGGCGCTGGGTCTCCTGAAACTTGGCCAGTACTGTTGCGATTGTCTCCTGGGATTGGTGGTAGGCTCCCATGATGTTGGAGAGGGCCTCGTGGAGAGTGGGTTCCCTTGGCCTGTCCTCCCCCTGTCGCACAGCAGCCCTCCCAGTTCCCCTGTGTTCCTGTGCCTCCGGCCCCTGAACCGTGTGTCCACTGCCACTGCCCTCAGGTCCCTGTTGTTGTTGGGGTTGTGGGTTAGCCTGGGTTCCCTGTAGTGGTGGACACACTGCTGATTGACGTGTCCTGGGGACGGAGGTATGGGCCTGCTGGGTGGGTGCTGTGTGGTGTTTCCAGAGGGGGGAAGCTCTGTAGTGGCCTGTGACTGTGTGATGGGAACCGACTATCCTGAGGTCCCCGATGGGCCAGGCTGGTCATCTAGATCCAGTTGGACAGAGGTGCTGTCATCACTGCGGGCCTCTTCTGTTGGTGGTGTGGACATGTGTGGACCCTCCTGTCCAGTGACGTTGGGTAGGGGTCGTACAGGGTTATAAAAGGATGTTTATTACATCTGTGTGTGGCATGGTGTGCAATGGGTGGGTGACCGTGTATCCCAGTGCTTGCATTCCTGTGTGGGACCTTGTGTGATGATGGTTTAGGGGGGTGTATGGGTATGTGCAGTGGACATGCTTTAGTGATGGGTGTCCATGCTTTGTTGTTGCATGCAGGGCTTGGTGTTAGGATGTGTGGTTTGTGATGTTGGGACATTTGTGAGGAGTTAGAGTGATGGGGGTGAGGGTGAGGGTGGGGGTATGTGATGGCATGCAGGTAGGGTGGGGGATGTAATAGTTAAGATTTGACTTACCAGAGTCCATTCCTCCAGCTACTCCTGCGAGGCCCTCAGGATGCAGAATCGCCAAGACCTGCTCCTCCCATGTTGTTAGTTGTGGGGGAGGAGGTGGGGGTCCGCCGCCAGTCCACTGAACCGCAAGGTGGTGTCTTGAGACCACGGAACACACCTTCCCCCGTAGGTCGTTCCACCTCTTCCTGATGTCATCCCGATTTTTTGGGTGCTGTCCCACTGCGTTGACCCTGTCCACTATTCTTCGCCATAGCTCCATCTTCCTTGCAGTGGAGGTGTGCTGCACCTGTGATCCGAATAGCTGTGGCTCTACCCGGACGATTTCCTCCACCATGACCCTGAGCTCCTCCTCCGAGAACCTGGGGTGTCTTTGCCATGCCATGGGGTGGTGTGGGTGATGTGTGGGGTGGTGTGTGGGGTGATAAGTGTGCTGATATGTAGTGGGGTGTTGTGTGAGGTGCGTGGAAGTTATGTGGGTGATGGTGTTGTGTGCCTGTGGATGCTAGTATTGTTGATGGTGGTGTCTCTCTCTGTGCTTCTTTCTCAATTGTGGTCATAGGGGTTTGTGGGTGATGTGGGTGGGTGTTTTATATTGTATTGGGTGTGTGGGAGTGGTGTGTGTATGTGTATCAGGTGTGTGTATTTTGAATTGTCCAATGTGGTTGTGTTTTGTAAAATTGTGTGTATTTTGAGCGCGGCGTTGTGTACCGCCAATGGAATACCGCAGTTGAAAGACCGCCGCGTGGATTTGAGTGTTGTGATAGTGTGGGCGTATTTCTGTTGGTGTGACGGTGGACGTTTTGTTTTCGCCAGTTTATCACTGACCTTTGGTGTGGCGGACTTGTGTGGGTGTCTGAATATTGGCGGATTCCGTGCTGTGGGTCATAATAGCTGTGGCGGAATTCCGAGGCCGCGGCGGTGTGTTGGCGGTCTACTGCACGGCAGTAAGCGGCTTTTACCACCAATGTTGTAATGACCTCCAAAGTGTTTAGACATCAGAAAACATTAAGGATATTTGGACCGTTGGTCCCATGGTACTGTCACATTATGGTACCGCAGTCCTCCAATTCAAAAAAATACTTGGATGTGATTAGTTGGGGCAGTTTATTCTCCTCTTGGCCATTTCTGCACCATGGTGCATAGCAGAGGGTAGCAGCCCTAAGAGAACTTGCAGGGCAAGAACTGTGCCCAACCCCCGCTTAGCATGACTCACAGGCTGTGTAGTAGGAGTTGGCAACTTACAGTAGGTTTTGCTCTCAATGGGGGATTGGCCAGCCCCTATGGTGGGCTTTGAGCACGGGGCCTGGCTGCAATGCACACAGCTGAAGATAGGGACAGAGATGACAAAGGATTTTTTATATTTTTTATAATTTTTCTTCTTTGGGCAATTAAACTAAAAGTAATTAGAAACCAGGGTGTGTGTACTGGGGTAGAGAAATAAAATAAATAAATTTTTACTAGTGGTCCAATGAGCTAACAGCTGTTTATTCTGATCAGTGGCTTTCTGCTCACTGACAGTAATACCTTTGATGAAGTCCAGACAAAAGATTTCGGCCCGTATTTATACTTTTTGACGCTAAACTGCGCTAAAAAAAATTTGCACCGGCTAACGCCATTCTGAAGCACCATGCGGGCGCCGTATTTATTGAATGGCGTTAGCCGGCGGAAGCAGACCGGCGCTGCCTGGTGTGCGTGGAAAAAAACCACGTACACCAGGCAGCGCCGGCGTAGGGGAAAATGGCGCTAGGGCGTCTTAAAAATGGTGCAAGTCAGGTTGACGCAAAAAATCGTCTCCTCCCGAATTGCGCCATTTTTAACAACGCCCAGACGCCATTTACATGACTCCTGTCTTAGTAAAGACAGGAGTCATGCCCCCTTGCCCAATGGCCATGCCCAGGGGACTTCTGTCCCCTGGGCATGGTCATTGGGCATTGAGGCATGTAGGGGGGCACAAATCAGGCCCCCCTATGCCACAAAAAAATATAAAAAAAAAAAATATTTATACTTACCTGAACTTACCTGAATGTCCCTGGGGTGGGTCCCTCCATCCTTGGGTGTCCTCCTGGGGTGGGCAAGGGTGGCAGGGGGGGTCCCTGGGGGCATGGGAGGGCAGCTGTGGGCTCATTAACGCCTGCCCTGACTCAGGCGTTAAAAAGTGGCGCAAATGCGGGGTTTTCTGCCCCGCCAACTCCCGGGCGTGATTTTTGCCCGGGAGTATAAATACGACGCATTTGCGTCGCAGTCATTTTTTGGGACGGGAACGTCTACCTTGCATCTCATTAACGCAAGGAAGGCGTTCACGCTAAAAAATGACGCTCTTTACTCATACTTTGGCGCTAGACGCGTCTAGCGCCAAAGTATAAATATGGCGTTAGTTTTGCGCCGAATTTGCGTCGAAAAAAACGACGCTAATTAATTTCCTGAAAACCATCAGCACTTTCGTATTTTGCAGAGGCATATTGTTGGGTGCGACGTGTGAGCAGTGGTCTGACCGCCTGTCCCTTTAAGCGGTGTAGCGCATAGCCATTTTAATCTACACTCTGCACCCTGAACAACTGCTCGTCGCTCAGGAATTCACCCCGGTTTCCTCTAACATGTGTTCACGTCCAGCATCCTCCAATCTCTGCAGCACCGTACACTCCTTCCTGGTGGTTTGCATACAGCTCTGCTTCAACATCCTTGTCCCGGCACTGCTCTGTCGTTGCTGTTGTGATGTCGGGTGGTGGGTCCTTCTGAATCCTTGTTTGCATCCGTCACATCCTGCAAAGAGAAGACAAACAAATATTGAGACAGTCAACATACTCTGCAAAGCGGTAATGCGCTTATCGCACTAACTTATTTTTACTCATATTTATCTGATTTCATCCTGTTGTCATAGCACTGTGAAATGAAGCCCTAGCTCCTGGAACTAACTTCAGAGCAAAAGAGAGGATTGCTATTGTGTAGTCATGAGCAAGACAATCATGGCTGAATATTAATAGAACCTCATTATTTTCTTTATTGAACCTGGGTATTAAGGTTCTTATTGTAAATGTTTTGTTAAACGTGTTATGATACTACTGCCTGAGCATTAAACAAGAAGTGTTGTTCTTGTCCAGAGAAGCAGTATTTCTCTCCACTTTCATCCATATATTGGGGTATGTGTTAGAGGGTATAGAACCATGTTCACCTATATATATATATATATATATATATATATATATATATCCATGAATGTTCCAAAGGTGCATTTACATTGTGGCTCTTGTAATTAAAAAAGAAGTTATCAGGAGCCAGGTAGTGTCACAGCAACCTGTCAGAAGGGACGAAGGAACATTAGGTAAATCGATGAATACACTACGTTACAATAGCTGTTCACATTATTGTTGAGTAAGCACTAAATCTTGTTATTTACCTTATGGAAGCTGAGAGAAGACAAGGCAGCTCAGAAGTCATCAAGTGGCAGTCTGGTGTCCATGAGCTATCACCCCTTCATCCCGATAGGCCAGGCTTGATCATCATTACTTGATCTGCTTGGCCTGCAGGGAAGCAGAGAAAGTACTGCCTGTCAATTTCACTCCGTCAAAAGATAAGAGCCTGACACTCTTGGTGAGAACACAAATGAAGTCCATTATGGCCTTAGGAAGAATTCCACAGCAGAAGCAACCAATCATACCATCCACACAGCCCTTCCAGTCATGGATCATCACAGAATCACATCATTGTACTGGCATCAACATCTACAGAAGCATAACCAACTTGGTATGAAAAGGAATATGTGGTGTGGAATTGTTTTTTCTTTTGTAGCTGCAAATAAGAAAATAAATGCACAAGAAGTTACATGCACATTGTGAAAACAGGTACTCCATGGGGGCAAACCTGGCCAGTACTCCTTAGATGCAAGGGAGATGATGTAGCAGCTGTGGGCTTTGCATCCCAAACATGCACATGATGCAGAATGTGAAAGACTACAAGAAGGTTCAAAATGAGCAGAAACAACACGACTGGAAGAAGGGGATGATGACAATATGCAGTATTTTTCTATGTACTGTAAACCTTGTCTCAATGTATCTTCTAGTGATACAAATACAATAATGTTTGTATAAGTTGTACTGGACCATCACAAAAAAAGTGTACAAAAATATAGGAAATAAGAAAATATTTTATTGTAGGAAATCCACCTTACCTTTGTTTCTGTGGCCTTTTGCTGGATTCTGTTTTTCCTGGATTTAGAACTTTATGCATTTTACCCCACTAACCAAAGGTAAAGTGCATGTACTCTGCCTCTGATTATGACTACATTGGCTTATTCCTGGTTGAAACATTTAGGTAAGTCCCTAGCTACGGTATAGAAACTTCATCCAGGACCTGGAAGTTAAATGCCACTGTGGACAGCAGCACCTAGTTTGCCATACAGGAAACAGCAGTGCAAATATGGCTTCCTTGTGTATCCAGACTGCTAAAGTGTAAAACCTGCAGTATGACCTGTCAAAATATGCTTTATGAGCAAAGCCCTCCCTTTTAAATCTTTGTAATCACCTCTTCATAAACCCCGTAGCCCACAAGGTAGGGTGCATGATATTTAATGATCCGACAGGTAGAAAATTAATATGTCATGTCCTACAGTCACAAGGTTATTTTTTATTGTTGCAGGCATCAGATTATTATTCAGAAAATCATATTACAGATGAATATACTAATACCATAACTCAGGAATGGGACCTACAAGAAAAATAATTAAATAACTATTCTTAATAGTTACAAAAAATGCAATTCAATGGGGAAGCTGGATTCTTAATATATATTAAGGAAAAGTAACTTTTAACAAGCTACCTTTTCCCTGCCTAATGTTACTGGATGCTAATTTTCATTAACTCTCCTGCAACTTTTACCCTGTGTACAACCCTACAAGAGGTGTGAAATTCCTGTCAGGAGCACAAAATAGGCTGACCTGAATGGGTAGAGATGGCTTCTCTGAGCTCACTAGACTATACAGGGTAGTGCTGTGGACATCCCATATACACCATGCTGTCAACTACCTGACATGTGTAGAGCCACTGGTTGCTGAAGGACCCTGCTTTTATCCTGCCAGACTTCTGTCCTCTGTACAATGCCTGCTTCAAACTGGGTTTTAGTGTTGGATGTTGGAGGACATTTTGATAGCCTAAGTGCACTTCTCTACATACCTACAACCCTCAGAGCCCCATTTTAGTGTGGCAGAAGAATTGCACTAAGTTGAAAATGTTGGACATGTTTTCGGGATGGCAAGCAAGAACTACTGAAAAAGAGGGCAGGTTTGCCTAATGGAACTTTTATCCCACTGGTTAGGGAGTGCCCAGGAGTCACCCCCATCCACTAGCTGGAGACAAGCATAAAGGTGGCAGCCACTGGCACCCTGATAAATTACTTTCCGATCTGTGGAAGAGCAGAAGAAGACTTGACCTGCTGACCTTTGGTGTGCAATAGGAATGCAAAAAGTTACAAGAGGCTTTTTCCCTACAAAACCCAGCTAACCAGTGCAAGGGAAACTAGGGCTGGGCTTTGCTAGTAGATTCTGGGTGCCCCCTCGAGGTGCTGGGGAGCTTAGACATGTACTCCTCTGGTTGCTTGGGCGCCAGGAAGATGTTTGGAAAATTTTGAAAACGTTTGTTCCAGGGCCTAGGGACCTACTGCAAAATATCCACAACTGGCAGTTTAATGAGTTGAATTAAATTTCAAATTCATCCTACTGAAAGGCTCCATCATCTCTGAAAAAACACATAAAAACCTTTCTGGTTTAGCACTTAGAAATTTGTTCAGGCAGAAACCTCAAACGCTCCAGGGGTTTAGTGGGACCAATCTGCATCAGATGTTGAACAGGCAGTTCCACTGCAGCAGGTACAATTTCAGATTTGTCCCGCAGGGAGACAGCTGTTTCTTGAAATAAAAAACTATAAAGTCTCTTTTTGGATTAGTGCTTTGTAATATGTTCATACTTTTTGACTTTCAGACTTTCTCTAGGACCAATCCACTTGGTGTATTTCGACCAGGGGTTTAAAGCCCTCTGCTTCAACTCCAGTGTAGGTCCCAATCTACAGCAAACATTGACTACCATTGGCCCTTTTCGCTGTTTGATGCTATTTTAATTAAAATCAATATAAATTAATTTTCCATTTCCTTTTATAAAATTGTTATCATTTAATGTCACTTTGTTTATTACATTTTACTCTATTTTTCTACTTCCATGTGGGATTTTAATTGTTTGGTGTTTTGCTATTATTACTGTTTTGGTATTGCAAAATTACTTTGCACATATTTATAAATTAAGCTAATCTGCTCTGTGCCATAACTACTTAGATTAGTGAGTTTAGGGATTCACTCTGACAAGAGTTGATATTATCCCCTGAGGTAGGCAGTTTCCTACCCAAAATAATAAACTAATGTCTTACAGTTACATAAAAATTGTAAAATAATATCTAATTAAACAATACAGTAGTTCAACACTGTTGAAAATACTTTCAAGCTAATAAAAGGTTACAGAAATATAAAAAAAGAACAAAAATATTAAATTGTCCAAAGGCAACGCTCTGTGCCTAATCACAACTGCACTCAACTAGATGGTGTGTGTGTTTGAGGCTGGCCCTCTATGTAGTGTACAAAAACCAAGTACACTATGCAGAAGGTCTGAGCAACCACATGTTATTTTTCAGGATTAAAAATAAGACCACCTAATGCTCGAATTTTTAAAGTAGCTGGTCGAGCAGTTAGGCTAATCCAGGAGATGTGCTAAGTATTTGCTATACCCACAAATCCAATCATGCACCACACACACTCAGTGAATAACTCGAGACCAGAATTTATAAAACTATTTCAGACTTTTATATAATTGTTAAGACCAAAATGTTTAGAATAGGTTAAGTACTTTTCTTGTTATGACTTTTTAAAGTTTTAGCAAAGTTAGTCTTTCTGTGCGTAATTACGTACCATTGGAATCAATAGACAGTCACTTTTAAAAATGCATAAAAAATTGTACAGTTGAGTTACCAGTCTCTTCTTTTGCAGGATAGTCCCAGAGGTTGGTGGGCACCTTGTGCCAGCTGGGGAGCTTCAGGCAGCTCCCGGTTCAGGCAGGAACAGCATTGGCAAAGTTCTTGGCACAGGCACAGGGCCACCTGGATGAGCCACTTAGACAAGGAGCTGGTTTGCAAATTCAAAGTGGTTCCTGGAGGTCCCCTTTGGCTATTGAGGTCACAAGGGGTTGGGGACCCAGGGCACACAGCAGGACCCGCGATGCAAGGCCCAGGGCAGCCAGGTGCAGGGAGTTTTGGAGGTCTTGAATGCTGTGTGCAACAGAGTCCTATGGAGCTTGAGGTAAGTCTCTTGGGGGTCGCTTGCAGGACAACGGGGGCACTCTGATTGGAGGTCCAGGGTGTTCCTGAAGTTCCTCGACTGGGGCTTCCTCCTGATCCTTTGTTTTCTCCTGGTCCGATGTCAGCTGAGAGGGTATTGCTCTATTTCAGCCACCAGGGGTCACAGCACCACCAAACTTGGTACAGTTGGGGGACATTCGTAGACTGTCGTTGGTGTGTTGTTGGGTCCAGCTGTGACTTCCGGTCCAGGAGATATTGGTGATTTAGTGAAGTGTCCTTCACTGGTTTGTTGGTCTTTTGTAGTTTACTGCCTTCACTCAGGAGGGAGATCTGGGGTGATCCTTGAAGCCTGGAGGTGCCCTGGGTTTCTTGAGGTCGGTCCAGTGTTCAGCTCCTCCGCTGTCGCGACTGTCGGGACTCTGGTGCAGCAAGCAGGGGTTTTGGTGCCTTTGCTGGTGCAGCAGGTCCTCAGTTCTCGTCCTGGCAGTTCCTTTGGTGCTGGTCTTCTTTTCTTCTTGGGATCCTTTTTGAAATCTAAAATCTTGGTCTAGGGGAGCCCACTAAATACTGAATTTAGTGGGTGTTTTAGGGGGAACCTGGTAGTGTCCAATGGGGCACTTACCCTTGGGTGGCTGCACCCATTATAGTGACCACTTCCTGTGGGAAGGGTCACTTCTCTAAACCTCATTGGATGTTTTTCTCCAATCCAAGAATCTGAATCAGAGGGTCCACTTCACATGCAAGCCCTTAGGGGTGGTGCATTCTCAGTGAGACCACTCCTCCTGTCCTTTGTCTGGTTTCCCACCTTTGCTCCCGCCAAAAGCAGGGGTTTGCAAAGGGAGAAGCCCTCTGCTGCTAACAGCAGGCCTGGGGGCTTGAGTTTCAGGGGCTGTAGCCCTTTGAAGCTCACAGCCAGGGTGTTGCACATTCCTGAGGGAGGGGGATTTAGTTCCTCCACCCAGGAAGGGCATTGTCTTACAAACCAGAGAGCCAGGGCTCTCCCCCAGGTTTGTATATTGGATGTCTGGAGTGGCAGCTGGATGGAACCAGCCAGCAACTCTGCCAGTTAGTGGTAGCTTTTGCAGGGGGCATCTCTAAGGTGGCCCCTGGGTATATTTAAGGTTAAATCCAATACTGGCATCAGTTTGTATTTAATATTCTGATTTGTTTGATACTAAACAACCCACGGTACAGATTGGCCATTATGTAGCTGGGAAACTCGTGTTTGACCAGTGCCCAGTCATATATTAAAATGGCTGCCCTTTTACCTCACTATGTCCTAAGTTTAACAAAGACACAGTGGGGGCATATTGCTCATGGAGCTATCCCATCACATATAGTATGGTGCACCCTGCCTTAGGGCTGAAGGCCTGCTAGAGGGGTGGCTTACCCATAACATATGCAGTGTATGGTGGACAGGGCACAAAGAGAGTGTGCCATGTCAAGTTCATCTTTTTAGGGTTGCCCCAGTACACTCAGCTTGCATTGGCAATGCTGGGTGCATCTGGGTGCAGGGCCCTTCGGGGTAGCACAATCAGTGCTGCTGCCCCCAGGGGCCTACTCTTATTGCCCTGGGTACTGGGGTACCCATTTACTAGGGACTTCCAGGGGTATTTAAGAGTGTAACCAATTGTGCCAAGCATCACAACAGTTTTAGAGAAAGAGATCTGTCCCAGGGAACCTGTTTAGTAGGGGCCCTGGGCACTACCAACTTCTAGAACACATCAACATCGGGCAAAAATTGGGGGGTAACCATGCAAAAAAGAGGCCTCCTCTCACAATGTGCAGAGGGGATCAGATTGGATGCTTGCTGAGGGTTTGGTGCAAAGCAACTAAATATAACTTGTGCCTCTGGTATGCATTGTTTATGGTCTCACATATTACATCAGTCATGATATATTAAATGACATCAATCAGTCAATCAATCAAGTAATCTTTATCTAGCTATGTACTGACCATAAAAGACACAAACATACATCGATTTAAAAAAAAATCCATATGAAATTCAGTGATAAAACAACCCCATAAGGACCATAAATCACAAATGATAAAATACATTCATGAAAATACCTAAAAATCCAAGGAGTTGCACAAAGGCAGGGCACCTTTAGAAATCCTCCCACAGCGTAACAGGCTGCCAGCTCAGACATCATGTGGAGAAAATACAAATCTGGTGTCAGACTCTGCATGAGTGGGACCTCGACCGAGTAGTCTCTTTGATTGGTGGAGCGCGAAGCCTTTAAGGCTGCACCACGAACGTCGTTCGGGAAGTCTGCTCAGAGTCTTTTTCCTTACCTGCTGTCTAGCCGTTCTCCGCGTCCTTCGCGCCTCATGGTGTTGCCATTAGGTTCATCCTTTGCCTGTGCTGGGTCCCGTTGAGGCTTCATTTCCTTTTACATACAGTCTGACAGTCGCCACGCCCTGAAAAACAAAATGAAAATCAACATTTGAAAAGCTTGAAACTCTTCAAATTGGGAAACAAGCTTATGGCGCGTGTGAACTCCCAGAAAATGCTTATCCGATGGATATCTGTTGAAACTGATGTTTTTGAAATATCCTTGCTGCGGAAAAGCCTTTAAAAAAAACAAAACAAAAAAATGAAAGAGCTTTACAATTCATGACTCTCAGTATTAGTTGTTATGTACAAGTATATTTGATTGTCCGTTATTGACTGAAATGTTTTGGACATTATTTAATGGAACCTGAGTGTAAAAGGTTTCTACTAAGGATTTATTTTTTGTTTCGCATTTACTTGCTTATGTTCATGAATTCCCTCATGCACCCTAGAATAAGATGTACTTCCTATTTATTTTATTTTGAGTGATTTATGAATTCATTTCTCCACACGTGAGAATACATATAGGCATGTGCCAGTGAGACCAGGCCTATATATATGGAGATTAACATTGTAAGCTCTTGTAGCTCTTGTTATTTTGACGACACAGTGAATAGATGCTTGGATATAGCATTGCACCACTCAGAAGGAGGAAAGGACATTAGGTAATCCAAGATTCAATTCTCCCTCTAAATAGTTTACTCTCATTAATTATTATTTAGTTTTAAAATATTGTTGTTTTATTTTGTAGAAGCGGTAAGAGTTAAGGCAACTCAGAAGGCCTCAGGTGGCAGTCTGGTGACCATATCTATCTGCTTCCATCCCTTCATCCCGGTGGGTGAGACCGGATCTTAAACTACATGGTCTGAATGACCTGCCGGGAAGTCGGGAAGCTTCATTGGGCCCATTTGACTCCTGCAAAAAGGATATCGGTAAGAGGCTCACAGCCGGTCTGTACTGTCGAAGTTTTAAGAATAATCAATAAATAACTTTGCCTGAAAGGATCATAATAGCAGCAAAAAAGGTAAAATGCTCTAATGTCTCTGGAGAAGAGTTATTACAGGGGCATACTAGAATGAATTTTGAGTCATACTGACCTGTAGGGACGCAAAGGTTAGCCACAAATTGAGGTGACCCGAAACTTAGTGAGTAACGAATGTTCCTAAACATTTCTAACTACGGAAAGAAACGGCTCAGGACTGTCACACATTTTGATGGCTAAGTATTCTCTCGTTGTTGGGCTGGCCAAGATACTCTTTCGCATCAGAAGCAAAGCTCATAAATAATGCCTTTATCTTACACCTCTCAGCCAGGCCTAGCCTACGGGGAGAGGAAAATAAATCTGGCCTATCCAGGGCATCAGCAGTTCTGTTATGTACCCCTCCCAAGGGATCTTTAACCCATTATTACAGTTTTTATACAATCTGCAATCACTTCTTGGTTTAGGAATGTGTGTGGGTTGCTCTAAACTGTCAACCACGAAAGGAGCAGAGCAACTTTAATATGGTCTACAACATATGGTAAACCTAGTTCTTCATGGACACAAACTTGTGAACTGTTAGGGGCAAGGACTAGTAATCTTCTGCAAAAGGGGTTTTCCTCCTGTTGGAGCCTGGAGGAGTCCCAATATCCCCATACGGCTGCACCATGGGCCATAACAGGCAAACACTTGAGTCTGTAATCCTAAAACAGGGGCAGTATAGGTTTGATTCCCACCCTTGCTGCCAGCCCAAGTAAAACCCCTACAGCTTAGTTAAAATGCAGGCAACGGTTTGTAAGGCATGGCAACCATCGGTTGCTAGAATCAAAGGGTAAGCGCAGGTATGGAAACTCACTAACCCTTGTAACGTTTTTGCCCGTGATGGAAATTGACCTCATTTTGGCGTTGTGCTTCCCTAACACCATACAGTGCATCTTAGCAATATTGGTTTCTGGGTCAAGGGTGTCCATAAAAAGGAGCAATAAGTCCCTAAGACCAGGTGGTGTGCGGGAAAGATGGGCTACATCGTGTACATAAAGTAGTTGTGGCATAAAGGTCTAGTTTACCTGTGGCATATCTATGCCGTGATACTAAAAATGAACTTAGACCATTAATATATAAGAGAAATAACATGGGGGGGAGAACACACTCCTGGCGTACTCTCAGAGACAGGCAGAAGGGGTTTGTGCATTCCCCTCTGTTTCATATATTACAGAGGCGCTGTAAGGTATGAAGAAAGTTCGCCAAGTGTAGGGATCATGCAATATTGACATGGTCCCCAAACCTTCCCTCATGCTATTTAGTACAGCGCATAGCGAGCCACTTTGCTCTACCCAGTCCTCAATTCCATGCAAAATAACTTGCTACAAACCTCCACCACTGAATCCAGGAGTGAAATGGGCCTGTAGCAGCAGGGATCCTGCCGATGACCTTTTTTAAAAACAGGCACAATAGTAGAAGCCTGGCAAGAAGAAGGCATATCAGAATATGCAGCAGCATTTAAAACGTTGTTAATTATGGACTCCCACAGCAGAATGTTAACCTTTTGAAAGGTACATAGGCACCCCATCTGGACCCGGTGCCTTGTTCGACAGGCTAGCAGATATAGCCGCAGAGACCTTCTCCAAACTAAAACTAACTTCCAGTCAGAACTGTATAGCACCATCTACGCCCTCTGTCATGGGGCATCTCCATATGAGTACATCATTTTAAAATGCTCTAACCATTCCTCAGGCTGATATTAGATCCAAGTCCTCTGACATGACCGGTAGGGATTTTGTGTGATTGACAATTTCTCAGAATGCTTTGGAGTGCCTAGCTTTATATGTATGAACTAATCATTCCCAGGTTGCCTCTTTAAGTACAGACTTGCCTCAGCTTTCATGCTGTTGATTCCTGGGCTTAGCAGTGAGGGCTTCATGCAAACAGCAATTTTCAGTTCTGTAATCCATATTAAGCTACCCTTATTTTGAAGCCCCTTTATTCCTTGGTTGATCTTGGATAACATGTCTAATGGCCTGGTTTAGGAGACTAAAAGTGTCAAATAGGTTAGCTTGTTGGGGGGGTTTAAAAGACATCAAGCAGCTAAATAAATCAGGATTGGACCCATCAAGGTGGGAACTTAACTATAGGCAGTCATTCTTCTGGGACAAACCAATGACACCTGAGGGTGCTGGTGGTTGGGTACAGTCTACTAACTTAAGGGTAAGCTCGAATGGGTAATGGTCACTACAAGTATTTTCAATTACCCTTTCTGAGATACGAAACAATTCTATGTTCTTGTGATGAAAATGTAGTGAATAACTGAACCTTTGCCCCAACAAACAAACAAACGTAGGGTAGTGTATATGGAGATCTCCCAACATTTCTACTATGTTAAGCAACTCAAAGCTGAGTAGGATATTAAGCAGCTTCAGGCCCCTACCATCAGCCTGGAAACATAGTAAGTTATCAGCTGTCACAAATTGTACAGTGTTAGATTTCGTCCCAGTTTAGCATTAAAATCACCCCCTATAACCACATAAAAGTAATCAAAAAGGCTTAATGACCTTGACTTTAAAGCTGAGAATATTTTGAACAATGCATCTATTTGGCATCCCACATCACAAACTGCATTGTAAAAATTCACAAGGAAAGAATTAAACTTGTTACTTAAAATGATCCACAAGATCTGTATCCCCTCATGCTTTATACAATTGGGACAATTCTATAAAACATTGAAATTCCTATCAGAGTGATTAAACCACCCCATGCTCTCTGGCCTCTGGAAGCAACAGCAGAAACTGAGAAGCTTTCAAAGCCACTCCCCACGATTTGATCCTCAGACCAACGCTCTTACAACATAATAATATCAAATTTAGAGACAAATTCCAACCAAGACAGATCCTGCTGTTTGGTCTGGATACCAGCAGTGTTCCAACTGATGAACTTTGTCTCCGGCCCTTTAAACAAGATCTGTTCTTCAAAGGGGCAGGGGCAGCAGTGATAGAACTAGACTTGATAGATTAGATGGTTTATTTGGTAGGATAAGATCCAGATCAGGTCAATCATTAGCATCTAAGGGGACAGATTTAAGAAAAGGTGCTCTGCCACTTTCTTTGCGCTCCTTATTGCCCCCTTACTGCCACCATGTGTGTGTTGATTTAAAATACGGCACACCATAGCACAGGGTAGGAGGCAATAGCATCATTTTTTTTACGGTATTAATATACTATGCAGGAGTAGCACCAACAGTTTGGCGCTACTCCTGCAGAGTATATAGGGGCCCATTATAAATAATATAAGTCTGCTTTTAACGCCTGCTCTGAGCGGGTGTTAAAAGTGCCAAAAAAATGGTGCAAGAAAATCTCTAAGATTTCCTTGCACCATTTTTCAGCCCCCCTAATGGGGGAATGCCTCTCTTGTATACATTATTACTGGTGCAGGTATAATGTGGCGCAAGGATTTACAAAGTGGTGCAATGCATGCATTGCGCCACTTTATAAATATGGCGTGGGGAAAATGCCACTTTAGCACCACATTAGCATAAAAAATGACACTATGGTGATGCTAGGATGGCGCTAGGAGCTCTATAATCTGCCCCTAAGCCTATCAAAGGGAGAAATCATTTGGAGGTTGAAGTTGGAGATCTCACAGGTTTGTCAGCTTCCTTAAAAGGATTCAAAGGACCAATCTGTGACCTGGGCTGCAAAGATTCATAGAAGAACCCTAGGGGAAGAACACTGATGCAGCCAGGCCATAAGTGATTGCTTCTGTGGCTAGAGATTTAGCGACAAGCTAGATCTGGATGCTAACAGTTAATAACTATGCAATCTCCTTCCAGATTCCTTGGTGGGGGAGCCGATCCTCCATATCCGCCTTAGAAAGACGATTTCATTTAATGAGCCAGTTGCATACCTTATTCTTGAGTTGGGTAAAACATTCCTCAGTGTCCAAAGGCAGGGGTGGCACCTCTGTCATCACTGCTACGTATGGGCAACAGTCAAGAGGAAGATTCAAGCATGGAAGTTTGACCTTCTCCATCTGAGCAGTACCTACAGCTCCTGGGAGCAATGGGAATAACCTGGTCATTGCCCTCCGATGTTGAGCTGTTTGGCCCTCTTAGTGCCCTCAGGCCCCGCCTCTGTTTGAACATGATAGCTTACCTTATTGTTCCCAGTGTAACCTCTACAAGCGAGGGGAGGCAGGCAGCTGTACTAGATACATAAGCAAGGGCTTGGATCTCCTAGCACTCAACTCTTATAGTATCATTAGGTCACAAAGGACCGGCGGGGCCCACAGCCACTGCAGGCCTGGCCCCATCATGGCCAAGACACAGCTCTCCAAACTCTTCATCATTTGCTGGAGAGGGGGTAAACAGGCAATAACAATGGCTTTGAATTTGTCTCGCACCTCCTCCAACAAAGAGTTAGAGTCACCAGGGAGTGAAGCCTGGGAAGATCCAAGTTGATGCATAATGCCTGAAGAATTCTTAATTGTGCCTCTCTCTACGTGGGGTTTAGGACTGCAGGGCTTTTTAGACTGTTGTTTCCATTTGCTAGGGGGCCACTCACACGCTTGTCAGAAATAACAGTCTCATTTAAATCACCGCTGGGGGTGCTAGGAGCGCAACATGCTGAATGGCCCCAGGGCCCCATGATCAGAAGCCCATTGAGGGAAATGCAATGGTTATCCCAGGAGACATAGGACCCAGAACACTGTTGATTGGCTAAGAGCTCTGAATGAGGAGGGAGAGTATTGGAGTATTCCCCCAAGTCCCAGGATAGGTGCTTCGCCACAAGGTAAATTTCCTTGGAGATAACCCCAACAGCTCTTGCCAGGAAAGAGTCCAGAGTTGTGAGCTGGGTGGTATTGGCTTTGTCAATTACACTCTCACGATCCTTCCCTCCCAGCTACTATCCTCTTCCGCAGGATACTCCACGTAAAGCTCTCTAGCAGATAAAAACTTTTTTTAGTGAGCTAAATAGAGGATGGCTCAGTACAGTAGCATGAAAGCAGGATCCTTCCCTCCCAGCTACCATCCTCTTCCGGATGATACTCCATGTAAAACTCTCTAGCAGTATAAAATGTTTGTAGTGAGGTAAATAGAGATTGGCTCAGTACAATAGCATGAAAGGAAAAGGGTGAAACAAGACACATGCAAAAGTTTTAAGCCCAAGGGCAGGCACAAATCACAATCTGCATGGAGGGGTACAAAAGTCCACTCACCTCTTAAGTAACTCCAAAGCTAAGGCCAAAGAGGGGTGATCCAGATCATCCTCCTCTGGTCGTTAATGGGCATAGACGGGCTTGCTCTTGGCCTGGTCTTTGCCTGGGCGCTCCTGAAACTTGCTGAGTTGGTACGATGGGAATGTGTGCATGTTTTTGCCGTCCCCTCCACAGCTAAGGACGTCGGAGCCTGTAGTCCTGGGCTCTGGTGCTGCGTTCCCACCATGCAGGCTTGAGCTCTCCTGAAATGCTCCAAGTTGGTGCACTGGAAATGCAGGTGTGTGTCATTGCAGCCTCCCCTGCCACTAAGGATGTCGTAGCCTATAGTCTTGGGCTCTGGTGCTGCCTTACTGCTAAGCGGGGCTCGAGCAATCCTTAAATGCGCAGAGTTGGTACCCTGCGAATGCAGGCATGTTGTTGCAGCCTCCCCTGCATCTAAGGATGTCAGAGCCTTTAGACCTGGGGTCTGGTGCTGCCTTCCAGTTACATCATTGATGATATCACTGATTAAATCAATGATGATATCATCATTATAACTACTATTCAAATTATATCATAAACATTTACATCATTTTAAAAAAGTAAGCTGATTGTAAAGGGCCATATATTTAGACACAGCTTAGACTTGCTAAGACTTGCTGTGTGCATATAATGCAAATATAATGCAAATAGCATAAGGTCTGAAGTCAAGTCTGTTTCTGAATGACAAAAGTTACACTGTGCATTGTTTATAGACCACTAATGTTATGAGGTATGTCAGTATGCCAGGTTAAACAAAGTAAAGTATCAGCGCCTGGTGTGAGTTGCAGAGACACATTTCAAAGTAGGTTATGGATTAAAGACAAAGGCTGTTGCCAAAAGTCTGTGAGTAAAGCAAAAGCTTCTGTTCACAATTGTGGGTCGCCACTAGGTAGTTATAGTTAAGACCTAGTTTCTATAGAAAAAAAGTTTTGTTTTTACTTTATTACTGTTTGAGAGTTCCATAAATACTTTACAAACTAACTCTAAGCCTACCTGCTTGTGTGCCAAGCTACCAGAGGGTTAAGCACAACTTAATTTAGTGAACTATTTGTGGTTCACCATTACAGGGATTGTACTTGTTGCTTAAGGTAGGCTCACATACACCTCAACCAAAAACCCAATTTCACATGCTATGAGTGGTCCCTTCAGCCACATTGAAATTGTAGTTACCTGCACAATGTATCTTGGGAATGGTAATTGTTTTGTTTTTTTAAATGCTATGTAGTGTTTTATTGGGCAAGGTCCTGTCTCTACTGGACCTTCAATTCTGTCCTTGACAGTGCTGTCTAGCTAAAGAAATCAGGAATCCAAATTGTTAGAAATGGGGTCTCTAGTTGGCAGAGGTATGCATCCTTGTCCAAATGGGAACCTCAATCCTAGTCAGGGTAAGTCACACACATCCAAATTATCCTGTGCTCACCCTCTGGTAGCTTCTCACTGAGCAGTCAGGCTTAACTTAGAAGGCAATGTGTAAAGTATTTGTGCAATAAATCATACAGTAACATAGTGAAAACACTACAAAAATATACAGCACAGGTTTCGAAAAATAGATAACTTTTATATCAATAAAATAAGGTCAAAACGACACAGATCCAATAAGCACAAGTTGAAATATCACTTGTAAATTGTTTTAAGAGTCTTCAAACTTAGAAATAAACATTGTCTCTTTGTTACAAACAGTACCTGTTATGCATAAAAAATAACGATGCAAGGAGACAGCAGAGGTGGAAATGTGTGGAAAAATAGGGTGTTGCATTGAATTTTCCAATGTAGCACAAACGATGCATTGTTTTCCACGCTGCAAGGGGTTTGTGTTGTTTTTCGCCATGCAGTCTTGGTTCCTCACTGCGGTGAGGAGATATTTTGACACACGGGGACGATGCAGGGAAAATCCTTGATGCGCTGGAAGAAGGCATGGGTGCTGCGTCAATCCAGTAGGTGATGCATCAAATATTCCGTCACAAGGCAGGTGCTATGTCAATTTTACAGTCGGGCTGCATCGTTCCGGTCAACTGTGCATCGATTTCTTAGTCGCAATGCAGGCTTTGCGTCAATTTCGGCAGGCGGTGCATCGATTTTCAGTGCACAAGGAGGTTCCTGTAGAGATGAAGTCTTTTTGGCCCTGAGACAACAGGAGGCAAGCTCAATCAAACCCTTGGAGAGCACTTTTGGAGAATGCAGAGTCCTTCTCAGCAAAATCAGAGGCCAGCAGGGCAGCAGGGCAACAGCAAGGCGGCAGTCCTTCTCAGTAAAGCAGTCCAGATGAGTCCTTTGGGCAGCCAAGCAGTTCTTCTTGACAGGGTGCAGTTGTAGGTCCAGAAGTGTCTTAGTTGGTGGGGTCAGATGCCCAGTTTATATACCCAAAATGCCTTTGAAGTGGGGGAGACTTCAAAGAGTTATTTTGAAGTGCACAAGTTCCCTTTCCAGTTCAGCCCTGTCTGCCAGGGTCCCAGTAGGGGGTTTAGTAGTGCATTGTGTGAGGGCAGGCCAATGGCCTTTGACATGTAAGTGTCAGGCGCTCCACACTTCTAGCCAGGATGACCCATTCAATATTCAGATGAATGCAGGTGTGAATGACTTTGTGGTTGTCCAGGTGAAATGCACAAGGGAGCTGTCAACCAGCACAGACCAGACGTTGATTGGAGACAGGCTGTAAGGCATAGATGGCTTTAAGTGCGGAGAAATGCTCACTTTCTAAAAGTGGCATTTCTAAAATAGTAATATAAAATCCAACCTCACCAATAAGCAAGATTTTCTCTTACCATTCTGGCCATACTAAATATGACATGGTTACCCCTTTCAGGTCAGAATCTATCACTCAAAAGTAGTGGAAACAAAATTTAGGAGCTTTCCACTACCAGAACATATAAAACACATATGCACATGTCCTACCTTTTACCTACATAGCACCCTGCCCTATGGGTTACCTAGGGCCTACCTTAGGGGTGACTCATATGTAGAAAAGGGGGAGTTTATGGCTTGGCAAGTACTTTTAAATGTCAAGTCAAAGTGGCAATGAAACTGCCCACACAGGCCTTGCAATGGCACGCCTGAGACATGGTTAAGGGGGTACTTATGTGGGTGGCACAACCAATTCTGCAGGCCCTCTAGTAGCATTTAATATCCAGGCTCTGGGCACATGTAGTGCACTTTACTAGGGACTTAGAAGTAAATCAAATATGCCAATTGGGGACGAAAGATTATTACCATGTTTAAGGGAGAGAGCATATGCACTTACGCACTGGTTAGCAGTGGTAAGGTGTGCAGAGTCCTAAAACTAGCAAAAACAGTGTCAGAAAGGTAGAGGGAGGCAGGCAAAAAGTTGGGGATGACCACCCTAAGGCCATCAGGTCTAACACAAATGAAACAAAAAATATAGAAATCTGAATGGCAGACTTGAAGGCTGTTCCTGACTAAATTGCTTATGTGGGGTGGGGGAAAATAGTAGAACCAGAAGAAAAGGATGATGACAAATAGGAGAATAATGGCAGGAGGAGGACCACCAACAGGGCTACAGCCACAAGGACCAGGATGAGGAAAAATAGGCCCAGGGAGCCTAATCTACAAGGATCAGGTTTACCAATAACAGAGGGGACAGGAACAAATAGACAATGAAGAACAGAAGAAGAAAAAACAAGACTAGAGGCACTGGTACCAGGATGAGAAGGATCAGGAAGGGCAGGAGGTTGTGGAATAGGGGATATGGAACCAGTGGAGACGGGCCTGAAGGAACAGAAGGACCAGGCATTGAAGGAACAATAGGCCCTGGATCATAACGATGATGGGTGCTAGGAGGCCCAGAGTGTACCCATCAGGCCTGGAGAAACGAGGATGACTAAGGCCAGGACTGGCAGACCCAGGTAGATAGACAAAGAGGACCAGTACCAGGAGACCAATTGAAAGAAGGGCCAGAGACAAAAGGGTCAAGAGCACAGAGATCAGATCAAGGAGGACCAACGGGCTGGAAACAAATGGACCAGGTCTGGGAATACCACAACCAGAAAGTACAGGGACTAGCGCGACCTGGAAGACCCTATGTTAGAATGACTATAGGTATATAAAGCACAAGGAGGTCTAGGCCCTCTGGGGGCAGGATCAGAAGGCCAATGAGGGGCAGAAACAGTAGAATCCTCTACCAAGTTCACAAGGACTGCATGAACCTGGGTGACACCCGACATGGTCCCTAGGAAGGCCAGTGCTAGAGGGATGACGATCACCAGACCCAGGAGAACCATTACTGGAGGGACCATAATAGAGGGGACCAGAGTCAAATGGACAAGAACAAGGCAGAACAAGCAAACCAGGAGACCAGAAGTACTAGTAGGACTGGAATGGGGCAGGTGGGCTAGAGGGTTAGAAGAGCTAGCGTACCCAAGGCCAGTGTGGCCTACACCAGAACACCCAATACATGAAGACCATACAATTGAGTACCGGAACTAAGGTCAGGGTTTTATGGACCAGGAACAGAAGGAATAGGAATAGACAAACTGAGGACTAGATAAACCAGGGGAGTGGAAGGAGGAGGAGGACAGATGGATGAGAATTAAGGTGAGGGGGATGAAAAGGTCTGTAAAACAGGAGACCTAGGGTTCAAATGACGAGGTGCAGAAAGTACATGATAATACCAACAAGACAGACCAGCAAAACAAACAGACCACAAAGTACAGGGCCAGGAAGTTCTAAGGCTAGCATGAACCAGGTGTCAAGGAACATCAGAACTAGGAATGGCTTGGGTGATCTTGGTGGGCCAGGACAAGTTATTGTGGACCCATGAGGGAAAGGAGCAGGGGAATTATGGCCAGGAGGATAAGGAGGACTATGAAGATCAGGAACTAAAGGGCCATTACCAGTAGTTTCAGGAAACCAGGAAAAGGAGGACAAGTACTAGGGAGACCAAGATCAGACATACCAGGACCCGCAGTAACAGAATAAGAGGTCTAGGGTGAGAAGAACCAGGATAAGGGGATCCGGGCCAAGAAGATCTGTAAGGACAGACCCAAATGAGCAAAGACTGGAGGAACCAAGGAGGGCCTGGATGGCCAAAAGTCAAGGTTTCTGATAACAAGCACAAAAGGACAAGAAGAACCAGGACAATGAGGCCAAGGTTAGGATGGTTGGTGAACCAGGTCTATGGGAACCAGGCCCATGGAAAACCAAAGTATAAGGATCAGGACCAAGAGGATCAGAGCCATTGGGAGAATAATCTAAGTGACCGAGGTGAGACCAAGGACACAGGCAACCAGAGCCGAAAGAAAAGTTCTAAAGGGGCCAAGAAACAAAGGGCTATGGGGACCAAGGCATTCAGGGAAAAGAGGCTCAGGACCTTGAGTACCAGGACCCGGAAGACCAGGGTGAAGAGGAAAATGAGACTCAGGACCATGGAGATCAGGGCCAAAACAACCACACCCTGAAGGTCAATGGCACAGGGTGGCCAGAAAGATTAGGAACAGGATAAACAGGCCTATGACGACCAGAGCAAGAAGCACCATGATTAGTTGGTATAGAAGACTGAGGAAAAACAGCACGAGGATCAGGACCAAATCCTGGGAGATTAGTAGCATGGTGATTATGGCCAACAGTACCAGGGGACCAGAATAAGCATGGAGGATGAGGGGGCCACGACCAAGGATACCAGTATGACCAAAGGCAGGAGGATCAGGACCAGATCATGGAGGATTAGAAGGATGAGCACTAAGAGGACGATGAACAGGCCTAGGAGTGCTAGTGGGACCCTGATCATAGGACTAGGGCCCAGATTTCAACATGGAGCGGAAAGACTAGGATCTGGGTGTAGCAGGACCAGGATGAGGAATATAAGGAGGATCAGAAAAGCCAGAGCCATAAAGAATAAAATAAATTCATCTTAATGTCCAAGAGTACCAGAATCAAAATGATGAGGCTCAGAAGGATCCAGCCAAAGAGAAAAAGGGCCAATAAGGCCCAGCCCATTGGGTGCAGTGCTAACGGGACAGTGAGGGAAAGGGCTAGGGCCAGGAATTCCAGAATAATCCAAACCAAAGGGACAAGGGCTTAGAAAGCATGGACACAAGAGGCCAGGGGAACCAAAGGGAGCAGCAGGAGCAGAAACAGATGCACTAGGAGTTGTTTGAGCAGGGTGAGAAAACCCTGAATGAACAGGTCAAGGGGACAGGGGTCAAGATGATCACGAATGGAAAGGTAAGAGAATGGGGCATGGAAGAACCAGGATGCCGGGGGGGGGGGACCAAGAGGATTAGAAATACAAATACCCAAACAAGGAGGCCAGAAACAGAACAGTTAAGTCTAGTGGGTAGATAGTGAAGCTTTTCAGCTATTTACACAGCTGCTAGGAAATTTTGCAGAATCTCTATTATTTAGAAAGTTGTTGGGTAAGAAACAAAATTTCCCTACTATATTCAAGGCCACCAGACTTATAGTAAACAATTTCTACTATTTGGCCAGCAACCAAGCAAATATCAGAGACAGATCACTGTTTACCCTGTGGCCAGCTAAACAGAAGCTACCAAATGTACATAATCAGTGTTACTAACATTTCACATTCCAGAAGAAATGAAAAGTGAAATTTGTTTTTTGGCCATCAATTGGCCTGCAGTAATAGATCCTGTGTCACCCACCCACGGTCACTACAATGACTGGGAATAGGTAGGGCAGCAGGTTTAATCAAGAAGCTGAAGGGTTCAGAGGTGGCCAGTGCTTGAATAAAAAAGGCATCATATGCAGAGACACTAAGGACAGGCTGAGGTGGCAAGGAGCTAGAATAAGAGCAAAACTAAAGAAGCATTACAGTGAATAAACACTGAGGAAATCTCAGTGCATAGGAGTGTAGGTGAAAGAGAAACAAAAGACTGTTATTGAGAGATTGAGACATTGCAAAGATGTACAGGAATGGCCAGAGGCTGATGTGAGCAGACTCAGGCAGAGGTCTGCAGGGTAAAAACAGAAGCTCAAACAGGAACAAAGAGCCTAAAGTTGCCAGTTGCCAGTTATGTGTATCATGCCCCAGCATGTAAAGAAATATCTCTGTGGCAGTCTCCCCACACTTCCACAACATCTTTCTATCCCCACTTACTACTACCGTAGTCACCAAGCTCACCTAAGCTACAGTGAAACTTCAGTTGTTATCTGAGAACGGGCTTACTAGTTTAAACAGACTGCTATGCAATTGGCAACAGCATACATTGTTAGAATTCTTCTCCAAATCTTACTTAATCTCTGCTATTATGTCAGTGTTCAAGTGAATAGTGAAGCTTATTTGTTCTTCGTACGGCCACTGATTGGCTGCCGATCAGTTAGTACAAGGTCTCTGTCATTTATTCAGTGGTCAGGAAAAACATGAATTGTATTTGCTATTTGCATGGTTGCCATCCAGATAGTACATGATCTATGCTATCCAGTTAGTGGGTGGGGTAAATAGTGAGGCTTCTTTGCACTGCTACTGGCCAAACAGTACATGATCTGTGCTATTTAGTCAGTGGCCAAGTAAATAGTGCTATGTGGGCAGCCACTGGCCAAATTGTAAATAATCTCTGCTATATGGGAAAAGAGTGAAGTTTCATTGGTAATTGCACCATTGTAAACAAATAGTAAATAATCTCTGCTATTTATTCGGAGGCCAGGAACAGTTTGGAGTTTCTGAGCTGTTTGCATAGTCGCTGCAGAAATAATCCTTGATCTCAATTATTTTTTTCAGCAGGTGGATAAATTGTGAAGTATCTTTGTTGTATACACAGCGACTGCCAAAGAGTACACAATCACTTCTATCTCACCAGCAGTCCAAATAGTACATGATTTCTGCCATGTAAACTTCGTACTTGTATAGCGCACTACTCACCCGTTAGGGTCTCAAGGCGCTGTACACATACCACTGTGGAACCCCTCCTGGCTTTTCCCTGTGAGGTGCCCACTCCTGAGCAACCTCCAAGGTAAAGCCAGGCATCCCAGCACTGTTGTGGAGATTAAGCAAGTTATTGCCCAGAGTTACAGAGTGGGACCCATGAATTAGATTAGGCACCAATGCAAGAATTATCAGGTCCGAGGAAATTGAGCCCAAGAACCGCTGAGGCGGGAATTGAACCCTGGTCCCGGGCCAGATTTCTGCATCAGGGTTTGCCACTCTAACCATTGAGCCACACTTCTCCACAGTCCTCCATGCAGTTGGCGGCCACAAAAATAATGAAGCTTATTTACTGCTTGAATGGCCACTGGCCAGATAGTTCATAATCTTTGGTATTTAATCCGAGGCCGGATAAATAATGAAATTTGCTACCTATTTACACAGCTGCTGGTCAAATAGTGCACAATCTCTGACCCATCCTTGTAAATAGCAGCAGAAATTCACTATTTACCCTGCAGTTGTGTTAATAGCTGCTAACTTGTGTATTATCAGCTAAATCATAACTTGAGATCTGAGACAGGGACCATGGTTATGGTACTAAAATTCAACTGTTTGGACAGCCCAGCAATTTCAGTGGCAACTGTAAACAATGGAATGCCATACCTCTGACACGAGTAAACAGACATCTCTGACCAGATTCCAAACACTGCTGAAAACTTGGCTTTACCCAAACTAATTTAACTCGTTATTGTCTTTCTATCAGAATATAATCCTCCTTTTCACGCAGTCTCTATTAGATGGTATTCTTAGTGCCTTGATACCTATGTGGTGCATGTTGCGCTTTATAAATCATAATCATAATGAAAGGCATATCCTGAAAAAATATATAAAAATATTTTTCTGGCAATAATTTCTTTTATATATTTAATGTATCACAATTACGGACACACATGCATTAACATTTGAGAATGAAGGCAGTTTCACAATTCTAAAATATCGCTAAAATGTTCAAAAGGAGTTCCATGGCCCTTTAAAGAAACTTGGGCTCTATATGGTTATGGAACTCCTTGGTGACTTGCAATATCATTATAATATACTTCAGTTCGTACTTTATTGCATATGCAAACGATAAAAGTCACTACATTTTCTGTGTCACTTAAATGAGGCTTTAACACGAACCTTAAACTGGTCATGCGTTATTACAAAGAGTATATGCATTATAAAACAGCTATTGACACAGCCAATATATTTAGCTTTTGGCTATTGAAAGCACACAGAGTCGTGCACCTCACATACATTTACATATGCACAACAAAACTCATATGCAGGCATCCATGCATATGAGCTTTCTTCGATTTTCAATACACGCTGTAGAGTGGCCCACAAAAACTAGTTTTTGAAAAAATCGTCAAAGATCAAAGGGTTTATTATCGAATCAACAGATAGGACAACAAAATTGGCTTCTATTTTAGAGAAGTTATGCTGTAGAACTTTTGCTTTAAAAGGGAACCTTGGGGACCAGCTCTTCTATTGCTACACCTCATTATGTTTCACCCCCCACCGCCACACGAACACACACATCCCCTGCTGACTCTAGCTGAAGGGACACGGAAACACGGGTGTTTAGAGTCTATTCATCGCTTCTTAAAACTTGGAAAGCAATTTGAAAATGACCTTTTAAAAATCAAGGATCCTGATTTGTACCACACTATACAGAGTGGCTGTCCGCGTTTCAAGAATGTAAATGGCATTTATCACCAAGTACACCTGAGCTGTACGTGAAAGCAATAAAGGAAATCGCAGTCAGTTGAGCCAAAAGCCCACCTGAATCTTCAGAATAACAAAGGTTAACAGTAACAAGAAACAACTGGTGACCTTTCATAGAGAAAGAGTTGAAAATTACAAATCAGCACGCATTAATCACACAACAAATGCGCATACAGGCTAAAAGGCACAGCGTGGATTTCCTCCGAATAAAACAAATCTGCAGAGAGTGTATTGATTAAACACAACCCAAAATATATCATTTACCTTTCAATAAACCTGAAAATGTCATGACTTTCAAAGTCTTAAATCCCAGCAAGGTCATGTTATCCTTTCATCTGTTTCTGAATTTCTTTTCATTAAACTTGTAAAGCTTTTGTATGAATACGTTCTTGGGGCATACTTGCAGCTACAGTTTAAACAAGGAAAAGGAGATCTTGTTTTTTATTCTACTAATATCTTTTTTAGTGATCAGAAGAATGAAGATATTTACAGCAACATATTTATTTTTTCCATCCACAGGTCTTTGCAGAAAAGCTGTTTTTATGCAATCTGAGCCCCAGCATATTTTAACTATAAATAGCTTAACCTATGTTAACCTGGCTTGCATTAAACCAATTCTAATATCTATTCTAAAAATAACTGCTTTTTGGTATGTTTAATTTCACAGTACAGATTCTGCTTTTGTACTTCTTGTCTCCAATAAACATGAAAGAGCAAGACACCAAGCGGTTTGAGGGAAGGGTGATGGTCTGACCAGGTAATATAAAGAATAAAGTACCCCTGCCATACGTTGTAAAGGTATTGCAAGTCACATCAGAGTTTCATGACTCTATAAAGGATCTTGGACTCTATATGCTTATAGAATTCCTTGGTGACTTGCAAAGTCATTAAAATATATGTCATGAACCTTGAAGTTACAATGCACTATTTTAAAGAGTATATGCATTATCAAACAGCCACTGACGCATCCAATAGCTTTAGCTTTTGGCTATTGAATGCACACAGAGTCATGCACCACACATACATTTACATATGCACATCAAAACGTATAAGCAGGCATCCATGCAAACACAGGCATACAGCCACACAGCCACACATCCACACAGAGACAGCACAAATGTAGTCTAGTCAGTACTGATGTACTGGCATCAGGATACAGGGTTGCACAGGTGTATGACTGGATACATACTGTCTGTGTGAGGAAAGATACATGAATAGGTGAATGGGCATCAGAGAATATATAAATGTAATGGATAGTTGGAGGGAGCAAGGACGGGTGTTTGGATGGATAGATTAATGAAACATGGATGAGTGGAATATTGATAGATAGGTGGGGGCAGGAAGGAAGTTAGGGCCAGATGTACCAAATGATTTTACCCATTCTGTGTCTATGGGAAAAAGCTTTTGTACATATGGCCCTTAGTGAGGCAGGGATTTTGAAAGGGAGAGAAGTATCAATCATATCTTCATAATTTATGATGTTAACAGTTTACATTGTTGTTTAAACCATGGGATTTAACATATCATAAATGCCCAGGTTTTCCTACAGCCTATATTGCAATGGCTAGCATGAACATCACATAAAATGTGGTCTATTTTCTGCTATAGTTATATATATCCACTACAGAACATATGTTGAATTGGCTATATCTGATTGACAAGTGCTGTATTACTTATAATTCCCTAGTATATGTACCCAGGGAATGCAAGACAGTGTCCACCCAGGGCTGCTACACTATTTGTGCCACCTTGAGTGTGACAAAGGGCAAAGTGGCTCCCAGCCTGCCACTGCAGACTGGAAGGGCAGTGTATGCACTGCGAGGTCGACTTATCCACTTGAACTAATGCCAAATCCACCACTTCCCTTAACCCTATATGTAAGTCTCCCCTAAGGAAGGCGTGTGGTGCCCTACGACAGGTAGCTATATATTGTTAAGTGAGACATATCTTTTCCACATGGCTTAATAGCAATACTTAGAAATTATCGTTTTGCTGGGGAAAGGTTAGTAGCCCGAGTGGCTAACACAGCATTATGCATTAGCACACCAGCCTGGCTAACTCCTGCATGGGACTTCCTAAGTGGGTACTGTTAAATTAATTGTGGCTTCAAATCTGATGTCAAGGTTGAATTTAATGTCACAGTTAAAGCTCTGCAAATTTTAGAAAGTTGCCACTCTGTGCCCCAGATAGTCCAGTAGCACACAAAGGTCTTGACCCACAGACAGCTTTCTGCTTGCATGAGGAGATAAGTGAGTGACTCCCAGGCTTAGAAACAAAGGCAGCTGCCACAGAGTGAGGTGTGTCCTCCTCTCCCAAGATGGCCAGTCAGGGTGTTAGCCGAAAAGACGAGCTTCAAAGGGGAAGCTGCCTTTGAAGGGCAAATGATGATAACACTCCTGAGCAGGCTGGCTTTTGTTCACATAGACAAGTTTAATACAGGGACAGAGAAGGAAACCCCGTGCCCAAATTGGTTTTCCCAAGGGCATGTAGCCTTCAGGTAGCCACACCTATATGGTGTGCTATTAAGCTCCTGGTCTCCACATATTGAGAGTGGCTATAATAGTGCACTCCTGAATAGACAGATGCCACCCATCAGGGCACTTTACTGAGGTAAATATGACATGCCTGGCACACTGTCCCTCAGATCACATTGGATTTGGAGAAAAGACTGAAGAAGGACTGCCCAGCCACACTTGAAACTACACAAAGAGAAGCTGCACCGCAAGTAGAACTTCATCTGCTGCACTGTGGGCTAGGGAAGTTTGGACTGTGTCTGTGTCTCCGGGCTCAGGAAAAAGTTGATTCCCAGCACCAGTTCAAAGCAGTGACTCCAAGGATCAGTTGGCTGATCCCCTGGAACAAGCTCCATGGACAAAAGAGTGGAAGAAGGAAGTTAGTAGTCACAGCAGAAGATTTGCCACTACTTGCCACCGGGAAACCAAAGTGACCCATCCTCAACTGCCAAAAGTGGCATCCCATTCTGCTGGACCCAGGAGTGCCATTAGAGTCTTGATTTGTCATTCAGACCGGACACTAGCCCCAACCAAAGGATTTCACCCAACCGCGGTGCAAGGAGACTACTAGCCCAGCATTGTCTGGCCAGCTTCTGCACCAAAGATGACTTCGCAGGACCCAGACCTCTGTTGCCAAATTCACTCCACATCACCCATGGACTGAGAGATTACCATAAAGGCACTCCTGTCGACCACACCTCAACCAGAGCATCCTTGAGCATCTTTCCATCCTTTATCTTCAGTATTAGGACCACTCCAGTAAAGTTTATATCTGTTGTCCTGTAAAGTTTGGAACTCAACTTAAAAACACCCTGGTAGCAAGGTAAATGTCTAATGTATTCTTTCTGGGCCCCTAGACCTCTATCCTGCTGGATTTGCTCAAACAAGCTGGGCCAAAGTAGCTAAACTAACTCTTTTAAACTTTTCAAAAGCTTACAAACTTGTTGCTGACCAATACTTGTTTGCTTTTGCATTTAAACATGTTAATATCTTCTAAAATCTTTATCTCCGGCTCCCTGTGGTGGATTTTGCTCATCAAGATCTCTAAAAATTTATAAAAATATACTATATTCTTATAACTTGGTGCCCTGGTTCTTCTGTGCTGTGTGACTTTCTCATTTCATTGTTTGGTACTGTTAAATGCTTCATACAAAGTTCCTTTGTTATGCCTTGCTGCTCAAAGCCATAGCTTCCCAGGGTTGAGCTAAAGGTGATGCAAATCAGCCTTACTGGACCCAAGACAGTTTTGTGAGTGTATTCCACAATAAGGCTCCAAAGCCATATCACATAATACTCTCAAATCCTCGCATTGGTGCCTAGTGGTGGGATCCAGAACCAGTGTTTAGCTATACTATACAATTAATAAATTAGTGACCAGTGAAACATCCTGCTAAGTTCACATTGAACAAGATGTTTAACAAGTCACCAAGTTCTGAAATTCCAAAGGCACCAGTTTTCCTAAAGTAGCATAAAGTTTTTGCAAAGCCTTCGAATGTTAAGTCAAGTGGAATCAACTTGGCTACCCCGCTTACACTCATGAACTTATCTTATCTTATCTTATAGGGATTTATGTAGTGCATGGCTACCGAAGGTTTCCCTACGCTATGAAAATCAGCACTACCACTCCAGCTGACAAGTATTTCAAGAGGTGGGCCAGAGCCACCTAAGAGATCTGCTGGGAGTGCATAAAGTTAAAAGATCCCTAAACCACTTTGGCCCTTCCTGATTGACCTCTCCATGAGTGGTACACAGCACCTTAAAATAGATTCAACACCCTAAGGACTCTGTGGAGTGAAAGTTTTTTTTCAAGGAAATACTGCCTCAAACGAGTATCTCGAGAAAGCCTTCAAAGCTTGGGAAGAATCCAGGAGGGCCCAGGTTCAGCTTGAAGAAGATAGTGGGAATGAGAAGGAGGATGGAGATCACCTTGAGGGAACAATGAGAGTGGACTCCCCAAAATGCGTTCAAGCATCTTCTCAATGTCTGGGAGTGAAAGGAGCTTCAGTGAGGAGTCCCCATGACCTAGAAGCCCAGCTCAGCCTCCTGAAAATCCTGGGGAGGAAGCTGGCCCTGCAAGAAAATAAAATGGCCCTAGAAGAGAGAAGGGTCAAGGTGGGGATAAAACTCCAAGGACATGGTAGCAGCAGCAGAGAGGCAGAGGTAACTGCAGAGGGTGCCTATGATCCCATGTTACCCAAGGGTATTGCTCAAAAATAAACAGAGGGGGATGGCACAGACAAACTGATCTCATCCTACAAGCGGGCTGTCAGGATGAGAAGAGTTTTTAGAGAACATTGGGAATTTTTGCTGTGGGAACTCATTACAGCAGTAGAGAGAGACAGGCTAGTCATGGGCTTGAGGATGAAGTGGAAGAATGTTGCACCCACATGAAGGAGGCACTCACTGAGCTCTTTGGTATTACCCCAGAAGAGTATAGACAAAGATTTAGGAGCACCCACAAGGGATCAACACTGGCATGGGTTGACTTTGTAGATGCCTCTGTGAAGTCACTGGAAGGCTAGGTTAAGGGTAACAAGGTGGACACCTATGAGGGGCTCTAACATTTAGTGGTGAAAGGACACACACTTACAAATTGTACCTCAGTGAAGTGCGGCTACTCACCCGTGAGGGTCTCAAGTTGTTGGGGGGGAGGGGCCTCATCCGAAGAGCCACGTCTTGAGGTTCTTCCTGAAGATGGTGAGCAACAGGCTTTGACTGAGGTGCAGGAGGAAGTTGTTCCAGCTCTTTGCTGCAGTGTAGGTGAAGGATCGTCCTCCAGCGGTGATTTTACAGATGCAATGGATGTTGGCAAGGGCCATCTCGGCAGAGCGGAGGGATCTGGCAGGCGTGTGGAAGTAGACGCAGTGGTTCAGGTAGGCTTGTCCTGCATTGTGTATGGCCTTGTACGTGTGGGTGGGAAGCTTGATGGTGATTTGCTTCTCGACCGGTAGCCAGTGGAGGGTCCTCAGGTGTTGGGAGATGTGCTCTCAGAGTGGGAGGTCCAGAATGAGTCTGGCAGCAGCGTTCTGGATGAGTTGTAGGTTTTTGATGTACCTGGTTGAGGTGCCGGCGTAGAGGGCATTGCTGTAGTCGAGCTTGCTAGTGACTAAGGCGTGGGTGACTCTCCTGCAACAGTTTGCTGGGATCCATCTGAAGATCTTCCAAAGTTTGCGGAGTGTGTGCCAGCAGGAGGAGGCAACAGAGTTTACCTGGCAGGTCATGGATAGGCAGGAGTTGAGGGTGATTCCTAAGTTGTGGGTGTGCACAGTCAGTGCAGGGCAGCGCTGAGGGATGTGGGCCACCAGGAGTCGTCCCAAGCTGAGGTGACGTTTCCGAAGATGATGAGCTCAGTCTTGTTGGAGTTGAGCTTGAGGCAGCTTTCTCTCATCCGTGTGGCCACGGCTTCCGTTCCTGAGTGGAAGTTCCTTTTGGCCATGTCCGGGCTTTTGGTGGGGGAAAGGATGAGTTGTGTGTCATCGGAAAATGATACAATGTTCATACCATGACTTCTGACGATGGCAGCGAGAGGGACCATGTATACGTTGAACAGTGTGGGACTTAGTGAGTATCCTTGGCGGACTCCGCAGTTGACTCTTGTGGGCCTTGAAGTGTAGGGCAGGTGTCTGACCCTCTGCGTCCTCCTGGAGAGGAAGGAGCGGATCCATTCCAAGGCTCTTTCGCAGACTCCCAGGTCGTGGTGTCTGGTGTGCAGAGTGCTGTGGAGGACCGTGTTGAATGCTGCTTAGAGGTCGAGGAGTATGAGTGCTGCAGTTCGGCTGCAGTCTAGGAGTAATTTGATGTTGTCGGTGGCTGTCAGGAGGGCTGTCTCTGTGCTGTGGTTGCTGCGGAAGCAGGACTGGGAGCTGTTCAGGGAGTTGTTGATCTCAATGAAATTCCATATTGCTTTCTCCAGTACTTTGGTGGGATAGGGTAGCAGTGAGATGGGCCGGAAATTCTTTAGTTCTGATGGGTCGGCCAAAGGTTTCTTCAGGAGAGGATGTATTTTGGCGTGTTTCCAGTCCTTGGGGAAGGTGCCCATGTTGATAGAGCAGTTGATTGTGGTCCGGAGCTCGGGTGATGGATGCGCTGGTTCTGATGTATATGTGGTGCGGGCAGGGGTCCGAGTGGGCTCCGGAATGGGTGCTGTTCATGATGTTGACTGTTTTCCCTGTGGATGGTCTGGGTGGGTTCTTGGGGGGTAGGTCTGTCACAGGTTTGTAGCATCTTGTAGACACTAAGGTGGTCATTATGACCCTGGCAGACAGCGTTAATATGGAGGAAAGTACTGCCAACAGGCTGGCAGTACTTTTCTCCATATTAAGACATTGGCGGTTTGGCTAAGGCCAAACCGCCAGTGTACCACACTGACTGACACGGCGGAAACAAACCCCCGTGCTGGAGACTTCACTCTCCAGCCTGGGGGCCATCACTTGCCCGCCTGCGGGATTATGACTCCGCCTACCGCCATGGTTTTCGTGGCAACCTTACCGCTACGACAACCATGGCGGTAGGCACTATCAGTGACAAGGAATCCCTTCCCTGTCACTGATAGGGGCCTTCCCGGTCCCCCTCCCCAGGTTTCCTTCCCACCCCCCTTCCCCTCCAGACCTTCCCTTCATACACGCACCTTCATTCACACGCGAACACACGCATACACACACTCATTCCCACATTCATCCACGCATGCATACATCCATTCAGACACACATCCACACACACTTACATACATACAAACATACACGCATTCACATAAAACAACATACACACACTCACACATCCATATATGCACACATATGCAACACCCAACAAACACCCACATACACCCAATCACAGACATACACATGCATCCCCCTACACACAAAACACCCCCTCCCCTGTTGGAGCACCCGACTTACCTGTTGTCAGGGGGTCCTCCAGCAGGAGACAGGACGGGCGCTGACCGCCAGGCCGTATCATGTGTCATGATACGGTCTGTGGCGGTCTACTGGTGTGGCGCTGCTGCTGGCAGCAGCGCCACCTTACTACCATCTGCCGGAATGGCCACAGACGGATTTCTGCCATCTCTCTGGCGGAAATCCGGCAGTGGTCATAATCCGGCTGACGGCTGGTAGCCACAGCAATGGTTTTTTGACTGCCGTCCCTGCGATGGTAGCTGTTTTTTACTGCCGGGGTCAAAATGACCCCTTAAGTTATCTAGTCCTGGAGGCCTGGGGAAGATAGCTGATGAGTGGGTATGCACTAGTGGGTGACTAAGAAGTCCCAAGGTGGGGAACACAAGAAAGGAGGAAAGAGAAGAGGCAAGCTTAAAAAGTCAGAAACACCAAATAGATGCCAAAAGATGCCCAAAGAGGGGGGGGGGGTGTAGGAGGCTGGCCTGGCTTTTAGTGGGTACCTGATGGTACTTACACCTTGTGCCAGGTCCAGTTATCCCTTATTAGTAGATTAGTAGTGTTCTAGCAGCTTAGGCTGATACAGGTAGCTATAGCAGAGCAGCTTAGGCTGAACTAGGAGACATGCAAAGCTCCTACTATACCACTTATATCATATTGTACTATATCATAAGAAACACAATACTCAGAGTTACTAAAAATAAAGGTACTTTATTTTAGTGACAATGTGCCAAAGATATCTCAGAGGATATACTCCCTTAGGAGGTAAGTAAAATGCACAAAATATACACACAAACCAAAATCAGGTAAGTAAACAGTTAGAAAAGTAGTGCAAACACTGTAGAATACAATAGGATGCAATAGGCCTAGGGGCATCACAAACCATATACTAAGAAAGTGAACTGCAAACCACTTAGGGACCCCAGGCCTAGTGTAGTATGTAGAGGGCGCTGGGAGTGTAAGAAAACACTAAGGGTGTCTGAGATACCCCACCCCAGGACCCTGAAAAAGAGGAGTAAAGTTACCCTACTTCCCCAGAAACACACTAAAGTCATCATAGGAGATTCTGCAAAGACCACAACAGACTGCAAAGCACTGAAGACAGAATCCTGGACCTGAAGATCTGCAAAGGAAGGGGACCAAGTCCAAGAGTCACGAAAGTGTCTGGTGGGGGGCAGGAGCCCACTAAACCCCAGATGAAGGTGCAAAATGGCTGCCTCTGGATGGAAGAAGCTGAAGATTCTGCAACAATGGAAGATGCCAGGAACTTCTCCTTTGCACAGAAGATACACACGCATACACACACTCATTCCCACATTCATCCACGCATGCATACATCCATTCAGACACACATCCACACACACTTACATACATACAAACACAGGTACTTTATTTTAGTGACAATGTGCCAAAAATATCTCAGAGGATATACTCCCTTAGGAGGTAAGTAAAATGCACAAAATATACACACAAACCAAAATCAGGTAAGTAAACAGTTAGAAAAGTAGTGCAAACACTGTAGAATACAATAGGATGCAATAGGCCTAGGGGCATCACAAACCATATACTAAGAAAGTGAACTGCAAACCACTTAGGGACCCCAGGCCTAGTGTAGTATGTAGAGGGCGCTGGGAGTGTAAGAAAACACTAAGGGTGTCTGAGATACCCCACCCCAGGACCCTGAAAAAGAGGAGTAAAGTTACCCTACTTCCCCAGAAACACACTAAAGTCATCATAGGAGATTCTGCAAAGACCACAACAGACTGCAAAGCACTGAAGACAGAATCCTGGACCTGAAGATCTGCAAAGGAAGGGGACCAAGTCCAAGAGTCACGAAAGTGTCTGGTGGGGGGCAGGAGCCCACTAAACCCCAGATGAAGGTGCAAAATGGCTGCCTCTGGATGGAAGAAGCTGAAGATTCTGCAACAATGGAAGATGCCAGGAACTTCTCCTTTGCACAGAAGATGTCCCACGGCGTGCTGGAGGATGCAAAGTTGTTTCCACGCAGAAAGACTGCAAACAAGCCTTGCTAGCTGCAAGAGTCACAGTTGAAGAAAATGGGTGCTGCCCGAGCCCAGGAAGGACCTGGAGGTCGCCCCTTGGAGGAGGAGACAGAGGGGGTGCTCAGCAGCACAGAGAGCCCATGCAGAAGCAGGCAGCACCCGCAGAAGCACTTGAACAGGCATTCAAGAAATCTGAATATGGCGGTCGTCTCAACACTACAAAGGAGGGTCCCACGAAGCAGGTGGTCAGCTCAGCGAGTTGAGCAATGCAGAATGGAGTGCTGGGGACCTGGGCTATGCTGTGCATGAAGGATTCCTTGCAAAAGTGAACAGAAGCCCTAGCAGCTGCAGATCACACAGTACACAGGATTACAGTCTGGCGTGGGGAAGCAAGGACTTACCTCCACCAAATTTGGACAGAAGGACCACTGGACTGTCAGGGTCACTTAGATCCAGCTCCTGTGTTCCAGGGACCACGCTCGTCAAGATGAGAGGGGACCCGGAAGACTGGTGATGCAGAAGTTTGGTGCCTGCGTTGGCAGGGGGAAGATTACGTCGACCCACTGAAGATTTCTTCTTGGCTTCCAGTGCAGGGTGAAGGCTGACAGCCCTCAGAGCATTCACCACCAGGAAACAGTTGAGAAAGCCGGCAGGATTAGGTGCTACAATGTTGCTGGTAGTCGTCTTGCTACTTTGTTGCGGTTTTGCAGGCGTCCTGGAGCAGTCAGCAGTCGATCCTTGGCAGAAGTTGAAGAGAGAGATGCAGAGGAACTCTGGTGAGCTCTTGCATTCATTATCTGAAGAGAAACCCACAGGAGAGACCCTAAATAGCCCTTAAAGGAGGATTGGCCACCTAACCAGGTAAGCACCTATCAGGAGGGGTCTCGGACGTCACCTGCTGGCACTGGCCACTCAGAGGCCTCCACTGTGCCCTCACACCTCTGCATTCAAGATGGCAGAGGTCTGGGACACACTGGAGGAGCTCTGGGCACCACCCCTGGGGTGGTGATGGACAGGGGAGTGGTCACTCCCCTTTCCTTTGTCCAGTTTCGTGCCAGAGCAGGGGCTAGAGGATCCCTGAACCGGTGTAGACTGGCTTATGCAAGGAGTGCACCATCTGTGCCCTTCAAAGCATTTCCAGAGGCTGGGGGAGGCTACTCCTCCCCAGCCCTTAACACCTATTTCCAAAGGGAGAGGGTGTAACACCCTCTCTCAGAGGAAATCCTTTGTTCTGCCTTCCTGGGACTGGGCTGCCCAGACCCCAGGAGGGCAGAAGCCTGTTTGTGGGTTGGCAGCAGCAGTAGCTGCAGTGAAAACCCCAGAGAGCTAGTTTGGCAGTACCCCGGGTCCATGCTGGAGCCCCGGGGATGCATGGGATTAACACCCCAATACCAGATTTGGCATGGGGGGACAATTCCATGATCTTAGACATGTTACATGGCCATATTCGGATTTACCATTGTGAAGCTACATATAGGTATTGACCTATATGTAGTGCACGCATGTAATGGTGTCCTCGCACTCACAAAGTCCGGGGAAATTGTCCTGAACAATGTGGGGGCACCTTGGCTACTGCCAGGGTGCCCTCACACTTAGTAACTTTGCACCTAACCTTCACTAAGTGAAGGTTAGACATATAGGTGACTTATAAGTTACTTAAGTGCAGTGTAAAATGGCTGTGAAATAACTTGGACGTTATTTCACTCAGGCTGCAGTGGCAGTCCTGTGTAAGACTTGTCTGAGATCCCTCTGGGTGGCAAAAGAAATGCTGCAGCCCATAGGGATCTCCTGGAACCCCAATACCCTGGGTACCTAGGTACGATATACTATTATAAGGGTGTTCTAGTGTGCCAATCAGAATTGGTAAAAATGGTCACTAGCCTGCAGTGACAATTTTAAAAGCAGAGAAAGCATAAACACTGAGGTTCTGGTTAGCAGAGCCTCAGTGATACAGTTAGGCACCACACAGTGAGCACATATAGGCCACAAACTATGAGCACTGAGGTCCTGGCTAGCAGGATCCCAGTGACACAGGCAAAAACAAACAGACACACAAGTAAAAATGGGGGTAACATGGCAGGCAAGATGGTACTTTCCTACAGGGGTGCAGAACTAAATTCCAGTGAAAGGGGAGAGGGTACCTGGGAAACAATTATGACCCATCAAAGGCTGGGGTGTGATATGACTGTAAACAGCCAGGGCACAGGAGGGGCGATTCTGCATGCACCAAAAAGACACCCATTGATGACAATCTCAAGGGTATTGGCAGTGTAGGGATTGGGGTAGAAGTTGTCCCTGGGGCATTCCATGGGTTATACCGAAGCCACACTAGTTTCCCTGGGTGGGGGGGGATTGAATCCTTGGCCACTGTCCTGCTAGTATAGTAAAATTGAAAAAGTGGCCAAGAATCAATGGGGTTGAAGTCCAGGCCTTGTGGGATACAAGTGCCAGCATCACCATGGTTATGGACAAGCTGGTCTCCCCAAGTCAGATTCTTCCTGATGAGGTGCATCAAATAGTTAACTTTTACAATGTTACAAAAGTCACATCCCACAGCTATGATAGACTTTGAGAGGGGAGGGGTTACTGGCCCTAAGAATGTAACTGTGTCCCCTGCAATCCCAGACGAGTGTCTATTGGGCAATGACTTTGAAATGTCTGCCTGGGCAGAGGTGGAGAGAAGCACTCATGCAGCAATGTTATGTCTCTCTGAGTGGATTTGTGTCTCCACTAGAGCACATAAGGCCTTAAGGGAAAGTCACGGGACATTGGATCCTGAAATAGTGGACCAACGCCATAGTACCAAGAGTAGAGGAAGTAAGCCTTGCAAGGCTACTTCCAAACGTCCACAGAACCAGAGGGAGCCTAACCCTCAGGGAGATAGCTTGGCCTCTGAACAGGAGGTTGTTACCTTGCGAGACTTGTTTAGTCTGGCAGAACTTCAAGGAGCAGGTGGTCCCTTGAGGGAGTACTTGTTAAACCAGGGGCAAAACATGTGTCAAATTGAGGGTCTAAGACAGTTGGCTGTCAAACAGGACGAAGGTGATGTCAGTGGTACCCATAAAGTATACAGGGAAGAGGGAATCCTGTAATGTGATCCTAGGGACTTCAAACCAAGGGCAACCAGGAGAGTGATGGCCCCCCAAATGTATAGAGGATTCCCACGTAACCTGCCATCCCCTTAGTTAGGCATTTGGGACAGCACAAAACCTGGGACAAGTTGGCCAAACATTTTTACAGGCCTCAGATATCAGAAAAAGTGAAGAAGTTTTGTTGCTCCTTTATTAACTGCCAGGCCAGCGGCAAAGCAAGTAACAAACCAAAGGCACCCTTGATATCACTACCGCTGGTGGCAACTCCCTTTGAGAGGGTGGGTATTGATATTGTTGGTCCCCTAGACCCACCTACTGCCTCTGAACATAGGTTTATCCTGGTGGTGGTAGACCCTGCCACCAGGTATCTTGAAGCAATTCGCCTTAGGACTGTCACTGCCCCTGCAGTGGCTAGAGTCCTATTAGGTATTTTTACCAGGGTTGGGTTCCCTAAGGAGGTCATCTCAGAGAGGAGCACAAACTTCATGTCAGCCTATTTAAAAGTAATGTGGAATGAGTGTGGAGTGGCTTATAAGTTTACTACCCCTTACCATCCCCAAGGAAATAGCCTTGTTGAAAGATTTAACAAGACCATGAAAGGCATGATGATGGGTTGTCCTGAGAAACTCAGAAGGAGATGGGATGCTCTCTTCCCATGTCTACTGTTTGTCTTCAGGCGGGGTTCCGCAGAAGGGAGTATGTTTCAGTCCCTTTGAACTACTGAGAGAAAGTTGAGAGAGGCCTTTCAAAGAGCCCAAACAGGATAGCCTGGTATATGTACTAGGCCTTCACTCCAGGATGGCTGAGTATATGAAAAAGGCAAACACAAATTTGGAGGCCAGCCAGGAGCTTTTCAAGCACTGGTATCACCTGAAGTTTTCCATGGGGATATACCAGGCTGGACAACTGGTGTGAGTCTTAGAGCCTGCAGAACCCAGATGTTGAGACAGGGCCACTCACCTGAAAAGCAGGATGTCTGCAGGGGCAATGGCATGCCCCCGACCTCCTGGCACACCTCTTGGAACTCCCTGGTGGCCAGAGAAACCCCGGCAGGTGTTCCAAAAGGAAAGGAGGAGTGGAAGAGAAAGAGACAAAACACTGACACTTCTTGCAGGTCAAGCCAGGCACCCTGTATCTTCGGGGGGGCTGGTCATTGTTGACAGAGTGAGAGTAGAGTTAGTGCACTCAACTTCCTTGAAACCGAATCTCTCTTTCTGATATGGGCACAGGAGCAGTAGAAGAACACCGGGATGCTCCAGCACTTTTCTTGGATAATAATAACTGTTGCCACAATTACTAACACTGCATTACCAAAAACCAAAATTGAGTACCATAACAATAAGTGCTGCAACACCAGGGCTGGCTTCACAGACATTCACTGTTGCACACTACAATTAGAACTGTGGTTGCACTTATCATGCACAAGAAAGACAAACAAGGGCATTAATTATATCACATATACCTTTCCTGTATGCATAGAGTTAAACTAAAAGGAACAAAAACAATCCAAGAAATACAAATGTCCGCTGTGGGTTTAAACAGTTAGGGTGGCACAGTTTGGTTTCTTTTCACTGTGTGTGTGAAAAACCCTTCAAAAGCAAATTCCTTAAACCTGAAACACAGACATGAATGACACAATTTAATTCCAAGAGTTACGCTATTAGAGAAAGAAAAGTTACATAAATGCTCTTTTAAAATTGAACTGTCACTTTTTGTGGTACTTGAGCTTAAGCAGATTTCCTGAAGCACATTTAGGTAAGTAACTACAATAATAATGTAGAATGTTCAGAAATGCATTTGTCTCTTCAAGATAAGCACTCTGCCGAAATACGAGGTCTGAAATACACTAGCTGTTCTAGGAAAGCACAGCCCTCAAAGAACAAACTCCCAGGAGAATATTAGTCATTTAGCTGCAGTCTTTTCCAGAGTGATGGAGGAATGCCTGGTGTCAGCTGGTACAAGAACAAAGAAAATAATTGCCTCAAAAGTCCTGAATACGAGGATGACAGCAGGGGCTGGACTGCCAAATCAGAAGCTGAGATCAGGAAGCAAAACAAAGCCAAGCAGGGAGGCATGCTTCACTCTGCTATTTATAGCCAATCAGGAAAGCAGTTGAGTTTCCACATGTGGATGAGTCACCACACCCAATTAGAAGCACGTCTACACCACACCCAATTAGAAGCACATGACTACACCTGCTCACATTAGCAAACAAGCATTGGTAAAACAAGCATTGATAAAACCAATTGTGCAACACAGCACATTATGTTTACTTAGAAACATGAAGGTTTAACCAAGAACAGAGATATGATTTAACCCAAATCCCTTGGAATGCTGCCAGATAACACAGGAGGCACCTTGGGGATTCCTGACAGTCCTCCGCACCAAGGACCCTCTCAAAGGGCGGGGCTTGGAAGGGTGCAGGAGATGGAATTTTTTAGTAAGACGTGGCGCATGAACTGTGGACACGGGTTCCCAGGAATTGTCCTCAGGCCCATAGCCTTTCCAAGCCAATAAACAGTGTAGAACACCACGGACGCGCCTGGGGTCAAGAATTTTGGACACTTCAAATTCCCATTGCCTGTGTACTTTTACCGGGGGAGATGGTGGGGCATCGCAGGTATCAGGGGAATAGGGATGGAGTAACGACACATGAAACACAGGGTGTACCTTGAAATCATCTGGCAATGTACGTTCTACTACCATAGGATTGATGATTTTGGCAATAGGAAAGGGGCCTAGAAATCAGGAGTTTAATTTTCTGGATCCTGCAAGATGGATATTTTTTTATGAGAGCCACCCCTGATCTCCTAACTGATAAGAGGGAGCAGGTCTTCTTCTTTTGTCTGCTTGTTTTTTTTACTTGAGCTTGGCAGAGTTTTAAATGGTGTTGTACTTGTTTTTGAATTTCCTGTAACTCTTTACGGTGTTTCTGTACTGATGGGACTCTTGTGGATGTTTGGGACCCAGTTAGAGGTAGCATTCTTGGGTGCAGACCAAACAAACAGTAAAATGGGGATACTCCTGTACCCATGTGGACACTGTTGTTAAATACAAATTCAACAAGAGGTAAAGCCTTATCCCACTCAGTAGACCATGTGTCAATGTAACATCTCAGGATTTGCTCCAGTGATTGGTTGGCACGTTCCGTCTGCCCATCCGTTTGTGGATGATATGCAGAGGACAAGGGGATGTCCATACCAACAGAGGAACAGAAGCTACGCCAAAACTGTGATATAAATTGGGGGTCACGATCGGAAACAATTGTGGTGGGCAACCCATGAAGCCGTACAATGTGTTGGACAAACAAATCAGAGAGCTTGAAAGCCGTAGGGAGGCATATTAGTTAGGTAATCTACAACCACCAATATGACAGTGTGTCCACTGGAAGCTGGGAAATCAGAAATAAAATCCATACTTATGGTATGCCCTGGGGCCACCGGAATTGGCATGGGAAGTAACAATCCTGTGGCTGGAGTATGTGGGGTTTTAGCCCGAACACAGGTGAAACAAGTCTGGACGTAGCTTCTGACATCCTGCACAAGTGTGGGCCACCAAAACCATCTTTGGCAGAGATCTAACATCCTTTTCTCACCCGGCTGACCTGCGAGGACAGAATCATGTCCTCAATGTAACACTGTATCACGTAATTCTTTGGTAAGGACGTACAACTAATCAGCATGGTATAGTATACCCTCTTTTTCACACACATCAGTTGAATAGGGAATCTTAAGTTGGGCTACCCATATTTTCTCAAGGAACTCTTGGGAAGTGCACACAGCCATGATTTTTTCTGGGGGTATAATGCTTTTGACCTGTTCTAGCACAACATCAAATGAGAAACCCATCCTAGACAACGTGTCTGCCTTTTGTTGTGTAGTTCTGGGCCTATAGGTGATTACGAAGTCAAACTTGTTAAAGAATGGAAGCCAGCGTAATTGACGAGGTGTCAGGGCCTTGGTCGCTTGAAAAAACTGTAAATTAGGGTGATCTGTGTAAATAGTTACGGTGTGTCTAGCTCCTAGCAGTGGTGATGCCATTCCTGGAAGGCAAGCTTGATGGCCAGAAGTTCCCGCTCTGCCACTGTGTAATTTTGATATGCAGGTAGCAATTTCTTTGAGAAGTAAGCTACTGGATGGAAATGCCCAGACTCAGGATCTCGTTGGGACAAGACACCACCCACTGCCATTTGGGAAGCGTCTGCTTCCACGAAACATGGCTAAGCCACGTCGGGATGATGGAGAATGGGTGCTTCGGTGAATGTGTTTTTAAGATGTTGGAAGGCTTTCTCAGCTTCTGCATCCCAGAGGAACTTAACCCCCTTTCGTAGGAGACGAGTTATGGGAGATACCATGGTAGAAAAGTGGGGTATAAATCTCCAATAAAAATTTGCGAAGCACAAAAACTGTTGCACTTCCTTGATGGATCTTGGGGCTACCCAATCCAGGATGGCCTGTACCTTGGACCTATCCATGGAAATTCCATCGGGAGTGATCACATATCCCAGGAATTATCCATATGTAGCGTGAAAAACACATTTTTCCAGCTTGGCGAAGAGATGATGCTCACGAAGCCGCTATAAAACCGCTCTTACATGCCCTATATGTTCCTCAGTGGAAGGCGAATAGATCAAAATGTCATCTATGTATACCACTACACAGATATCCAGAAACTCCTGCAGCACTTCATTGATGAAAAATTGAAACGCTGCAGGAGCGTTACACAACCCGAAGGGCATCACTGTGTACTCAAAGAGTCCAAATTTAGTTCAGAACGCGGTCTTCCACTCATCCCCCTTCATCACTCGGATCAAGTGGTAGGCGCCCCGGAGGTCGAGTTTAGTATAAATGGTTGACAGACGTACCTGATCTAAAAGTAACGGGATCAACAGAAGCAGATACCGTTTTTTTATGGTCACTTTGTTCACTGCGCGATAATCTATACAGGCCCGCAGCTCGCGATTCTTCTTGGGCACGAAGAACAAAGATGATGATACTGGTGACGTTAAATGACGAATGAATCCCTTAGCTAATCGATCATCCAGGTAGTCTCACAGGTATCGATTCTCAGGCTCAGAAAGAGCATACACCCTACTACATGATAGCATTGCCCCTGGAATCAATTCTATAAGACAATCGTATGACCTATGTGACGGCAGGAGGGTGGCCTTCTGTTCACTAATACATCATGGAAGTCTTTATACAGTGCAGGAATGGCCAGTGTGTTATCCGGCTTGATAGCCATACTATGTGTGGACCCACAACACAAGGGTGTCACTAGTAATGGTTTGTCTTGGTAACAGGAGTGCCAGTAATGTTTAGAGTGTAATGTCACTGTCCTTGCTGCCCAGTGAATTTTGGGATTGTGTAACGGAAGCCAGGGTATCCCCAAAATGGCTCCAAATACTGGGGTATCTATGAGGTCAAACTGAATTTGTTCTGTATGGTTGTTTGCACAAAGCATGGACAAGGGTGATGTTTGATAAACAATAAGCCCAGAGGACAATTCTGAGCCATCCACGGCTTTGACTGGTTCAGGGACGTCTTTTCTGACAGTCGTAATATTTAGGGTTTTAGCCAAACCCAAGTCTAAAACGTTTCTGGTAGCCCCAGAGTCAAGCAATATGAGAATTACATTACGAACCAGAGGGGACAACACTAACGTTACAATAAGAGTCAGATGTCTAGGTACTGGACTGGTGGTATTAGCCAGAAGATGTGAGACCATATTGAAAGAAGCGCTCGATAAAATGGTCTCAGACGTTAACAAGCCAGTTAGTTTTCCACCTGGTCAGGAAGAGTGAATTCAGGCCCTGTTACTGCTCCAATGGCTTTCTTTGGAGCAGTAGGCTTGTTAGGACATTCCCGAGCAAAATGCCCTGCCTTACCGCAGTATAAACACAGTTTCAATTTTTTCTTACGTTCTTTCTCTTCCTTAGATAGTGGGCTCAGCACACTGCCAATTTGTATGGGCTCAGGTGTATCATGAGTGGGAATGGTGGACTCCTTTTTCTCAGTTTTGAGCACCACTAAGCGTGTGTCACCCCAGAATCTTTCTCCCTTACGTTCACTCAATCGGTGATCCAATCGTACCACCAGGTCAATGAACTCGGGACACTCCGTAGGAGGTTCCACAATTTGGGCTAGAACATCCTTGAGATCGCCCTGAAGGCCACGATAGAAGAGGGAGGTCCTCTTCTCCTCAGGCCACTCAGTCTCTGCCACCAACCGATTGAAAGAGGTGATATTGGACAGTAGATCCTTGTTTCCCTGGTGCAAATTCAGCAACTCATTGTCACTGGCTTGCACGACAAGGTGTTTGGCGAGCAGTTTCCGCAATGCTTCCTTGAACCAGTTCAAATCATACAGTATAGGGTAATTGCGCTCCACCAGCGGAATAGACCAATAAGCTGCATTGCCTCCCAAATAAGAGATAATAAATGCTACCTTTGCAGCATCGTTGGGGAATGCAGCTGCCCAATACAAAAACTGTAGCAGGCACTGGTTAAGAAAAATATTGAGCTTGGCACTATCTCCAAAAAACCTTTTTGGAGGAGCTAAGAGAACAGGGGTTGGTGTTGTGACCATTACCTGCATGGGTTGTGTGGTGGAAGTCGTTGGGCCTGAATCAGGTCTAGGAACATGATTAGATGGGTCAAACCGAGGGGCCTGTAGTACTGTAGATCTTTGTTTTAGTTTGACTCCTCCCCACGGGGTGTCTTGTGATTTATACCGCTGTGGTTCAGTGTGCAACTCCAGGTTCTCTTGCTTTAAGGAAAGAACTTCCTTCTCTAATCCCGCTAGGGCCCTAGTTAAATCTAATAAAGATGGAGCATCCTGATGAGCTGGTAAAGCCTGTGCTAAACCTTTGAAAGTACCCACTGAGGAATCCATTGCCCAGGCAGCCCTGTACGTTGTGGCTAGGCTTTATGTCGAGACGGGGCCACTCACCTGAAAAGCAGAATGTCTGCAGGGGCGATGGCATGCCCCCCGACCTCCTGGAACACCTCTCGGCACTTCCTGGTGGACACAGAAACCCCGGCAGGTGTCCCAAAAGGAAAGGGAGAGTGGAAAAGAAAGAGACAAAACACTGCTACGTCTTGCCAGTCCAGCCAGGCACCCTGTACCTTCGGGGGGACAGGTCGTTGTCGACAGAGTGATAGTAGAGTTGGTGCACTCAACTTCCTTGAAACTGAATCTCTCTTGCTATGTCCAGCTGGTCCTTGGAGTGAGATTCTCATTAAGATATAATTCTATCAATTTCGTAGGTCGTCAATCCTGCCGACGCGCGTTTCGGTGAGTTTGCACTTTCAAACGCATTCATGATGCTTGCATCCACCTTCATAAGGGCTCTACATCCAATATTGCGCATTGCGCCATCACTTTCAATCTGAAAGTTCTACAAAAGGAGCCAAAGAAGTGACCACAACTCATAGAGAATAGGGTGCCGGATTGCTGGAGCTACAAAAAAAGCTAAAGACTCTACAATGAAGCCTAATAAATGGGCACGGCTCATGGGAGGCGGGGTGCCAGATCACCGGAGCTAGGACATCATTCACAAGGAAAATCAAAACGGACTGATGGAACCAAACAGGCTGCTGTCTCTGTCAACCCCCAGAGTATGGACTTTACAATGCAACACAAAACTGGGACTGCTTATTCCTACGCAGATGGCCTTTCCAAGATCTTTCACTTAGCTGATGAGAATTACCTCAGTAAGGGTAAGTTTCTCATCTCATTTTCTCTGGAGGGGGCCATGTAAGGAAATGCCTTTTGTTGCATGTTCAACCCCACATTTTTGCACTGATGCTGCTGGTTTTTTGACAGTGTTCTGAGGCCTGCTAACCATACCTCAGTGCCAGTGTTCTAGCCCCTTACAAAATACATGTTGAATTGGCTATACCCAATTGTCAAGTGCTGACTTCCTTATAAGTGGCTGGTATATGGTACCCAGGGTACTCAAGGAATGTAAGACGCTGTCCACACAGGGCTGCAGCAATTTTTGTGCCACCCTGAATGTGGCAAAGGGCAAAATGCTTTCCAGCCTGCCACTGCAGACTGGAAGGGCAGTGTTTACACTGCAGGTTTGTATTTGCCATTTAATGGCAAATCCACCACTTCCCTTCCTCACAAAAACAGTCATCCCTGCAACACAGGCACCCTTGCACCATTGCGAATGGCAGCAATTTGTGTGCCAGCACTGGGGGAAAGGACAGAAATGCACCTTACCTTATAGATATAGCACAATTCTGCCCTTTTCCAGTGGTGCAGGACAACGCAGCAAAGTACTTGCTGCGCCGCTCTACGTCACGGGCCTTGTAAATGAGGCCTAAGAAGTGCCATTTGAGAATATCTGGTGATGTTGCACTGGGACAAAGTAAAAAATTCAGGTTGACCACGATGGAGTGCAGGCTGACTACAGGGACCCAGTGAGGCCTGCTGAAAAAAATACCTTAATCCTTGTTGCAACAATATTGAAGATGCAGGCTGAAGCAATGCTTGGTGTTGATCCCTGCAGCAGTAAAGATGGGATGATGTTCTCCACAAAGCAGCAGCGTTTCGCTGGGTCCTAGATGCGGTGGTCCTGAAGGCAAGGTGCCCATGTTGATTCACGTAGGGCAGGCAATGCACCGTCTCCGATCCACGCAATGGGTCCGATGCACTGGTTCCAATCCATACAACAGGGGAGATGCACTAGTTCTAATTCATGCAGCACCGGCGATGCATTGGTTCTGATTAAAGCAGCACTTTATACTCACTTCCAAGGACCAGGACTGGATTGTCAACACTTGGCAGGTCAAAACTCACAGGAGTAAGAGTCCAGTTGCTATAGCAGGTGAGTTGGAAGTCTTTTGTGTCCCTGAGACTTCATAAAACTGGAAGCAATCGAGCACGTCCTTGGAGTCACTATGTTTTGGAATGGAGAGAAGCAGGTCCAAACCTTCTCACTTCCAGGCAGGAAATGAAGCAGGCAGCAGGTCAGAACAGCGGATCAAAAGTTCAGCAGAATAACAGTTCAGTAGAGTGGCAGTCCATGTAGCAACACAGAAAGGTGTACAGAGGAGTACTGAAGTGGTAGGGTCAAAAGTCCAGTTCTTTTGCCCAGTGGTACCTTTGAAGTGGGGGAGACTTCAAAGAGTTGCCTTTGAAGTGCACTGAGTCCTTCTTCTTCCTGCTCTGGCTACAGACTCACTACAGGGGGGTTTGCAACCCTTTGTGTGGGGATAGGATACAGCCTATTCAGGTGTACGTGTCAGCACCTCCTTCCCATCCTGCCTGGGATGGCCCATCAGGATGTGGATGACAAGAGGGAATGCACAGTGGCCAGTTGTCATCCAGTCCAGATTTGTACTCAGAGGCAGGCAGAAGGCACTAGGGGCCAGAAGTACAAAGCGTTTTGCATGGTGCAAACAGCAAATTTCGCTGTTTGCGCCATGCAAAACGCGCATCGCGATGCTCATTCCCATTTTGCGAGTCGGTAACTTGGTTACTGACTCGCAAAATGGGAATGCGACTCGCAAATAGGAAGGGGTGTTCCCCTTCCTATTTGCGATTTGCATCGCAATTCGCAGTTAGCACCCATTACAAATGGGTGCTAGCCCATTCGCAAAAGGGAAGGGGTCCCCATGGGACCCCTTCCCCTTTGTGAATGGCTCTGAAAAATTGAAACAAAAACGTTTCATTTTCTCGAGTGTATTGCAACTCGTTTTCCTTTAAGGAAAACGGGCTGCAATACAAAAAAAAAAAAAACAGCTTTATTAAAAAGCAGTCACAGACATGGTGGTCTCCTGTCTCCAGCAGGCCACCATCCCTGTGAGTGCAGCGAATCGCAAGGGGGACGCAAATTGCGACCCACCTCATTAATATTAATGAGGTGGGTCTTTGCGAACCCCTTGCCATTCGCAGATGGTGTCAGGGACACCATCCTGCATATGGGTTTGCGACTTGCAAATTGCGAGTCGCTCAGACTCGCAATTTGCGAGTCGCAAACCCAAACTTACCAACATCTGGCCCCAAGACCCTCATTATGACATTGGCACCACAAAGGCACCCCCGTTTCACTGAGAAGGAGTTAAGGGTCATGGTGGAGGAAATTGTCAGGGTGTAGCCACAGCTGTTTGGAGCACAGGTACAGCAGATATCCATTGCAAGGAAGATGGAGCTATGGCGGAGAATCATGGACAGGGTGTACGCCATGGGACAGCATCCAAGAACAAGGGACAACATCAGGAAGAGGTGGAACGATCTTCGGCGGAAGGTATGTTCCATTGCAGCAAGGCATCAGCTCGCCATACAGAGGACTGGCGGTGGACCCCCACCTCCTCCCCCACAGCTCACAGCATGGGAGGAGCAAGTATTGGAAATACCGCATCATGAGGGACTCGCTGGAGTAGCTGGAGGACTTAACACTGGTAAGTCAATATTTACTACTTATCACCCCCATACCTGCATGCCATCTCACACCCTCCCCCTCACTCCCATCACTCCACTCCATCCCACACACTGTACCTACACATATGACTAACCCCAGTGCCAAGCCCAGCATGCTATACCAATGTATGGACACCCCTCCCAGCCATGCATGGATACCCATCACTGAAGCCTGCACGGCATAGAGAAACTAACATTCCCACAATACATCACCATACACAAACAAAAGGTGGCAGAGCAACACCAACGATAGAGGGAAAGCCAGAGGTGTACAAATGTCATACACATAAGGCATAATACATCACTTACATCCCCACAGGCATAATACATCACTTACATCCCCACAGGTACCCAAGCCAATGTCAGTGGAGAAGAGGTGCCACGTCTATCCAATCCCCCAACAGAAGATGCCCCCAGTGATGACAGTAACTCTGGACTTCTGGCTCTGGATGACCAACCTGGCCCATCAGGGACCACTGGACAGCTGGTTACCCAAGCTGACTCACAGACCACCACAGAGCTTCCCCCATCAGGATCCAATACCACAGCACCCACCCAGCGTACCCACACCTCTGTCCCCAGGACACATCAATCAGCAGTCTGCCCACCTGTACAGGGACCCCAGGCCACACCTCGCCCCCTAGACAATCAGGGACCTGGGGTCAGTGGCAGTGGGTACACCGTTCAGGGGACAGAGGCACAGGACAACAGGGACAATGGGAGGACTGCTGTGCACTAGGAGGAGGACAGGACCAGGGAACCGACCCTCTAGGAGGCACTCTCCGAGATCCTGGGAGCCTACCAACATTCCCAAGACACGATGGGCCAGATCCTTGACAAAGTGCAGGAGAAGAGGCGGCTGCAGGAGGGACAGTATCAGGGGATCAAGGAGGACTTGCAGGCCATTAACATCACCCTGATCTCCATAGCGGGGGTGCTAGCAGACATGACAAACATCATGAGGGAGGCAACAGCACACCAGTGGGCCCCTATCACTAGCTAGTTCATTGACCAGCCATCCACTTCCGCTAGTGGGCAGGAGGCCCTGCCACAGGACCCACAGGCCACCAGTATCCATCCCCCTGCAGAAGGTGAACCACCGCACAAACGTTCCCTGCGACCCAGACAGAAGACAGAGGCACTTGCCAAGACCACCACCAGGAAATGAGAATCTCCTGATTGTCCCCCTTGTGTCCTACTCAGTCACCTTGTCCACCTTGAAATGCTGTTGCTTCCCTTCCTATGGCCACTTGGACACTGCACCTGTGCTGCAAACAGACTGGAACAATACCCTGGGCTTTCCTTCATCACCACCCCATTCCATTGCACTTTTCCCTCAATTTGTTAGCACCAAAATAAACACCCTTGAACACAATTCGACTACGTGTACGTCATGTGTTGAAAAAGTGTATTTGTGGAAACAGTTACATCCATTGCACATGAACTGTACATTGTGAGAGCATAGAAATGATGACCTGGAGCTGGCTGTAGTCAGCACATCAGTACACAGTTGTCATAGCACCAACATCTGTAAAATGATAAACCAGAGGTGACAGTAAGTAGAGGTAAAAGGCAGTTAGTGCCATCATGCCACAGCCACACAGAATACTCCAATAGTCATAGAAATGTGAAGTTGCACTGTCTCACCTGTGTGTCATTTGAAGTACTGACAAATAACTAATGTTCTGTTTTCCTCATCCTCATCTTCAGTCTCTTCATCCTCACTGTCATCAGGGTCTACTGCAGCCACAGGGGCATCTCCTGTCTCCTCCTCATGCAGAAAAAGTACATGGCGCCTGAGGGCCAGGTTGTGCAACATGCAGCATGCCACGACTATCTGGCAGACCTCCTCAGGTGAGTAGCACAGGGATCCACCTGTCAGATGGGGGCACCTGAACCTGGCCTTCAGGAGGCCGAAGGTTCTTTCTGTGATCCATCTGTTTCGCCCATGTGCCTCATTATAACATTCTTGAGCCCTTGTCCCGGCATTCCTCACAGGGTTCACAGCCACAATAGGTTTGGGTAGCCAGAGTCACCTGAAGGTATTGAGAGACAACATTTAGCCACACACAATCCTATGAGGTTAATGCCAGAGGCCCACACTAACATATACTGGGTGGGGACCAAGGCTTACCTATTAGCCACACCCTGTGCCTCTGTAATTGGGACATCACATTTGGGATGCTGCTATTCCTCAGGACAAAGGCATCATGCACCGACCCAGGATACTTAACATTGATGTGGGAGATGTACTGGTCCGCCAGGCACACCATCTGCACATTCATGGAGTCTAAACTCTTACGATTCCTGTACACCTGTTCATTCTGGCTGGGGGGGACAAACGCAATATGTGTCCCGTCAATCGCCCCAATAATATTGGGGATATGTCCCATTGCATAGAATCCAGCCTTCACAGTGGCCAAATCTTCCACCTGGGTGAAAGCAATGTAGCTGCCCATGTGTTTTACCAGGGCAGACAACACTCTTGCCAGCATGATTGAGAACATTGGCTGTGACATTCCTGCTGCCAAGCCCACTGTCACTTGGAAATAACCTTTTGCAACGAAATGGAGCAGGATCCCAGTCGGATTACGGATAGATGAGATCAGGCCTTGCTCCAACTGGGCACACAGCTCTGTGATTGTGGCCCTATCTAGTCTATAGGTGAGTATAATGTGCCTATCCTCCAGTGAAGCTAAGTCCACTAGCAGTCTGTACACAGGGTATGTCTCAACTTCCTATTCATCCGCAGCGGTAGGTATCTAAGGGACACAAGAGTGAGTAGGCTGACAATTTGAACAACAAAACCACAACAGCAGTCCACATGGTGCACTTATGTATTGGGACAGTGTTAATGGCGAAGTACGTGCCAATCTAATCTGTGACACAGCAATTGTCGAGATGCCTGCCCCCTCCCCCCAAAAAATGGCTACCGCCTGTCCTGTATGTAGGGACAGCTGGAAGTGAGGTAACTCTGCCGACGTTGGGCATCATGGCGGAAGGCGGTCCTGCACCGCCGTCCAGTTCCTCATTGGATAATCTGGGGCTTTATGGAGTACAGTGGCCAATGGGGATCTACGCCGGCGGTGACGGTGTACACCGCCGCTGACGTGACCGCCATTTTCTATTTCAATCCTCACTTGTTTCCAGACCTTCAACAGGAGAAGACTTACTTTGCATGTGCTGCTGTGACCTGTGTCTGGAACCTACCATGGCCTGTGTGACTGGGAAAAGGGCCCCTGCCTTCACTTCAGAGGAGTTGGAGAGACTGGTGGATGTGCATTAGCATCATATAGTGGAGGAGCAGGGGCACCGGCGACAGAGGGAACTGCATCCCACATGACCCAGGAGGCAGAGCCGGCTGATGCCGAGGGAACCAGTGGGACGGAGGGCGAGGGGAGCACCACAGGGGAGACTGGAGGAGACAACACAGACTCAGATATCTCTTCTGATGGGATCTCCCTGGTGGTGGCGGACACCTCTGTGACCACCCCAGCTGCAGATACATCCACCACCCCGTACCAGCACCGCCCTCCCAGCAGCCCCTAAGTGAGTTTCAAGTACCCGCTCACCCAGGAGGGTGGGCATCTCCTTCACCCCAGGCACCTCAGGCCCTGCCCCAGTGAGCCCTGCTGCCCTGAGTGAGGAGGCTATTGACCTCCTGAGATCCATCTCTGTAAGGCAGTCAACCATTGTGAATGCCATCAGGAGCTGGCATCCCAGTTGCAGCAATGCAATGCATTCCTGGAGGGCATTCACAGTGGATTGGCGGCCCAACTGAGATTGATTCAGGCTCTGGCCTCCTCTCTGATGGCAGCCATTGTCCCTGTTTCTACCGTCCCCCCTCCAACTACCACTGCCCAGTCCCATTCTCCTCAAACCCAACCCATACCAGGCACACATACAGATGAGCATGCACACAAGACAACTCCCAAGAGTGGCACAGGCAAACACAGGCACCACACTTCATCCTACAAGGACTCACGCAAACACCATACAGTTGCAGGCACAACAACATCCACTGCCTCCCCCTCCTCTTCCTCCACCCACTCCCTCCCAGTCATGTCAACACTCACACATGCATGCACTACATCAACATCCACTACCAGCATCACCACACCAAGCAGAACACACACCTCAATGGCAGATACCTCCACAACAGCCATGCATGAGTCCCCCCTGTCCTCTCCCAACCTGCCTGTCCCCCCTCTTAAAGGACACAAAACGCAAGCATTCACACACCCAACAGCCTTCCACCTCACATCAGCATACAGCCAATGCACCCAAATCCAGCAGACATACACCTCCAACAACCAGTCCCTCAACCTCCACTCCCATTACTCCACCCTCCTCCTGCCCCAATGTCCATAAAAAGCTTTTCCTTTCTCAACTTGACCTCTTCCCTCCACCTCCTCCCTGTCCTGCCCATATGAGCAGGGTACCAAGGACACAGCCCGGCACCTCAGCCAAACAGTCCACGGGGACAGTAGTAGCACCACCTACTTATGGTGGTAAGGATACCACTCCTTCATCAAAGAAGGGGAAGGAGCCTACACCACCAGGCAAGAAGGGGAAGGAGCCTGCACCACCAGGCAAGAAGGGGAAGGAGCCTGCACCACCAGGCAGGAAGGGAAAGAGCCCTTCCACCCCTGCCAGGAAGGGTAAGGGATACACTCCCCATGTACTGGAGGAGATGAAGCCCTCTACTCCAGTGGAGGCTGTCATGGTGACACCTCTACCGCCACCAGCTGTCAAGGGGCTCACACCGCCAGCTGATGAATTGCAACCATCAGAAAGTGCAGAGGCTGCCCAGGAAGCTCCTCCATCCACCACCACACTGCAGCCATCAGAAAGTGCAGAGGCTGCACAGGAGGCTCCTCTATCCACCACCATACTGCAGCCATCAGAAAGTGCAGAGGCGGCCCAGGAGGCTCCTCCATCCTCCACCACACTGCAGCTGTCACCACCAGCGGACGCCATGTAGGCCACACTCCAGGGGCAGCTATGCGAGTTGCCCCCTCCAGATCCAGTGGGGTAGTCACCCACTCCAGAGATTGTGGCCTTGTAGTCCCCAGGACAGAGCAATGGGAAAGGAGCCCCCTCCAGAACCAAGGGGCAAGTCACCCACCTGAGAGACTGTGGCCTTGCACTCCCCAGGACAGAGCAATGGGCATGGAGCCCTCTCCAAAACCAGTGGGCTTGTTCCCGCATCCAGCTGAGGTGCTCCCCACTCCTGCTGAGGTGCCTGCCTATTTGTAAACTGATGCCCCTGCCTTGGACTGTGCCCTGTGGCCATGTGGGCCCTTTGAACACGGGACTGGGCTGTGTCCCTTTGTGTAAATGCGTACATATCTGTTTCATTGACAAATCGAATTAGTAATTTTGATGTTGATCTGATTACAATCACTTTCGTCCATTCCTGTTGTCCTTGAATTATTCTCCTGTTTTTCGGGGACAAATTGTTTTTCGTGTGCAGCTGGTTGTGTGTCGGGTGTGTGTTGTGCTTGTGTGTGTCTCTCTCGTTTTCCTCCCTCTCTCCCTTGTGTGCTAGGCAGCTGTACTCACCGTTGTCGTCTTCGTTGGTGTTCCAGGTGGAGCATTACGTAGAAGATCATCGGAAAGACTTGCAGTTCGGGTTCTATGGCGACGTTGTTCTTCCCTGTGTCTCCGATGGTGAGTCCTTTCTCTTCAGTGATGCGTTTCCCCCAGGCTTTTGATGGCATTGGTACTGCCCTGGACCAGGGTGGCGGAGTGATGTGTCTTAATATGGTGGGCGGTACTTTGTCTTCCTCCTGGCTGTTGTTGGCTACTGCTGTGGTGAGTGTTGTTTCCGCACTGGCAGTTGGCGTGGTACATTGGCTGTCTATGGGAATTATCACTGCCATGGTCATAATTTGGCAGTACTTACCGCTAGCCTGTTGGCGGTATTACCGCCACTTTATCACTCACCCGCAGGGTCATAATGACGGCCATAGTGTCTACAGATAAGTATAACTTTAAAAGTTGAATTTCTATTGTTTTGGCAATGGGGACAGCTCCCTATGTCCTGAGGTGCCCACCCTTCGGACATAATAGTTTGTTGTTGCTTGGTGGGAGCTATGACAGCTCCTGCCAAGTGAGAGCAAAGTGTAAGTCTGCTCCCAGCAGGCGGGAGCAAAGGAGCTACTCCTGTTTGCTGGAAGCAGACTTTTTATCAGTTTTCCTCTCCATGCAGAGAGCAGCATTTGTTGGTGCTCCCTGCATTCAGGAGCTATAGGATCACGGGGCAATTGAGGCCCCCCCACGGCCTACATCCAGTCTGGCACTGATGCTTCTGCATCAGTTCTGGATTGGAGGCAATGACTATGATGAGCATGATCTTTACTGTTCTCTCTAGGTGGGGCAGAGTCCATCCTTCATTCTTTTAAGTATTATGAGTATATAGATGTGCAAAATTACCTTAAAGCTTTACCAGTTTGACTCAGCTCCATGTAAGCTAGAGGTATGCATCGGTGCTCTGGCATTTTTCCATCTTGATGAACAGCTTACTGAAAAGGCTCCACAAGTGCTCATCATGCAGCGGAATATGAGCACATCTCTACCAAACAAAGAAGCACTTAATTGATATTAGTAAGAGGAAGTACCCTTCTTTGGTGGAGATTCAATTCTTTATAGACTTACTATCTTCTCTATACGAGAATTTATATTAGCACTGCTTTCAGGAGAAAGATGCTCTCAGAACAGTCACATTGCCAAAATGACACCAGACATGGTCACTGAATTTACTACCTCGGGGGTCCTTTACATAGTGGTAGACTAGAATGTGCACTAGACATTTACCCAATGAGATAGCACTTAGTAATTCACCAGTTGGGTAAACATTTTGAGCAAAACTGTGGGTTCTTCTTTGATAAATAAGCAGGTGAGGATCCATTCTGGCACTGATGCTCATTTCACAGAAATGAAACCTCAACACAAAGCACTTACAGATATAAACATCGCAGGTGCCCCCGTTGAAGCTCCACATCTGTAAATGGCAAATCATATCAATTTATTGAACTTATTTAAGGCAAAGCAAGGGTATTTTCTCTGCAATTCCATGTTGAAAAATGCCTGTGACAAACCGGCACTGAGCATGCCCAAAGACTGTGCGTGGCCTGTGGTTGGGTGGGTATGGGGGTTTGGCCAGAGGGCCTAGCTGCAGGCAAGGCCCTGCTGCCAAATCCTGCCATGCATGGCCAAAGGCCTTGCATGGGGCAGCTTTGGGTGCATATGGGGGGGTTGGCCAGAGGGCCTGCAGCCAAACCACACTACACATGGCCAAGGGCTGTATGTAGCGTGAGGTTTGATACCTAAGGGGTGTTTGCTGCAGGGCCTGCAACCAACACTCACCATGAACGGATGAAGGATGTGTGTGGCACGGGTTGTGGGCCTATGAGGGTTGACTACAGGGCCTGGATGCAGCCATGAATGGTGCAGGGTTGAGTGTCTACAGGGGGTTGGCTGCAGGGCTTGGCCGTACAGTGAAAGTTAGACTAACATAAGGTAATTTAATACGTAACATTAAAAAAATCTTAGAAATTCACTGACAAAAAACAAAGGTTATAGGGACTTATACTTAGGAAATAGAATTTAAAAAAGCTTAGAAATTCATTAAAGGAGCAAAAGTTAGAGGAAAGTTATAGTTAGGTTCAAATTCCAAACAAATAAAACCACAGAAAGTCAACAGTTAGAGTTATACTTATCTGTAGACACTATTACTTGTGCTCTAAGTTAACTATAACTTGTGGACTCACCATGCACTGCTACTTAATCCATATAAACTTCAGTAATCACATCTTCTATGATATCAGTGATAATAACACTGCAACAGTTGCAATCAAATTAGTGAATACAAAATGAGTTATAGTTACTTTCAAGCACGCGTTACAGTGTCTAGAGATAAGTATAACTATAAATGTTACATTTCTATAGTTTTGTGCGTCCCTCTAACCTTGATTTTTTTAGAATATATATATATATATATAAGTATATATATCCATTTCCGAGCAGAAAAGCATTGCACACTCCTGGAGTGTTGCCAATATTGATGCATTTATTGAGCTACAACCCTTTTTTAAAGAAAATACTAATCATATATATATATATATATATATATATATATATATATATATATTCATTAAAAAAAAACAAAGTTTACATGGATTTTATAGTTAGGTTTTTGAATTCACTTCTACAAAACCAGTTATAGGTATAGATATTTCAAGTAGTTGTAACTCATGCCCTAAGGTAACTATGACTAGCCATCGCAGATTTTTTATGAATAATTTTACAACAAACACTACAGTGATATTATCAATGATGTTATAAAAGATGTCATGAGTGCTGTAATTTCTGGGGTAATTAGCAGTGCATGGCAAGAGCGCGAGTGATAGTTATTTTAGTGCACTAGTTATAGTTACTTGAAATAACTATAACTATAACTGGTAAATTTCTAAGATTTTGTATGAGTAAATTCAGAATGTAACTATAATAACCAAACCCTGAGAGAGGGAGAAAGTGAGAGATTGAGAGAGAGAGAGATAGAGAGAGAAAGAGAGAGAGAAAGAGATTTAGGCTTCAATGAATTATATACTTAGAATGAGATATTTCCTGGACAAATTGAAAAGAAACGTGTTTGTCAATTAAAAAGAGTGAGATCACCTTTCAGTATGCAATTTAAATATTTATAGTTGAAAAGAAACTAAAACAGGAAATGACAACAGGCACACCTAGACTAGAACCCTTAAACTTGTGTGTGCATGTCTGAGATCTTAACCACTAGGCCAGAGGTGACTCTTTACTCTGTAGTGTCCAGACTTATCATTGGCATTCAACTCACAGATTTTGAGGGGACAAACACTTCAATGTTCAATCACTAGGAATGCTTAACAGTGAAAACAATAGAAAATAAACAGGTACATTGCCAAGCAATACTAGGATTTGAACTATCAGCCTACATGAGTGACAGCACAAGACCTTGACCATTAGGCCAGAAGTGACTCTAGTCTGCTCTCCATCCAAACATGACTATAGCCCTCATTATGACATTGGCGGTAAGTCCCGCTTACTGTCATGCGACTGCCAACATACTGTGACCGCAGCGGTATACTGCTACCCATATTATGACCCACACATAGCAATCCGTCACTATACTGACACAAACACAAGTCCGCCAGTGATAAAATTGCAGTAGCAAAACCCACACCATTACGCCAACAGAACTACGCCAACAACATTATGACCCACAAATCACTGCGGCGGACATTCAACCACGGTAAACCATTGTCGGTACATACCGCTGTGCTCAAAATATACACACACATACAAAACAACACCACATTGGACAATTCAAACTACACACACCTGACAATCATACACACACCACACCCACACACCCACAACATTATAAAATACACACACACATTACCCACAACCCTTTACAACTACTAACCATTGTCAACAGAGAGAGACACCAAGAGCACCCACAGAAACAGAGCCACAGAACACCATCACCCATACACCATCCACACACTTAACAGCACACACCCCAACACATCACCCCACACACCCTCACACACACCACTCACACTACACCCATGGCACTACAAAAACACCCCAGGTTCTTTGAGGAGGAGCTAAGGGTCATGGTGGAGGAAATCATCCGAGTAGAGCCACAGCTATTTGGATCACAGGTGCAGTAGACATCCATTGCAAGGAAGATGGAGTTATGGTAGAGAATCATGGGCAGGGTCTACGCTATGGGACAGCACCCCAGAACAAGGGATGACATCAGGAAGAGGTGGAATGACCTATGGGGGAAGGTGTGTTCCGTGGTTGCACAACACCAAATAGCTGTACAGAGGACTAGCGGTGGACCCCCACCTCCTCCTCCACAACATTGGAGGAGCAAGTCTTGGCAATACTGCATCCTGAGGGCCTGGAAGGAGTAGCAGGAGGACTGGACTCTGGTAAGTCAATTCTCTATTACTATCACCCCCCTACCTGCATGCCATCACATACCCCCTCCCTCACCCTCACCCCCATCACCACACCACCTCACATACACCCACCATCACAACCCACCCATCCCAATACCCAGCACTGCATGCAACAATAATGCGTGGACACCACTCACAGCCCTGCATGGACACCCATCACCACAGCATGCACACTAGAGAGAGTCACCTACCCCACAAAATAACTTCTCACACAAGGCAAAGCTGACAGGGCAGTCACAACCATACAGGGCAACACACCCATGCACGAGATGTCACACGCAGAAACAATAACACTGCATTTACATCCCCACAGTTCCCACACCCAACGTCACCGGAGAGGAGATGCCAGCAACAATCAGTCCCCCCCACAGAAGAGGTCCACAGTGATGACAGCAGCTCTGCTCGCCTTGATCTGGATGACCAACCTGGCCCATCAGGGGCCTCCGGACAGTCGGTTACCCAGGCACAGTCCCATACCACCACAGAGCCTCCCGCCTCAGGAAACACCACCACAGCACCCACCTAGCGGGCTCATACCTCTGTCCCCAGGACACATCAATCAGCAGTGTGTCCACCACTACACGGACCCCAGGACACCCCACAAACACAGAACGATCAGGGATCTGGGGTCAGTGGTAGTGGGGACACGGTTCAGGGGACAGAGGCAAAGGACAACAGGGAAACTGGGAGGACTGCTGTGCGACAGGGGGAGGACAGGCCCAGGGAACCTCCACGAGACACTCACCAACATCATCCTGGGAGCATACCACCAATCCCAGGAGATGATGGGCCAGATACTGGCCAAGCTGCAGGAGACCCAGCGGGTGCAGGAGGGATAGTACCTGGGGATCAGGGAGGACCTGAGGGACATCCACACCACCCTTGTCACCATTGCAGGGGTGCTGGCATACATGGCCAACACCATGAGCGAGGCAGTGGTACACCAACGGGGCCCTGACACTAGCCACACCAATGAACAGCCCTCCACCTCCACTGACGCGAGTGGACAGGACCAACGGGCCACCAGCACCCCTCCCCCTGCAGAAGGAGAACCACCTCGCAAACAGTCCCTGCAATCCAGGCAGAAGCCATAGAACATTTCCAAGACCCCCGCCAAGAAATAAGACTCTCCTGATAGTCACCCTTGTGTCCCACTCTGTCACCCTATCCACCTTTACCTTTCATTGCTCCACTTCCTATGCCCCCTTGGACAATGCACCTGTGATACAAATAGAACGGACTCTATCCTGGACTCTCCTCCACCATCACCCAAGCCCATTGCACATCCCCATTTACTTCTCAGCAATTAAATAAACTCCCTTTGAAAAAATACAAGTATGTAGTATGTCAAATGATTTAATTATGTATTCCTTTAGCAATCTGTAGACATTGCAATTAGACTGTACAGTAATGTATACATAGGTATGACCTGTATTGTGCTGCAGTCAATACACCAGGAGCCACAGTAGGGCACAGATATCTGTGAATAGACATGTCAAAGGTTACAGTAAGTGGCCATAGTAGTGGGAACAGCAGCCTGCCAGTAGAAATTTACAACACAAAACTGCAATAGAAGGTGAAGTTACAGTGTCTTACCTGTGTGTCACGGGAAGTACTGTCGAATAATAGATGTTCTGTTGACCACATCCTCATCCTCTGCCTCCTCTTTGTCACTGTCCACAGGCTCCACCGCTGCCACACGCCCATCTCCAACCTCATCCTCCTCCTGCAGAAAAGGCACCTGGCACACCTTCTTGGGTGAATAGCACAGGGAACCACCTGTTAGATAGAGGCACCGAAACCTGGCCTTCAGGAGGCCAAAGGTTTGCTCTATAATTATTCTTGTTCGCCCATGTGCCTCATTGTAACGTTCCTCTGCCCTTGTCCTGGGATTTCTCACTGGGGTCAGTAGCCATAAGAGGTTGGGGTAACCAGAGTCACCTGCAAATACCGAGGGATACCTGTTACCCAGACACTAACCCTTAGGGCCAACCCCACACCCATATACCAACATACACTGGGTGGGGACCATGGGCTCACCTACTAGCCACACCCGGTGCCTCTGGAGTTGAGCCATCATATCTGGGATGCTGCTATTCCTCAGGATAAAGGCATTGTGCACAGACCCAGGATATTTTGCATTAACATGGGAGATATACTAGTCCACCAAGCACACTATCTGCACATTCATCAAGTGAAAGCTCTTTCAATTTCTGAACACCTGTACATTTCTCTGGGGGGGGCAAAGGCAATATGTGTACCATCAATAGTCCCAACAATGTTGGGGATATGTCCCATTGCATAGAAGTCAGCTTTCACTGTGGACAAATCCTCCACCTGGGGGAATATGATGTAGCTGCGCATGTGTTTCAAAAGGGCAGACAACACTCTGGTAAGCACGTTTGAGAACATTGGCTGTGACATTCCTGCTGCCAAGGCTACTGTCACTTGGAAGGAGCCAGTTGCCAAGAAATGGAGCACAGATAGGATTTGAACAAAAGGGGCTCACGGATAGCTGAGGTCAGGTCTGGCTCCAATTAGGCCCACAGCTCTTGGATTGTGTAGGTGAGGATATTGTGCCTGTCCTCCATTGTTGCCAAGTCCACCAGGGACCTGTACACGGGGGATGTCTCCATCTCCTAATCATCCTCAGCGGTTGTTGTAGGAAAGTACCATCTTGCCTGGCATGTTACCCCCATTTTTACTTGTGTGTTTGTTTGTTTTTGCCTGTGTCACTGGGATCCTGCTAAACAAAAACAACAAGTGGTGGACGGAATGCTGAACATTGTCAAACACTCACCCCCAGTCATAGATCTGGGTTAAATTGGGAACAGGGTCAAGACCGATTTGCATATGGCTGGGTCCAAACTGGAATGGCATGGGCAGCAAAAAAACGATGGATTTAGGCCCAGATCACTGTACTGGGGGTGAATGTTTGACAATGTTCAGCATTCCGTCCATCACTTGTTGTTTTTACTGGGATCCTGCTAGCCAGGACCCCAGTGCTCATAATTTGTGGCCTATATGTGTTCCCTGTGTGGTGCCTAACTGTATCACTGAGGCTCTGCTAACCAGAACCTCAGTGTTTATGCTCTCTCTGCTTTTAAAATTGTCACTGCAGGCTAGTGATTAATTTTTCCAATTCTGATTGGCACACTGGAACACCCTTATAATTCCCTAGTATATGGTACCTAGGTACCCAGGGTATTGGGGTTCCAGGAGATCCCTATGGGCTGCAGCATTTCTTTTGCCATCCAGAGGGAGCTCAGGCAATTTTTACACAGGACTGCCACTGCAGCCTGAGTGAAATAACGTCCACGTTATTTCACAGCCATTTTACACTGCACTTAAGTAACTTATAAGTCACCTATATGTCTAACCCTCACTTAGTGAAGGTTAGGTGCAAAGTTACTAAGTGTGAGGGCACCCTGGCACTAGCCAAGGTGCCCCCACATTAATCAGGGCAATTTCCCTGGACTTGGCGTGAGTGCCGGGACACCATTACATGTGTGAACTACATATAGGTCAATACCTATGTGTAGCTTCACAATGGTAACTCCGAACATGGCCATGTAACATGTCTAAGATCATGGAATTGTCCCCCCAAGCCACATCTGGTATTGGGGTGCCAATCCCATGAATCCCTGGGGCTCCAGCATGGGCCCCGGGTACTGTCAAACTAGCTCTGCTCTCTGGGGTTTTCTCTGCAGCTACCGCTGCTGCCAACCCTCAGACAGGTTTCTGCCCTCCTGGGGTCTGGGCAGCCCAGTCCCAGTCCCAGGAAGACATAACAAAGGATTTCCTCTGAGAGAGGGTGTTACACCCTCTCCCTTTGGAAATAGGTGGTAAGGGCCTGAGAGGAGTAGCCTCTCCAGGCCTCTGGGAATGCTTTGAAGGGCACAGATGGTGCCCTCCTTGCATAAACCAGTCTACACCAGTTCAGGTAGCCTCCAGCCCCAGCTCTGGCGCAAAACTGGACAAAGGAAAGGGGAGTGACCACTCCCCTGTCCATCACCACCCCAGGGGTGGTGCCCAGAGCTCCTCCAGTGTGTCCCAGACCTCTGCCATCTTGAATGCAGAGGTGTGAGGCCTCTGAGTGGCCAGTGCCAGCAGGTGACGTCAGAGACCCCTCTTGATAGGCTCTTACCTGGTTAGGTAGCCAATCCTCCTCTAAGGGCTATTTAGGGTCTCTCCTGTGGGTTCCTCTTCAGATAATGAATGCAAGAGCTCACCAGAGTTCCTCTGCATCTCCCTCTTCAACTTCTGCCAAGGATCGACCGCTGACTGCTCTCGGACACCTGCAAAACTGCAACAAAGTACCAAGACGACTACCAGCAACATTGTAGCACCTAATCCTGACGGCTTTCTCAACTGTTTCCTGGTGGTGCATGCTCTGAGGGCTGTCTGCCTTCACCCTGCACTGGAAGCCAAGAAGAAATCTCCCGTGGGTCGACAGAATCTTCCCCCTGCTAATGCAGGCACCAAACCTCTGCATCACCGGTCCCCTGGGTCCCCTCTCACCTTGACCAGCGTGGTCCCTAGAACACAGGAGCTGGATCCAAGTGACCCCGACAGTCCAGTGGTCCTTCAGTCCAAATTTGGTGGAGGTAAGTCCTTGCCTCCCCACGCCAGACAGTAATCCTGCATACTGCGTGATCTGCAGCTGCTAGGGCTTCTGTGCACTTTTACAATGATTCCTTCGTGCATAGCACAGCCCAGGTCCCCAGCACTCTGTCCTGTATTACTCAATTCGCTGAGTTGACCACCGGCTTCATGGGACTCTCTTTTGTTGTGTTGAGATGACCACCGTGCTCAGATTTCTTGAACGCCTGTTCAAGCGTTTCTGCGGGTGCTGCCTGCTTTTGCGTGGGCTCTCTCTGTCGCTGAGCACCCCCTCTGCCTCCCCCTCCAAGGGGCGACCTCCTGCTCCTTCCTGGGCCCCAGCAGCACCCAAAATCCTCAACTGCGACTCTTGCAGCTAGCAAGGCTTGTTGGTGGTCTTTCTGTGTGGAAACAACTTTGCTTCCTCCAGCACGCCGTGCAACATCTTCTGACCAAAGGAGAAGTTCCTGGCACCTTCTGTTGTTGTAGAATCTTTGGCTTCTTCCACCCGGAGGCAGCCCTTTTGCACCTTCATCCGGGGTTTAGTGGGCTCCTGCCCACCTGGACACTTGCGTGACTCCTGGACTTGGTCACCTTTCTTTACAGGTCCTCAAGTCCAGGAATCCGTCTTCAGTGCTTTGCAGTCAGTTGTTGTCTTTGCAGAATCCCCTATCTCGACTTTACTGTCTTTCTGGGGTAGTAGGGTAACTTTACTCCTATTTTTCAGGGTGTTGGGGTGGGGTATCTTGGACACCCTTAGTGTTTTCTTACACTCCCAGCAACCCTCTACACACTACACTAGGCCTGGGGTCCATTCGTGGTTCGCAATCCACTTTTGGAGTATATGGTTTGTGTTGCCCCTAGGCCTATTGTCTCCTATTGCATTCTATTGTGTTCTACAGTGTTTGCACTACTTTTCTAAGTGTTTTACTTACCTGATTTTGGTTTGTATGTATATTCTGTGTATTTTACTTACCTCCTAAGGGAGTATATCCTCTAAGATACTTTTGGCATATTGTCACTAAAATAAAGTACCTTTATTTTTAGTAACTCTGAGTATTGTGTTTCTTATGATATAGTGCTATCTGATATAAGTGGTATAGTAGGAGCTTTGCATGTCTCCTAGTTCAGCCTAAGCTGCTCTGCTATAGCTACCTCTATCAGCCTATGCTGCTAGAACACTACTAATCTACTAATAAGGGATAACTGGACCTTGCACAAGCTGTAAGTACCACAAGGTACACACTATAAGCCAGGCCAGCCTCCTACAGTTGTAATCTAGAGGGCAAAACGATGAGCAACTGGTCAATTTCTGACATTTCCTCAATGTACAATGCATTGCATGTTGTGACAGAAACAGTATGTTGATGTTTAGTCCCAAAATGTGCTTATGTCTGCTGTGACGCAGTTAGGGGCCATGGCCTGCCCCCCCCCCCCCGAAATGGCGGACGCCTGTCCTTTGTGGATGGACAGGTGGAAATGAGATAATGTCGCTGACGTTTTGCGCCATTGCAGGAGGGGGTCGAGTACCGACGTGCAACTCCTCATTGGATTTCATTTTCATTGGGCTGTATGGGTTACAGTAGCCAATGGTGATGTAAGCCAGCAGTGATGGTACGCACCGCTGCAAACGTGACCGCCATTTTCTATCTGTTCACACACTTGCTACCTGACCTCCAACAGGACAGAACCTACACTGCAAGTGCTGCTGTGACCTGTGTCTGGAACCGACCATGGCTCGAGTCACTGGGGAAAGGGCCCCTGTCTTCACCGCTGTGGAGTTGGAGAGACTGGTGGATGGGGTCCTACACCAGTACTGAATGCTGTATGGGCCTCCAGGCCAACAGGTGAGTACACTGTGAGCCCGATACATGGGGCATGCATGCATGGAGTACTGTGTGTGAAGGCCTCGTGTAAGGGGGGGTGGTTGAGGGGTCCTGGGCAGCGTGCTGCATGTATGGTGGGCAATGTATGTGCGTAATGGGATGGGAGGGATATGGTGGGCCATGAGTGTAACAGACCGGACGGTATGACTGATACCATTTTCTATTTTTATTTTTCTGCAGGTGAGCGCCCATCAGAAAAATGGGTATATGGCATGCCATCGCCAAGGACGTGCAGACCCTGGGGGTCTACGGCAGGCAGAACACCCACTGTCGCAAACCGTGGGAGGACCTGAGATGCTGGGCAAGGAAGACGGCAGAGGCCCAGCTGGGGATGGCCTCCCAATGAGGAAGGGGTGCCCGTCGAACCCTGACCCCCCTGATGTTCCACACACTGGCGGTGGCCTATCCGGAGCTGGATGGGCGCTTGAGGGTATCACAGCAGCCACAAGGGGATGAGTACAGTTCCCAATATACTACTTGCGCGTGGAGGGGTGGTCTCTGGGTGGGGGATGTGCACCTGTTGGTGCCCCTAGGCGAGGCCGGACATTGCAGGGTAGGTTCCATGTTGGGAAGGGGCTGATGCACTCCACCCCCAAGCAAGCTAGTGGGCATCCACTACTGGGCAGGGCTCTGTGGGTCTTAGGTATGGTGCAACTGGCATTAGGTATTGCTGTCCATGGCCTGGTGACTAGCATTGTGACTGGTAGTGCATCGCCTAGTGCGTAGGGTGTTGTTGCTGGCACTGACTAAGTGTATCCTCTGTCTCTTCCCCCCCTTTTTGTTTTGTCACCCTGTCCTTCTGTGCATTAGCATCATCTGGTGGAGCATCAGAGGCATCGGCGACAGAGGGAGCTGCATCCTACAGGGCCCAGGAAGCCAAATCCACTGACGGTGAGGGCACCAGTGGGCGGAGGGTGAGGGGAGCACCACGGCAGAGACTGGAGGGGACAGTTCTGAATGTGATACCTCCTCCGTTGGAAGCTCCCTGGTGGTGGCGGACACCTCTGTGGCCACCCCAACTACAGGTACAGCCGCCACTCCTGTACCAGCACCGTCCTCCGAGCAGCCCCTCAGCGTGTTTCCCGTGCCCCCTCACCCAGGAGGGTGGGCATCTCCTTCGCCCCTGGCACCTCAGGCCCTGCCCCAGTTAGCCCTGCTGCCCTGAGTGAGGAGGCTATTGACCTCCTGCGATCCATCTCTGTTGGGAAGTCAACCATTGTGAATGTCATCCAGGGCCTGGCAGGGCATTTGCAAGATACAAATGCATTCCTGGAGGGCATTCACTCTGGCGTGGCGGCCCAACATAGAACATTCCAAGCTCTGGCCTCATCCCTGATGGCAGCCATTGTCCTTGTCTCTAGCCTCCCCCCCCCAACTTCCTCTACCCAGTCCCATTCCCCTGAACCCCAACCTATCCCAAGCACACATTCAGACCAGCATGCACCCAAGACAACACACAGGAGTGGTTCAGGCAAACACAAGCACCATACATCAGTCCACAGGCACTCACACAAACACCATCCAGATGCAGAAATACCAACATCCACTGCCTCCACTGTGCCCTCCTCCTCGTCCACCTCCCTCCCAGTAGCGTCTACACTCACACCTGCATGCACTACATCCACACTCACTGCCTCCATCACCTTCACGCCTATCAGTACACGCCCCTCACTGGCAGTCACCACCCCCACATCCATGCACAAGTCCCCTGTGTCCTCTCCCACTGTATCTGTGCCCCCTCCTCCCAAAGTACCCAAACGCAAGCACTAAGACACCCAACAGCCATCCACCTCACAACAGCATCCAGCCCATGCACCTGCACCCAAACACAGCAGACAGACACCTCCTACAACCACCACCTCATCCTCCACTCACAAACCTATACCCTCATCCCCAGTGTCACTAAGAAGCTTTTCCTCTCCACCCTTGACCTCTTTTCTACCCCTCCCCCGTACTTCACTTCCGGCCAGGGTGGGCAGAACCCAGGCCAGCATCTCAGCCACCCAGTCCATGGCCACTGTAGTTTTGGCAGCTACTGCAGGTGTGAGAGGCTCCAAGGAGACACCCATCAGCATTGGCAGTGTGCCGGCGCCAACTGCCAAGGGGAAGGGCAAGGAGGCACCACCAGCTGCCAAGGGCAAGGAGGCACAACCACACGGCAAGGGCAGGGAGGCACCACCACACAGCAAGGGCAAGGAGGCACCACCAGCTGCCAAGGGCAAGGAGGCACCACCAGCTGCCAAGGGCAAGGGCAAAGGGCCTGCACCTGCTTAACAGCTCTCACTTGCAGAAAGTTAAGTGTTTTTTCTGACTTGGCGTGAGCTTTCAAAGCTCTTGTCAAGTCAGAGCAAACAGCTATGTCCTGGGGATAGGTGGGTGGCAGTCCCCAGGGCCATCTATGGCTCTTCAAGGGGGGCCTCCAATGTAAAATAGCCTCGGGATGTTGTGGTCCCCGGGGCTGTAGCGGGGCTGCGTACACCCTGCATTGCATTTGATCAGAACCCCAAGTAGGTAGCGGTCCCCAGGGATGCAGGTGGGCTGGACAGCCCCCTTGCATAAAATTATATATTTGCCCCAGGGAGGTGGCGTTCCCCAGTTCCCCAGGGCTGAGGGAGGCCTCACGACCCCACTGCATTTTATTTGATTATAGATGCAGGGAGGTGGTTGTCCCGAGGGCTGAGGAGGGTCCACTATAAATAAGCCCCTGGGAGGTGGCAGACCTGTGGGCATCAAACTGCCCTAGAAAGGGGGGGCCTGGTGCTCCCTTCTTTGTTTCAAAATGCCCCCCAGAACTTGGTCCCCCCAGGGGCTTCTTGAAAACAAATGTGGAAGCATGTGATTGTTTTTTAATTGTTTTTGCCCAAATTCACAGATCCACTGCAAATGTGTGGGAAACATTTTCAAAACATGCTTTTTTGTCCTGGGGGGTTCCTCTGGGATGCCAGCACCAGAGCTAAGGGGTCAGGGTGACCCTACCCTGCCCCTTTTCTTTTTTTTGTGGGACTCTGCTGAAGCTTGATGGATCACCCCGAAACTCAACATGGACCATAAGTTTTACTGGAACACTTTTTTGGGAAAGTTTTGTGAAGATTCATCAAACCGTGCCAAAGATATAGGCAAGACAAAAAACAGTCTTTCTAAGAAAACATGGTCCTAACTATAACTAGCTACTGGCTAATATAGTAGGTAATATATATAAATCATCAGACTGCCCAACTGGATTATCCCTAACTACCAGGAGGGTGATGACATAGACAAGTGGCAGACAGTCTTTGAGAGGGTTCTCAGGATGAGAAGGGTTAGTTCTCAGTATTGGGGTTCACTTCTATGGGAAATGATCCCAGTAACTGGGAGGGATAGTCCCCTGACCCTAGGGGAGGATGAGACCTATCCCAATATGAAGAGATGTCTCATCAAGACATTTGGTCTGACCCCAGAGCAGCACAGGGTGAAGTTTGGGGACACCCAGAAGATCAATACTCAGTCCTGGGGTTACTTTGTAGACACCACAATTAAGGCATTAGAGAGCTGAATACAGGGTAACAAAGTGAGTATTTATGAGGGGCTATACAGTTTGATCATGAAGGAGCACATCTTGACTAATTGTATCTTAGAGAATTTACGCTGTTATCTAGTGGACTCTAAGCTGTCTAGTTCCAGAGACCTGGGTGAGAGAGCTGATGAATAGTTAGGAATCAGAGTGTTTACCAAGTCCTGGGGTAGACTCTAACAAAGGGGGGGGTCAAGCCTACAAAAATGTAAGGGGGTGGTGGTAAGCCCCCCGCAGCAACTCCCTCAGTAACCAGAACTCTAAAAAAGGAGGAGAGCAGATCCCACTTCTACTCTGACAAACAGAGGCAGGGAGACCCACTGTTATAAAAGATCTTGGCTAACAGGGCCTGCTTTGACTGTTGGCAGATCGGTCACTTCAGAGGTGATGCAGCCTGTCGCAAGAAGGTAGATAGCACTGGGCTGTCCAGTGTAGCCCTAGCGGAGGACTCCTCAGTTGAGGAGGTACTCAAAGACTTGTGCTGGGAGACAGATCCAGATGGTAAGCAGGTGATCCCTGAGGTTAGGAGAAGGCACTTTCACATGTGCCAGTCACACCCTAGTGAGTGACACGTTAGTGGCCCCAAACATGTATGTACCAGGTGAAACAAGGAGGGTAAGGGTAGCCCAGGTGAGATCACAACCAAACCTGTAGGCATAGTGCCCCAAGAGAGGGAGGGTACCCTTGCTGGTATAAGGTGGTAGTCAGTGCTGACCTCCTCTTAGATTGTATGTTGGGCAATGACCTCCCAGAGGTTGTTCTGATCCCAGATGGGGCAGTCACCAAGGGCGCCCTTCCCAACCAAAGATCCTGGGGAGCCAGTCCCTACATTTAGGAGACAGGGGTCCCCAAGGAAAGGGAAAAAGAAGAGGGAAGGTAGGTCACTCATAAAGAGAGATCCTGTGAGCCATGGGCCTTCTGACCCAGTAAGGGGGAAGGCCAGAGTTGGCACCGGTAAGGCTTCACCTGACCCCTCGGAAGTCCTATGTAGTCAGGCAGCTGTTCAGCCACAGGGTGTTGCCCCTGTTCTGACAGAAGGGAGAGTGAAGGAAGGGTGTTTGCCACATGATGTATTAGTTTGCCACAGAATGTAGTAGTTCCCTACTCTGAACAGCAAGAGAGGTGCTAGGATCTCACAGTTGCCCCTTAAGCAGCTTACCCACATGTCAGTGGAAAGCTTTGGGTATGGTTCTCGATTCTGACAGCTGTCAGTAGCCTCTGCTGGGTGCTGGCAGCACTGCACTTGGCATGGGAGGCAGACCTCAAAGCTAAAAGCAAAGTAGGCCCACTGATCCTGATGGTCATGGCGTGGTTACTCAAGTGCTGGGTAACCTCTGTAAGTAAGCCAGGTGTTGCCCTAGCAAAGTTAGGGATAGAAGAGGTGGGCACTGCACTACCCAAATTAGCAGAGAGAGGAGAAAGATACCCCTAGAGGGAGATTTCAGTTTAGAATGGGTCCATTTACTGCTGAGGTGGGTCAATTGTCTGGTGGGAGTGGCCTTGATAGGAGGGTGGAAGGCAGAGTAGGCCCTGCAAAAGTACAGCCAGTTTTCTTCACTGTCTTCCTTGCCTGACAAGCCAGGAAACCTCTCCCAGGGTTGGGCTAAGTCTCATGGGGGTGTTGACTAGTGAGGGGCGGGGGGTTGTATGAGAAAACTGTGGTGATTGTAGGAGCCCCCTCACTTTTTGCGCCATTTTTAACTGATCCTGCTGATTTCTGATTCTGATTGTGCCCTGGGAACTGTTAAGCAATCCCAGGGCCAGTGCTCTGTTTAAAAAGGTATATGCAAATTAGAGATCATTATAATTGGCTATGACCACCTACCAATATGTTCCTAGTATATGGTAGGGCATGTACTTTTAGGGACCCCAGTGTAGTTAGGGTACCCATGGGTGCACTGCAGTGGTCTCTGGGGTCATTGTGAAAGCAGGCCTACCTTGCTGGCTGCTTTTACGTTAAAGTTAACCCCAATGCTGTTCAAGATGGCCAACTGACTCCTGAGCTACGCTGAGATGGGAGGCCAAGGGGTGTGAACTGGCTGTACTCAGCAACCCAAGACTGCTGCTATGACCATGGGGGTCCTGTGACCACACCAACGTACCAGGGCAACTCTTTTTTGGAATCCTGAGCCCTCATAGCTGTAACTGAGAGCTGTGTGGAGTGGCCTAGCCTTGATGGGCTCAGCCATTCATATGGTCTATGTCAGTGGTTTCCAACCTTTTGATTTCTGTGGACCCCCACTTTAACATTAATGAAACCCAGGGACCCCCACTGAATCATCATTGGAATCCGGGGACCCCCGCCTGAGTCATTACTGGAAGCTGGGGACCTAATTTGTCAATATTCGTTAATATTTTTTAATTTTCTAAGCTCTCGTGGACCCCCTGAGACAGCTTCGCGGACCCCCAGGGGTCCCCGGACCACAGGTTGGGAACCACTGGTCTGTGAGAAGCTGCAAAGCAGCACAGAGCAGGGATGCTGGCAGGCGTTCCGCCTGTTACCTGTGGCTGCCTTTGAGTCCTCTCTGTGGCTGTCTTGGAGTGGCCAGGGGCCCTCCTGAACTGAAGAGTTCCACCCACCCCACCCACCCCACAAATCCACACACTGGGCAGAGTGTGGCCCTCCTGCTAGAGGTTGAAAATCCCAGCAATACTTCGCTGCACGGCTTGCCTTGAACTATGGGCTGCTCAATGCTGGGACCAAGTGGCGGAGGCCCCGCCTACCTAAGAGAGGACGAGGACACCTACTGCCTAGCACGCCCTGCCCATCCCCTGGAGCAGCACATCCTCAAAGGGACAGCCCCACCAGACCATGGGCACCACAGACTCCAGTTGCGCAGCTTGCCTTGTCACATGTGCTGTGGGGTGCCCCTGGCCTCATGCTCTCCCCTGCTGCATATTTCATGGAGTACTTGTGTGCAATGTCCAATGCAGAGTGACTTGGAGCCCTATAGATGGGCCTTTGTGGTGTCCTTGCTGGTGGGATCGGACTTCTTTCTTGAGAGCATTGGCTTTGCATGGGGGGATGCCTCCCAACTTGCCCTTTTACTGGTGTGCAACTTTGACTGCCATGACCAGTGCCCCATACCCTCTCGCCATTGCCCCTCCACCACTGTCCCGGCCCTGCACTCATGCTGCTATAGTGATCATCCACAGCCGCGTGGATGTGGGACTTCACCCTGAACTGCTAAACTGCTCCACTGCATGGCAGAGTCCTTCCTATTGGACATGGATGGTTTCTCCCCCGCCGGGGCTGAGCACCTCTACATCAAAGGGCTCCTTGCTAAGAGACTGGGGTGTTCAGACTTGCCCAGAACACTACGATACCAATTGATGGGGTGGAGAGCCACAGAATGCTCAGCAATAGGCCTCACCATATGGAAGACTGTGAGCCACTGAGTTCACCCTCACTGACCTCTGTAGCACCACTGAACAGTACCAGGAACCCCGCTGCTGGTTTCCTTTAGAGTTCCCTCCTTTTCCTGGCACGAAGAGGCCTCTCTTGCACTGAGCACTGGCTGTGCATATGTGCTGCTTGTTTGTTAGACCGTCCATCTCCAGATAAGTAAACCCTGTCCCCGTGCAAGGCACCCCAAAAGCCGTGACCATAAGCCTCATCTGAGTGGCAGCCTACAATGGTATTTGTGGAGCTACCATAGGATTTGTGGATCCCTGGATTGAGGATTTACAGCAGGACTCAGGAATCCCTTTATCTATTATAGCTATACCAAAGGAACTGCCAAGTGCATGGCTTTCCTCCCCATTGATTACTGACAGGATACATCTGCTTGGACTCAGGTAGCTTAAATAAAGGCAGAGAGTTGCTGTATTCTTGTGTCCTGTTTAGTATAACAAAGCTTTCAAATGACTGCAGAAGCTCTGATAGAACCTCATCTGATGAGAGGAGCTGTGTAACTACAAAAGTACAACACGTCTTGTGTGCCTTCTGTTATATTCCTATCCCTCTTCCTCCTCTTAGCCATCAGTACTGAGAACAGTGTTAGACAAATTAGCCACTGATGTCGGGAAAGGAGACTGGTGGATTCCACATTGTTCAAATAGCAACTTTCGGACCTATAGGTCAGTGGTAAATTAAATGTGACAGGCAGGGGTTACTGGCCTCCATGTTGTATAAATGGGAGTCTTCTTCCAATGTTGTCTTAGCGCTTTCTCATATCATTGATCTCAAAATTGAGCACCAAGAACATCTCTTTAGCACTTAAAGTCTAGTATAGATAAGTCGAGCAAGAAGGCCAGTAGAGATAAGTTAAGCAAGCCTAGGTTTACTCAGGGAGGTGATTTCAGATAGAGACTTAGAACTCAGTGGGACCTATAATAGCAGGTATTAACCCCTGCGCTGTCAGGCCTTTTCCCCCTCCTGTACCAAGGCTTTTTTGGCTATTTTGAGTACTTCATGCTTAGGCTCTCATACCTTTTGGTCCACATAAACTATACACACCAAATCTGTGTCCTTTTTTTCAACATTCTGGGGATTCTGTTGGTACCCTGAGTTTGTGAGGATTTCCTGGAGGAGACCAAGAAATTAGCCAAAATATAGCTAACATTTAGGTTTTTGGGGAAAAGTTGGAAAAAAGGGCTGCAGAAGAAAGCATCTTTTTCCGTGCAAATGGCATAAACAAAGGGTTTGTGGTGCTAAAATTACCAACTTCCCAGCTTTCAGGAACAGGCAGACTTGAATCAGAAAACCAAATTTTTCAACAAAGTTTTGGAATTTTACTGGGACACACCCCATTATTAGTATATGTTGTGCTTCCAACCTCTTTCCAGTTAGTGACAGAAATGGATGTAAAACCAAAGGGGAATCCCAGACAGCTAAACATTTCTGAAAAGTAGACAAAATTCTAAATTCAGCAAGGGGTCTTTTGTGTAGGTTCTTCAAGGTTTTCCTATAGAAAATAACAGTTGAAATAAAAAAACTGAAATTGAGTTGAAAACACAGCCATTTCTGTCTATATTTTCTTCTGTAACTTTTTCCAGCTATGGCAGATTCATCAAGAATCCAAGGTACCCACAGCCAATAAAGGAGCTGCACCTTGTAATGGGTTTTCGTTGTATAGCGGGTATACAGCAATTAATTTGGTAAAAGATAACGAGTGAAAAATTTGTATCAAGGAAAGCTATGTAATTACAAAATGGGCACATGATAAGGAGTTTAGGACTAATGTTTAGTTGCACATTTTTGAATTCAGGGGTCCCCATACTAGCATGTGAATTACAGGGCATTTCTCAAAATGACTTCTTTCTTACACACTGTCTTACATGTGGAAGGCAAAATGTAGAGAAAGACAATGGGCAATAACACTTGTTCTTCTATTCTGGGTTTCCCCAAATCTCCTAATAAAAATGGTACCCCACAGAAAACGCCCCAAAACGCAACATGGACACATCACATTTTTCCATTGAAAACTGATGTGTTTTTTGCAAAGTGCCTAGCTGGGGATTTCGGGCTGTAGCTCAGCCGGCACTTAGAGAAACCTACCAAACCTATACAGTTTTTAAACCTAGACACCTAGGGGAATCCAGAATGGGTGACTTGTGGGGCTCTCACCAGATTCGGTCACCCAGAATCCTTTGCAAATCTCAAACTTTGACTAGAAAAACACTTTTTCCTCACATTTGGGTGAAGGAAATTTCTGGAATCGGAAGGGAGCCACAAAATTCTTTCCACCCAGCATTCTCTCAAGACTCCCAATAAAAATGGTACCTCACTTTTGTGGGTAGGCCTAGTGCCTGCGAGAGGAAATGTCCCAAAACACAACCTGGACAAATCACATTTTTCCCATGAAAACAGACATGTTTTTTGTAAATTACCTAGCTATGGATTTTTGCCTCTAGCTCAGCAGGTACCTTGGGAAATCTACTACACCTATACATTTTTACAAGCTAGACACCTAGGGGAATCTAGGATTGGGGGACTTGTGGGGATCTCGGTGGGTTATGTTACCCAGAATCCTTTGCAAACATTGGGATAAGAAAACACCTTTTCCTTACATATTGGTGATGAAAAGTTCTCGAATCAGAGGGAAGCCACAAACTTCCTTCCACCTAGCATTCCCCTAAGACTCCCGATAAAAATAGTACCTCTCTTGTGTGGGTAGGCCTAATACCCACAACAGAAAATGCCATAAAAACACATCATGGACACATCACATTTTTCTGATGAAAACTGACGTTTTTTGAAAAGTGCCTACTTGTGAATTTTGGCCTCTAGCTCAGCCAGCACCTAGGGAAACCTAGCAAACATATATATTTTTAGAAACTCAAAATGTAGGGAAATCCAGGATGGGGTGACTTGTGGGGCTCTCACTGGGTTTAATCACCCAGAATCCTTTGCAAAACCTCAATCTTTGGCTAAAAAACACTTTTTCCTCACATTTTGGTGCTGCAAAGTTCTGGAATTTGAGGGGAGCCACAAATTTTCTTCAACCCACAATTCACCCAAGTATTCCAATAAAAATGGTACCTCACTTGTTTGGGTAGGCCTAGTGCCTGTGACAGGCAATGCCCCAAAACACAAGGAAACATCACATTTTCACAATGAAAACAGACCTGTTTCTTGCAAAGTGCCTACTTGAGAATTTTGGCCTCTAGCTCAGCCGGCAACTAGGGAAACCTAGCAAACATATATATTTTTGGAAACTCGACATGTAGGGAAATCCAGGATGGGGTGACTGGTGGGGTTCTCCCTGGGTTCTGCCCCCCGGAATCCTTTGCAAACCTCCTATTGTGGATATGTTTTATTCACATTACAGTGTTGGAAAGTTCTGAATTATGAGGGGAGCCAAAAACTTTCTATTACCCAGGAGTCTCCTAAGTCTCCCAATAAAAATGGTACCTCACTTGTGTGGGTAGGTTTAGTGCCCGCAACGGTAAATGCCCCAAAGCACAATGTGGACACAATACATTTTTCCAATGAAAACGGATGTGTTTTTTGCAAAGTGCCAAGCTGTGGATTTTGGCCTCCAGCTCAGCCGGCACCCGGGGAAACCTAGCAAACCTATACATTTCTGTAACCTAGAGTTAGTGGGGAATCCAGGATGGGGTGACTTGTGGGGCTCTCACCATATTCTGTCCCTCAGAATCCTCTGCAAACCTCAACATTTGGCAAAAAAATACTTTTGCCTCACATTTTGGTGATGGAAAGTTCTGGAATCAGAGGGAAGCCACAAACTTCCTTCCACCCAGCATTCCCCCATGTCTTGTGATAAAAATGGAACCTCACTTGTGTGGGTAGGCCTAGTGCCCGCAACAGGAAATTCCCCAAAATGCAACATTGACACATCAAAATTATCTATTACAAAAATACCTGTTTTTGCAAGAGAGGCACCTAAGTTGTTGGTCCTGAGCACGGCGGTCATCTAGGGACGAATACCAAGCCCAGACATTTTTTAAAGATAGACACCCGATGGAATCCAGCAAGGTGTGGCTTGCATGAATCTCCCAACATTTTCTTACCCAGAATCCCCTACAAACCTTACATTTAGCTTAAAGAAAGCACATTTTCCTCACATTTCTGTGTAGGATCAATGCACCAGCACAAATGTCCTACCACCCAGCATTCCCCTCATCTCCAGATAAAAATGATACCTCACATGTGTGTTTTTCCGGGTGTGGTAGCTTCTGAAACAGCCGGCCACACACAGACAAGGCTTAGAAGGACAATTGGGACAGTACATTGAGTCTCCCTCCGGATACTTCTTCAGGGACAGACTCTACATTTCTTAGCAGGAAAGTCATTTTTATGCGCCGGAGGAATATGATCAGGAAAGTGGCAATCTTTCAATCTAGCCAGATCCTTCCCTAGGAACATTTGCTTGTTCCTCTACAACAGGGCCCTCTATCACAGACTCCTGAAACTTAACAAATGTCATCTTTGACTCAGGAGAACAATCCTTGAACACAACAAAAGCATTAAACGTTGCTAAATGGAAGAGATGTAAAGCCAACATCTTATACAAATTGTAAGCCTTACGAACAGCAGTGTAAGGTTCCAGTCTACTCTATCTACACTACCCATGTGCTGATTGTAGTCTAAAATGCACGCAGGTTTGCGCACTTCAGTAACCTGACCCCAAACAGTCACAGGTGAAGTACATTCATCATGTATGGTAGTCAGTATGTAGACATCCCTCCTGTCTGCAAATTTCACAGCTAGCAGCTCATCATTACACAAGGCATTGCACTGTCCCCTCTCAAGATTTTTTACTTGCAAGCTCCCTTGGATAGCCTTTATGGTTAGAGCAGATTGTGCCACAAGCAACAATGTCCACTTTGAACAATTCCCTGAACAATTGTGCACCAGCGTAGATGTTCTCTAGGTTCAAATGGAGACCTTTGTTAAATAGACGTCTACCAAGTTCCCACACAATTTTCTCAATAACTTCAAAAGTGGAAGGACAACCCAGGTGCCAATATGGTAATCCCTACCAGTGTAGACCCGGAAATTATAGATATATCCTGTACTACTCTCATACAGCATATACATCGTAATCCCATAACGTACCCGCTTGCTAGGAATGTACTGCCTAAAAACGGCCGTTGAACAAGACCAAAGACTCGTCCACAGCTATTTCTTTCCCTGGAACATACATATCTGAAAATCGGTCTACAAAGTGATCAAGAACAGGCTGAATCTTAAAAAGATAGTCACAATCAGGGTAATCTTGTGGCAAAGCTAAAGCATTATCAACAAAATACAGCATCTGAAGAAGAAGCAAATACTGATTACGACTCATGGTTGCAGGAAATATAGCCATTGCCATCAAGGGAAAAGTAGATCAATATGAAGACAGTGACGGCTTCCTTATCAGCCCCATCAAAAATGGTAAACACAAAAACTTCTTCAACTCTTCCAGATTTGTGGGAATCCACTGGGTAGCTCTAGAGTGTGGCCCAAGTCTGGCACTGTTGTCTCTCAAATACTGTTCAGCATACAAATTAGTCTGATCAACAATCTCTTCCAAAAATACATCATCCATAAACAACAGAAAGAAATTGATAGGCACAAAGTTTTCTGAATTCACTCTACAACTTTGGAGACCAGTAAAGGCAGGCAACACTGGCTGCTCCATATTTTGGGCAACCCAGAGTTCAGGTCTTCCAATGGGAAGCCTTTCAGCCCCAGGCTGCTCCACTATTGATGCATCAGGTTCCTCCTGTTAAACAGATACTTTATCTGCACTGAGAGTGGCTTTATCATCAGATTATTCCTCTTGGAGAAAACATTCACTGTCAGACTCTTGCACTTCCTCCTCTGCCTCAGATGCAGAGTCAGTTTTATAATCATGGTCAGAAGACGACTGAAAAAGCATACCAATAACCTGCTGAGCAGTCATCCTGTGGCTACCCATGATCCTTCCTAATAAATGTATCTTGACAAATACGCCAACAACAACCAACACTGTGTAAAATAAGTAATAAACAAAGTGTGGCTTTATCAAAAAACACCTGTATACTCAAAAACAATACCACTCACTTGCCTGAGACAGACAGACTCAACAACATCTACTCTGGACAGACACTGCAAGCACCAATGATACCCACTACAAAAGGAAAAACAAAATAAAATTACACATAAGACAACACAAATATCATTGTGCACAAATCTAAGGCCAATTTCACACACAATGAAACATGAACTAAATATCCGGCCTTTAGTACACCATTTACAAAAAAGTCATTCCTGCATGGCTGTGATATACATTTGGAGTAAATAGTCCAAAGAAAGGTTTTCTTACTAAATACATGCAACTACACAAACTGCAGGTATTTCACAGCCAAAACCGCAAGGAGTCACAACAAAGGATTCAAAAGCTTTGGCTTAGAACAAAAAGGAGTAATAGAACATTATGATCACAAATAAAAATACTTCGCCAGTCGATAAACACCCTGCCAACAAACATTTACAAATTTTCCCTGGTGTCTAGTGGTTCTGCCCGCCCCATTGGGGCAGATGGGCCTAACATAAAGACGCCGATCTGTCCCCAACAGGACACAAACGGCCAAATGAATGCCCCCCCAAAGGGGAGCGACTCTTGCCCAAGGAGCCAACACTGAAGCAAAAAACATGCACACTCACAATACTCCCTGGTGCCTTTCTGCACCCCTTAGGGGCAGATGGGCCTAATATAAACAGGCCGATCAGCTCCTAAAGGGTGCATAAATGGCCAAAAATAATGTCCCCTACTAAGGGAAGCAAACCTTGCCCAAGGGGCCACCCCAAAGCAATAATAGCATACACATACTATAATCCCTCATGCCCAGTGGTTTCTGTCCCTCTTGGGGGCAGATGGGCCTCACAAAAATAGGCCAATCTGCCATCCCAGGGGGTCAGAAAAGGCCAAAAGTAATGTGCTCCAATGGGGGAGCAACCCTTTCCCCAGGGGCTGCCCCCAAATAGCAAAAAACATGGACATGTGCAAGAATACCTGGTGCTTAGTGGTTTCTGCCCCTCGTTGGGGCAAATGGGCCTAATATAAATAGGTCAGTCTGCCCCAAGAGGGAGCTGAAATAGGCTAAAAGAATGCCCCTCCCCTTCAGAGGAGCAACCCTTGCCCAAGGGGCCACCCCGCTAAACAAAAAAACACACAAAAAACATTATCCCTGGTACCTAGTGATTTCTGCCCCCCTTGTGGGCAGATGGATCTCACAAAAATAGGCTGATCTACCCCCACGGTGGCAGAAATGGGCAAATGTAATTTACTCCCATGGGGGAGCAACCCTTGCCCAAGGGGCTGCCCCCAAAAAGCAAAAAACATGTACCAATGCAATACTCCCTGGCGTCTAGTGGTTTCTGCCCCCCTTGGGGGCAGATGGGCCCAAGAAAAAAATGGCCAAAATAAATGCCCCCTACAGGGGTCGCTCCCTACAAAATGCAAAAAAAATATTTTTACTGCTAACTAGCGGGTTCTTGGCTTCGTTCCCCTTTGGGGGCAGATGGGGCTAAGACAAGGCTGAGCTGCCCCCAAGGGTGACAGAAATTTCCAAAATATATGCCCCCTATAGGGAACAACCTTTGCCCAACGGGTCGCTCCCTGAAAAATGCCAATATTTTTTAAATATCCTGGTGTTTAGTGGTTTCTACCCCACTTGGAGGCAGATCAGCCTGAACAAATAGCTCATCTGTCCCCAAGGGGGGCATAAACAGCCAAAATATATGTTCCCTACATTTAGAAACCCTTGCCCTAGGGGGTTGCTCCCTGAAAATGCCAATATTTAAAAAATTCCCTGCCATCTAGTGGTTTCTACTTTCCTTGGGGGCAGATCGGCTTATAAAGAATGGCTGATCTGCCCCCAAAGGGGACAGAAACAGCTCAAATATGTGCCCCATAATTGGGAGCAACCCTTGCCCAAGGGGCTGCTCCCCACGCACACAAACAAAATCCCTGTATTACTGCTGCATGATTGCGAAGCCATGAGCGATTGTGCAGCAGTAATACATTTCAAAGAGACACCGAAGGAAAGGAAAAAGCTATTTTTTTTTTCCAGTGCCTCTTTGAAACCCCCTACCCCTCCCAGGAGGTAAAACTCACCTCCTTCTTGATTCGGCGTTGAAAGCCATTTGCGGTGCACGCTGATGTCATCAAATCACCGGGGGGAATAGAGGTTTTGGGGTGGCAGTGGAAGGTCTTCCACTGCCATCTCCAGTGGGGGCCTGTGGGTGGGTGGCCCACAGGGGGAGCGCTAGCAGTCCCCCTGCAGTTCACAGGCAGGATGTAATGGTTACGTCCATGGCACACAAAGGGTTAATTTATTGTCCAGCCATTGTTTTTAGTTAGTTGCTGTGAGCACACCCCTAGTTATTGGAAGATAAATTCTTACAATGAGCGAAGTCAGTCGGTATACTGGGGCTCCTTCTGTGTAACAGGTTATTAATTTAAGACCACTTTGCCATGAAGGGAAAAATGAATGGTGGTTTATTCTTTGGCTTCCCATCTACCCCTCCCAAAGGATAGTGATTGAATGGAGCATAACGTATCCCAACAGTTTTCCCCACAGTGCCCCTGGTTCAGTACTATTTATACAGCTCATGGAGCAGTACTGCACAGACTCTGCCCCCCAGCTGACACTGCTGTGGTCTCTGAAATGCACATGTGTAGTTTAGATGAGAAAAAATAAGCAGTGTAGTTTCTTGTGAAAGAAGAGGCTGCATTTCACTGGATCCAATCCCAGTTGGGTGAATCCTCACCGAGGAACCTTCATCAGGGCCAAACAAAAACCTGTGACCCAAACAAAGTCAATAGAGCAGTCTAGGTCCCAGTGCTGTTACAAACAAAGGCCAAAGTCACTGCCAATGGAGAGAAACAGTCTTGTTCTTGTGCCAAGCCTTGCCAAGACCCTTTGGTTTCTTTTGAGGTGACCAGCAATTGTGACATTTCTAATGACCAAATTATCTTCTTTCTTGATGGAACACTCTGGGTTGTGTTTGTGTATTTTTGGTGGATTCTCAGCCATAACAGGTGTGTCTGGGTACACCACAGTGGCACTATGGTCTCAAGGCCTCACCTAGCAGTACAGCTTATTGTCAGAGGTGCATTTGGCAGATTACAATACGTCTGGCCTTAGCTCCTCAGTCTTCCTTTTTTAGGTAATATCTTTGTACAAAATTACCTACAGGACCCCCTCAACAGTCAGTAAGTTCCTTCCCTCCAATCCTTGAGCACCAATGCATTTCTCGGTTACCACTGCTGTAAGGTCCTGGGTTCTAGTTTCAGACAAATCTTGGCAGTATTATACATATATATATATATATATATATATATATATATATATATATATATATATATATATATATATATATATATATGTATATATATATATATATTTATTTGTAGAAAATTCGTATATTCCTCGGGTTCAATTCTTGGACTGGATTCAGGCAGTCATAGACTTTGTTTCACAGTGGGTAAAATAACGCAATATTGTGTAAAAATATTGAATCACCAAAATAATGCCCAAAAAATATAATTTACCAAAATATCACCACCCTATACACAAACCAGAAATACAAAAATATTTGTAACTAAAATATTAGGGTGTGGCTTGGCAGCCAAAAAATGGGGCCACGAGCTGAGAGACCTCCACACTGCCAAAGCCATCTTTAACAATCCAGTCCCATCCACTCTCAAAATCCTATGGATTCTCAAATGCAAGATTGAGAGATCCTCAACAATGTCATTGCAGCTGGGAAAGAGGTTGCCGGTAGTGCGCAGAGGGAGAGAGGTGGCCAGGGCTGGGGTTGGCAGAGACTGAGGTGCATGGGTGTGGACCCAGGGTACCATGACTTGGCCTCCCAGACTGTGGCTTCAGCTCATGAATGGTTTGAAGGGCAGTTCCTCTGTGTGAGATTGGAACAGGCCATTTGGGATTGGGCATGTGGAGTACCATCAGAGCTGAAGAGGAACCACACAGACAAGCACAAGAGAAGATGTCAAGGCCGTGTGGTGTGAACAGGCCACTCCTGCATGCAGTGGCTATCTCCCAGGCAGAGATTTATGAGGCTAACGGGGACCAACCACAGTCCCGTGAGGTGTTGTGATAGAGCTGGTGGTGGACCAGGGAGGTGCGCCGTCCCTCACAGATTGATTTGGGTACCACCGAGGCCTACAGCCATTTAAACTGGCTTCTGGAACAACTGGGAGACAAACCGGCTGGGGCGGTTGGAATTCGAGTGGCAGCAAGATAGTGGCCCCGGGCTTAGAGTGGAACCTGTGGCCTGGATGGGCTGTTTCCATACAAGCCACCAGGCCTGGACGAGGGTACCTGGAGATGACCCAGTCTTTGTTGAGAAGGCCTAAGTCAAGCGATCAGGCAAACAAGGCCTAGCGGGTTGCTCACAGGAGCCCAAGGATTGTCTCTCAAACCTGAACTTTTGGGGGCCCCAACTGGACACTGGGAAATCCTTATAAGCTGATAAATACCCCCTGAGAGACAAGACCCTTAAAAATGGAAGAACAGTGAGTTGGGAGTCTTTTCTTCAAGTGCTGACTGGGACATAGGGGGAGGAGTCAGACCCCGAACCAACAGAGATCCTTGGAGAAGAACCTGGTGGGAGATGGTGCCCCAAGCACAGGAGTTTGGAGTGGTGAAGTGGACCACCGCATCACCATTGTAAAAGATAATTCAATGGGTACCTCCAGTCAAGGGAAAATAGATACATTTATCAGGTCCGCCGCAGCTGCATTCAGACTAGGTTGATTATTGGAGATGGAATGTTTTAATGACCTTATCACCCAAACTACAATTTTTCAGGTGATTAAAGACTCCCACAGAGGCTTCAATGAACAAATAGAAGGAAGGAGTACATAACTGTCACTCCTCCAACAATACCTGCCTAATCTCTCCTCATGCAAATCAGAAGACGTTCAATGGATTTCTGCCACTGAGTAAGACATAATCGCTGTGATCAAAGAACTCAAACATCTGCAACTGCTGACAGAGACTCTAGAAAGAGTGGCAGAAGACATGTGGGGTAGATTTTTTCATAATAACCAGTGGCTCATGGGCCTACTGGAGGACTCAGAGGGCTGGAAACCTGAAGCATTCCTCAGTGAGTGGTTCAAATCCTGGATGAAGCCGCTGGACCCGTCAACCTAATTCATTCTAGAGAGGGCCCACATGGTGCTGACTCCTAGACCCAATCCTGACCCTCCCCACACCATCACATCATCAAGTTGCTGAACTTTGCTTACAAAGATGCCATTCTCAGGCAGGTTAGGAAACAAGCAGATCTGCATTGTGCTATGGCAATAGTGATGCACTTCCTGGAATACACCACTGAAGTGCAAACTCAATGTAAATCATTTTTGAGAGTAGAACAGAAGTTTTGCACTTTCCAACTGCAATACATGTTCCTGTAGCTAGCACGCCTAAAACTCCTTTTCCAAGGTATGTCCTCCTTTTTTCAAATCCTGGAATCAGCCTGGGACTGGCTCAAGGAAAGAAAACAACTCTGTGACATATCACTTGGGGGGAGCCAGTGAGTGGATCTTGTACACTTGAAAGGGCCTCAAAGATGCACAATAAGAACCCTCATGGCTCCAGGGTACAGGGGTGCCGAATCTCAAAAGGGGTTTTGTACATTGCAAAGTGCTGTTTGCACGTCGCAAACAGCTAAATTCGCTGTTTGCGACGTGCAAACTGTTTGCTACATCTGGCCCCAAGACTGAACTTGATCTGCCACTCATGGCTGAAGAACTTCTCTCAGTGCCACAGAGTATGCTCCCCAGGAAAGTACTGGGCCCCAACGGTAACCCACTGGAATTCTACCGAAAGTTTGCTGTGGTGCTCCCACAGATACTGGAGATATTTAATGAGGCCCTCCAAATGGGAACTCTCCCCCCTCAACTTATGTGACGCCATAGTAATGGTGCTCCTCAAACCAAATAATTCCCTAACAGATTGCGCTTCAACAGGCTGATCTCTCTACTTAGTATTGAAATTAAAATCTACACAAAAGCTCTCACACTATGGTTAGGGAAGGTGATCCATTCCCAAATTAACAAAGATCAGAAAGACTTCATGGCAGGGCGAGGAACACAGACCTACATCCGAAGGATCTACAACATACTAGCTTGAGCACACAACATACCTAATCACACATTAATAGTCAATTAGATTTTGAAAATGCCTTCAATTCTCTTGAATGGCTCTACTTGCATGCTGTCTTAGAGCATATGAACTTTGGCGCTTATTTCTGCAACAGCTTCCAACATCTATATAGCGATCCATGGGCGAGGGCTAAAGGAGTGATATCCTGGAAGTTCCAAATTCGGAGGGGCAACACACAGGTGTGCCACCTGTCTCCATAACTCTTTGCTCTTGTGGAGGAACCACTGGTTGATTAGATTTGGCGTGATGCCCAAATATGGGGTTTGAGATGGGCTGAAAACTATGAAGATCGCATCTCCCTTTACACAGACAACATCTTCATTTTCATGCAAGAACCAGAAACCTCAGTCCCCAGACTGATACACATGTTACAGACTTATGGTGGGGCAGCAGGCTTCCAGGTGAATTGAGCACAAAAATACATTTAAAAAGTCAGCCTCAACAATGCAAAAATAAAAAAATAAAAAAAGTAAATTCACCAAGTTATTTCAGAGTCCTAGGAAACCATTAAAAATATATCAACAACCAAATGAAAAATGTTTCTGGAAAAAAGATAAATGAAGGGAAACTAAAAAATAAACTTGATTGAAATGTAAATAAAATAACTTTGAATAAAACACAGCCAAAAAAAAGAGAATGCTTCCCCTCTGACCAATAAAAACTGTAAAAAACACAACATACACATCCTCACAGAATAAACAACCCAAAAAGGGGGAGGGTGATGCCTGGTAAGATGACTGAATAGACGTGCTTGGGCCGAGCTCTGATCCTGCTAAAGTAATCCTACATAATCCTACCTAGTCAGGTGGGTCCACTTAGCCCATCGGCCATCGCTGCAATGTCTGAGAAAGAGAGAGATGATTCAGGCAGTGGGGTAGTCGTCCAAAGCGAGATTAGAGACAGAGACTGCCTGGCCTGACTTCAAAATGGTGCAGCCTGTTTCTTGAATGAAAATTGCCGGGGACCGTGGTGGGAGGGGCACACTGCTTATGACCCGGAAGGTAGTGGCCCAGTTCATGGACGCGTTCTGCGATGGTGAGTGGCTGTGGGGCAGGGGCTGGTCAGCCGAGATCTGTGCAGAAGCAGCACCGGACGCCCCCCCCAGCAGAGGAGGGGATTTGTGAACGATCCACTGTGGGGCCCCCGCTATAATAATACAATGTTGAGGAGGGAACAGCCACCTGGGGACCAGGGAACTGGAGTGGTCCGAGAATGCAAATGCTGGAGCCTGACTGGGCTAGTGGATCCTCCAGGGGCCTCTCCACTAGACACCACTGCGGCAGGAGGGGAAAGCAGGAGCCTCACTGGGGTTTTCCTCGCTGGATGGAGAGCTCTGCACCGATGGCCTGAGGTCTGAACAACAGCGGGATCTTGCTCGTGGAGCTTAAGAAAGGATGACAAAAAGACAATGAGGTTAGTGACTTTGGTGGTGGCAGGTCGACTATATGGGGACGACACTTGTAAACCCAGTAGAGGTGCAGACTTATTGTTAGGGCCATATAGCACAGTCGAGGCTCTGGCCACGATGAGGGAGGAAAACACACAGTGAGACACATTGTTCAGCCTCTGTGAACCAAAGAGGAGAATTGGCTCTTGTGCATGGGCGACCTTGTGCCAGAGATTGTGTGAGAGTGCAGTACGAAAATGTCATAGCCCAGTTTGCCAACCATGCGAAAACTACAGTAAGACTGCGGGAGTTGTTCCCGCAAGTGGGGATGGGGAAGGATAAACCATAGAGAGGGGCGCAGACAAACAAAATTGCACAGTATACTGTTGCTGACCATGGAGTGGGCGACCAGGAGAGTGGGAGCCAGTGCAGTCCCGATCAACGAATGCAGACACAAGATACACACGAAATACTGGAGGCCAAACGAGGAACTGGTGTAGCACTTGAAAATAAAATGAACACTCTGGAAATGGGCATTAATCATCTACAACTTGAACTAGATAAAGTTGCGGAGAGAGTCACATCCACTGAGAGGGAGGTTGTTGTGCTCAGGGAAAAGGTACAGACATTTCAGGGTATGGTGGCACTGCTCCAGATTAAGGTGACTCAAATAGAAATACGTGTTGAGGACGCAGAAGGCTGATCTAGAAGAAATTATTTACGAATTATTGGATTCCCAGAGAAGGTGAAGGGCCCATCGGCCAAATTATTTCTAGCGGACTGGATAACAAAGGCACTGAGCCCGATCTGATTGTCGAGCTTTTTATCAATTGAGAGGGCACACCGGACTCTAGCTCCTGCCCGCCATCCAGGAATGCCCTGTGGGCCATTGTAGCACAAATATTCAACAATAGAGACAGAGATGCAATTCTCCAACATTTCCAGGCGCATGGCCCTCCCTGTTTTGAGGACAAACAAATTCACATTTACCCAGATTAGACGGAAAAAAATCAGGACCTCCATAATAGTTTCCTGGGGGCCAAACGTAGGTTGCAGGAGCACGACATCAGATACAGACTGGTGTTCCCGGCCAGACTTAGGGTGCAAAATGATGCCAAGGTTCCCTGGTGAAGCAATGGAATGAATGTATACAGTGGGTCTGAAACAAGCTTCTCACAGCCAGGAATGGAACAGAAGACAAAGGAAAGACAAAGGAAAGAATGACAATGACCCCCTTGTCAGGGGGCACCGTCACCAAACCTGGACCTTAATTCAGAGAATCGACCTACATGGTGAATACTGGTCGCTGAGGATGGCACTCTCAGATGGGAGCCTGGCCCCCTGGAGACCAGCAACTCTTTTTCACTGCTGGGTTTGGTGCAAGACCCCCAGGACAAGGAGAGACTGGTGATGGATGGTCAGGGATAGTTGAAGGCTGGAGTTTGGAGTAGGACCACCTGTGGCGAGGGTCAGGTGAATGGGAGAAGATGAAGAGTACTGCGACGGGTAAACAACTGTGTTCTACAAATAGGGACACACCCAGAGGCATGTCATGAGGGTTGACCTGCCGGACAGATCTGAGTAAATATAGCAGGATACTCCGGTCGCCTCGCCTGAATAGCATTCGCCCTCCAGTGGGGACTCATGCTGGTTGGACTGTATATACAACAGTTACTAATGTGAATTCAGTTTAGATTTAAGGGTAGAGGGCAGGGAAAAAGTGGGGTGGGGTTTGCAGTCCTTTCGCTTATAATTGAGCTAGGAGGGATGGGCTGCCACAGCCTAAGGGTGGGATGGGTGAAGTTATGTTTTGTGTTTACAGGAGGAGAAACGGTTTCCCTTGTTGGGAGTATTTGGTTGGGGTGGGTTCAGTGGGGAGGGACTTCAATGCTGAAGAACTTTGAATATTTTTGGCATTCGATGTGTAATTATACTTCTGACACTGAAACATGAAGGGGACGTGGACTGATTATAAAATCATTACATGGAATGTACATGACCTAAATAATTATGTCAAACAAAACCGGATTTATACCTAATTGAAGAGGTACAGGGTGTTGATTGCATTTCTCCAAGAAACTCATCTGTGGGAGGACTGTATTAAGTATGTAAAGAGTAGATGGCAAGGGCAAATGTATACTACCTCCTATTCGGGCTATGCTTGAGGTGCTGTAATTTGGGTGGCCCCTGCTGTCCCATTCAAGCCTCGTAGAACATATATTGATGTTGAAGGTCGTTATGTGGTGGTAGAAGGAACACTTGATGCCGTTTCTGTCAGTCTATTGAATGTGTATGTGCCGAATTCAATTGATGGGAGCTTTCTCAAGATCATGCTGGGGAGAGCCACCCCTCCCCTGTCACTGGGATCATAATGGTTGGGGACTTCAACTGTGTTCTGGATGGTAGCAGGTGCAGAGTGGTTTAGACTTGATAGACATCTGGAGGAGACAAAACCCGACAGCTCACACTCATTCATGTTATTCCCTAGTGACAGAAACTTATATTCACTTGGACTATATGTGGGTACATGCACCAGAATTACAGAAAATCATTGATGTCCAGTACCTGGCCCATTATTTATCTGACCACTCCCCATTGCTTATTACATACTCACTGTCAAGCCTGCCCCCCCAGATCCCACTGTGGTGACTGAACACCAAAACACTTACGGACCCAATATTTAGAGATCATATTGCACAGAGCGTAACAAATTATTTGAAGCTCAACTGGGGGTCCACTAATAGATGGGCCACAGAGTGGGAAGATTTGAAGGTAGTGGTGTGAAGACCCTGTATCTCAGTGACACAGGGAATACGTTGCATGCTAGAAGAGGACCTCTCCACACGGGAAAAGAAGTTATTAACACTTGAGCAGTCCCTCACTACAGTGAGGGCATTTGTAACCCAATGGAACACCCAGCGACAGAAAGTAGGGGAGTTGTGGGACAGACTAGATAAGTACGTTTGATCTGTTAATCATAGGCAGTGGTGCTTAGAGGGTGATAAGAGGGTGATAAATCCGGACACCTCCTAGCGCCTCTTAAAAAAGTAGAGAATCAGTCTCCCCCGATCTTGGAGATCCATGAATGGAATACTAGTACACACATAACAGCCGATTAATGATGCCTTTGCAACACATCTGGGAAGGGTCTACGTAGAGCCACGAAAGGCTTTAGATGACAAGGGGATAAAGACATATTTAAGGGGGATTACTCTCCAAGCCGCAAGATCCTGGCAGTCTCGTTAACTAAAATGGAGCTCCTACAGGTGGTGAAGGCTCTCAAATGGGCTAAATCCCCTTGAGCCTATGGCCTCCTGTCAGAATTTTATCAACAATACCCAGACGTGCTAGTAGATACATTACTCGAAGTTTAAATAGAGGCCCTTAATCTTGGGAACTTGCCACAATCCATGAAGGAGGCTCTTATTGTGGTGATCCCAAAGCCTGACAAAGATCCTACCGAAGAGGGCTCCTATAGGCCTATATCCATGCTGAATGTATACCTCAAGCTACTCAACCATGTATTGGCAGCTAGATTGCTGCAGTTTCTCCCACAATTAATACATGAGGACCAGTTGAGATTTATACTGCATAGAAACACCCTCTGCAATAACCGTTGGCCTTTCTTGACATACAACAGGCGTTTGATGCAGTCCGATGGGACTATATTTGGTTGGTGCTGGGCAGGGGGGGCTTGGGCCCGCAAGATTGTAAATTGATAAAACTGCTGTACACAGGACCACAGGCCAGAATACACACAGGGCATACAATCTCGGCTCCAATGTGTTGCCCGGCAAGGTTGTCCCTTCTCACCTCTGGTCTTTGCCCTGTCTATGAAGCCCATGGCATATCATATGAAACAGGTGCTTGAGGGGTGGGATAGACAAGTGGGTTCAACGGAGCACATCATCTCTCTTTATGCAGATGATGCGTTGCTATATCTGCAGAGACTGGACGTATTGGTCCCATTGGTGTGGACAGAGCTGGCAGCGTTCCCGACAGTCTCTGAGCTCTGGTTGAATAAATCAAAATCTCTCCTATTCCCGTTAGGAGGGCTGACTGGATCCCAGCTGTGGTGACTCCCACAGGTTCAGCTACTCTGGACGATAGACAAAGTACGATCCCTTGGAATTTACGCTATTCTAGAGGATAACACATGCTATGACCTGAACATGGAACAGGTACTAGGGGGGTTGAGTCAATCCATACATTTCTGGAACATACTGAAATTATCTTTGACGGGTATAGCCCTAATTAAAATGGTGATGTTGCTGAGATGCCTCAACGTCGTACAGGGCGCTTTTTATGAGATGCCGAGAAAAACTTTCTGACAATTAGATTCGCTCCTGGTGGTACTATTGTGAAACAGTGGAAGATGCAGGGTAGGACTTGCCACAATGCGTAGGGAGTGGGAGCAGGGGGGCTTAGAGGTCCCAGATCTAAAATTATATTACCTAGTATCGCAACACCAGAATGCAATATACTGGTTAGATACAGACCCTAGTTGGAAACCATCCCTATTGATTGGCACAAATGCAGAACAATCACTGAGGGCGCTTCTGATGAAGGAGAGGGCATTCCATGCACCAATCCACACCTAATCCTTTTATAGGCCAAATTATGGGAAAGGACGGTGCAAACAGTGTTAAAGAGAGCACCTTATGAGCCTGATCTGGATATTTGGATCATACCCCTCGTTGCGCAGATAAAATCAATGACAGTTTAGAAGTGGCAGGAGGGAGGTTGTTTAACATTATCTGATTTATATCCAGATCAAGATTTATAACGCTTCATTACGCAATAGAAACCTTTGCCCTGAGCACTAGGCGGTTCCTCTAGTATGCTAAGATTGCTGCCATGGCAAGACAGATGTGGCCGACGTTCCTGGAAGCCCCGGATCCTAATCATACGCTACTCTGCATGCTGTTGATGGCAGGGGGACACATGATAGTGTCTCATTTGTATCATGCACTACAAGCAGACAGAGGAGTTAAACCACTGAAAGTAGAGGAGAAATGGGTAGCGCTTAGTGATGAACCCCTTTCCCCCGATGATTGGTCCCAAATACATGCGGAGGTCCAAAGAGTGTCAGTCTGTGCAAGATCCAAGCAAATACAACACAATGTCATTCACATGATTTACCTATCTCCCAAAAGACTCCCGCAATTTACCCAGCCCATGTTCCCAGGTGTCCCAAATGCCTAGCCCAGGAAGCCAATTTTCTGCATCTGATTTGGCAATACCCAGTGATACAGAAGTATTGGTGTGAAGTAGTGGTGCTGCTTACTAGAGTCACTGTGTATGATATCCCCCTGACCATAAATAGTTGCCTTCTGGGTTTACTGCCTGGAGACCAGAAGCTTAGCAGGCGTTTTGCAGTTCTGGGTCTCACAGTGGCTAAGCAAAGAATAGCAATACATTGGATGAGTAGCCGGTCCCCAGCCAGGAAGGGTTGGGAGAGAGACCTGCGGGAGTGGATGAATGTGGAGGAGGACCACATGAGACAGACAAGAAATGATGATAAATTACCTGTGGTGTTTCTCACATGGGGACTGATGATGCAGGAACTGCTGGGCTCAGATCTTGATAGGCAAACAGTACCAACGAGCATGCAGATCCCTCATGTACAGGATGAGCAGGAAGAATTCGACCTAGGACGAACCTCATTGCCCACGCACAAACTAGACTAACAAATTTGCTAGACTTCGTGTGTTTAAACAGCAATCTATTGGTGAAATGTTTCATAGGTGAATGGTTCTGGCATGGGGGTTTCTTGATGGGTAGGGGTTACGGGCTTTGTTGGGTTATTTGTTGATCCTTTGTAATGCTGCAGCAAACAGCATTCAAAATGTAAAAGTAATGTTTGCTTATAGATAAAAAAACTTAATAAACAAATTTAAAATTAATAAACAACCCAAAAACAATACAGACAATACAAAACATTTAAAAACTATACTCGCATCATAAGCATACATACACTTCAAATATTATACTACTGTCTACCATACTTCACTACATAACTAGAAAACAGAACCTAATGCAAAGCTATACTGCCAAAATAAACTAACAAACTGCCCTACACTAACTATCCCTAGCCACATGTCCCTTGCCCCACAACCCCACATAACAACTTAAAACTAGATTTACCTTATCTGTAGACTAGTAGCAGGGAACCATGACTGTGAGGACCTGAAAATGCCTGAAAATAAAGTTAATAGAGTATAAAAATACAGATGGAGGTACAAAATAGCTTCTAGATGAAAATTTAAATTAAAAGACTAATGGCCTCATTATGAGTTTGGGGTTCCAATGCCCCCACCCTATTACAATGTTCCCACTGGTCTGACTGGCAGAAACATTACAATAGAGCATTCCTGCCAGTCAGACCAGCAGAAACAGTGCTACAGGATAGCACAGGGCTCCATTAAAGGACCCAAGTGCTATCTCGTAGCACAGAGGGGATCAACCAACAAAGCAAAGCAAAGCAGACAGTGCACTTTCTGAGGGTGTTGGGCAGGGGTGTTCCTATACTGCCCATGCCATGGACATGTGCAGTCCAGGGGTCCCCCTGTGGCCCCTTGCACTTGTTCTCTGACAGCCTTTTCATGGTGGGAAACCACCATAAAAAGGCTGGTGGAAAACAAAGTTGTAATCAGCCAGGTGATGCTGAGTTCAACACGGCACTGGCTGACTACAAACAAGACTGCTGTCAGCCCATCAGGAACAATATAAAGGCTGGCGGGGAACAAAGTTGTAATCAGCCAGGCGGCGCTGAGTTCAGGGCCACCTTGGCTGACTACAAGAAGGACTGCCGTCAGCCCATCGGGAACAATGTTCCTGGCGAGGATGCCGGTCCCCTGGCAAGTCCTCCTGCCAAGGCCATAATTAGGCGGTCGGACCACCTGGAGTGCGGCGGTCTGACTGTCATCCCGAGTGTGGCGGTCCTCGGACCTCACACTTGTAAAGAAGCCCAAAGTAATATTTGAAATATAATTATGAACTATAATTATAAAAATAAACTGTATGCATTAAAAATGCTTGTAAAAGTATTTAAAAAGTGGGAAATGTAATAAAACATCAAAAATTATTTGCAAAATATGTCTTAAACAATACTATAAAATTAAAATAATAAATCAATAGTACTAATAAATATATAAAAAAGTTACATCCTACTACAATTTTTTAAACTAATAATGTCTATGTAAAAATATAAATTATTTGAGACAAGATGTAACAAGGTGGCCTATATAATTATGTATAACGAGATACATTGAATGCATTATTATTACCATTAGAAAATAAATACACAAAATATTTGTAGAACAAAACTTTGTGAAACAATGTTTTTCCTGGTGTTTGAAAAATAAAGACACATGTAAAAAGCATGTTAAAAAATTACATATGTAAAAACAAAATATACGTTACACTATCTATAAAAGTGGTTTATTGAAATGTGAACAAATTAAAGCACTACAAAAGACACAAAAACTCAACAAACTGGATAACTGATGTACATATAGGCCCTCATTACAACATTGGCGGTAAATGCCGCTTACCGCCGTGCTGAAGACCGCCAACACACCGCCGCGGCCGCGGAATTCCGCCTCAGGTATTACTACCCACAGATCCGAATCCGCCAAAATCTAGATACCCACACAAGTCCGCCACACCAAAGGTCAGTGATAAACTGGCGATACCAAAACCTCCACTGCCACACCAAAAGGGATATGCCCACACTATTACGACCCACGAATCCACGCGGCGCTCTTTCAACCGCGGTATTCCATTGGCGGTACACACCGCCGCGCTCAAAATACACACACATCTACAAAACACAACCACATTGGACAATTCCAAATACACACACCTGATACACATACACACACCACACCCACACACCCAATACAATATAAAACACACACCCACATTACCCACAAACCCTTACTACCCAAAATTCTGACGAAGGCCGAAGAGACAGCACAGCAAAGACAACACCAGCATACAGAGGCACACAACACTATCACACATACACATCCATGCACAAAACACCACACACCCCTAAACATCACCCCACACATCACAACACACACCACCTCACACATCACCCATACCACCCCATGGCACCACAAAGACACCCCAGGTTTTCTGAGGAGGAGCTCAGGGTCATGGTGGAGGAAATCATCTGGGTAGAGCCACAGCTATCCGGATCACAGGTGCAGCACACCACCATAGCTAGGAAGATGGAGCTATGGCGCAGAATCGTGGACAGGGTCAAAGCAGTGGGACAGCACCCAAGAACACGGGATGACATCAGGAAGAGGTGGAACGACCTACGGGGGAAGGTGCATTCCGTGGTCTCAAGACACCACATTGTGGTTCAGAGGACTGGCGGCGGACCCCCACCCCCTCCCCCACAACTAACAACATGGGAGGAGCAGGTCTTGGCTACACTGCATCCTGAGGGCCTCACAGGAGTAGCAGGAGGAATGGACTCTGGTAAGTCAAATTGTAACTATTACATCCCCCACACTACCTGCATGCTATCACATACCCCCACCCTTGCCCTCACCCCATCACTCCAACTCCTCACAGATGTCCCAATATCACAAACCACACATCCCAACACCAAGCTCTGCATGCAACAACAAAGCATGGACACCCATCACCAATGCATGGCCACTACACATACCCACACAGACCCCTAAACAATTAGCACACAAGGTCCGACACAGGAATGGAAGCACTGGGGTACAGGGTCACCCACTCATTGCACACCATGGCACACACAGATGCAATAATCCTGCCTTTACACCCCTGCAGGACCCCTACCCAACGTCACCGGACAGGAGGTTCCAGACATGTCCACCCCCCGCAGAAGAGGCCCACAGTGATGACAGCAACTCTGTCCAACAGGATCTAGATGACCAGCCCGGCCCATCTGGGACCTCGGGACAGTCGGTTCCCCTCACACTGGCACAGGCCACCACAGAGCCTCCCCCCTCAGGAAACACCAGCACAGCACCCACCCAGCGGGACCATACCTCTGTCCCCAGGACACGTCAAGCAGCAGTGTGTCCACCACTACAGGGAACCCAGGCTAACCCACCACCCCAAGAACAGCAGGGCCCTGGGGGCAGTGGTAGTGGGCACACGGTTCAGGGTACAGAGGCCCAGGAAAACAGGGGAACTGTGAGGGCTGCTGTGCGACAGGGGGAGGACAGGCCCAGGGAACCCACTCTCCATGAGGCCCTCTCCAACATCATGGGAGCCTACCATCATTCCCAGGAGACGATGGCAACGGTACTGGACAAGTTTCAGGAGACTCAGCGGCTGCAGGAGGAACAGTATTTGGGGTTCAGGGAGGAACTCAAATCCATCAATACCACCCTGGGCACCATTGTAGGGGTGCTGAAGGAACTCGTGAACACCAGGAGGGACACTGTGGCACAACAAGGGGCCCCTGACACTAGCCTGGATGATGAACTGCCCACCACCTCTGCCGGCGCTAGTGGACAGGAGTCACCGCCACAGGACAATGACACCAGCACCCCACCCCCTGCAGATGGAGAACCACCCCGCAAGCGGTCCCTGAGATCCAGGACAAAGACAGAGAACAATGCCAAGACCCCGCCAAGAAATGAGACCACCCTGATTGACATGATTCTGTCCCACTTTGTCACCCTGTCCATCCTTCAACTGCCCCAGCTCCACTTCCTATGCCCCTTTGGACAATGCACCTGTGAGACTAATAGACTGGACTCTGCCATGGACATTCCTCCACCATCACCCCTGACCATTTTACAACACCCTCCACTATTTAGCACTTAAATAAACACCCTTAAATCACAAAACAATCTGGAGTCAGTCTGTGCTTTCTCCAATGTGTATTTGCAATAACTGAGGGAAATAGCAATGCCAATTGTATTGTCAACATACCTATGTCACACAGCTCTAGTCCATGAGGAAACATAGCAAGGGTATCACAGTGGGACCCACATCTGTGAAATCGAAAGGGAAAGTGATAAATCAGGGTCCGTACACTGGGTGAAAGTGACAGACAGATGAGAGGTAGAACAAGTGTATCAGATGTAGGAGGCAGTGATGTCTTCTTACCTGTGTCTCATTGGAAGTATTGATGGATCACAGTGTTTCTGTTGTCTATGTCCTCTTCTTCTGCCTCCTCTTCTTCACTGTCCACAGGCTCCACAGCTGCCACAACACCTCCTTCAGGACCATTTTCCTGCAGAAAAGGCACCTGTCGTCGCAAAGCCAAGTTGTGCAGCATACAGCAGGCCACGATGATCTGGCACACCTTCTTTGGTGAGTAGTAAAGGAGGCACCTGAACCTGTCCTTCAGGAGGCCAAAAGTCCTCTCTATAACCCTCCTAGTTCACCCATGTGCCTCATTGTAGCGTTCCTCTGCCCTTGTCCTGGGATTCCTCACTGGGGTCAGTAGCCATGACAGGTTGGGGTAGCCAGAGTCACCTGCAAATGTCGAGGGACAACTGTTAGACACACACTAACCTGTAGGGACAACCCCAGACCCAGACAACTATTCACACTGTATAGGGTCCATGTCCTCACCGAATAGCCACACACAGTGCCTCTGGAGTTGCCCCATCACATAAGGGATGCTGCTATTCCTCAGAATGTAAGCGTCATGCACTGAGCCAGGAAACTTGGCATTCACATGGGAGATGTACTGGTTGGACAAACACACCATCTGCACATTCATTGAATGGTAACTCTTCCAGTTTCTGTACACCTGTTCACTCCTGCGGGGGGGACCAAGGCCACATGTGTCCCATCAATGGCACCTATGATGTTGGGGATATGTCCCAGAGCATAGAAGTCACCTTTCACTGTAGGCAAATCCTCCACCTGAGGGAACACGATGTAGCTGCACATGTGTTTCAGCAGGGCAGACAACACTCTGGACAACACGTTTGAGAACATAATGGGACATCCCTGAAGCAATGGCCACTGTACTTTGAAAAGACCCACTTGCCAGGAAATGGAGTACTGACAGGACCTGCACTAGAGGGGGGATACATGTGGGATGGCGGCTAGCTGACATCAGGTCTGGCTCCAACTGGGCACACAGTTCCTGGATTGTGGCACGATCAAGTCTGTAGGTCACAATTACATGTCGCTCTTCCATTGTCGACAGGTCCACCAGCGGTCTGTACACCGGAGGATGCCGCCATCTCCTCACCTGCCCCCGCGTCGTGCTCTATCGATGAGAACAGGGAGCAGAGGCTCAGCCAACACTGAGGTACGAAAACACAACTTTATTGCACACATTTGTCAATCCACTATGTGCCTGTCTTAGTGTGTATGCAAGGCCTAGACATGTGTGAGGCATTTAAAAATAATGCCATGTGGCCTCCTGAAATGGTGGCTGCCTGACCTGTAAGGTGGGACAATGGGATATGAGGTAACTGCGCTGGCGTTGTACACTGTTGCGGTAGGCGGTCGAAGACCGTGGCGCAATCCTGCATTGGTTAACATTGGACCCTATGGGTCCCAGGAGCCAATGACGATGTACGCTGCAGGTGACGGTACGCACCGCCACGAACGTGACCGCCATTTTCTGTCTGTTCACTCACTTGATACCTGATCTTGGACAGGAGAGGACCTACACTGCAAGGGCTGCTGTGACCTCAGTCTGGAAGCAACAATGGCTACAGTGTCTGGGGAAAGGGCCCCTGCCTTCACATCGGAGGAGTTGGACAAACTAGTGGATGGGGTCCTCCCCCAGTACACGCTACTTTACGGTCCTCCAGACAAACAGGTGAGTACACTGTGAGCATGCTGTATGGGCAATGCCTGTTTGAAGTGGTGTGGATGGGAGATGGGGGGTGGGATGAGGCGTGCATGAAACGACGGTGCGTGTATGTGCGTCAGGGCCAGGGTGGGAATGTGGGCCAATGACTGTGGCGGTCCGGACGGTTATATTTTTTCCTTTTCCCCTGTACTATTCCTGTAGGTCAGCGCCCACCAGAAGAAGGATATTTGGCGTGCAATGCCCAAGGAAGTCCGGACCCTGGGGGTCCACCACAGACGGAGCACCCACTGCCGTAAAAGATGGGAGGACATTCGCCACTGGAGAAAGAAGACGGCGGAGGCCCAGCTGGGGATGGCCTCCCAGCGTGGGAGGGGTGCCCATCGCACCATGACCCCCCTGATGTTGCGGATCCTCGTGGTGGCGTATCCAGAGTTGGATGTGTGCTTGAGGTCATCACAGCAGCCACAGGGGGTGAGTACACTCTCATTTAGCTGATTCAGCGCGCATGGTAGGTGTCTGTGTGGGGGAGGTGGGCAGTGGGTTACCCTAGGCCAGGTCGAGTTTTGCAGGCAAGGTCCCTTCGTGAGGCAGGCTATGAGGCACCCCACCCCACCAGTGTTAAGAGCCATCTACCCCTAGTCAGGCTCCTGTGACTTCCATGTCTGCAGCAATCGGGCATAGGCCTTGTACCCCATGTCCCTGTGATTAATTAGGTAACTCTAAGTGCATGGCGTAGTGCAGAGGGCTGCTGTGTCTGTGGTGTCCGCCAACGGTAGCGGTATTGCATGTACTGAACATGTCTTTCTACTTTCTTTCCCCCCCTTTTTGTGGTCTCCCTGTTCTTGTGTGCATTAGCATCTTCAGGCGGAGGAGCAGTGCCACTGGAGCAGGAGGGAGCTGCATCCCACATGGCCTTGGAGGGCGAGACTACTGACTCCGAATTCACCAGTGGGACGGAGGGCGAGGGGAGCTCCATGGCAGGGACAGGAGCTGAGACCAGCAACACCAACTCCTCCTCTGATGGGAGCTCCCTTGCGGTGGCGGGCCCCTCTGTGCCCACCGCATCTACAGGTACAGCCACCACCTCCCCTACCAGCACTGCCCTCCCAGCAGCCCCTCAGCGCGTGTCCAGTGGCCGCTCAGCCAGGAGGGTGGGCATCTCCTTCGCCCCAGGCACCTTAGCCCCTGCCCCTGTCAGCCCTGCTGCCCTCAGTGAGGAGGCCATTGACCTCGTCAGATCCCTCACTGTTGGGCAGTCTACCATTCTGAATGCCATCCAGGGTGTAGAGAGGCAGTTGCAACAGACAAATGCCTACCTGGAGGGCATTTATTCTGGTCAGGCAGCCCAACAGTAAGCTTTTCAGACTCTGGCCTCAGCACTGGCGGCAGCCATTGTCCCTGTGTCCAGCCTCCCCCTCCAACTTCCTCCACCCAGACCCAATCCCCAGTACCTCAGCCTATCCCAAGCACACCATCAGACCAGCATGCACACACCTCAACACACAAGGGTAGCTCTGTCAAACATAAGCGCCACACATCCCACAGGCGCTCACAAGAGCATCATACCCATGCAGACATACCAACAGCCACTGCCTCCACTGTGTCCCCCTCCTCCACGTCTCCCTCCTCCCTCCCTGTCACATCTCCACTCACACCTGCATGCACTACATCTTCAGCCACTACGTCCATCACCAGCACGCCCATCACCACACACCGCTCACGTGCACTCACCACCCCCACTACCATTCACACATCCCCTGTGTCCTTCCCAGTGTGTCTGTGAGCCCACCTCCCAAATTACACAAACGCAGTCACACACCTACCCAACAGCCATCCACCTCACAACAGCCTCCAGCCCATGCACCTTCACCCAAAGTCAGCAAACGAACACCTCCTACAACCACTACCTCTTCCTCCACTCCCAAACCCCCTCCATCTACCCATCCCAGTGTGTCTAAAAAACTTCTCCTGTCAAACCTTCACCTCTTCCCTACACCTCCCCCACCCCTTCCGTCCCCTAGGGCCCGCCTCTCCAGGTCTCAACCCAGCACCTCAGCCACCACATCACCAGGAACAGTGGTGCCAGCAGTAACCAGCTTCAGAAGTGCGCCAAGCAGCAGGGCAGCCAGTGTGCCAAGGAGCCAGCCCAAGGACATTCCCCTACCTCAAAAACTAAAGAAGTTGGCCACAGCCCGGAGGGAGAAGGCCAAAACACCTGCCACCAAGGGCTCTCCCAGGACTACAGTTGTGAGTGGCAAGACAGATGCGCCACCATCCAAGGTGGGGAAGGGCCAGAAGAAAGAAAGGGAAGTCGCCGCCAACCTGCACGGTGGACAAGACGGCCACTGGCACCGCCACATGCACCGCCGCCACGGGCACCGCTGCCCAGGACACCGCCGCAAGCAGCACGCTCACTGAGCCACCCACTAGCACCGCTGCCCAGGACACCACCGCCAGCAGCACGCTCACTGAGCCACCCACCAGCACCGCTGCCCAGGACACCGCCGCAAGGAGCATGCTCACTGAGCCACCCACCAGCACCGCTGCCCAATGAGCGCCGCAAGCACCGCCGCTACTGAGGCCGCCGCCAGCACCGCCAGCGGCCATACCACATCCTGTGCCAGTGGCACCACCGCAAACATGGCTGCCATCCCCAGTGGTCAGTCGTACGTGGCTGGCAGTAAGTTCCAGGGGCCTGGACAGCTTCCATGTTGGCCCACCGTCAGTGGAGTATCACATCCACTAACTCAGTCCCTGGCAGGATGAAGAACTCAGGGCACAAATCCCCCTCCAAAACCAGTAGAGAAAGGCATCCATTACCTCAGTCCTTGGTAGGATGAAGCACTCTGGGCACAAAGCCCCCTCCAGAACCAGTGGAGACTGTCATCCACTTGAGAGACTGTGGCTTTGCACTCCCAAGGATAAAGCAGTGGGCAACCCACCCACTGGAGAGACTTGAGAGACTGTGGCTTTGCACTCTCCAGGATGCAGCAGTGGGCAAACCACCCACCGGAGAGACTTGAGAGACTGTGGTTTTGCACTCCCCAGGATAAAGCAGTGGGCAACCCACCCACTGGAGAGACTTGAGAGACTGTGGCTTTGCACTCCCCAGGATAAAGAAGTGGGCAAACCACCCACTGGAGAGACTTGAGAGACTGTGGCTTTGCACTCCCCAGGATACATCAATGGGCATTGGAGCCCCCTCGTGGAGCTGGCGTCGTGCACTCATCCGGCTGAGGTGCCCACCCTTCCCTTCCCCCTGAGGTGCCTGTTGAGTGTGGGCCTTGCCCATGCATTTTGGGCCCAGTGCTCCACTGACAATGTAGGTGCAGTACATGGACTTGAAATCTTGGTGTACATATTTGTTAATAGTGTATATATATTTTTGACTACTGGGTTTTTCCTGATTACAATTGTTCAAATCATTTACTTTTGTCCTTGCGTTCTTCCAGGGGGATAGGAGGGTGTAAATGTAATGTTGCTGCATGTATTTGTGTGCATGTTGTTGTGTGTGAGGGTGAGGGTGAGGGTGGGGGTGTTGCGTGTGTGTGTCACTCTCTTTTCCCTCCCCCCTCCCCTGTGTCGTAGGTGCAGTACTCACCGTGGTGGTCGCCGCCGTCACTCGTGCTCCTGGTAGATGAGCAGGAAGAGAATGGTAGGTAGAATTTGGAGTTCCGGCTCCATGGTGTCCTGGTTCCTCGTGGGGAGTGTAGAGGTGAGCGTTTTCCCTTCCAAGTTCTGTTTCCGCCGTGTTTTTGTTCGCCTTGAATCCACCCCGGAAAAGGTGGCGGATTGGCCTCTCATAATGGTGTGGGCGGTACATTGTTTTCCGCCTGTCTGTTGGCAGTGACCGCCATGCTGTTTGTTTGTACCGCCGTGGCAGTCGGAGTGTTAAAGTGGCTGTCTATGTTGGCGATTTCCACCATGGTCGTGATTCAATTTTTTTTTCCGACGGCCTGTTGGCGGTCTTACCGCCGCTTTACCACCGACCGCCAGGGTTGTAATGAGGGCCATAGTGACTAACCTTACAAAAACTCAGGACTCCGGAACCTCTGATATATCCAAAGTGGCAATGAGGACAATTTTCACATATAACCCTTTTTTTGTCTTTTCCCCTTTTTTGTCCTCTCTAACACCACTCCCAGTGAATGCACCCCAGGGAACCCTCCCACTACAAATAATGGCCTTTTGCTATGCCATTTTGCGATCTGCCATTGGAGGAAGACCTCATAATACAAAGAACTACTGCCCAAAACCACCTGTGCCCATTGATAGTCATAAGGACTATAGGAAGGGGAGAGAAATTTTCATACAAGGTAAATGTACCAAACCAAAAAGAAAATAAAGGGGATGAGCAAAAGAAAGCAATAAAAACTGGGGAGCAAAATAATGCCACATGGGCCCTGAGGAGGAGTCTGTATCTTCTTGATGAGGATCTACCTGCTCAATGCACCTGAAGTTATACATTTGATTATCCCACATGGCCGAAACCCTGAGCTGAACCCTCGCTCCCAACTTTTGCATTTCCCCCATCTTCAGACCCAACTCCCACTGCTGCTGTTCAGTTGCATTGCATATATCTGATGGTGTATGTCAGTGGTTCCCAAACTGTGGTCCGAGGACCCCTGGGGGTCCGCAAATCCTCCTCAGGGGGTCTGCGACTGCTTTGAAAATGTAATACGTAATGTAATGATTTTAACAGATTAGGCGCCCAGCTTTCAGTAATGAATGGTCCCCGGATTCAATAATGATTCAGTGGGGGTCCCTGGGTTCCAGTATTGATAATGTGGGGGTCCACAGAAGTCAAAAGGTTGGGAATCACTGGTGTATGTGAAATACTCCCCTTCCAACTACCCTTGTCTCAAGCCTGAACTCAAGATGTGTTCCTTCATATTGCATGAGAGGGAATTAACCGGGATATTCCTAGGTTTGATTCACCCCACTGACCACTTCCAGGGGTCCTTACATATCCTTTGTACCTCTCTCTCTAGCTCCACCTCTGAATTAACTTTCAGGACCCTCTCCCGAAGGAGCTTAATCACAAATCTCTTCAGATCACTCTCCTCTAATGTCTCGAGAACATTGAGGACCCTCAGATTGTTTCTCCTGGAGTGATTGTCCAGGCATCCTCCTGCAGGATCTGATTCTGTGACTTGAGAGTCTTTAAATCATCTGAGTTCCTCTTACCCTCTTGGTCTAGCCTTTGAACATTGACCTCAAGCACCTTGGTTCTCTTCCAAACATCGTCCAGCTTTGCCTCATGGGCATGACATAAATCCTTAAAATCCTTTCTGGTTAAGTTCTGATGTAGCAAAACCCTTCTGCATCTCCTGACGTAAACTTTTAAAGGATTTGCTCAAGTGTTACTGGAGTGCCGGGGCTTTCTTCTTGAACCACTGAGAGCATTCTGAAAGTCTCCGTCAGAGTCTGACCCTGAGCCCCTAAAAGGTGTACCATGCTTAACTTGCTTATCCGCGTAGTCCAACTCTTCCACCTCAACATGAATTAGGTCAGTCAACCCACTTAATGGCTGATATGAATTCACTGTTGGGATGCCAAACACTACTTCATCATGATTTTCTACCTGTATCACACCCAGGTGAAGGTTGGAGCATGTATGATCTTGTAGCTCCTGTGGTGCACATACAACTTTCAGACTCTGTCCAAGTTGGCTTCTAGGAGCATCATGTAGGGGGCAGCGCTCTGGCTGGAAAGATCTTGTATTGGCTCCTTCATCTATGCTCAAACCAGCCATAATCTTAAAAAAGGAACTGACAGACAGGGTGATAAGGTTTTGCAATGACTAGATCCAAAGAGTTTTTCTGTTGATGATACTGCTTTCTAACAATGGGTCTCATGGTCCCCCTCTAAGTTTCCCACACCTACTACCCCAGTTCTCCGGTACAAAACCCATTAAATAAGATCTTCCACTGTCTGCTCCTGTTCCTCTAGATAATCTTGCAAACCCAATGAGTGGGTAGGCAATCTTAACTGCTGCTTCTTCTCCACACCATGGTTGCTAGCTGGTGCTGGCCCCAAAACTTTGTAGTAAGACATCCATTCACTCTGGGGGCCCTCCAACCTGACACAGGATTGCCCATCCAGCCTCTTCATCACCCAAGGTTACAGCTCCTCTGTCCCACTGGTAATAAATGTCCTCAGAGTTGTTCAAGGGACTCGCTGCTTCCTCCTCCCCAGAGGCAGCACTAACAACACCAACCTCACCAGCCTGCCAGCCACTGCAATAGCATGTGCTGCATCTTCCCACATTAGCACTGGGCGCCACTCTCATCAGTGCATTCATTTGGTGGCATTGCTCCCCACTGCACGGCCCCAGCGAGATGAAGGGATTCCTGGCAGCATATGTTACCTTTTATCACAAACTGCACAAACTTCCATTTCCCGCTAATCTTTTGGATCACAGGACCATCAAAGCCCGCATCCAAGAGGTGTCATCAGGCTTCTTGCAGTAAGGCACAGACACATCTCCACAGAGCCTCCCTGACTGAAGCCTGCAACCATCTTTGGGTGGCCACGTGTTTCCCATTCTCAAAACTCAATGTCAGGCTGTCACATAGCGGGTGAGTGTGAGATGATTTGGACAGTATGGGTATAGGTAAGGGGGGTAGTGATTTTGTCATGGAACGTTAATGGTCTCTGGTATAGAAGAAAACAGCTTAATTTGTCAGTACGTGAAGGATTGTCAGGCCCATATTATAGCCCTGCAAGAAGTGCATCTTTTGGCAGGGGAGTATAAAGGTCTTTTTAGTAGCTTAACATGGGTCTATCAGGTTGTGTGCTCAGATCAATCCCTTTCCACTAAAAGTGTAGCACTTATCCTAAGGTAAAATGTCACAGATTTCAAAACTGACTCCTCAGGTAAATGGATTATAGGTTGTATGACTTTTGGGCAGTCTAGGTTTACATGTGGGAGTTATTATGGAGCAAATTGCAACACCGTCCTTCCTCTGCGTGATTTAGGGAAACATTTGTTGAGTTTCTCCTCTTCTGTAATGCTCAGAGGCAATTTTAATGTATGTTTGACAAAGTGTTGGATAGAGCATCATAGAGACGAGCAGAAGGACACAATAAAGTGAGGACATTTTTGTAGAACTTAATGGTAGACTTTAATTTGAGTGATGTGTGGTGGAAAAAGGCTGGGGTGAAGAGACAGTACACCTCTTATAGCAGTGAAGACTGGATTTCTAGCAGGATTGATTTGTTTTTGATTTAGATTGATACATCACTACTGATACCTTTTTGATTGATAAAGCACTACTCACCAACCTCTGATATTTCCAAAGTGGCAATGAGGACTTGGCAGGGCTGTTATAGTATTTTTCTTTGAGAAAATGGTCTGAACGCTGAATTTGTACTAATAAATATTGATATATTTTGGATTATGAATCTGCATAAAATTTGACTAATGTAGAAAATAATGTGCAACTTTGAAAATTTACCCACTTGACTGGCCGTCATTAATCACGAAGTTTCCTTATTAAATGCATATTAATAATGAATGTAGTACCTATATTTAGGGTGATGTAGTCGTGTGCTATACAAATGAATTTGCATTATGTATTTCCTTTATTAATTGTACGCCTTAAGTTAGTGATGCTTTGGGCCTAGTTTGCACAGCCTCATGTTAAGTTGCACTGTTCAGATAATGCTGTGAGAAATGTACGCCTGAAGAAATTAATACATGTATTGTTTCTTAACTGAGTTGACTAAACAATAGCAGATGGCTTTAACTTTCTAATGGGAACCGTTTGCTAGAATGTATTGGACTAATAGAAGAAACATAGTATAGTTTAGTGCATGAGACAGTGATGTTCCCAGGAGCTAACAATGGATGCACTGACTGGAGTATGGATGGATACAAAAATTGTTACCTGACGAGCTTGACAGTGGTAACAGGAGAAGAGGAGCCAATCATCGACATGTGAAAGATGATTTAGATATATCTTAGATTTAGAAATAAGTCCTTATTGGACTGAGAGTAAACGTACGATTCCTTGACCAATGGTAACTTGGGAAGTTCTTTAGACGATTTTAACTTAGCCTGACTATACAGAGGAGAAACGATAATTTTCATTCTCATTAGTGTGCTCATTCCTATTTTTCTGCCAAAGAGGTGTACTCATTCTTACTTTGCTTTTCCTCCTGAGAGGCTTCTATCCCTAACTTTATTACTTAAATTTCTGATGCTGAATGCTCATCCTTAGACATTGCTTCCCCAATGGTTGAGATAGCTTAGAGTCCCCATTTCTGAACCATTCCCTTTCACTGTCCGTTGCTGATACCGATCGAACAGATGCCCAACTGACGAAGATAACCGCAGCTTGCTGATCCATACTGAGGAGAGGTAAAACAAAATGCTATTGTTTTTGTTATAAGTTTGTCTTTTGTTTGTAGGTACCAACCACTATTTTGATAGAGCCATAATTAGATGTTTTCCAAAGTTATGTTGACTAAAATGTTTTGAATGAAGCCCAAACACGCTATCCTAATTAGAAGGTTAGTAAGGGAAACCCTGACATGTTAACAGGTTGCTATTAATAAATAATTGATGTCGCCCAGGTGCTGAACCTAGATGTATGCTATTTCTATTGCGCAGTTGTTCTTTCTATTGATTTGTACTGTAACTCTTGAATGCGTAGTAATCCATGCACTAGTTAAATTGAGATTCTTTAGAAGATTTGGTCAACCAGTGTTGGTTGTGTATGTGTACCATTTGGTTTTGAGACTAATTTACGTGACATTAGCATTGTTAATATAGGGAAATAAACATTCTAAATTTTACAAAAAGGTGTGGTTATTCATGGTCAAAAGGGTCATGGTGCATGAGATTACTGACTCCAAAGGTTATTAATACTGTTGATTTATATTGTTGATGATTTGAATAGCATTCATGAATTATGGTGGAAATTACTCTAAGCGCAGTCAAAAGGTCCATCGAACCTCTAACACATCCCCTTATAAATTAAAGATAAGAAACCAAATATGGTCAGACACGCTAACAGAAATGGTAGCAGAGTAGGATTGTTACGGCTTCTTAAGAGGCCACCATAAGGTTTAGCCCCCTTAAGAGAACACAATAAAGTTATTTTCTTAGAAATATAGCAGAATAGGATGGTGATTGTTTGTCTCCTTAGGAGCCCATCATAGAGCCCGGTGCAAGGTCAGTCTTCCTAAGAGTCTATCATAAGATCCTTTATTGCTTTCCAGAAATTGCAGCAGAGTAGGAGAGTTTCCACATGGTGATGTCTCAGTAAGAGGCCATGCGTCTTTGGCTCTCTACAAATGATAACAAAGTAGGTTGGTTATTCCTCCCTATGTGAGTGTCACAAGTGATAAGAGTGTTGGATGGGTAGTTTCCATAAGAAATCAAAATAACTCGCAGTTTGGGTAAGAGAAATTGGTGAAAGTTAAGTTTTGTTTTAGATTTGATGATTCAAAGTGGAGAGAAAATATGTCCCTAAGAACTTAGGGCCATATTTATACTCTGCACCAGATTTGCATCATTTTATTTACGCAAATCTAGTGCAAACTTAACTCCATATTTATATTTTGACGCTAGACCTGTCAATGAGGTGCAGGGTAGGAGTTCCCGGGCAAAAAATGACTCTAAGGCCTCAGTGTCTTATTTATCCTCCCCTGCAAAAATCATGCAAGGGAGGAGGAGGGCCTTAAATGATGGCGCTAAGGTTGCTTAGTGCCATTATTTAACGCCTGGGTCAGGGCAGGCATTAGAGGACACCCCCACCCACCCCTACCCACACCTAGAGGATACCTAAGGATGGGAGACCCATCCCAGGTAAGTCCAGGTAAGTTTTCTTAAAGTGCCATAAGGGGGCCTAACTTGGGCCCCCCTACATGGCACTGAGCCCAATGACCATGCCCAGGGGACATAAGTCCCCTGAGCATGGCCATTGGGCAAGGGGGGGATGACTCCTGTCTTTATTAAGACAGGAGTCATGTCCATGGGGGTTGTGTGTCAAACAATGACACTAGACAGGTTAGAGTAATTTTTCTGACTCTAACCTGACTAGCACCATTCTTCGACTCACAACCTCCTGTTTCCCCTACGCCTCCCCCACCCAGTTAGAGTAATTTATTATGACGCTAACCGGGCCTTACCTCCGGCTAGCGTCATTCCTTAAATATGACGCCCGGCTGGTGGCCAGGAATGGCGCTAGCCATTGAAAAACTTTTTGACGCAGGTTTGCGTCAAAAAGTATAAATCAGGGCCATACTATGATTTTCCCAGAACCTTGGAGCTTGCCAATGCTTGTTTGAGGATGTTCTCAGCGTTCTAGTGACAGTATGAATTAAATAGATGTTGCGCTTGCAAACGCAGGTGAATTGTGAGGTTTGAGAGTGCTTAGGGTGTTTGCGTACTCCAGATGAAGTTGTTGAAGGAGTTTGTGTACTCCAAAGTGTGGGAGTAGGGAAGTCATCGAACTTCACATGTGTGTGGCGCTTTGTGCTAAAAAAATTGTCCACATGGTTGGTGGTATACGAACCCTGCGTGGTCTAAGACTCTGGACTATTGAAAAGTGTATGAGGCACTTGGTTTATTGTTGTAATTTGGTTTAATAGGTCAACCGGGAGTGGTTGACAACCTCGAGAGTGCGTGTTAAAGCGAGTGAAAGGATTTTCAACTGAGATTTGACGAGTTCTACAGGGAGTGCAGAATTATTAGGCAAATGAGTATTTTGACCACATCATCCTCTTTATGCATGTTGTCTTACTCCAAGCTGTATAGGCTCGAAAGCCTACTACCAATTAAGCATATTAGGTGATGTGCATCTCTGTAATGAGAAGGGGTGTGGTCTAATGACATCAACACCCTATATCAGGTGTGCATAATTATTAGGCAACTTCCTTTCCTTTGGCAAAATGGGTCAAAAGAAGGACTTGACAGGCTCAGAAAAGTCAAAAATAGTGAGATATCTTGCAGAGGGATGCAGCACTCTTAAAATTGCAAAGCTTCTGAAGCGTGATCATCGAACAATCAAGCGTTTCATTCAAAATAGTCAACAGGGTCGCAAGAAGCGTGTGGAAAAACCAAGGCGCAAAATAACTGCCCATGAACTGAGAAAAGTCAAGCGTGCAGCTGCCACGATGCCACTTGCCACCAGTTTGGCCATATTTCAGAGCTGCAACATCACTGGAGTGCCCAAAAGCACAAGGTGTGCAATACTCAGAGACATGGCCAAGGTAAGAAAGGCTGAAAGACGACCACCACTGAACAAGACACACAAGCTGAAACGTCAAGACTGGGCCAAGAAATATCTCAAGACTGATTTTTCTAAGGTTTTATGGACTGATGAAATGAGAGTGAGTCCTGATGGGCCAGATGGATGGGCCCGTGGCTGGATTGGTAAAGGGCAGAGAGCTCCAGTCCGACTCAGACGCCAGCAAGGTGGAGGTGGAGTACTGGTTTGGGCTGGTATCATCAAAGATGAGCTTGTGGGGCCTTTTCGGGTTGAGGATGGAGTCAAGCTCAACTCCCAGTCCTACTGCCAGTTCCTGGAAGACACCTTCTTCAAGCAGTGGTACAGGAAGAAGTCTGCATCCTTCAAGAAAAACATGATTTTCATGCAGGACAATGCTCCATCACACGCGTCCAAGTACTCCACAGCGTGGCTGGCAAGAAAGGGTATAAAAGGAAATCTAATGACATGGCCTCCTTGTTCACCTGATCTGAACCCCATTGAGAATCTGTGGTCCATCATCAAATGTGAGATTTACAAGGAGGGAAAACAGTACACCTCTCTGAACAGTGTCTGGGAGGCTGTGGTTGCTGCTGCACGCAATGTTGATGGTGAACAGATCAAAACACTGACAGAATCCATGGATGGCAGGCTTTTGAGTGTCCTTGCAAAGAAAGGTGGCTATATTGGTCACTGATTTGTTTTTGTTTTGTTTTTGAATGTCAGAAATGTATATTTGTGAATGTTGAGATGTTATATTGGTTTCACTGGTAATGATAAATAATTGAAATGGGTATATATTTTTTTTGTTAAGTTGCCTAATAATTATGCACAGTGATAGTCACCTGCACACACAGATATCCCCCTAACATAGCTAAAACTAAAAACAAACTAAAAACTACTTCCAAAAATATTCAGTTTTGATATTAATGAGTTTTTTGGGTTCATTGAGAACATGGTTGTTGTTCAATAATAAAATTAATCCTCAAAAATACAACTTGCCTAATAATTCTGCACTCCCTGTATGTGCACCAGGACAGACCCAATGATCAGTTGAGAGTGAAATTTGCGGGTCAACTTCTGTATGCAAGCCAGGGAAACTGAGATAGAAAAAGTAGCTGTTAGAGTGAAAGGCCGTCAGTGAAAAATCAGTAAGGTTTCTGAAGCGATTGGGATACCCTACCTGCAGTAAACAGACAAATTGTGAATTGTATTTTACTTAGTGCTCGCAATATTTTGCATTGGTTATTGTGAATCTGAATTGAGGAGGGCAAACCGAAAGACTTTTTCAACCGATGTACGTGTGAGTGCGACGTCATTGGAGCTGCGCTGGGGTAGGTCGGTTAGTGAGAAGGGTTTGCAAATGGATTGGTAGACAACTGTGAAGCGCAATTGTTTAAGAAGGTCGGCGAAAAGGATTTGGGGATTGAAAGTCACTTCCTAATTTGATTGAAAGTAGCATAAACTACAGAAATGGCATTTTTCAAAGCTTTAAAGAGTGTCCTAAGCGGAGATATGTTTATTTCAACAGGAATAGGGGAAATTACACCACCAGAAGGTTCACCCGCCTATATTGTATTTGAAGAACAGGGTGCTACGCCATGTCTTTGGCTGAAACAATGGTGCGAAAAGACAGAGAAAGATGGGAGCTTAACATTTCCTGCTCATGGAACATTTTATTTGAGGATTTTAGAGAATTTGAGGAGATCACTGTACAAATTGAAACCTCCGACGAGACAGCACAATTTGAGGCATTGGCAATTTGGAAACTAGTAGCCAGACAGCAACAGCAGTTGAAATTTGAGAGAAGAATGAGAAAAGCTGAAAAGACACTAGCAGAAGCTAGCTGGGATAGTGATCAGAAATTTTGGAAAACTGAGACTTTACAGGAAATTAAGTTGTTTACTGCAATACCACAAGAGAACGTGAATTAGGCTAAAAAAGGTACTAAGAAGAGGGATTCTTACCCCTCAGGTGACAGAGAGTACAAATCCCTAGAATCTAGGAAGTTTTTGGCACACGACAAAGAGTCAGATGATGATGAGTTTATTTTACAGTTATTGAGAAATCGTCCCCCGCCATATGCAGCACACGAGAGAAGCTCAAGTACCAGTGTGAACCCTATAGCCCCGATATCAATTGAATCCACTCAGAGCCAGATACAGGTTAGTCATAATAGTTCAGCTACTTCAGTAATTCAAAGGCCCATGCCGCACACAGATATTCCCAGAATGTAAACATATGTACCTATTGTAGATACCGCAACAAACCTGATAGTGCCGACAGGACAAGTTTACCAGAAGCCGACATTGATTCAGATAGAGTCGACCCCGAATTTGATGTTCCCGATACAGACACAGGCAATCCATAGATACACTCACATAGCAGGGTCACAGACAGAGATGTCTGCTTTGACAAGTCAGAATACAGGAATAAAGTACCCGAGAGACCCAAATGCCCAACCAAGTCCAGATGCAGTGTCAGTACCAGTTACCATAGATCCAGTCATACCATTGTTTGCCCAGGGAAATAACGGGAATGGGGAGTAGAAACTCCTGAACCAAAGCATAGTGAGGGAAAGACTTGAGGAGGGTGCAAGAATGGTGACTCCCATGGGACGGACATTTGACGGAACTAGTCCGTTGACTGATTTAAGACCTTTTAGGGCTCCTCCAAATAATGAGGTGAGATCATACGTAGGTCCAAATCCAAGCATGGTGACACCAGAGACCCCAAACTTAACATTACAGCAAATGCCAGGTGTGAGAAATAACAGTTACATTACAAGGTTTGACCAAATGGTTAGAGAAACTGAGTAGCACTCAAGGGGATTCCAGCAGAAGAAGTGCCCTGAATCTGACCAACCTTAGATTAGAGGCAAAAGACCTAATTGAGGGAATGATGGGATTGGGCAGGATTGACACATTCAGAGAAGATGAGTTGCATTACTTGTGCAAGCTGATTTCTAACAAAACAGGAATAGTCCATCAGAAATGAGCAGACCTGGCAGGGAAATATGACATAGAAGATGAGAAAACAAAGCACTTGAAAAGGAGTAACAGATTAGATTATGACTCAAATGATTTTGACAACATGAGACCCGGGAATGCAAATTCACCTTAGGGAATTAATTCAGAACATTCAAACATGAGGAGCATTGGACAAATGGGAAGGCAGATGGGTGAAGAAAAGAGGCAAGAGGAAAAGGGATTCTGCAAATGTTACTGCAAACGTGCAGAAGGTTGAAGACCCAGTTAAAAGAGATTCCAGAGTGGAATTTTGCTCATGTCCCTAGGAGCAGAAGTGACATTCTGTCATTCACAAATGATTATCCAAGGTTGAGAGAGAAACCAGTTGAGTGGTACCAGCAAACATATAGGTTTGTGAAACTCACCAAATGCCTATAGTCCCAGCAGACTTATGGGTCGAGTGCAAGAGAAGCGTAGATTGGCTGACAAGAGAACCTTAGAGAGATCCAGCAACAGGTGCACCATCCCCTGACATAATGAAATTACTATAAGGTAACTGAATTTCTAAAAATGAGAATTCTGCCCAAGAACATTGACTGGCAGAGAATAGACAGGACAGCCCAGGAAGTGAAGGAGTCAATATATGCATATTATGAGAAATTGTTGCAGGTATTCAAGCATGATAGTGACACAGAGACAATTGAGCCGAAAGACATGATTAATTTTTTGTTCAGATTTGTTGAAGGTTTGAGACCTGAAATTAGCCAGATGATTAACAGTCATTTGATTTGTTGGCAAGCACAACCAATTGATGAAGTATTGTAATATGCAAAGTACTGTAGTGATGAGATTGAGATGAAACAGAGAATGTTGAAGGAAAAGGCAATGGTGATGCAGATTAAAGCGGCACAAACAGGCATATAGGGAAGTTTTCCGCAACAGCAGGGAAACATGTTGTTTCAGAATCAAGCAAGAGGCAGAGGTCGTAGTAGAATTGGAAATGTGAACCGTAGTCTTGATTTGAATACTGTCGTTGTTCAGAATGATGTGCAAGGAATGAAGAGATTGTTACCATGTCACGCTTGCAGAGGCCTTGGACATTGGAAATGGGAGTGTCTGATGTTAGTACAGGAGTGTTGTTCAGCAAACAAGCAAAATCAATTCTTTTCAAAATATGAGAGGACCGAGAATGAGAGGTCAAAATCTAAATTTTCAAAGCAATGGGAATTAGGTTCAAGGTTTCCAGCCCATGCCACAGATGCAAATGCCATGTTTGCAGATGCCCCAATCGCAGCAAATGCAACCGCAAGTTCAAATGGTACCTAGACAGCAAATTCAAATACCTCAAGCCCCAATGGAGCAGCAGCAGGTGATGCTTCCTCAGCAGGCAACATCACAAAATAAAATGATGGACAAAGTGTTGACATTTTTCAAACACTCACCCCTAGTCACAGATCTGGGTTTAATCCATCGCTATTTTGCTTGCCACATCACCCCAATTCGGACCCAGTTATACGCAAATCAGTCTTGACCCTTCTCCCGATGGGACCAGTCCAGCCCGAACTGCCAAGCCAGGTCCTCCCTGGACAGGATTCAAGCATCCTGGAACAGGTTTCAGGGTATCACCCTTCATCAGCCAGGCTAGCTTGAAGCCAGTGGTGCAGCAAGCAAGGGACCCACATCTGGGCATACCCTAGCCACTTAGGGCGCACAAGGCAACCTCACAAAATAAAATGATAGACAGAGTGTTGAAACTTTTCAAACACTCACCCCCAGTCACAGATCTGGGTTTAATGCATCGTTGTCTTGCTTGCCACGTCACCCCAGTTCAAACCCAGCCATATGCAAATCAGTCTTGACCCTATTCCCATGGGAACAGTCCATCTCGAACTGCCAAGGCTAGGTCCTCCCCGGACTGTAAACGAGAATCCTGGGACCGGTTTCAGGGTATCACCCTTCATCAGTCAGTCCAGCTTGAATCCAGTGGCATAGTGAGCCCGGGACCCATGTCTGGGCATACCCGGCGCACAGATGATGGACGGAGTACTGAAGAATGCAAACATTCCCCCCCAGTCGCAAAGATCTGGTTTTAATCCATTGTTTTTTTTTCCCACCATGCCACCCCAGTTTGGACCCAGCCATACGTAAATCAGTCTTTAGCCTGTTTTCCATGGGAACAGTCCGGCCTGAACTGCTGAGCCAGGTCCTCCCTATACCAAAAACAAGCATCCTGGGACCGGTTTCAGGGTATCACCCTTCATCAGTCAATCTAGCTTTAATCCAGTGGCATGGTGAGCCCAGGACCCACGTCTGGGCATACCAGGTGCACTTAGGGCGACAAAAGCAAAAAGAACAGATGATGGACGGACTTCTGCGCAATGCAAACATTCATCCCCAGGCGCAGAGATCTGGGTTTAATCCATCGTTTTTTTGCACACCATGCCACGTGAGCCTGGACCCAGCCATATCCAAATCAGTCTTGATCCTTTTCCACATGGGAACAGTCCAGCCCAAACTGACAAGCCAGGTCCTTCCTGGACCAGAAAAAAACAAGCATCCTGGGACCGGTTTCAGGGTATCACCCTTCATCAGCCAGGCTAGCTTGAACGATGGATTAAACCCAGATCTGTGACTGGGGGTGAGTGTTTGAAAAGTTTCAACACTCTGTCCATCATCCTTTTGTGTTGCTAAAGCTTCTTCCGCAGGTCACAGGTCAAAAGTTTAATCAGAATAATAACAAAGTATACCAATTCCCGTTTCACAATGAGGATGGAGTAAACGATGATTGGGTGAGTGAAAGTTTGGATGAAGAGGAATGTGTGTTCCACTAGAGATAGATCAGAAAAGGTCCATATGTGAAGGGAAAAGTAATGGGTCACAACGTCTCATTTTTAGTTGACACAGGAGCTAGACACTCTACAGTGAGAACTGAAGAAGTTCCAAACCTGCCCCTGTCAGGGAAACAGTCCAGATTATAGGAGTTGCAAACCAATATTTGACCAACCCAATTACAGAACCAGTTCAGGTTGAAATTGGCAATGTTAAAGGATTACACAAATTTGTAGTTTTGTGACTCGAGTCCGGTATCCTTACTAGGGAAGGGACTTGTTGTGCAAGATAAGATGTTTAATTACTTGCTCAAATAATGGCATTGCTATTCAGACAAACAGTGATGATGAAGATGACTTGACCCCAGAACCAGATTGTGACACAGTAAATGAGGAATACCCTTTTATGAGTTTCTTTCCAGTTTTCACAGTGAGAGATCTTCCTTCTGACATACAGGGAACAGTTAAAATGAAAGTGTGGGATGGTAAGACATCGGTCTAATAAAAGGAGCAGAGCCAGTTAAGGTCGTAGTCAAGCCAAATGTGTTTTTTCCCCCATATTCCTCAGTACCACATGACTCAGGACACAATTGAAGGGATTGTGAGAAAGTAGCCTCTTTCTAGCCTTGTTACCCCCACTTTTGGCCTGTTTGTGAGTGTATGTCAGGGTGTTTTCACTGTCTCACTGGGATCCTGCTAGCCAGGGACCAGTGCTCATAGTGAAAACCCTATGTTTTCAGTATGTTTGTTATGTGTCACTGGGACCCTGCTAGTCAGGACCCCAGTGCTCATAAGTTTGTGGCCTATATGTATGTGTTCCCTGTGTGGTGCCTAACTGTCTCACTGAGGCTCTGCTAACCAGAACCTCAGTGGTTATGCTCTCTCTGTACAAATTGTCACTAACAGGCTAGTGACCAATTTTACCAATTTACATTGGCTTACTGCAACACCCTTATAATTCCCTAGTATATGGTACTGAGGTACCCAGGGTATTGGGGTTCCAGGAGATCCCTATGGGCTGCAGAATTTCTTTTGCCACCCATAGGGAGCTCTGACAATTCTTACACAGGCCTGCCACTGCAGCCTGAGTGAAATAACGTCCACGTTATTTCACAGCCATTTTACACTGCACTTAAGTAACTTATAAGTCACCTATATGTCTAACCTTTACCTGGTAAAGGTTAGGTGCAAAGTTACTTAGTGTGAGGGCACCCTGGCACTAGCCAAGGTGCTCCCACATTGTTCAGGGCCAATTCCCCGGACTTTGTGAGTGCGGGGACACCATTACACGCGTGCACTACATATAGGTCACTACCTATATGTAGCTTCACAATGGTAACTCCGAATATGGCCATGTAACCTGTCTATGATCATGGAATTGCCCCCTCTATGCCATCCTGGCATAGTTGGCACAATCCCATGATCCCAGTGGTCTGTAGCACAGACCCTGGTACTGCCAAACTGCCTTTCCTGGGGTTTCACTGCAGCTGCTGCCAACCCCTCAGACAGGCATCTGCCCTCCTGGGGTCCAGCCAGGCCTGGCCCAGGATGGCAGAACAAAGAACTTCCTCTGAGAGAGGGTGTTACACCCTCTCCCTTTGGAAAATGGTGTGAAGGCAGGGGAGGAGTAGCCTCCCCCAGCCTCTGGAAATGCTTTCTTGGGCACAGATGTTCCCAATTCTGCATAAGCCAGTCTACACCGGTTCAGGGGACCCCTTAGCCCTGCTCTGGCGCGAAACTGGACAAAGGAAAGGGGAGTGACCACTCCCCTGACCTGTACCTCCCCTGGGAGGTGCCCAAAGCTCCTCCAGTGTGCTCCAGACCTCTGCCATCTTGGAAACAGAGGTGCTGCTGGCACACTGGACTGCTCTGAGTGGCCAGTGCCACCAGGTGACGTCAGAGACTCCTCCTGATAGGCTCCTTCAGGTGTTACTAGCCTATCCTCTCTCCTAGGTAGCCAAACCCTCTTTTCTGGCTATTTAGGGTCTCTGTCTCTTGGGATTCCTTAGATAACGAATGCAAGAGCTCAGCCGAGTTCCTCTGCATCTCTCTCTTCACCTTCTGCCAAGGAATCAACTGCTGACCGCGCTGGAAGCCTGCAAAACTGCAACATAGTAGCAAAGACGACTACTGCAACTCTGTAACGCTGATCCTGCCGCCTTCTCGACTGTTTTCCTCGTGGTGCATGCTGTGGGGGTAGTCTGCCTCCTCTCTGCACTAGAAGCTCCGAAGAAATCTCCCGTGGGTCGACGGAATCTTCCCCCTGCAACCGCAGGCACCAAAAAGCTGCATTACCGGTCCCTTGGGTCTCCTCTCAGCACGACGAGCGAGGTCCCTCGAATCCAGCAACTCTGTCCAAGTGACCCCCACAGTCCAGTGACTCTTCAGACCAAGTTTGGTGGAGGTAAGTCCTTGCCTCACCTCGCTAGACTGCTTTGCTGGGAACCGCGACTTTTGCAGCTACTTCGGCCTCCATGCACTTCCGGCGGAAATCCTTTGTGCACAGTCCAGCCTGGGTACACGGCACTCTAACCTGCATTGCACGACCTCCTAAGTTGTTCTCCGGTGACGTGGGACTTCTTTGTGCGACTTCGGGTGAGCACCATTTCACACATACTCGTAGTGCCTGTTTCTGGCACTTCTCCGGGTGCTACCTGCTGCTAAGAGGGCTCCTTGTCTTGCTCGATGTCCCCTCTACCTCCTGGTCCAATTTGCGACCTCCTGGTCCCTCCTGGGCTACAGCAGCATCCAAAAATGCTAACCGCACGATTTGCAGCTAGCAAGGCTTGTTGGCATTCTTTCGGCGGAAAAAACACTTCTGCACGACTCTACAAGGCAAGAAGAATCCGTCCTCCAAAGGGAAAGTCTCTAGCCCTTTGCGTTCCTGCAGAAACCGCAGCTTCTTCTGTCCAGTAGAAGCTTCTTTGCACCCGCAGCTGGCATTTCCTGGGCATCTGCCCATCTCCGACTTGCTTGTGACTTTTGGACTTGGTCCCCTTGTTTCACAGGTACCCCAGATTGGAAATCCACAGTTGTTGCATTGTTGGTTTGTGTCTTTCCTGCATTATTCCTCTAACACGACTTCTTTGTCCTTAGGGAACTTTAGTGCACTTTGCACTCACTTTTCAGGGTCTTGGGGAGGGTTATTTTTCTAACTCTCACTATTTTCTAATAGTCCCAGCGACCCTCTACAAGGTCACATAGGTTTGGGGTCCATTCGTGGTTCGCATTCCACTTTTGGAGTATATGGTTTGTGTTGCCCCTATCCCTATGTTTCCCCATTGCATCCTATTGTAACTATACATTGTTTGCACTGTTTTCTAAGACTATACTGCATATTTTTGCTATTGTGTATATATATCTTGTGTATATTTCGTATCCTCTCACTGAGGGTACACTCTAAGATACTTTGGCATATTGTCATAAAAATAAAGTACCTTTATTTTTAGTATAACTGTGTATTGTGTTTTCTTATGATATTGTGCATATGACACTAAGTGGTACTGTAGTAGCTTCACACGTCTCCTAGTTCAGCCTAAACTGCTCTGCTAAGCTACCATTATCTATCAGCCTAAGCTGCTAGACACCCTATACACTAATAAGGGATAACTGGGCCTGGTGCAAGGTGCAAGTACCCCTTGGTACTCACTACAAGCCAGTCCAGCCTCCTACATTGGTTGTGCAGCGGTGGGATAAGTGCTTTGAGACTACTTACCACTCTTGTCATTGTACTTTTCATAAGAGAAAAATATACAAAACAAGGTCAGTGTATATACACAGAGCCAAAAAGTTTTGCATTTCCTCTTTTCACTCTTTTCGAAGTGTTGAAAAGTACTTCTAACTTTCTAAAAAGTTCTAAAAAGTTTTAAAAGTTTTTTTTCTCTGTCTTTATAAAAGCTCTGACAAACTTTTTTCTCTTTTTCTATCACTTTAACTCTCTCTAAAAATGTCTGGCACAGGCCAAAATGTTGATCTGTCCAAACTTGCATATGATCACCTTAGCTGGAAAGGAGCAAGGAGTCTCTGCATAGAGAGAGGTTGGAGTGTAGGGAAGAATCCTTCCTTGGAATTGTTACTTAACATGCTTAGAGAACAGGATAAGGCTAGAAGTGCCCCATCTGTTGAAAAAGTAGCTAATGGTTCCCAATCTGATCCAGGGACTCCCCCAGGAAAAGATTCAGGAAAGAAACTTCCTAGCCTGCCCATTACTACACAGTCTAGCATAGTTGGTAATGATGAAGAGCCACACCATACAAATAGTGTTGTCTCACATCATAGCAAAAGCATTTACTCACACCACAGTGGTACTGATGTTTCTGTTAGCCAAGCTGTTAGGGTGCCCTCTGTAAGGGACAGGTCTCCTTCTGTCCATTCTCACCATACTTCTGTTTCAAGGCATGTCCCTCCCACCCACCCTGATGACAGATTGTTAGAAAGGGAGCTCAATAGATTGAGAGTGGAACAAACCAGACTGAAGCTCAAGAAGCAACAGCTGGATTTGGATAGACAGACTTTAGAAGTAGAGGAGGAGAGACAGAAACTGGGTTTAGAAACCCATGGTGGCAGCAGCAGTATTCCCCATAGTCATCCTGCAAAAGAGCATGATTCCAGGAATCTGCACAAGATAGTTCCCCCTTAGAAGGAGGGGGATGACATTAACAAGTGGTTTGCTGCACTTGAGAGGGCCTATGTTGTACAGGATGTCCCTCAAAGGCAGTGGGCTGCTATCCTATGGCTGTCATTTAGTGGAAAAGGTAGGGATAGGCTCCTTACTGTGAAAGAAAGTGATGCCAATAATTTTACAGTTCTTAAGAATGCACTCCTGGATGGTTATAGCTTAACCACTGAACAGTACAGGATAAAGTTCAGAGAGACCAAAAAGGAGTCTTCACAAGACTGGGTTGATTTCATTGACCATTCAGTGAAGGCCTTGGAGGGGTGGTTACATGGCAGTAAAGTTACTGATTATGACAGCCTGTATAACTTGATCCTGAGAGAGCATATTCTTAATAATTGTGTGTCTGATTTGTTGCACCAGTACCTGGTAGACTCTGATCTGACCTCTCCCCAAGAATTGGGAAAGAAGGCAGACAAATGGGTCAGAACAAGGGTGAACAGAAACGTTCATACAGGGGGTGACAAAGATGGCAATAAGAAGAAAGATGGTGAAAAATCTCAAGATAAGCATGGGGATAAGGGTAAAACCAAAGATCCCACTTCAAATCTTAAACACTCTTCAGAGGGTGGGGATAAAACTAATTCTTCCTCTTCTTCTCAACATGCACACATTAAAAAGTCTTGGTGCTTTGTGTGTAAAAACAGAGGCCATAGGCCAGGGGATAAGTCCTGTCCAGGTAAACCCCCTGAGCCTACCACCACTAATACATCAAGCTCTAGTGCCTCTAGCAGTAGTGGTACTAGTGGTGGGACTGCTGGCAACAGTCAAGTTAAGGGTGTAGTTGGGTTCACTTATGGGTCCATAATAGAAACTGGGGTAGTCAGTCCCAAGACAGTTTCTGTCACACCTAGTGGCATTGGCCTTGCCACACTGGCTGCGTGTCCCCTTACGATGGATAAGTACAGGCAGACAGTTTCAATAAATGGTGTTGAGGCCTTGGCCTACAGGGACACAGGTGCCAGTATCACTTTGGTGACTGAAAACCTAGTGCACCCTGATCAACACATCATTGGACAACAGTATAAGATTATTGATGTCCATAACTCCACTAAGTTTCTTCCCTTAGCTATAATTCAGTTTAGTTGGGGTGGAGTTACTGGCCCTAAGCAGGTGGTGGTATCACCTAGCTTACCTGTAGACTGTCTCTTAGGTAATGACCTAGAAACCTCAGGTTGGGCTGATGTAGAGTTTTATGCCCATGCAGCCATGCTGGGCATCCCAGAGGAATTGTTCCCTCTCATTTCTACTGAAATGAAAAAGCAAAGGAGAGAAGGCCTGAAAACTCAGGATCCCTCTCCATCAACAGGTAAAAAGGGTATCACAGTATCCCCTAACCACCCTACCATTCAGGATACCATTCCTGTGGTGGGAGAAACCTCTCCTGGGGTGGCACCTGTTCCAAGGGAAGCATCAGCTGACAAAGCTGTACTCCCTGAGGTGGAAGTACCTCTCTGTGGGATAACTAACATTGGTGAGAAAAAGAGCACCATTTTAGTTAACATGGAGCATCCCTCCAACCCTCCCAGAGACACTTTAGTGCAGAAACCCTGCACTGCCTCACAACACTTAGGACAGCATCCCTGCCCTAGTGTGGAGCTCATAGGACAGCATCCCTGCCCTGCTCCAACTCAAGAGAAACAGCATCCCTGTTCTCTCTTCCAGCCATATGGACAAAGTTTTTGCTCAGCTATGGCTTTACTGAGACAGCATCCCTGTCTGGCATTTCCATCACTACAAATAGGTTCAGTGGACAATTCCCACTGCTCTAAACTAAAACTTACTGATAGAAACTCTGAAAATACATCTTCACATTGTTGCTTAGCTAAAAAACTTCAAACAGGGTGGTTTACATCCCCACAGGGAAGTAACCATATAGTGGATGATAAAGGGAGTAACCAGTCTATTGCAGAGCTACTCTCTACTTATCACCACTTAGACAATAAAGTCTCAACTGCCCAAGGTTAGCCTTATTGTCCTTCGTTTGGGGGGGGGTTGTGTGAGAAAGTAGCCTCTTTCTAGCCTTGTTACCCCCACTTTTGGCCTGTTTGTGAGTGTATGTCAGGGTGTTTTCACTGTCTCACTGGGATCCTGCTAGCCAGGGACCAGTGCTCATAGTGAAAACCCTATGTTTTCAGTATGTTTGTTATGTGTCACTGGGACCCTGCTAGTCAGGACCCCAGTGCTCATAAGTTTGTGGCCTATATGTATGTGTTCCCTGTGTGGTGCCTAACTGTCTCACTGAGGCTCTGCTAACCAGAACCTCAGTGGTTCTGCTCTCTCTGTACAAATTGTCACTAACAGGCTAGTGACCAATTTTACCAATTTACATTGGCTTACTGCAACACCCTTATAATTCCCTAGTATATGGTACTGAGGTACCCAGGGTATTGGGGTTCCAGGAGATCCCTATGGGCTGCAGCATTTCTTTTGCCACCCATAGGGAGCTCTGACAATTCTTACACAGGCCTGCCACTGCAGCCTGAGTGAAATAACGTCCACGTTATTTCACAGCCATTTTACACTGCACTTAAGTAACTTATAAGTCACCTATATGTCTAACCTTTACCTGGTAAAGGTTAGGTGCAAAGTTACTTAGTGTGAGGGCACCCTGGCACTAGCCAAGGTGCCCCCACATTGTTCAGGGCCAATTCCCCGGACTTTGTGAGTGCGGGGACACCATTACACGCGTGCACTACATATAGGTCACTACCTATATGTAGCTTCACAATGGTAACTCCGAATATGGCCATGTAACCTGTCTATGATCATGGAATTGCCCCCTCTATGCCATCCTGGCATAGTTGGCACAATCCCATGATCCCAGTGGTCTGTAGCACAGACCCTGGTACTGCCAAACTGCCTTTCCTGGGGTTTCACTGCAGCTGCTGCTGCTGCCAACCCCTCAGACAGGCATCTGCCCTCCTGGGGTCCAGCCAGGCCTGGCCCAAGATGGCAAAACAAAGAACTTCCTCTGAGAGAGGGTGTTACACCCTCTCCCTTTGGAAAATGGTGTGAAGGCAGGGGAGGAGTAGCCTCCCCCAGCCTCTGGAAATGCTTTCTTGGGCACAGATGTGCCCAATTCTGCATAAGCCAGTCTACACCGGTTCAGGGGACCCCTTAGCCCTGCTCTGGCGCGAAACTGGACAAAGGAAAGGGGAGTGACCACTCCCCTGACCTGTACCTCCCCTGGGAGGTGCCCAGAGCTCCTCCAGTGTGCTCCAGACCTCTGCCATCTTGGAAACAGAGGTGCTGCTGGCACACTGGACTGCTCTGAGTGGCCAGTGCCACCAGGTGACGTCAGAGACTCCTCCTGATAGGCTCCTTCAGGTGTTACTAGCCTATCCTCTCTCCTAGGTAGCCAAACCCTCTTTTCTGGCTATTTAGGGTCTCTGTCTCTTGGGATTCCTTAGATAACGAATGCAAGAGCTCAGCCGAGTTCCTCTGCATCTCTCTCTTCACCTTCTGCCAAGGAATCGACTGCTGACCGCTCTGGAAGCCTGCAAAACTGCAACATAGTAGCAAAGACGACTACTGCAACTCTGTAACGCTGATCCTGCCGCCTTCTCTACTGTTTTCCTGGTGGTGCATGCTGTGGGGGTAGTCTGCCTCCTCTCTGCACTAGAAGCTCCGAAGAAATCTCCTGTGGGTCGACGGAATCTTCCCCCTGCAACCGCAGGCACCAAAAAGCTGCATTACCGGTCCCTTGGGTCTCCTCTCAGCACGACGAGCGAGGTCCCTCGAATCCAGCAACTCTGTCCAAGTGACCCCCACAGTCCAGTGACTCTTCAGTCCAAGTTTGGTGGAGGTAAGTCCTTGCCTCACCTCACTAGACTGCATTGCTGGGAACCACGACTTTTGCAGCTACTCCGGCCTCCGTGCACTTCCGGCGGAAATCCTTTGTGCACAGTCCAGCCTGGGTCCACGGCACTCTAACCTGCATTGCACGACCTCCTAAGTTGTTCTCCGGCGACGTGGAACTTCTTTGTGCGACTTCGGGTGAGCACCGTTTCATGCATCCTTGTAGTGCCAGTTTCTGGCACTTCTCCGTGTGCTACCTGCTGCTAAGAGGGCTCCTTGTCTTGCTCGACGTCCCCTCTACCTCCTGGTCCAATTTGCGACCTCCTGGTCCCTCCTGGGCTACAGCACCATCCAAAAACTCTAACCGCACGATTTGCAGCTAGCAAGGCTTGTTGGCGTTCTTTCGGCGGAAAAACACTTCTGCACGACTCTACAAGGCGAGAAGGATCCGTCCTCCAAAGGGGAAGTCTCTAGCCCTTTGCGTTCCTGCAGAAACCGCAGCTTCTTCTGTCCAGTAGAAGCTTCTTTGCACCCGCAGCTGGCATTTCCTGGGCATCTGCCCATCTCCGACTTGCTTGTGACTTTTGGACATGGTCCCCTTGTTTCACAGGTACCCCAGATTGGAAATCCACAGTTGTTGCATTGTTGGTTTGTGTCTTTCCTGCATTATTCCTCTAACACGACTTCTTTGTCCTTAGGGGAACTTTAGTGCACTTTGCACTCACTTTTCAGGGTCTTAGGGAGGGTTATTTTTCTAACTCTCACTATTTTCTAATAGTCCCAGCGACCCTCTACAAGGTCACATAGGTTTGGGGTCCATTCGTGGTTCGCATTCCACTTTTGGAGTATATGGTTTGTGTTGCCCCTATCCCTATGTTTCCCCATTGCATCCTATTGTAACTATACATTGTTTGCACTGTTTTCTAAGACTATACTGCATATTTTTGCTATTGTGTATATATATCTTGTGTATATTTCCTATCCTCTCACTGAGGGTACACTCTAAGATACTTTGGCATATTGTCATAAAAATAAAGTACCTTTATTTTTAGTATAACTGTGTATTGTGTTTTCTTATGATATTGTGCATATGACACTAAGTGGTACTGTAGTAGCTTCACACGTCTCCTAGTTCAGCCTAAGCTGCTCTGCTAAGCTACCATTATCTATCAGCCTAAGCTGCTAGACACCCTATACACTAATAAGGGATAACTGGGCCTGGTGCAAGGTGCAAGTACCCCTTGGTACTCACTACAAGCCAGTCCAGCCTCCTACAGGGATAGCACCCAAAGTTGCAGAATTTGTAAACCAAGGTATTTTGAAAGAAGTGTTGAGCAGTCCATGTAATTCGCCTATTATGGGATTGAGAAAGCCCTGTGGGAAATTATAAATTGTTCAGGATTTGAGAAAGGTAAATGAGAATGTGATTAACTGTTGCCCCGTAGTGCCAAATCCAGCACTGACTTTGTTTCAGATCCCATGCGAAGCTGAATGATTCACCATAGTGGAGATGTCACAAGCATTCTTTTCAGTACCTCTTCATGAGGATAATGAATTTCTTTTCTGTTTCAAATATTTTTATCAAGTCTACTGTTGGTGTAGAATTCCTCAAGGGTTTTCAGAGTCATCATCCATTTTCAACCAGATCCTGAAAAAGAACCTGGAGTCATTGGCAAATGCCTTTCCAATTGACATTGATACAATACATTGATGATCTGTTAATTGTATCAAAGACAAGAGAGGCATGCAAGTATGATACTGTTGCCTTACTGAATCACTTAGGGAAGAATGGCTATAAAGTGTCCCCAGCGTAATAACAGTATTGCCAGAAAGAAGTGAAGTATTTGGGTCACCTAATTGAAAGGGGAATTAGAAAAATCTCCAGAGAAAGAGCTACAGTCATATTGCAGATGAATCCTCCAGCAACACCGAACGATGTCAGGATGTTTTTAGGAATGGCGAGCTATTGTCACCAGTGAATTCCCAATTTTTCAGTCATTTCAAAGCCTTTGCAGAAACTGAGGCATAAAGAAGTTACTGATCCCTTAGAGTTAGATCAAGCTTGTATGAAAGCATTTACTGAGTTGAGGGAAGGCTTGTGCAAAGCCCCAGCTTTGGGAATGCCTGATTAAACAAAACCCTTCATGTTGTTCTGTCATGAGCATGATGCATGTTCTTTGTCTGTCTTGACTCAGGTCCATGGTGGTGTAAACCTCCCAGTAGCATATTTTTCAGCTATTTTGGACCCTGTCACAGCAGCTTTACCAGGCTGTCTGCACACAGTTCCTACAGTTGGATTGAGCTTCACTCAGAGTGAGAGCATTGTGATGGGACATCCTTTAACTGTAATGGTCCCTCACTCCATTGAAGTTTCACTCACCAGCACCAAGACTCAGCATCTTACAAATGCCAGGCTGATGCTTTACGAAACGGCCATCCTGGGGTCCCCTAATGTGTCTTTGAAGAGGTGTGCAATGCTTAACCTAGCAACTTTACGTCCAAAAGAGAATATTGAAACTGCAGACTGCTGGAAGCCTGAGGGTGGGGCCAAGACCCCTTTAAAAACTACACAGCGCGTCTGCTTCGCGGGTCGCGCGTCCTGTTGCCGCAAAGAAGGACTGCTGCTGGAAGCCTGAGGGTGGGGCCAAGACCCCTTTAAAAACTTCACAGCGCGCCCGCTTTGTGGGACGTGCCCGGGCAAAGCCCGGGCCAAGGGCGGGCCCGTCCTTTGCCCGTCCAGTGCCCGGAAGAGGCTGGGCTGGGCCACACCCCTTGTTTTTTTTTATCTTTCCTTGTGCTTCCTAGGGGTTTAAGTGAGAGTTTCCCCTCCTCCCTTTATTCCCTTTTTTTTAATATGGGGAAGCGTAAGACGCGTACCAGCCCTGATCCTGCAGTGGTTAAATCTAAAACTTTAAAACTTAATAGAGTAACGCAAGTCCACTCAAACTGCGTCTCCAGAGAAATCGACGACTTAATCGAGGAAGTGGAATCTATTCTTAAAGAAAAGTAGGGTAACGCCTGTAAGAGGCTGAAACCAGGGACCTTACTTCCTTTTTTAACTACAGGCACTAATATTTCTACCGATGCCCAGTTTTTGAAAACTTCTGTGCAAGCTCCTGCCTCTTCTAGGCAGCTGTGTTTGTCTAAATCTCCATTTCCTCCTGGCTCAGTGGATAATTTGGACGCTACTCTTCTTGATCCTATCCTTTGTGGCATTCCTTGTGTTAATCGGTTTTCCATTTTGGACCGTTCCGATTTGATGGGGGATAAACTACCCTTGATTCCTCCACCTCTCATCACTCTTTGTGACCCTCCAGGAGAAGATGTGCTAACAATAGTCTCCAGTTTAAAACGAGAAGTTGGGGAGTTGAAGGGTCTATTGTTTGAGGTTCTCAAACTACTCAAAAAATTTGACTCATCTTCTCAGTCCACTTCGATTTTAGTGCCAGCACAATCTTCCTGTCCTCTGGATCCGGTTGCTTTGCCAGTTACTTCTTTGTCACTTGGGGATCTCAATAAGGGCCCCTCCAACAAGCCATTTCATGGGAAACATTTGGCCATGTCGGCAGTACATTCAATATCTCCTTTCTCTAACTCTGATCAAATAGTGGCCCATTCCGCTCATGTGCCTAATCCAAACTGTATTTATTTGTGCAATGTCCCTCCTCTCACATCTCCTACCAGAGAAGATACTTCCTCTGTTATCAACAAGGTGTCATATTGGATCCGCCACACTAGGGACTGTGCCTCTATTATTCATTCTGATATTGTCTTTGCTTCTCGTGTACGTAGTTGTCCGGGTGGACGTGACACTATTAAAATTACCCTTGCTAATTCTGAGCTTGTTAGGGGACTTTTGCAGATGGAAGCCCGCAACATGTTAAGAACTGATTTGGATATACATTTTAGAGAACGCTTGCCTGTTACTGACTATAAGATCTTGCCCGCCCACTCTTTAAGGCCCAAGAAAAATCCCTGTAACGTTCCAGTTTCTGCTGCTATGTCTGGTCTGCTGCCTTTTCCTGTTGATGGGGCTGCTTCGATTCACATGCCTAAAGGTGCTGATACTCGAGACCCCGTTCCTCTAGGGGACACATCTGACGTGGATTAACTACACTCCCCTAATTCTTGTAAATCTAGTGTTCAATTTGAGCTACCTCAAAGATCTTCAATTAACCGAGGTGGTGCCATTTTAAGTGCTTCATTCTGTATTCCTACAGCAATTCCTATTTCAGTTCCGGAAGTTGATTCTGGTACGTTTATTTGTAGCAGCCCATCTCTTTCAGGGAATTTATTGTCCTGGAACGTGTCAGGTATCAAGAGCAAATTGGTTGATTCAGAGTGGGGGGCTTACGTTGAATCTTATTCCATCTGCATGTTTCAGGAAACTTGGGCAACAGATGGTGTGTACAGGCAAGGTTACTGTTCGTTTACAAAAAAGGCAATTCAATCCTCTAGGGGTAGGGCGGTTGTGGGCCTATGTACCTGGGTCAAGCTGTCGGAGATGGGTAAGGTAAACGAAATTGCTGTTGACTCTTGTGACATTTTAGCTATAGCAATACAGCCAAGATCTGGTATCCCTGTGTTATGTATCAATATTTATAACCGACCAGGCCCTTCTAATCAACAGTCTGACACTATCAATCTTTTGCACAATCTTTTATCTGAATTTCATTCTAAATATCGTATCATCATCGCAGGTGATCTCAATGTCCAAATTGAACTTGTCTCAGCTTTTGTTGAGTCCACTCAGGCTGAAGATGAAGTGTGGAATGTTCCCCCGCTTCCATCTCAACCTATGCCACTTATTCCCTCCCCTAGGATGTCTCAGATAATAGACCTTGCACTTACATACGGTCTTCGTTTTGGAAATGGCCGATTTCCAAACGATAATCCTGCTAGGCCCACCTTTTTCAGAGGCCACTATAGCAGTTTCTTGGATTATGTTATTCTAGATTTGCGAGTTTGGCATTTCATAATTAATTTAGAGGTGGGTCTTCCCCGTACTAGTGACCATGCCCCCTTGCAAATTGCATATAAGACAGCCCTAGTTTCAGTGTCTTATCTGCCCACTGTTTTGGTTGAATCCAATCATTTGCTGGAACTGTCCACTAATAGGCGTGCTGTAAAGTGGCCCTCGTTTCTGGAATCTAACTTGTTGAATAACAAGCTTGGCGCTATGATGTCCTGTCAACAGCTTTTTGAGGACTCCATTGTGTTAACTCCTTCAGAAATTATGTCTTCCCATGCAGCTTTTTTTGTGGAACTCAAGGAGCTTTTTACCAAGCCTTTTAAAACTCAATTAAAATCTTCTACACCTAAATGTAAATGGTTTGACAAAAAATGCCGGGCGGCCAAGCATCTTTTATCTGAAGCCTTAAAGTTAAAAAACCGGGATGCAATTAGACATGCGAGAAGGAACTACGCGTCTACTTGCAAGTTATCGAAACTCAAATATGAGGATCACTTATGGGAGAGCCTGGCGGAGGCTGCTAGTGCTCGCGATGTCAAGCTCTTTTGGACCTTGGTTTCGCGTAGTGATTCTGCCCTGTCATCTACTCCTGAATGTCATATTGATCCAGGAACCTGGTTCTCCTATTTTGAGGATCTGTATGGCTCTCAGTCGGATTTTGACGACACTCTCATAGATTTTGCACTGTGCCAGCCTGAAATGCCGCCCTTTACCTTTAAAGAAACAGAGTTGGCAATTTGCGCTCAAAGATCTGGTAGGGCCCCTGGCCAAGATGGTATTCCTTCGGATCTGTACAAATCAGATCTATTTGTATGGACCCGGTATATCAATAGGGTATCGAACACTGCAATGGCAACTCGATCTTATCCGGTCTCGTGGAAGGTGGCAATTATTGTCCCCGTTCATAAAAAAGGAGACAAGAGTTCCCCTGGGAATTATAGACCTATTAGTTTACTTGATAACTTACAGAAAATCTTTTCATACCAGTTGTTAACTAGACTAAAACACTGGATAACGAAAAACCAGGTCTTAAGTCATCTTCAGGCGGGCTTTAGGGACAAGGTCAGTACTATCGATCAGATCTCCTATTTACCACCATCAAGTGGAAGATTGTAGACGCAGACAAAGGCCACTTATTTGTGGCCTTTGTTGATTTGAAATCTGCGTTTGACCTTGTCCCGCGTGCCAAGCTCTGGGAGGTCCTTGGCACTACTGGTGTTCCGGGTTCCATGATTAATATCATCAAGGATCTTTATTCTGGCAACTGTGCTAAAGTCCGCTGGGGTGTCGCTGGTGACCTGACTCCAGCTTTTCCAACTGCACATGGTGTGAGGCAAGGGTGCGTTTTGGCGCCCACTTTGTTTCTTTTGTTTATTAATGCTTGTTTGCCATACCTCTTAGATTGCCAAAGCGATGCCCCTAACTTGGGTGGGCAGAAGCTCCCTTGCCTTTTGTTTGCAGACAATACTTTATTACTATCACGTACTGCTATGGGCCTTTCTAGATTGCTCTCCAGATTTTTGGAGTTTTGTACTGACCATGGGTTATCAATTAATTCAGCAAAAACAAAATACATGGTCTTTGGGGACATTAGGCATAAAATGAAAAGGCCTGTATATTTAGAAGGTGTTCCCTTGGAAAGGGTGGGCACCTTTGATTATTTAGGCATCAAAGTGGAAGATTCACATCTCTGGCATGCTCAACGCCAAAAATCTTTATTATGCCTGAAGCAGGGGGCGGGTGGCATTGTTAGATTTGCCTCCAGATCCCTCAAATTTGCAATGTCTCCTGCCCTCGAAATATATAAATCTCAAGCTAGGGGAGGCACCTTATATGGTGCTGAACTCTGGGGCCATTGTAATTTGGCGAATTTGGCAAGGGCAGAAAACCAGTTTCTAAAAATGTTGCTAAAGATCCCATCGAGCACTCCATCTTTGCCTATTCGACTGGATCTAAACCTCTTCTCAATCTCGCAGTTTGCTGCTTTAAGGACTCTGTTGTTTTGGATTCGGTTATGGACAACTAATGCCCTAATTCCTTTTCGTTGTGGGCTTCTTAATTTGGTGGGCCGTGATTCTATTATCAAAATCAAATGGTGTGCCTTTGTCGAACAATCTTTTACCCAGCTTGGCTTAGGGTCCTATTGGCAGGATCCCATCTCTATTCCTAAAAACGCTGCACAGCTGTTAAAGGATGCTTTTTGGCATAACGTTCAGGTTGGCCAATTTGCTAGTTCTATCCCATTGTTTATGTCTGACAATTTCTTATCTGTCAAATGTCATTATGAATTTGAGCCTTTTATGGATGCAGCGTTATCTCCATTTGCTCGTGCCCTTTTTATTAGGTTCAGAAGTGGGTCTCTCCCTTTGTGCTGCTTAACGTACAAATGGTCCAGCTCAACTAACAGATCTAAATTATGCCCGATGGGCTGCAAAAGTGAAGAGACTGGTCTACATGTTTTTTTCCATTGTCCTGCGTATCACAAACAAAGAGCACTTTGGCTCATCCTGCTTTGCAAACGGATAGGGGTTAGTTCTAGTGTTCATGCTGAGAGAATTTTAAGATGCGACCCGTCCGTTCAGATAGTTTTACCAGTGGCAAAATTCCTCGAGTCAATCTGGCGGTTGAGATTAGCAGTTTTAAGGAAAAAGACTGGGTAGTTAATCTTTAGTTTTATTTATGCATATTTATTAAATCTGGATGCATGATTGTAGTTTCAGTTTTATAGGATATAGTCATTGGTTTATTATATTATTGATTATTTATTAACTTATGGAACCGGTCCCTTGTTTTATGCTGTGTGAATTTTTAAATGTGTGATTCATCCGTCTAGATAGTTTGATCAGTGGGAAAAAAAATTTACATTATTTTTACGGTTGAGTTTAGTAATCTCAAGGAGTAAGACTGGGGAGTTAATTTTTATACTTATTTATGTATATTTATTAAATTGAATGTGCAACTTTAGTTTTTACTCTACAGGACATAGATATGGGTCCATTATATTATTAATTATTCACTGATTTATGGAACCAGTTTTTTGTTGAGTGGACCTTTTTTATATTAAGAGGTGTTCATCAGGTCACTTATCTTGTTCGCTTCTTAAAAAATTCATTGTGTTTTTATCTTTAGTATCCTTTTGCTCTTAAATAAGTCTTCCTTTTCCTTGATGTGTATTGTACTTTTATGGTATGTTTATTACTTACCGAAATAAAGTTAAAGTTGAGTTGAAACTGACAAATTGAAAGAAGTTGAACAGGACTGTCTGGAGGTAACTGATTTGTGCACAAAACTGAGACATGATATTTGAAATATCCGATTGGAAGAAAATGACCAAATTATTTTTGTTGATGGTTTCTGTTTAGGAGACAACATGGGAACATTAAGAGTGGGATATGCTGTGTGCACAATTTCTGATATACTTGAAGCATCCTGGCTTCGAGGAGTGTATTCTGTACAAGTGGCAGAACTGGTAGCCCTTACGAGAGCATGCCATGTTTCTGCACACCTTAAAGTTACCATTTATATTGACAGTCAGTATGGATTTGGAATAGTCCACGATTTTGACTAGCTGTGGTCACAGAGAGGTTTCCTGATCTCTTCTGGTTCACAGGTTAGAAATGGTGAGAGAATTCATGAGTTGTTACAAGCTATTCAAATGCCTGAAAAGATTGATGTGGTACAATGTAGTGCACACCTGAAATCACAAGGTTTTGTATCAATGGGAAATGGATATGTGGATCAAGTCGCAAGGTTTTGCATATTTAACTTTACATTGTTCAAGGATAAATGGGAATTGTAATCTGATTAAGATGAAATGTGCCCTAACTATGCATTGCATGTTATAGATACCTTGGAAGAATTGAAAACATTGCAGGATAATGTTGACAAAGATGAGAAAAGGAACTAAATAGTACTGGTTCAATCTGAAATTTAGACAGGTTGCTGAAGCAGTTTGTCATTGATGCGTCATCTGTCAGCAGATGAACGTGGGTAAAGGGACTATGGTAAATTTGAGCCACAATGGAAGAGTGGGAGGTCCATTTAGCAGAATGCAGATGGATTTGATTGAAATGCCTGTGTGTGGAGGGTTGAGATTTGTGTAGGTGATTGTTTGCATCTTTAGTCATTGGATCGAAGCTTACCCTATACGAAGAAACGACAGCCTCACAGTAGCAAAGTTACTGCTTAGGGAACATATACCACCTTTTGGTTTTCCAGTGTCTTTAGAATCAGACAGAGGAAGTCACTTCAACAATGAACTAATTAAATTGCTATGTTCATCTTTAAACATTAAGCAAAAGTTGCATTGTAGTTACTGCCATGAAGCATCAGGAATTGTAGAGCAGATAAATGGTACCTTGAAATCAAGAATGGCAAAAATGTGGGTGTCCACGAATCTGAAATGGCCCAACGCACTGATGTTAGCTCTGATGACAATGAGAGACACACTGGATGGGAAAACAGGACTGTCGTGCAATGAAATCCTCATGCACAGAGCAATGAGATTGCCAGCGGTTCCTGCCAATGCTGTTGTGAACATGACAGATGATATGGTGTTGCAAAGGTCTGGCTAATATGGTTTGCTCTTTCTCTCATCAGGTGGAAGCCACCACACTGCAACCGTCTCAAGATCAAAGCCACAACCTGGGCGGGGGAGATTGGGTTGTGATCAGAAAGCACGTGAGGAAGACATGTTAGGAGCCTCGGTGGAAAGGCCCCTACCAAGTGGAACTGAATTACTACTACCACTGTGAAGTGTGCTGGAATTCCGAACTGGACCCATGCCAGCCATACTCGGAAAGTACAGTGTCCGCTGGACAATGAAGAGTAGTTGTTGAGAGTACCAACCACGTCCAGAGCAACTCCAGAATTGGAGAGGGGAGAAGGAGAATCAGAGACTGAGTCTGAGCAAACTGAAGTCAGTACCAACACACCTGTGAGAGACGAAGGAGAAGACCTACAGGAGAGTGACAGTGAACCAACCTCAACGGAAGTAGCAGGAGAGTCTAGTCAGAGGAGGGCTCTCCCAGAAACAGACGCTCTTGAAAGACAAATAGAACAAACGACCATTCCAAAGGGAAAGGAGTTGAGACGGATCACAGCCAAAGTGACCTGACTACTCCTGAACCAGTCGCAGGTACATAAAGAAAAAATCTTGCAGAACGAGGAGAAATTGCAAATCCAGCACTGAAAAGAGCATTGACAAAAGGTCCACTGAAAGATGATAAGTGGCTGATGCCACTACAAAGAGAAAAGAAGCAATCACAGTGACAACAATTTAGGAAGAAGTTGACACAACAAGAAGAGAAGACTTGAGTGATGTAGAATTAAATGGAGATCGAAGGCTGAAAAGAAAGAGAATTGCGAATCGGAGGTCCTGAAGGGTGTATGCCATGACAAGTGAATGGCAGAGTGAATTTTTGTCTATTTGTTATGATTGAGGCTTTCCACATCAATATTTTGGCACTTGAAGAAAATAAATTAACTGAACTTTGCAAACTGTGAATCTGAGAAAAGTGCATTAGAGAGCCTCTTGAAAATAACCGGAAAATACTTTTTGATGACCTGATTTGACAAGCTGCTAAACCGATTTTGACAAAGCTACCTATTTTTGACAAAGGACCTGGAAGAAAGACTGAGAGCTGTAAACAATTGCTAAAGAAGATAAAATATTTTGTTTTTGATTTTTGCTGCATAGTTATAATTTTTCACTTCTACTTTCTGATTTTCTACAGATCATGTGTAACCTTAGCCAACAGGTGTATATACATGGGTATTGGTTTGGTGATTGCATGCATGATATTAGGCCTGATATTGATTGTGAGCATGACTTTTCTTGACAAGAGTGTGGCCAACCATACCTCAGCTTTAGAGGCAATTACTATACTCACAAAAGAGGTTTAGGATAGATGAGAAATATTTGCACGTAGACAGTACCCAAGGAGAACTTTCTTCTAATGTTTTCTATTGCTTATTGCGTGAGTATGTTGAGACGATGGATACAAGAGATTGTTATGTCTGAACGCAGATTCCTTCATCAGTGGAAGAAGGAGTTACTTACCACAGTCTGCCTCTTACTTATGGGATAAGGTGTTGTCTGTTACTAACAAGATTCTATCACCAGGAGTACATTCAGTACTTCTATTCCAATTATGATGTTGTGTTTTTGTTTGTTCCTATAATTAAGTACCTGAGTTGAGTAGCTAAGGAAAACACTATAGAATTAGTGAGAGGATTCTTTGAACCTACATTGACTTTTGGCACAGCTTATGCACACCGCAACAACTAGAAAAGAGCTTCTTAGATCAGACAGATGACAGGAGAAAGGCATTAAAGGAGAATGCCATCTTCCTAGAGGATAGTATGGCACATGTTACTTGGGGATAGTTTCCCCAAAGATTTATCAACTTGAGTAAGATACCTAAAATGATTGAATTAGATCATATTAGACAAAAGCGAGAATCATATTCTGCCAGAGTTGAAGACATATGTGGAGTGATAATTCCTTCAGTTGGAGTTATTTTGAATTCTTTGAAAATCTGAAAGTTGTCTACTATTGTGTATAACATGCTGACAACTTTTTCAGGAGCCATGATCCTAATGGATACAGAAATGGCTGCGGTAAGATCAATTACTCTTCAGAACTGCCTTGCTTTATACATCCTTTTAGCAAAGGAGGGCGGAGTTTGTAAAAGGCTGAATTCGCAACATTGTTGCTCATGTATACCTAACAATAGTAAAGAAATTAGGAGCTTTATTAACAATTTAACTAATGATAGCGCTGATTTGAATGGGCTGAAGGAACCTGGACTTTGGGAAAAAGTTGGCAAAGATTTGCTTCCGTGGTAAATTGGCTTGGCAACCTGGGGAAAGGGATAGTATTGAAAATAATACAGGTGATATTGATTATTGTGATTTGTATAATTGGAGCAAGGGGGAATAGGTAAATTGTATCCCATGGTTAAAATTAAGAAATTGAAGAATGATCAGAGGAGGGAAGAAATTAAAATGGGGAAATTGTTCAGGGAAAATGTGAAAAGGGAAAGAAGAAATAAAAGTTATAAGGAGGACACATTTTAGTGGAGCAAAAATTTGTGTGGGAAGATGTAAAGTGTAATGACATATTTAGGCCCTCATTACAAGCCTGGCTGACAGCGGAATAAGGGCAGTAAGACCGCAAACAAGCCGGCGGTCATTACCGCCCCATTATGACATGGGCGGTCTGGCATATGCCAAACCGCCAATGTCCCGCACCGCCCGCAACGGCCTCCAGCCCAGCGGCCCTTACTAGACCACCGGCAGTATCAGGACCCCGCATACTGCAATGGATTTCGTGGGGTTTTCTACTGCCACAATATCCATGGCGGTATGTACCATCAGTGCCAGGGAATTCGTTCCCTGGCACTGATTGGGTTCTCCCCCTCTTCCATCCCTGTCCCCTGAGTCCTCCCCCAACACCCACGACCCCCCTACCACCTCCAAATGGGCCCCCTCACCCTCCCTGCCCCCCTGCCCCCATGGAAACCCACACACATACCCCTCACACCTCTCTACACGCACGCTCACACCACTCACACACATACAAGCGCACATACATGCAAACATGCACACATACATACATGTTACATTTCCCATACAAACATTACACCCCCGCATGCATACACGTACTCACACAACCCCTCTACACACTCACACGCACACCCCCATGCAGGCACACAACACACAACACCCCTCCCGCCACCATTCCCTAACGGACGATCACCTTACCTGTTCCGGTGATCCTCTGGAAGGGAAAGGGATCCATGGGGGCTGCTCTGCCGCCAGCACCCTGTCACCAGAACACTGCCACACCGAATACTGGGTCATATTACGGTGGGCGGTGTTCTGATGACGTGGCGGTGATGGTGGAGCAGCCTCCACTTCACCGCCGACCGCCATTATGGCTTCTGGCGGCTCTCCATCCAAAAAAGGGCGGAGGGTTGCCAGCAGTCATAATATGGTTGGCAGAAGACCGCCTACACTGGCTGTCTTTGGCCCTGCAGAACCTCGGTGGTCTTGTGAAAAGACCGCCGAGGTCGAAATGAGGGCCTTAGTCATCAGAGGAGGGATTGTGAATGATGAATTTTTACTAATAAATATTCATGTATTTTGGATTATGAGTATGCATAGAATTTGACTAATATAGAAAATAATGTGCGACTTGTTAAATGTACCCACTTGAGTGGCCGCCATTAACCACAAAGTTTCCTTATTAAATGCATCTTAATAATTAATGTAGTACTTTTGTTTAGGTGAATGTAGTAGTGTGCTATACACATGAATTTGCATGATGTATTTGCTTTATTAATTGTAGGCCTTAAGTTAGTGAGGTTTTGGACCTAGTTCACACAGCCTCATGTTAAGTTGCACTGTTCAGATAATGCTGTGAGAAATGTACACCTGAAGAAATTAATACATGTATTGTTTCTTCACTGAGTTGACCAAACGTTAGCAGATGTCTTTAACTTTCTCACCGCTTTCTAGAATGTCTTCTACTAGTAGAAGAAACATTGTATAGTTTAGTGCATGAGACAGCGATGTTGCCAGGAGCTAACAATGGATGCACTGACTGGAGTACGGTTGGATACAAAAATTGTTACCTGACCAGCCTGATGGTGGGAACAGGAGAACAGGAGCCAATCATCGACATTTGAAAGAGAGTTTAGTTATATCTTAGATTTAGAAATAAGTCCTTATTGGACTAAGAGTAAATGTACGAATCTTTGACCAATGACAACGTGGGAAGTTCTTTACACGATTTTAACTTAGCCTGACTATACAGAGGAGAAACGATAATTTTCATTCTCATTAGCGTGCTCATTCCTATTTTTCTGCCAAAGAGGTGTACTCATTCTTACTTTGCTTTTCTTCCTGAGAGGATTCTATCCCTAACTATTTTACTTAAACTTCTGATGCTGAATGCAAATCCTTAGGCATTGCTTTGCAGTGGCTTGGATAGCTTACAGTCCCCATTTCTGAACCATTTCTTTTCATGGTCCGTTGGTTGGTACCAACCGAACAGATGCCCAACTGTCGTAGATAATCGCAGCTTGCTGATCCATACTGAGAAGAGGTATAACAAAATGCTATAGTTCTTGTTATGTGTTTGTCTTTTGTTTCTAGGTACCAACTGCTATTTTGAATGAGCCATAATTAGATGTTTTCCAAATTTATGTTGACTAAAATGTTTTGAATGAAGCCCAAACATGCTATCCTATTTAGAAGGTTAGTAACCGAAACCCTGACATGTTAGCAGGTTTCTATTATTAAATAAGTGATGTCCCCCAGTTGCTGAACCTAGATATATGCTATTTCTATTTCACAGTTGTTCTTACTATTGATTTGTACGGTAACTCTTGAATGGGTAGTAATGTATGCACTAGTTAAATTGAGATTCTTTAGAAGGTTTGGTCAACCAGTGTTGTTTGTGTATGTGTACCATTTGGTTTTGTGTGTTTGAGACTAATTTACGTGACATTAGCATTGTTAAGATAGGGAAATAAGGGCCATATGTATGAAAACTGGGGTCTGCGAATCGCAAATAGCGATTTTTAAGAAATCGCTATTTCCGAGTCGCAATTGGCCATGTAACAAAATTGCGATTCGGAATTAGCGATTTCTTAAAAATCGCTATTTGTGGTTTGCGAGGCCCACTTACCGAATCGCAATTTGCATTCTCGCAATTTGCGTTTTTTTTGCGATTCGGTAAAAAATAGCAAAATGCGACAAAGTTCGAGAATGCACACCTGGAGGAGCCTGATGACATCACCAGCAGGAAATGAGTCATCCCAGGCAGTTTCAGGTGCCACACCCAAACCAGCATCCTGAGAGAGAGCAGCCTAGCCACATAGAGCAGCACTCAGCAGGAGCAGAAACACCTGAGCCAGAATGGAGACCCCAGGAACATCACAGGAGAAGCAGGAGATGAAGCGCAAGCTCAAGTTTAGTGAACAGGAGCTGGAGGTACTGACTGAAGAGGTAGTGAGGAGCCATGACCGCCTGTTTGGGAAATCTTCACTCCAGGTTCCTGAGAGCGAGAAAAGAAGGCTATGGCTGGACATCCAGGGAAAAATCTGCGCCATTGGAGTGGCACAGCGCTCCATAGAGGAGATTAAGAAAAGGTGGTACGACCTGCGCTCCCGGGCAAAGGAGAGGGTGGCAAGGAGACTTGCAGAGGCCAGGGGCACAGGTGGCGGACCACCAACCGAACCACCTTCCACACCACTGGAGGACCTGGTGGAATCCACACTCCTCCCTGAAGCTGTGACAGGGGTCACAGATATCGACACCTCCGGTCAACTGAGTACCAGCCAAGGTAAGTGCAATGTTGTGTATGAACCCAATATGTGTATGCACAAAAGCCCCTTAGGAATTAGCATGTAATGTGAAGTAGTGTGTGAAGTAGTCCAGTCCACATCTTAGAAGCAGCACAACAATGCACTATGGGAGTTGCGGTCCACAAACTAGTACAGACAGTAGCATTACAATGTAATGAAGCATAGTGACACCCAAGGTAACACAACACACACAACACCATGTAGAGCAGTACCTGTACCTTTATTGCCATTTTCAGACAGATAATGTAACATACAGAACTGACATGCTGCATATTGTTGTTGCAGGTGGGCCAGGCCCAGCAGCCACACACAGTCCATGTGTAGGGGAGACGGACACCCAGCAGCCCTCTGACACCAACACCTGTGGGTCCCTCCACATCTCCACTGTGCGCCGCAGGCCCAGGGCACTACCACTGCCAGACTTCAGTGGCGACTCGGATGTGCAGCAGGAGGGGCCAAGCACACCGTCTGCACCAGACAGGCGCAGCCAGATACTGGAGGACAGGGGTCAGGCAGCACAATGCAGGAGTGCCACAGTGTCCCAGCAGCAACCCCATGAGGCAGGTGAGGGTCCATCCTTGTTCGGGGGCCTTGAGGCTGCTACGTTGCAGCAACAGCGCCTGCAAAACAAGCGCATACTTAGTTTGGACTGGAACCTGAGAGTCCACAATAGACACATGATGGGCCTGCATCGGCAACTGGACACACTGAACAGCAACATCACACAGCTGCGTGAGGGACAGGTGCAGGCTTCTGAGGACACTAGTGATCTTACTAGTGCAGTGCATGACCTCTGTCAGGAGCTGCACCATGAAAGGGTTAGCCGGCGCAGACATGAACACCGATTCAGGACAATGTTTGCAAGCTACTGCAGGTCCTCCAACAGGATGGCGAACTCCACAGCACTCATCGCCCGTCGCGCTGTGGCGGCACAAGTGGAGGCTGCACACACCAGTAGGGACGTGATCCAGGGCCTTGTGCACATCACTAATGTGATTGAACTTGTCATGGGACAGAGATCTGCCACTCCCAGTGAGGTAGCCTTGGGGGACACTGAGGACAGTTCTAGCCTCAGTAGTGTGGCCGTACCTGCAGCAGACACCAGATGGCGCAGTGCCAGGCGCAGCACTGCCACTGAAGGTGACATTCAGGGTGCCAGTGAGTTAACTGGGCACCCGAGTGGTGTGCGTGTGAGGAGAAAGTGACTCTTGCCACATTAACACTGGTGTTGCCACTATGAAGTAACAGTGCGTGACTCAGTTCTTTTGTTAATTTTAGTTTTTTCCATCACCTGTTTACTTCATTTATCAGCATTCATTACCTGACGTAAGGTAATACATTTCTATCACTACAGTTGTCAATCGATTTTTGTCATTCATACTCACGTCTGAAATGGTTGTGTGTGATGTCGGCACGCCTTTGCCTTCCCTCTGCTGCACTGGTCCTGTCTGCTGGCTGTAGAGGTGGTATGGGATCGTCATCCTCATCTGATTCAGTGTCACTGATTTCTATAGGTATGCCCCTGGTTGTAGCTATATTGTGCAGGATTGCACAAGTAGCCACTATTCTACATGTGGTTTCTGGACTGTACTGTAGTGCCCCTCCACTTTTGTGGAGGCAACGGAAGTGACTCTTCAGAAGGCCAAATGTGCTCTCCACAACGTTGCGGGTTGCCCTGTGTGCTGCATTGTATCTCCGTTCTGCTGGTGTTGCGGGATTGAGGTAGGGCGTCATCATGTAGGTGAGCACTGCGTAGGCACTGTCTCCTGGAAGGGACAGAAGGTGTGATGAGTAACTCTGCCATCTGACATGGGTTTGTCATCTATGCGCCAGTGTACAGAGTGACATTACCTAGTAGATATCCTTCACCAAACTCCCCAGCTAGCAGTCTTGTGTGAATGCCGCTGTGACGAAAGTTGTATGAATCATGTGTGCTCCCTGGGTACCTGGCCACGAGACCAGTTATGATATCGGAGGCATTGCATATCACCTGTATATTCATGGAATGTTGGTGTTTACGGTTTCGGTACACATACTCTGTGACTGATGGTGGACATATTGCCACATGTGTGCCATCTATGGCACCTAGGACGTGGGGGAACTGTGCTATCTGATAAAACTCTATTTTTGTCTGCTGTATTTCCTGTGGGGTGTGGGGGAATCTGATGTACTGTTGGAGTTTGCTTAGCATGGCGTTGATAAATGCATTGAAAAATCTGGAGAGGGTGCTCTGTGACACCCCCCCAGCCGCTGCTATGACCCCTTGATAGCTCCCTGAGGCGAGTAGGTGTAAGGAGCATAATACCTGCACATGGGTGGGGATACTATGAGTCCTTAGTGTTCTGCGCTGCAGTATGGGTTGTAGCTCAGCTATCAGATCAAGTATCATAGCTGAGCTTAACCTATACCTCTCAAATATTTCCTCCTCTGTCAGGTCAAATAGTGTAATGCGCACTCTGAAAATGCACTCCTGTCTCCTCCTCCCTCTCCTCAAACCTGCCAGGATCCTCATCCTCCTCGCCATGACGTAGAGTGCAGCCATTGTGGAAAAGAGTCTGAGGCATTCTGGGCCTCTTTATATAGGTTGCACCTGGTTACCACCTGCTTTCACTTAGTGGTATTTTGCATGTGCAAAATGCCATTCTGTGAAAAATCGCTAATTGCGATTTTTTAATGCATCTATTTGCGATTTGGATTTTGCGAATTGCATTTTGCACCTCGCAATTTCCTACTGGAAATACCGAATCGCAAAATGCGACTCTCAAAACCAGGTCGCACCGCAAAAAATAGCAAATTTAGCAATTTCTTATTTTTGGTCTGCGAATGCCTTTCATGCATCGCAGACGACGTTTTTGCACTCGCAAACGGCTGATTTTTGCGATTCGCACCGTTTGCTAGTGCAAAAACTTTTCATACATCTGGCCCTAAATGCTCTAACTCTTACATAAAGGTGTGGTTATTCTTGGCCAAAGGGCTCATGGTGCATGAGATTACTGACTCCAAAGGTTATTAATAATGTTGATGAAGCATTGCATCCGTGATTTATGGTGGAAATTACTCTAAGCGCAGTCAAAAGGTCCATCGAATCTCTAACACATCCCCTTATACATTGAAGATAAGAAACCAAAACGGTCAGATGTGCTAACAACGGCAAACCTACTACTCTCTGTAATTTCTACTGTGATATTCTGACGCCACTTTGATGGCTAAGAATCATGGGCCCATCATGGCCACAGTGCAAATGGGGGAAGAAACTAGAAGGTAAATCATTTAATAAGTCACATTTGCCATGGTGCCCTTTGTCAACAAATATTATTTCTGTGGGTTGAAAATTAAATATGTACTACTCCACTGCTGAACTGTAGTCATGGCTGGCGCTAGACACGAGCAGTGTGGGCAGATGCCCAGGGCCCCTTACTCAGCCTGCTGACTTGGGGCCCTGCACTAGTGCGATACAGCCAGGCCACAGTATGAAAGGTGTCTCCTTGCAATTTGGAGTAGGCCTCCTTCCCTGGCAACTATGGTATAGGGAAACGATCCCCTAGGGAGCGGGGCCATCTAAATTGCAAAGAGACACATTCTGCAGGGACACATCCTGCAGGTTTGTCCTGAGATTAGGCATCCGCAACACACTCACATCCCTAACTCCCAACCAGTGGCACTGGGGGATGACTATTAACCTCCCTGGCAGTATTACATACTTGCCTATAGGCCTGATTCAGGCAGGAGACTCCAGGTTTTTTAAGCAAAAAATTGCTTTATTGTGGCTGTCTCCAGCCTGAAATTGACTCCACTTAAAAAGAACTCAGGTGGGGAAATACATTCTCCAGATTATTTCTTTTACTTAATCTCGCACTCTGCTCTTCTAAAATGCTGGCATGTATGGTATTAACCCTCTCTTGTGACTAGAAACCCTCGCACCTGTTGGTGCAGATATGCTATTTAGAAATTATTAATGAATGTGTATATTTTCTTGATTAATGAAAAGTTCATAGAGAAATTCATTGTAGAGAAAATAATGTGTACATTTGAAAATGTGTCCACGGGGTGTGGCAGCCACTTATGCAAAAGTTATAATAAAAGAACTAAAATCTGTATGAAATAATTAAAATATATAAAAAATAATGTAGTAATATGTCATATTGAGACGTATAACCTATGTTTGCATTAATTTGTAGAATTAACTTAGCTGAGGTTGTGACCTGGTCTTTCCAGGCCTCACAAAAGAAGCTGAATTTCTAACGCAATGCAGAGAAGGCAGTGCATGACCCGACCCTGAACCACCGATCTTAAAGTTGCCTAGCTAGAATTTTCTGCAATGTACCGACGGACAGGAGATGAAGTCAATTTGATACAGTTATGTGTAGAGTAGGCTAAATGTACTTTCCCAGGACTTGAACAATGAGAGCACTGACTGAAGAGGAACATGCAACATTTTCAATACCTGAAGAGCCGGATGATGAAGGCGTCGTACAGTGGACCAATCTGTGAAATGAGAAAGAAGAAATATTATAACTCATAGATTTGAAAAATGTATATTATAGGTTAGAGTCATATCTGCTGATTGACTGATCAATTGGGAATTAGGGGGATGGACTGAAAAGTTCTAATAAAAAGTTGTGACTAAAAACTAGAGATGTGAGGGGAGAATTGATGACGTCAGGAGACGTGGTTCGAGATTCTGTCATTGGGCTCATACCCTTGAGTGCCTGATGTGTTGCTGATCTATTGATGACCTGAAGACGAAGACTGACTTTGTTGCTGATCCATTCTGTGGTTAGGTAGCTATGATAATGTGACTGATTAACTTTGTGCCTTTTCTTCTAGGTACCAACTGCCCTGTTTTTATAGTTTTTCTTCTAGCTAGATGTTTTTCCAAATTCATATTTTCCTAAATTGTTTTGCATGAAGTCCCACATGCTGATGCTAATCTGAGTTAGGAAGGTTTCTTTACTGGGTAATGTTGACAGTGACAAATGATTGACAGACTGCTTGCTGAACTCTGCTATTAATGCCATTGTGTTAATCTTTATTGGCTTATGTTGTAGCATTCAAGCATAGGTTTTCTCAAGTTCTGATTAAATTATGTTATTGATGGTCATTAATGAACTAATTCTGTGTGGATTGAATAGAGTTTGACCTAACTTGATGACTTAGCATTGTAACCAATAGGGAAATAAAATTGATAAAACGCATAATTGAGTTGTGATTATTCATAAAATGTTGATAGATTGTCTCATGCTTAATGATTCTCTTAGTGGTTGATGATTGATTACATTGACAATTGATGTTCAATGATTACTACATAGCTAAGATACTCCATGCGATCCAAAAGGTTCATCGGCCTATACGCGTCCCCTTGTAAGTTTACTTACTAAGGACCAGGCGCGCTAGCAGTCTTTGGTAGCAGCTTGATGGTTAGTTTCCTTGGAGAAGTAATTATGTGGTGATTATTGGTTATGGTGGTAGTTTAAGTTAGGGTTAGTTGTTCATTTTTATGAGGCTTGAATTTTGTTTCTCTGAAATGGCAATTATAGCAGAGATGATGGCCCCTTAAACCCATAAATGACTTTCCCAGATCCTGTATCCCGCTAGGAGAGTTGGGTATGTTCTTGGCATTCTTGTGATAGTATGAAAGTGGTACGTTGCGCTTGCAAAGGCTTATGCAAAGCACAGGTGAATTGTGAAGTATGAGAGGTAAAGTAGGGAGTTTGCGTACTCCAGTTAAGGTTTAGTAGGAGTGTGCGTGCTCTGCAGTATGAGAGTAGGGAAGTCGTCGAACTTCATATGTGTGTGGCGCTTTGTGCTAAAAAAATGGCCCACGTGGTTGTTGGTGATGTACGGACCCTGCGTGGTCTAAGACTCCGTACTGTATTGACAAGTGTGGGAAACACCTGGTTTTATGTTGTAATCTGTCTGGTTTAGTAGGTTGATCGGGCGTGGTCAACAAGTTGGTATGTGAGTTAAGCGGGTAAGAGAATATTTTTCTACTGAGATTTGGCGAGTCCTATGTGCACCAGGACAGACCCATTAATCAGTTGAGAGTGAAATTTGCAGGTCGAATTTTGCTTCCAAATGTGGGAGACTGAGAAAGAGGAATAGCTGCATGAGCGATAGTGCCATCAGTGAAAATCCGTAAGGTCTCTGAAGCGACTTTGTACCTTCCTGTAGTAAACCAGCAGGTTTGTGTTGGTTATTGGTTTTTGGTTAAGTGCTCGCAATATTTGTGCATTAGGTTTGTGTGAAACGAAGTTTAGGAGGACAAGTCGCAAGACTTTGTCAGCCGCAGTATGTGAGTGTGATGTCAGAGTGTGCCGCGCTGGGATAGGTTGGTTAGTGAGAAGAGTCGCGAGCGGATTGGCAGCTGTCCTTAAGACGCAATTGGTTGAGCAAGCGGGTGAAGGGAATCTTGGGAGTAAAAATAATTTTCTTATTGAATCAAATACACAAAAGATAGCGAAAATGAAGTTATTCAAAGCGTTCAGAAGTGCCATGAAGGGTGATTCTTATATCAAGGCAACAGTGGAGGACCCGACCCCACCGGAAAGTTCTCCGGCATATATTGAAATGGAGGAGCGAGGTGTCGCGCCATGTCTTTGGTTGAAGCAGTGGTGCAAGTTGACAGAGAAACAGGGAGCTTTAAATTTAAGAATTTTGGATCAGTTGCGAATGACATTATATGAGATGAAGCCATTACCGAGACCAGCACAGTTCGAGGCTTTAGCGGTTTGGGAGCTTGTAGCCAGACAACAGCAAGAGATGAAGTTTCAGAGGAGAATAAGAAAGGTAGAAAAGTCTTTGGCAGAAGCAAGGTGGGATTGGGAACAGAAAAAGTGGAGAACTGAGATATTACAGGGTGTTACGTTGCTTTCTTCTATCACAGAGGAAGATGAGTCAGCAAAAAAAGATGCTGATAAGAGTGACAAGAGTGCAGGGACTAAGAAGAAGAAAAAGACCTATGTAGAAGAAGAAGATTCAGATGCTTAGGATCTTTTAACACAATTGTTGAGGGACCGACCTCCACCATATGGGGCACATGTAGGGGGTCCAAGTACTAGCTCTACCTCAACTGCTCCAGCTCAAGTGACAGGAACAGTGGGACCAGTGCAGACAAATAATGGACAAGTACAAGGGGTGGCAAAGTGTACTCCTAACGCAGTGACTACTTTGGTGGTCCAAGCGCAGATGCACCCACTGTTGATACAGAGAATGTATCCAGATGTACCAGTTCTTGAGACAACTTCGAACTTAGTGATGCCATCGGAGCAAGTGCTTCCGAGGCCAATGCTAGTTCAGACTGAGCCCACTCCAATGTTGTTGCCTCAGGCACAGTCACAGGGTTTGCCGAAGTGTACCCAAATGACAGGGACACAGTCAGATGTGACACCAGTGATGAATCCGAACATGGGAGTAATCCTTCCACAAAATGCAGATGTCAGAGCAGCACCAGATGCAATATTGCTACCGATTACTGTTGGTCCAGTGGTACCATTATTTGCACAAAAGAAACCAAATGCAGAAGAACAGGGTGAAATGTCACAGAGCCTCATGAGGAGGGGAGGGAGTGATCGTGTGCAGGTGGTATCGTCTATAGGTCAGACCTTTGATGGATCTAGACCTTTAATGGATCTTAGTCCACTTGTTGCACTTCTAGATGCAGTAAATGGCCTGAGTGTAAGTCAGAGTTTGAAGCTCTTGACACTGAAAACTCCAGGTGCTGTGGTACAACAGGTGCCAATGACGAATGCGAGTAACATCTCATTGCAGGGATTGACAGCACAGCAATTGAGTGAAATGGTTGGATAGTTTGAAAACTCCTCGAAATACATCTAAGGGTGAAGAGCAGATAAATCATGTAAGATTAGCTACAGAAATAATGGAGCTAGTTGAGGGAATGATGGGAGTGATCAGGTTAGAATCCTACACCGAAGAAGAGCTGAGGTATTTGTGCCCAAGAATTACAAGGGAAGTGAGTAAGATACATCAGAAATTAGCAGATTTGGTAGAAAAACATGACAGAAATTGAGAGAACAAAACATTTGAAACAAAGTTACAGGTTAGATTTTGAGGCAAAGGATTTTGAGCACATGAGGCCAGCAGGGATGAAAGCGCATCTAAAAGAGTTATTGCAGAGTACGCAGATTTGGGGAGCATTATAGAAGTGGGAAGGCAGATGGGCAAAGAAGAAGGATAAATGGAAACAAGAGTCACAAGAAGGGTCTGAGGGTGTTCAGAAAGAAAAGGATCCAGTAAAGATTTTACAGTTGAGGGAAATTACAGGAGAACAGTTTGTTCATGTTCCATGGCATAGGAGTGATATACTGTCATTCACAAATGATTACCCAAAACTGAGAGAGAAACCGGTTGAGTGGTACCAGCAGACAGATAGATTTGTGAAGCTTTCTAAATGTCTGTGGGAAGACTTGAATACCTTGTTGGAAATAGTGGTTCCAGCTGATTTGTGGGTTGAGTGCAAGAAAGCAGTGGATTTGCCGACGAGTGATCCGGAAAGGGATAGAGTTACAGGTGCACCATCACCTGAAGTGATGAAACATTATTATAAGATGATTGAGATCCTGAAGACGAGAATTTCTCCTAAAAATATCTATTGGCAGAGAATTGACAGGACAGTGCAAGAAACGAAAGAGTCGATACATACCTATTATGAGAGATTGCAGAAAGCATTCAAAGAGTACAGTGGCAATGAAGCAATTGAGCCGAAAGACATGTTGCACTTTGTGTTCAGGTTCGTCGAAGGACTGAGACCTGAAATAGGGCAGATGATTAAGAGTCATTTGATTTGCTGGCAAGCGAAGCCGATTGATGAGGTGTTGCAGTATGCAAAATACTGTAGTGACGAGATCGAGTTGAAGCAGAAGAAATTGAAGGAGAGAGCGATGGTGATGCAAATTAAGGCAGCTCAAACAGGAGTGCAAGGAGCATTAGTGCAACAAATGCCACAGCAGGGGGAAACTGTCATGTTTCAGCCTCAGATGAGAGGTAGGGGTCGTGGAGTCAATATGACTCGTGGTCTGGATGTGAGTACTGTAGTGCTCCAGAATGATATGCAGGGGATGAAAAAGATGTTACCGTGTCATTTGTGTGGAAACGTGGGACACTGGAAACTGCAGTGTCCGTTGATGGTGCAGGATGGTGTCGTTCAGCAAGGTGGTGATGTCAGCACGTTTCAAACTGTGAAGGTCCCTAGAATGAGAGGAATTAATCTGAATGTTCAGAATCAAGTGCAAAATTTCCAACCCATGCATCAGGTGCAAGTGCCGCGTGCACAACTGACACAGTTGCAACCATTGCAGCAGCAGGTTCCTTTGGTACCTAGACAGCAAATGCAGATACCTCAAGCCCCGATGGAACAGCAACAGATGATGCTTACTCAGCAGGTCACAGGTCAGAGGCAAGACAGAAGTAATGACACAGTGCCCCAATTCTCATTACATAGTGAGAATGAAATAAACGATGAATGGATGAGTATGAGTTCGGATGAAGAGCCATGTATGCTTGTAGCATCATTAGAGGTAGATCAAAGAGGTCCATTTGGGAAGGGAAAGGTGATGGGTCACAGGGTTTCATTCTTAGTGGACACAGGAGCTTCGCGCTCTACAGTAAGAAGTGCAGAAGTTCCAAACTTACCTCTTTTAGGCAGAACAGTTCAGGTTGTGGGGGTAGATAAACAGACAGTTGACAAATCCAATGAGATTGGCAGCTACCAGGTACTGCATAAGTTTGTAGTCTGTGACTCAAGTCCAGTATCCCTACTGGAAAGGGACTTACTGTGTAACACAAAATGTTCCATATTTGTTTGAATGCTGGAATAGAGGTTCAAACTAATAGTGATGATGAGGAAGAACAGACATCTGAGACAACAAATGACAATGTTAATGAGGAATACCCGTTGATTGAGTTGTTCCCGATGCTTACTGTGAAAGAATTGCATGCAGACTTGCAGGGAACAGTACAGAAAAATGTGTGGGACCTGACAGGTAAAGAAGTGGGTTTGATCAAGGGAGTGGAACCGATGAAGATCACTTTGAAGCCAAATGTAGTGTTTCCGCAGCTTCCACAGTATAACATGGCACAAGATGTTCTTATGAAAGTGGCGCAGATAATTGGAGATTTTCTAAAACAAGAAGTCTTGAAAGAAGTGTTGAGCAGCCCATGTAATTCACTAATAATGGGCTTAAAGAAGCTGTGTGGAAAAGTGCGCATTGTGCAGGATTTGCGAAAAGTGAACGACTTGGTGGTCAAGTGTTGCCCTGTGGTGCCAAATCCAGCAGTGATACTGTTTAGGATCCCATGAGATGCGGAGTGGTTCACAGTGGTTGATTTGTCACAAGCTTTCTTTTCTGTGCCTCTTCATGAGGATAGTCAGTTTCTTTTTAGTTTCAAATTCCTAGACAGAGTCTACAGCTGGTTCAGACTTCCACAAGGGTATATGGAGTCACCGTCTCTGTTCAATCAGATCCTGAAAAAGAGTCTGGAGTCATTGGAGTTACCGTACCAATCGACTCTGGTATAGTACACTGATGATTTGCTGATTGCATCCAGGACAAGAGATGAGTGTAAGTATGACTTGATTGCCCTGTTAAATCACTTGTGAAAGTTTGGACATAAGGTGTCACCTTTGAAATTGCTGTACTGTCAGAAGTCAGTGAAATACTTGGGACACCAGATTGAGAAAGGGTCAAGGAGAATCTCAAGGGAGAGGATTACTATGATACTGCAGAGAAGTCCTCCGACTTCACAGAGGGGTGTCAGAATGTTTCTAGGAATGGTAGGTTATTGTCGACAGTGGATTCCAAATTTTGCTGTGATTGCTAAACCGTTGCAGCAAATGACACATAAGGAGGTTACTGACTCCATTACATTAGATGAGGATCACATGAAAGCGTTCACTGAGTTGAGAGAGAGTTTGTGCCGAGCTCCAGCGTTGGGAATGCCTGATTATACAAAGCCATTTACATTGTTTTGTCATGAACATGATGCTTGTTCCTTGTCTGTTTTGACACAGGTCCATGGAGGTGCTTATTACCCAGTAGCCTATTTTTCAGCTACTTTGGACCCAGTTGCAGCAGCTTTGCCGGGTTGTCTGTGTGCTGTTGCCACAGCTGGTCAAAGCCTTTCACAATGTGAGGGAGTAGTGATGAGATACCCTCTGACGGTAATGGTACCACACTCTGTTGAGATTTTACTAACAAGGACGAAAACACAGTATTTGACTGGTGCAAGACTGACAAGGTATGAGACGAGCATATTGGGTGCTCCAAATGTAACATTGAAAAGATGTACAGTGCTGAACCCAGCAACATTACTTCCAAGTGATACTGTTGAAATTGAAAAAGAGGAAGACATTGAGCATGATTGTCTTGAGGTAACTGAACTGTGTACAAAACCAAGGCCTGATATGAGAGATGCACGATTAGAAGAAAACAATAAAATTGTTTTTGTTGATGGCTCATGTCTCAGAGATGGTACAGGGACATTGAGAGCAGGATATGCAGTGTGCACAATCACAGGTACATTAGAAGCTTCTTGGCTTCGAGGTGTGTATTCTGCACAAGTAGCAGAATTGGTAGCTCTAACCAGGGCATGCCATGTTTCTGCGAGACTGCGAGTCACAATGTATACTGACAGCCAATATGGATTTGGAATTGTTCATGCTTTTGGATGATTGTGGTCGCAAAGGGGTTTCCTGACCTCTACTGGTACACCAGTGAGAAATGGCGACAAGATAAAATAATTGTTGTACGCAATACAGTTACTTGAAGAAACTGCTGTGGTAAAATGCAGTGCACATCAAAAGGCACAGGATTACATCTTATTAGGAAATGGGTATGCAGATCAAGTTGCAAAGTTTTGTGCATTGAACTGTATATCATTTAAAGACAAATGGGAATTGATGACAGAAGATGACAACACATGTACAAGTTTTGCATTGAAAGTGATTGATACTCTGGAAGAGCTGAAAACATTGCAGAGTAATGTTGACAAGGAAGAGAAACAACTCTGGGTAAAATACAAATGTGTCCAAAGACCTGACGAAATTTGTGTTTCTGAGGAGGGTCAGATCGTTCTGCCCAATAGTTTATTGTCCCAGATGGCTAGGTACTACCACGAACAAGCACATATTGGAAGGGATGCCATGGTTAGATTGTTCAAAATTGACTGGTTTAACCCCAAATTCGGGCAGGCAGCAGAGGCAGTGTGTCAACGCTGTATAGTTTGTCAGCAACTAAACATGGGAAAGGGGACAGTGGTAAATCTGAGCCACACTGGAAGAGCAGGAGGTCCATTCAGCAGAATGCAACTAGATTTAATTGAAATGCCTGCGTGTGGAGGTCTGAAGTACGTGTTGGTGATTGTGTGTGTCTTTAGTCACTGGATTGAGGCATACCCTACAAGAAGAAATGACAGTCTCACAGTAGCAAAGCTGTTGCTTATGGAGTTAATACCACGTTTCGGGTTTCCGATCTCATTAGAATCAGATAGGGAAACTCACTTCAATAATGAGGTGATTAAACTCTTATGTGCAGCACTAAACATTGAGCAAAAGTTGCATTGTAGTTACCGCCCTTAAGCATCAGGACTGGTGGAACAAATGAATGGTACCCTGAAATCATGAATTGCAAAGATGTGTGCAGCTACAAATGTGAAATGGCCAGATGCATTGCCTTTGTTGTTGATGTCAATGAGAAACACACCTGACAGGAAGACAGGGCTGCCGCCCCATGAAATCCTCATAGGCAGAGCAATGAGATTACCAGCAGTTCCCGCCAATGCACTTGTCAATATTACGGATTATATGGTTTTGGACTTCTGCAAGGGTCTGGCTGATCTGGTTTGCTCTTTCTCTCAGCAGGTGCAGCTACTACCCTGCCACCCATCCACGATCCAGGCCACAATCTGTGAGACTGAGTTGTTGTCAAAAAGCACGTTCGCAAGACCTGTTTGGAACCGCATTGGAGGGGTCCTTACCAGGTGGTGATAACAACTACGACAGCTGTGAAGTGTGCAGGACTTCCAAACTGGATACACGCAAGTCATACAAAGAGAGGGGTAAGTCCACCAGATCATGAAGAGGCGTTGTTGAGAGCACGAACAACAGGGAAACAGGTTGCTGCACCTTAGTCAGAAAAAGAGCCAACAGAGCCTGAAATTGAACCGGAGCTTGTGGAAGATGGTTCTATCACCCCTGTGAGAGACAATAGTGAGGAATTACAGGAGTGTGTGCAGGAACCTATCTCGACGGATGCAGCAGGGGAGCCTAGCTTAGCAGAGATCCTCCCAGAAGCACATGGTGCTGAAAAGCAGACACAGCAAGTTCCAGACCAAGAGGGTGAAAGAGTTGAGAAGGATCAAAGTCAAGGTGATTCGACTCCTCCTGAGCCCGTTGCAGGTCCATCAAGAGAAAACACTAAAGAGAAAGAGAAGAGTCCAATCTTGAGAAGAATATTGACAGAAGGAATGAGAAAGGGAGATATTTGGCCTGAATCGCAGATTGGGAAAAAGAAGGATCTGGTCATAAATGAAACAATAGAAGAAGAAGTGGATACTACGAGACAGGAAGAATTAAGTAAAGGAGAATTAAGTGGTGACCGAAGGTTGAAAAGAAAGAGAATAGCAAGTCGACGTTACACAGGTCCTGAATGGGCGTATGCAACTACTAATGAATGGCAACATGAGTTTATGTCCTTTTGTTTTGATAGAGAAGTTCCGAGTCAGTATTTTGATGTAACCTGACAGTGACCAAGAAGCTAAATTGTTGAGCTAATCTGAGAAACTTAAGAAGGAGACTGTTTGAAAATAAAACCGAGAGAGACATTGATAACCTGAAATGACAAATTGAAAAACCGGACGTGACAAGCTGCTAATCGATTTTGACAAGGAAAAAGGGATTCCTGGATGTGAAATTGAACTGTGAGAAGAGAATTTTTCTTTATTTTTGATTTTTACTGCACTTTATTTAAGAGTTACTTTTGCTTTCTGATTCTTTACAAATCATGGCTGAGCTAAATATTCAAGATAGAAATATGAGGCGCAGTAGATATATGAGTATTGGATTGGCAATTGTGTGTGGGATAATGTTTATAATAACGATTGTGGGAATGTCTGTTCATGATATGAAAAGAGCTACTATTACTTCTGCTCCTGAAACTACTACACTAACAGCTCTAGAGAGGTTTAAGTTAGATGAGAAATACTTGGATGACTATACTAATGCTCAAGGTGAGCTTTCTTCTAACGTTTTCCATCGATTGTTGAGTGAGTATGTTGAAACAATGGATGTGAGAGATTGTCTTGTGTGTACGCAAATTCGTTCATCTGTAGAGGAAGGAGATACGTACCATAGTCTTCCATTAACATATGGAATAAGCTGTAGTTTGCTACTAACAAGATTTTATAACCAAGAGTACATACAGTATTTTTATTCTAACTACGATGTAGTGTTTTCATTTGTTCCTATTATTAGATATCTGAGTAGGATAGCTAAAGAACATGATATAGTACTAGTTAGAGGGTTCTTTGAGCCAACACTAACATTTGGGACTGCCTATGCTCATCGCAATAATCTTACATGCTTGCTTACACCTTAAGAGAAAAGCTTTATAGGGCATACTGATGATAGGAGACAGGCATTGAAGGAGAAATTAGAAAAAAGGTTAGAGAAAAGAACTTCCAAAAAAGACGGTGTTTACACTGCTATTAAAATTCAAGGGAAATTAGCATTAGATGCATTTCGCATAGGGAAGCTTTTTATATACAGGCCAAAATCACGCACTGACACTTTATTTGTGGGAACGAGTGAATGTAGGCATGTGTTTTTGTTTCAGAGTAAATGGACTTTTATGCTAAATGGTCAGGACCCTGCGATTCCTGGAATCTACTATATTTGTGGACTTAATGCTGATTACCGTCTTTCTAGAGGATGGTATGGAACATGTTATTTGGGGATAGTTTTCCCTAAAATTTGCCAGATAGATGACTTAAAGAATTTCCGAAATTGACTCAATTACATCATGAGTGACAGAGGAGGGAAATCTCTTCTGCAATTGCGGGAGATATCTTTGGTGCAGTGATTCCTTCAGTGGGAGTCATTTTAAGTTTGATCAAGATACCAAAGTTGTCTACTATTGTGGATAAGATGCTGAAAAATTTTACAGGAGCAATACTCCTGTTAGATACTGAGTTAGCCGCGGATAGAGCTATGATGTTTCAAAATAGGCTTGCTTCAGACATTCTTTTAGTGAAAGACGGAGGAGTCTGTAAGATGATTAATGCTAGGCATTGTTGGTCCTATATCCCAGATAATGATAAGGAGATAAGAGACTTAGGGCCAGATGTATCAAGCCTTTTTGTATTCGCAAACTGTGCGAATACCCGTTTGCGAATGCAAAAAGGCCGTTCAGAATGTATGAAAGGCATTCTGAGCGCAATTTAAAGGAATCGCTAAAATAGTGATTCCTTAAAATTGCGAGCCCGTTTAGAGAATCGCAATTTGCGATTCTCCAATAAGAAATCGCAAATAAGGAATCCTTATTTGCGATTTCTTAAGCACATATATGAAGCAATTCCTTAATGCGAATTGGGCATTAACAAATCGCTATTACCACCAAGTTGAACTTGGTGGTAACCATGTGCAAATTTAAAAAATGCATTAAAAATGCATTTTTAAAATTGACATTTAACGCACACATGCCCTTTTGGCATGTGTGCACCTTACATGTCTTCCAAAATTGTTTTGGGGTGCAGCAGAGGGGGCCTTGGGCCCCCAGCACCCTGGAGTTTGCATTTCCCAAATTGCGAATTCCAGTTAGGAATTCGCAATTTGGGAAATGCAAAAAATTTGCAAATATGGGCAACAGGCCCACAGGTGCGAAAGGGGGGTGTATCGCAATTTGCAATTCGGTAATAGCATTTGCGATTTTTAAATCGCTATTACCGAATCCCAAATATGATACATAGCATTTTGTGACTCAGAAATAGCGATTTCTTAAAAATCGCTATTTCCGAATCGCAAAAGGCTTTTTTGATACATCTGGCCCTTACTTACTAACTTGACTAATTCTAGTAAGGATTTGAAGGAATTGAAAGAACCAGGTGGTTGGGAAAAAGGTGGAAAGGGATTTGCTTCAGTGGGTAATTGGCTTAGTCAAATATGGAATGGGGTATTATTAAAAAATCATACAAGGAATATTTATTGTGATTGCTTGCATATTAGCATTATGGGGTACATGTAAATTATGTCAAAAGATAAAATTGAAAAGATCTAAAAATAATCAGAGGAGGGAAGAACGAAACAGGGAAAGAATTTATAGGGAAGATTTGAGAAGGAGGCAAAATACATCTGAGACAGAATTGTGAAATGTGGATAAAGAAAGGTGTGATGATATATTTAGTCATCAGAGGAGGAACTGTTGGGGCAGATATGCTAATTATAAATTATTAATGAATGTTTATATGTTTTAATTACTGAAACGTTCATAGAAAAATTAATCGTAGAGAAAATAATGTGCACATTTGAAAATGTGCCCACGGGGTGTGGCAGCCACTTATGCAAAAGTTATAATAAAAGAACTAAAAACTGTGTGAAATGATGAAAATATATTTAAAAAAATGTAGTAATATGTCATATTGAGATGTATAACCTATGTTTGCATAATTTGTAGAATTAACTTAGCTGAGGTTGTGGCCTAGTCTTTCCAGGCCTCACACAAGAAGCTGAATTTCTAGCACACTGGAGAGAAGGCAGTGTATGACCCAACCCTGACCCACCCGATGTTAAAGTCACCTAGCTAGAATTTTCTGCAATGTACTGACGGACAGAAGATGAAGTCAATTTGATACAATTATGTGTAGAGTAGGCTGAATGTACTTTCCCAGGACTTGAACAATGAGAGCACTGACTGAAGAGCAACATGCAACATTTTTGATACCTGAAGAGCCGGATGATGAAGACATCGTACAGTGGACCAATCCGTGAAATGAGAAAGAAGAAATATTAGAACTCATAGATTTGAAAAATGAATATTATAGGTTAGAGTCATATCTGCTGATTGGCTGACCAATTGGGAATTAGGGGGATGGACTGAAAAACTCTAATAAAAAGTCGTGACAATGGGCTAAAAACTAGAGATGTGATGGGAGAATTGATGACTTCAGGAGGCGCGGTTCGAGATTCTGTCATTGGGCTCATACTCTTGAGATCCTGATGCGTTGCTGATCCATTGATGACCTGAAGACGAAGACTGACTTTGTTGCTGAGCCATTCTGTGGATAGGTAGCTATGATAATGTCACTGATTAACTTCGTGCCTTTTCTTCTAGGTACCAACTGCCCTGTTTTTATAGTTTTTCTTCTAGCTAGATGTTTTTCCAAATTCATATTTTCCTAAATTCTATGTCAGGACCGGAGGCGAGTATTATGCATAACTTTCTGCACTTTTATTCAAACAGCAGATTCAAAGAAAACGTAATAAAAAGTCAAAAACATATAAAGACTACAAGTCCCATGAGTCCATAGTGTAGAGTGTGCAATAGTCCAATCACAGTACAGCACAATGTATAAATATGTATGACGTCCCTTCCTGTTCCTCTTTCTTTACTGCTCGTCAGTTAAGTAATACTTCATTAACGCTTTCCCTTAACTGTCGATATTAGTTTATTTATTCATTTCCCTTTATTGCATATTTCAGGTGCGTGGTAGGCTTCTGGCCCGAGTGCTCATTGTTTTTTCATTTTCGCAGCTCGACAGAGGCGTGCGCGCGCTCACTGCTGAGCTGTCAGGCACGTCAGCTGTTTTCCTGAGGCGGCTCTCATGGAGTGCCTCAGCTGACGATGACGCGTGTTTCAGGGCAGATGCTGACAGGAAATTCCTTAAATTCTTCACACGGCTGGTCAACAGTCTTTAAGCAATTAGCCCCATCTAGTGACAAGTTATATATATTTATTATATATATATTTATAAATTACATTTTGAGCACCAGCGAGGGGGCTGCCCTTTTTATTCTTTGGGTGAATATATATATACATTTTGAAAACAAATATTTTTTTCTCCTAACTTACAAAAAAAAAAAAAAAGAGGAGATAATTGTATTTTTTTCTTTAATACTCTTATTGAGTTTGGTGCTCTCACCCTTATAATGGACCAATCTACTGGTCACGAAAGCGCTCCCTTTCAGGATGCACAACAGGAATGGCCTTCCCAGCGTCTTCCCCCAGAGGTGAGTCAAGCGCTTTCTTTTGCTATTTCCAATGCGCTTGCACCTCTTAGGGAACAGGTTGATAAGCTTGCAAAGAGCATTCCAGGGTTTTTTTCTGACACAGTTTAACCTAACACGGGCCCTAGTGGGGTTAGATCAGGGGTAAAAAGGCCTCAAAGCGTGACGCGGGGCACCTGGAAGGTTTTGATAAACTTACCGAAACCTTCCATAAGAGTGCGCGCATGCTTAAAAATGTACCCTTCCGGGAGGAAGATAATTCCGGGGAAACCAGCGACTCCGTCGCGAAAAATCTAAACCCTTTTTTTGGTTTTCCCCTTGGAGGGGAGGGTGATTCCGATGCTGATTTATCCTCAGATGAGGATAAAGAACTGGGTAGACCTTGGCGTCCTAACCCTGTTTCCCCAGATTCCCCCGAAGAGGATTCAGATATGTTTAACCCTTCAGAAATTTACCATCCCAGGACTTCTGAATGGGTCCCTGACACTAAGGTTGCCGATTATGTGGCAGATAAAATGCGCCAACCACTAGAAAAAGAGGTTAGAGCTAAACTTAGGGCAGAATGTCCTAGACCGTCTTTACCCGGCAAGGTAGCTGTCACACCCAATATCGACCCTAAGCTGTGCACTTTTTTTAGTAAGTATATGAAAGATCCTAAGAAGGGTACAGACAGATTTTTGGAGAAACTGCCAAGACAAACTCCTAGATGTAGTGGGTCCGCTTACGCAGATTATCCAATTGGCGGAGCAAGCTAAACATTCCGGTACCCCACTCTCTGTAGAGATTATTGCCGGTTGGGCTCAGAGAGCGATTTGTATCCTAGGTAACGCCAACTGTGCTCTTGCGGCAGAACACAGGAGATCCCTGCTTATTAAAATTGATCCCAAACTTGGCGAGTTACCCACTTCGGAGGCAGGAGCTATTGCCCAGGGAAACCTCTTTGGGGAACCTTTTGTCAAGGAACTAGGCAAATTTGTAGCAACCTTTTCGGCTCTAGACAAAGCCCAAAGTTCTATCAATAAGATTTTCCCTACTAAGGTTTTTGCTGGGGCCGGACTAGGAAGGGGTTGCTCCTCTGGCTGCCTTTACCACCAAGGCCCTTCTAGAGGATACCCAAAGAGGAACAAAGGCTGGAATGATGGTCGTCAGGGAACATTCTACCCCTCTCGAGGTTCTGGCAAAGCCAAAGGCACTCGCATTAGAGGAGAAGCTAACACACCGGGAGGAGTTTCTGGTAAGCATTAGCCGTTCTTTCCCTCTAGAATTGGGGGGACGTCTTCTCAGATTTGCTCAAAATTGGAACACAATTACCAGGGATCCTTGGATCCTTCAAACGGTTCGGGGTTTTCAAGTAGAGTTCTACGGTACTCCAATTCAGCACTCGCGGCCCAGACCTTTAGTTTTCCCATCTCACGAGATGAACCTCATAGATCTGGAGGTACAAGATCTCCTACACAAAAAAGCTATTTGCAGATCAATCCTTCATCCAAAAGGGTTTTAAAGCAACATTTTTCTAGTGGAAAAGAAAGACAAGGATTTTCGTCCTGTAATAAACTTGAGAGATTTCAACGAATGACTAGTTTATCGGCACTTCAAAATGGAAGGCATTCAGCTATTGAGGGACATTCTACTTCCAAATGATTGGATGATCAGACTGAATCTCAAGGATGCTTACCTTTCAGTCCCCATTTTTTCCCCTCATTGGAGATTTCTTCAATTCTCATGGAAAGATCAGATATACGAATTCCAAACTCTCCCTTTTGGCCTATCCTCAGCCCCATGGTGTTTTACCAAACTTATGAGACCTGTTGTAGAATATCTTCGTACCAGGAAAATAAGGATGATAATTTACCTGGACGATATTCTTAAAATGGATCAATCCCTAACCCAGCTCAAATCCAATCTGAGCATGTCTATTGCTCTCCTCCACAATCTAGGATTTGTGATCAACGAATCCAAATCGGAGTCAATTCCAACCCAGAAAATAGTATTTCTAGGTTTCCTTATAGATTCTGTTGCAGCGTCTCTCAGCCTTCCATTATCCAAACTTTCCAAGATTTGGAAAGAACTCAACAAGGCCCTCAGAAGGGACAGAATTTCACTTCGTCAATTGGCCAGAATTGTGGGACTTCTATCGTCTTCAATCCAAGCCATCTTTTCAGGTCCTCTTCACTATCGTGCATTGCAGAGATTAAAAGCATCTCATCTCAGAAAAGGTCTCACTTATTCAGAAATGATTTCCTTATCTCCAGAGGCCAGAACGGAACTTCAATGGTGAATAGACCACATGGAAGCCTGGAATGGCACGGCGATTTTCGGCACAGCACCGACATGATTATAGAATCAGACGCCAGTCATCTGGGATGGGGAGCCAGATGTGGGACAGTCTCCATGGGAGGCAGATGGTCACAGCAGGAACTCTCTCTCCATATCAATTGTCTCGAACTCCTGCCAGGATCTTTTGCAATCCAGTCCCTCACAAAGGAGAAAGTGTGCTGTTCCATTCTTCTGAGGATGGACAACATATCCGCTGTCCAATATATAAATCGCCTGGGGGGCACTCGTTCGAAGGCCCTCTCCGAAATAGCGAAGGATTTCTGGCATTATTGCCTTCAAAAACAGATCTCAGCAGTGGCAGAGTATCTTCCAGGGACCAAGAACATAGTGGCAGATTGGAACTCCAGGAACTTCACGGACAACACCGATTGGAAATTAGATCCGCAGGTTTTTCTATCCCCCGATGGAAAGATGGGGTCCTTGCAATCTAGACCTTTTCGCATCCCGTCTCAATCACCAACTAAGGAGATATGTCAGCTGGAGACCGGATCCGGGAGCAATAGCAATAGATGCTTTTCTCCAAGATTGGTCAAAGAGCCTTCCTAATGCCTTTCCCCCCTTCATAATGATTCCCAGAGTGGCAGCTCAGGTAAGACGTCAAATGGCGTCCTTGGTTCTAGTGACTCCGATTTGGAAATCTCAGGCTTGGTTTCCGACTCTCATGGAACTGTCTTAGGATCTTCCAATCCGCTTACCATCATTCCCTTCAATCCTTCTCGATCTCCTCACCCATTGGTTCTCCAAGGCCATCTTTTTCTCATGGCATGGAGGATTTCCGGGGACGCTGGAAGAACAGACTCCTTTCTAAAGAAGCTAATAACTTCATCCAACAAGCCTGGTCCACTAGTACCAGCAAACAGACTGGCATGGAACAGATGGAATCGTTGGTGTGTGGCGAAACATATTGATCCCTTGGGGGCACAACTTACGTATATCCTAAATTTCTTGGCAGAACTCACCTACTCTGGCCTCGCATATCGTACCATTAACACCTTTAGGTCAGCCATATCAGCAGGACATGTTGCCATTAACAACAAACCAGTAGGTGAACATCCATGGGTTTGTAAACTTATGAAGGGCATTCGTCTTTCTAAACCGCCTGAACCCAGATATTCGGGTTTATGGGACGTGAACGTAATTTTAAATTTCATCTCCCATTGGCATGACAATCATCTTTTATCGCGTAAACAAATTTCGGTTTAGTTAGCGATCCTTCTCTGTCTTATTTCTTGTAAAAGGGTATCGGATTTTGGAGCCCTAGATCTCTCAGCTAGAACCTTTACCCCAGAGGGTGTAACTTTCACTATATCTAGAAGAACCAAAACCAAATCAGAGTGGTTTCTTATCCCGCCTTTCCCGATCATCAAAAATGATGTGTAGTAAATTGTATCAAAGCATATGAGGACATGACATTAGACGTCAGACCCGCAGGTGAGAATCAACTTTTTATTGCCTTACAAAAACCCTTTAAAGCAGTTTCCTCTCCTACCATTGCTAGATGGGTTAGATGGATCATGGCGGAGGCGGGTATTGACATACATAGATTCAGAGCTCATTCCACCAGAGGAGCAATGACTTCCAAAGCCATTCAGGTAGGTGGTAGACTTGAAGATATCATTAATGCAGCGGATTGGTCTTCCGAATCCACCTTCAAAATGTTTTACTTTAAACCTATTCTAGAACCCGCATCTCTGGTTGTCAGTAAGCTTTAAACATGCATAATCTTCGCCTACGGTCCTGACATAGAATGAAAAATGTCCTAGCTAACGAGAAGGAAAGTTTCAATTTTATTAAGGACACGGAGGCGAGGATTATCCCACCCAGGCATTTCATCTTCGTAGCCTTTCCCTCCCGGTTACTGTCGCTTTGTCTTACTACAAGTAAGTAACTGTTATTGCAATGCTATTCATGCTTTAAATTCTTAAATGGTTGCTCACAATTAAATCTGTACATGTCTTTCTCTTATGAATGCTTTATCTTGCCTACAGCATTGTGTTTTTTCTCTGATGACTCTTATCAATGTGACAAGGAATCGAATAACGTGTTTGTAATTATTTTTACTTACACAGGCAATACTCAAGGAATGGACTAATCTACTTTCATCTTTAACTTTCTCCAGTGAAGAAGAGGAACAGGAAGGGACGTCATACATATTTATATGTTGTGCTGTACTGTGATTGGACTATTGCACACTCTACACTATGGACTCATGGGACTTATAGTCTTGATGTGTTTTTGACTTTTTATTACGTTTTCTTTGAATCTACTGTTTGAATAAAAGTGAGGAAAGTTATGCATATTCCTCGCCTCCGTGGCCTTAATAGAATTGAAACTTTCCTTCTCGTTAGCTAGGACATTTTTCATTGTTTTGCATGAAGTCCCACATGCTGATGCTAATCTGAGTTAGGAAGGTTTCTTTACTGGGTGACGTTGACAGTGACAAATAATTGACGGACTGCTGGCTGAACTCTGCTATTAATGCCGTTGTGTTCATCTTTATTGACTTATGTTGTAGCATTCAAGCATAGGTTGGCACGCGGCGAGATTACACTGCGTGCCGAACCTATTTTGCGTGCTGCCGGCTGTTGCGTTCTCCCGTGCTCTCGAGCGCGAGGGAGAACGGTTGGAGGCTGCGGAGGCCGGAGGACGTGACAGCGGCGGTCTTTGCTCCGTATTTAATTAAACTCATTTAAAACTTCAAGACGCCTCTTACCGTTTATTACAACATCGAAGTTTGGCGACGAGGGAGCCATTTGACCGCCGCTAATGACCCACGCATTGTAGTCAAGAGAGGTCCCCGCCTTCTTCCTGCTGGAAGCCGAAGGTATCTTGGAGCCCTGCTGGGGGACGATCGAGTGACTGATTTGGCAGCAGACAACTGGAATGGGACTCTGCAGGTGCTGTGGTTGGCAATTTTAAGCGCCATCTTTGATGTAGTTGCTGTCAATACTACACTGGGCCACAGTAATAAGGATAACCGCGAAAATACGTTTACATTGGACATAATTGTCGTCAACGCTACACTGTGTCATTGTAGCAGGGACTACCTGGAAAAATACTGCTGTATTGCTTAAAAGTGCTACAGTTTTTTTTAATTGAAACAATATTCATCTGAACAGGTCCTGGTCAGTTCTGTGTTTTTTTGCTGCCCCTTGATTTGTGCTATGCAGTCTGTTAATCCTCCACCACCCTTTTTGGAAACTCCAGGGGCCCCTCCCATCCCTTGGAGACAATGGTTTGACGGTTTCGAGACGTACCTAGGAGCTATTGGAGCCTCTCGTTTTCGCCCTGAAAGGAAGAAGTGTCTTCTTTTACATTCTTTGGGATATGAAGATAGAGCGATTTTCAAACACTTACCGGACCTGCCGCAAACTGATGAGGAGCTTGATGAACATAATATGACCACCAAGAAGTTGTCCACAAGGTTTGATGTACTCCCGAGTTTGGTGGTTTTGCGGCACAAATTCTTCAAGCGTCAGCAGTCTCAAAGTGAGGATGTTGACACATACGTCAGTGCACTGAGACAATTGTCCTCGAAGTGTGAATTTAGAGATTTCCAAGACCAGTTAATAAGGGACCAGTTTATTGGTCACTGCTCAAATAAGAACATTCAACAGAAGCTACTTACTATGGGCAATCCAACCTTGGAAGATGTCATTAAAACAGCCAAAAGCGTTGAACTGGCGCAGATATCTCTAAAGGAACTCTCAATAAGTACTGGGGTGAAGGACTCTGATCAAATGCATGTGAATGTCGTTACTAAAATGGGTGCGGTAAAGAAAGGCGACTTGAAGAAACATGACAATCCATTCTTTGGGTCATCTAACATATGTTTTAGATGTGGGAACATGCCTCACTTTAAGGATGGCAAAAGTTGTCCAGCAAAGAATGCTGTATGTAGGAAGTGTAGTAAAGTAGGTCACTTTGCTAAAGTCTGTCAATCCATGTTTAATAAGCAAGCTAAGGTATCCACGGTGGTAGAGGAAGAAGGGGAGAATGAAGAGGATTCTTTTGTTAAGGCCTATCAGGATATGATTGTGGTGGTAACTGAAAAGGTATGTGGAGTCAAAGATCAAAACCAATGCGTAGATCCTCTTGTAGTTATTCGGGTTGGTGATAAGTGGCTTCGGTTATTAGTGGATTCTGGGGCACGTATTACTATGATCACATCGGATCTCTTCCACAACGTTTGGGGTGATAGGAAGTTATTGCCTCCCGACAGATCACCTGTGTCTTATGAGGGAAGGAAAATTGACCTGGAAGGCTACATAGAAAATAGTCTTGAGTTCAAGGATCGAAAGATCTTTGGTAAAATGTATGTGGCATATAAAGGTTTGAACATTTTAGGATGGTACCACCAAGGGCTGTTTGGTATGGTGTTGAAACCTGGTGCTAAAGAACAAGTCCTTGTTGTAGGGAACTCAGAGTCAAAGGCACCATTTGAAGAGGAGTTTTCTAGCATTTTTGCACAGGGTTTGGGAAAGATTGCTGGTTTCAAGCACAAATTTAAGGTAAAGGATAGGGCTATCCCAGTGAGACATAAGGTCAGGTCGGTGCCATTTAGTCTAAGAGATGATCTTAAAGCTGAATTGCACAAACTTCAAAATAATGGTGTAATTGAGCCTATTGAGTCCAGTCTGTGGCTTTCTCCATTGGTGGTTGCCCGAAAACGAAATGGGGACCTACGTTTATGTGTGGACCTGAGGAGTCTCAATAAGGAGATATGGGTAGACCCATATCCTTTACCTAAGATTAGCGACCTGCTCGAAGAGCTCAGAGGTTCTGTGTGGTTTTCCAAAATAGATCTTGCATCAGCATATCACCAGGTGGTGTTGGATGAGGATTTGCGTCATTACACAGCTTTCAATTCCCCGTTTGGCACTTTCCAGTTTTGCTGCCATTTGGGTTGGTCTCCGCTGCGTCAGCGTTTCAACGCATCATGCACAAAATGTTGGGGGAAGTACAGGGCATTCTGGTTTTCCAAGATGATGTCTTGATTCATACTAGGGATTTGGAAGGTCATCACAAGAAAATCAGATCTGTCTTTAAAAAATTTCAGTCCTATGGCGTCTGCGTAAGGAAAGAAAAATTTGAGTTTTACAAGAAAATTGTAAGGCATTTGTAGGCATGTGTGAATACTATTCTAGGTTCATTTCCAATTATGCTAGCAAAATGAAAATTTTGTCAAACTTGCTCAAGAACAAAGTACCATTCATATGGGACAGTGAGTGTCAAGCTACATTTGAAAGGGTTAAGCAGGAGTTGGTCGATGCTAGGCCATTGAGTCCGTATAACCCCAGCCAATTGTGCACCATCACTGTTGATGCTAGTAGGTATGGGTTGGGCGCGGTGCTGTCTCAAGGTATGGGGAAGGATGAGAAGGTTATTAGTTATGCCTCTAGAGTATTACGTGAGTCAGAACTCAATTACTCTGTGATTGAGAAAGAGCTGCTAGCATGCTATTGGGCTAGTGAGAAATTTAGAAGCTATATATGGGGGAGAAACTATGTTGTTCAAACTTATCATAAACCATTGGTGTACATTTTGAATGGAGACAAGATTAATTACACAACCCCTCGCATAGCGCGCCTCACCACGAAACTGTTACAGTATGATTTTCATGTCAGATACATTCCAGGAAAAGATAATTTCACAGCTGACTTTTTATCTCGTTTACCTATTGGTGATGAAAGTACTGTTGATGTGGAGGATGATGTGGAGGATTGTTTTATAGCGGCTGTGGATGCTGATGAATCTAAGGTGTGCACGGAAACGGTATGGAAGATGGCTGAAAGCAATGACGAGGTGCTATCCAGGGTTAAGCAGTATATAGTCAACGGCTGGCCTAAGGAAAGGAATCTGAATTCAGAGGTCCAACCGTATGCCAAGGTGGGTGATCAGTTATCAATTGAGGATGGCATTGTGTTAAGGAATGATAAGTGTGTACCCCTGTGCGAGGTTAGACCAAAATTGGTGGACCATGCGCATGATGGGCACCTTGGTGCCACCATGACGAAAAGACGGATCAGGGCACTCTATTGGTGGCCTTCTATGGATAAAGATGTGGAAAAGGCTGTTCATGGATGTGTTGTGTGCAATGGTGCCGAAAAAGGGTTGAAGATTGTGAAGCCACCATTACAACCTATACCTTTACCAGATAAGGCTTGGGTTAAAGTGGGAGTTGATATGGTTGGGCCCTTCAATTTTCTCCCTAGTCACATGCACTATGCCTTTGTACTGATGGATTACTTCAGTAAGTGGCCAGAAGTGTGGTTTTTCGCTAAGCCTTCGGCTAGTTCTGCCATACAGTTCCTCAAAGAAATCTTTTGGAGGGAAGGTTTTCCGGAGTACTTAATCTCGGATAATGGTGTACAGTTTGTGAGCAATGAGATGGAAACCTTTCTAAGAGAGTCTGGTGTGAAACATTTGAAGAGTTCTCTGTACCATCCTCAAACTAATGGTTTAGTCGAGAGAATGAACAGCGTGGTTGTGGAATGCATAAAGTGGGCTAAAGCGAGTAGATTGGATGTGGAAGAAGCTGTGAATTCGATGTTGTGGTTTTATCGTACCACACCACATTCAGTGAGGAAAATCTTTCCATTTGACTTTTGAAAGGTATGCGTAGTACGTCTAAACTTTTCCCGGCTTGGTTAGCCAAGATTGTGTCGAGTAAATTTCCTGATGCTGTGGACAAGGATAAGGTTAGGGGTGAAGTAAAGAAAAATCAGGACAGGGTGAAAGCTAGGTATGACCAGAAAAATTCTACAAAAGAGCACTCTTTTCAACCAGGTGATGCCGTGCGCATCAAGTTACAGACCTTCGTGAGGAAAGGGGAAGCCTGTTGGGGGAGTCCAGTTACAGTGAGGAGAGTGTGTGCTAATGGTTGAGGGTGGTCAATGGTGGAATGTGGGTAAAGCTGTGAAGGTGAGTGACAACAGAGACTGTGGAATGAGAAGGTGTAGTAGAGCGGTGTCAGAGGGCATGGTTCAGGAACGGTTGGCGTTAAACACTAAGTTGGGAGTGCCCCAAACACTTAGAAGATCTGTTCGAGTGAAACGGGTGCCGCTCAAATTTAGGGAATCTCATGGCTGTTAGCAGGAAATCTACTTGATGTTATCTTTATATTCGCCAGGATTGTTTAGTGGTTTAATGTTTTGTTATTTTTAAATGTTAGGTTATGTTTCTCTGGTGTGGAGGTTTTGTAAAAAAAAAAAAAAGGGGAGATATTATGTTGTGTTCTTTAAGGTTTGGCACGCGGCAAGATTACACTCCATGACGAACCTATTTCGGGTGCTGCCGGCTGTCGCATTCTCCCGTGCTCTCGAGCGCGAGGGAGAACGGTTGGAGGCTGCGGAGGCCGGAGGACGTAACAGCGTCGGTCTTTGCTCCGTATTTAATTAAACTTGTTTAAAACTTCAAGACGCCTCTTACCTTTTATTACAACACATTTTTCATTGTTTTGAATGAAGTCCCACATGCCGATGCTAATCTGAGTTAGGAAGGTTTCTTTACTGGGTGATGTTGACAGTGACAAATGATTGACGACTGCTTGCTGAACTCTGCTATTAATGCTGCTGTGTTAATCTTAATTGACTTATGTTGTAGCATTCAAGCATAGGTTTTCTCAAGTTCTGATTAAATTATGTTATTGATGGTCATTAATGAACTAATTCTGTGTGGATTGAATAGAGTTTGACCTAACTTGATGACTTAGCATTGTAACCAATAGGGAAATAAAATTGATAAAACGCATAATTGAGTTGTGAATATTCATAAAATGTTGATATATTGTCTCATGCTTAATGATTCTCTTAGTGGTTGATGATTGATTACATTGATAATTGATGTTCACTGATTACTACATGGCTAGGATACTCCATGCGATCCAAAAGGTTAATCGGCCTATACACGTCCCCTTGTAAGTTTACTTACTAAGGACCAGGCGCGCTAGCCCTTTATGGGCTGTTTGTTAACAGGTGCTGAGAGGGAAAGGCTACAGCCCAAGAGGGGTCTGCGTAAAGCAGCTTGAGGAGGTGAGGCATCTATTGAGATGCAAACAGCCCTGAATGTGTGTACAAATGTAATAGTCGCTTCGCACATTCCCTTTCTGCCCCGGGCCCCAAAAATCCTAGCACTAGCTCTATCTGTAGTGCAACGTGTGGAAAAAGTAAATGCATGTCTGCGTCAGCTACTGCACGATGTACGTTAATGTATCGGCTCTCTGGTGAAGTATTATAGCCTGAGACAGCGCAAACAACTCCCTTCAAATATGGCCGCCACAAAAATGTGTACCACTAATGCGACCATCTAGTCATGAGTCACAGTTTACAGAGGCGTCTCGTGGGCCGGCGCTAACTGTTACGTCACGGATCATGCTCGGCCGGGTGTAGCAACAACTGGAGGCGTCCATGGCAGCCACGGTGGTGCTGCGCGAAGTTCTGGAGTCCAGCGTGACCCTTTCTGCTCATTCTGAGCACACAAGACTCTGATTGCGTCCTTCCTGCCAGCTTCCCTGCCCGTTGTGCCCGAGCGCAGGAGGATGCGTCCCGGCCTCCCGTTCGAGGCCGTTCTGATCGTCTCACTGGCAGGGTTGCTGTGGGCCGCCCCTCCACAGGAGAACAACCCGCAGCTGGCCGCTTCTCCCGCGAGTAGCAGCGGGGACCGCGTGGCCAGCACCCCTTCCGCTGCCACTAAAAACAGCAGCGATCCCCGCACTGGCCTGAGCGCAGCCACAGAGAAGCTGCACCCAGAGCACCGGCCTATGACCCAGAGAGCGCTGTCAGTGCTGGTGGTAGTCAGTGCTGCTGTCATCATCTTTTTCGTGATCCGGACCATCCGGTATGTCTGTAATGTAATAATAATTTCAGAAAGTGGTACACCATTTACTCTCCATATGAACAGTTCACATAGGTGAGAGCCATTGCTTGTCAAATGTTATTGGACACAAGGAAAATTGGTAATTGACATAATGGCTTACCCCGAATTGTTTTCCTTAATTCATTATAAATATGGCATTCCAGCGACTAACGCCTCTAAGCAATGATGTGCGTTTTTTGATCAACTACAATTGCTTTCCTAGATTTTGCTAAAGCGTTGACTTCTATGCGGTAACACGGTTACTTTCCTGTTATAATGAGATAGTGGCCATCTCGCTCTTAACCATCTTGGTTGGTTGTTGTCTTTTTGGGGGGGCTTTTAGTGATAACCTCATTCATTGAAGATGCTGCCATTAGACTATTCAGGCTAACATACCATATAACATGACTTGTAGATATAAAGCCCAGAACTCAAAGCAGTATCTACGATACTTTGACCCACTAGATGCCAACTCTTAAATTATTTGATAAGCTGAGTTAAAGGCTTTTTGTCAAATTATAATGTATCTAAATGTCGTTTATTTTCAAGACATTCCCTATCCTTCGTACAGAAAGGGGGTAAGGGTGAATACTGTTGTCCCTCCTTTTGTCGTGAACTTGAGTGATCACCATTAGTGCCACCATTAAGTGGGAACTCGTGGAATCCCGTTCTGGCAGCTGCCATGGTCACATTATTTATTGGAAAATATATCTTCCGATTATTTTGTTGGTACTTTATTAATAGGTATTCATTACCCAAGATGTGTCTCAGGGTCGTCAAAGTGCCTAGAGTTGTAGTTCAGTGTTTGGCCGCTGCTATTGAGAGACAACGTTAGAGGATTAAATGAGCTGCTGCCATTGTCCTCCTGGTGTGGTGTAGCTTTAAGAGAATTCTGGGTGTCTGATAGTGTTAAATGTAGCTTGGCTTGGACTTGAGTGAAATACAACTTAAGTTGTTATTTCTGTGTGGATGTACAGGTTAACAGGTACTTATGCCATCACATTTCTAAGAGCGAAATATTGCTTTCAAACCAGCAAGGCTTTAACGTATGCCTGGTGCAGTGCTGAGGACAAGTAATAAGAACCTGAGGTGCTCCTGCTCAGCTGGAGTAGCATGCAGTTACTTGGCAGAACCGTGAAAGACTGTTGCACTCCCTGGTTGCTCCGTCTGTCAAGGACCAATTTAACTGAATCGCGAGCGGTCTGTGAATGAATACCAAATACGCAGATACTGCATCAGGGTTGCACACTGTCTGATCCTGTATGTCTGGAAATCATGGGAGCTATGGTACCCAAATGATTTGGTTGGGCCCAGGTCATCTCAGCTGCTCCTTCGAGAGTAAATCTAAAGCATGTTTCATGGGATGCTGTGACTTACGGTCCGGTCCATTGAAAAGTCTTAGAAATGAACTAGCCCTCGCATTCATTACCAAAGCACGAATAAAGCAGTCAGATTTTTAATGTGTACAGGGTCAACCACCACTACCCTTTTGAATTTGTTCTCCCATGAACCCTGAAAGCAGACAAGTCCAAAAAAAGTTGAAGAAATAGTTAACATACACAGTATGCAACAATATCACTCTGCTAGGCCAGACTGATTCCTGGTGTTTTGGAATACAGTGTTTGTAATGAAACAAATACTTTGTCAAGTTAATTTGTTTGGCAAATGTCTTTCTACACCTAGCCGTGATATTCAAACAGGTTGATCTGCAAGTAATTTTCTTAGTCTTTACTATCGGGGTTTAATCCTTCAGTGAATTTACTTTACCACCATATGACATCCGATGTCATTTGTCCCTGCTCTTTGGGTGCCTCATATGTTTTCTTTCTAACGTCTACAATTGCTTGTTTAACCCCTCCAACCCCCAAAATAAATTTTCAAATAGATTAAACAGAATTAAATAAATTGCATTGCAGAGGATGACAGTCAGTACATTCACCCCTGCAGTGAATTATTATAAATTCTTCTCCAAAAAATCACCACATCAGGCATACAGTAAATGTACTAGTCAAGCAAAACCTCAGATCTATCATTACCATGTTTACAAGTGAAAGTATAGATGAAATCCTTGCTGTCACAAAACAGGCCTTCCAAACATCATTCACATCAAAAACACACCTTATCATGATGATATCATACCATCAGCAGTACCTAAAGAAATCTTTGAAGCGTTTTCTCATCTGTGCTGCCACCACTTGTCATGAATCACTAACAACTACTCAGTCGCTCCTCTGCTGCAAACAAACAACTTCAAGCCGACCCACACATTCTTTCAAACTTTAGACCTATATCCAAACTTACATGGCTGAGTGAAGCTTCTGGAGAAATGCATCTCTGTTCAGCTTAATAAGAACATTCTTTTCTCCTGTCACCTTGCCCCCTATCAAAATATATTTGAAAGGGCTGCAGGACACAGAGAGCCACCCTTAAAATCTTGGGTGACATACAGTGCAAGATGGAAGATCGTCCAGCCTGATTTCTTGTCCTGTTGAGCCGCTCATTGGCTTTCAACTTTATTGAGCATCAGAGAATGCTGCAAAACGAAGCACCTGTGGGTTTCAGAGACACTTTTCAAGTCTTAAGTTACTAATTGAAAACAATGATCAGGTTGAATAGTCTGTCATCTAAGTTGGCAGATGTTCCCTGTGGAGTGCCACAAGGTTTGATTCTCCCTCTGTCGCTTTTCAACCTGTACCTGGAGTCCTTGAGAATCCTAATGGAGAATTCTGATGTGTAAATACATCAATCTGCGGATGGCACCCAGATTTACGTGAAGATCACCTCTACTGAAGATGTATGAACCATAAATTTGTATCTTTAAAGGATTTATCACTGGATGTCTGCCAAGTTCCTCAAATGAAACCCTAATAAAAGTGAGTACATCTTCATTCAACGTTCTAGAGATGCAACACTCACGAAACTCGCACCATCAATGGAGTTTACCCAACTCTTTCCATAAAAACGAAATCTTCATGTATTTGGTTAAGTCCTCACCGTTCCATCTAAATCTATGCTGAACAAGTTGCTGCCAGAGCCCCCCTCTTTGCCAGTATTCATTAGTATAAGGACAAACGTAATTTTTCATGTGATGTTTCAACCCAGTGATGGACAGTGCAGCTGTATCTTTGCAATGCCTCTTCCTCTGCTAACGGAGGTTTATGTCATTTCAAATTTGCCTTTGTTTTCCACCAGTGTAGTACAATACATGATTATTCACTTGTTTAAGGGCAAAAGTAGTTTTTCATGTGATGTTTCAACGCAGTGACTTTAGACTACTTGTTTAATCATTAGTCCTCTCCAAATTAGAATATGGAAATGCACTTATATATAGAGTCCCTGCTTCCATCCGAAATCCCATTCCACTGTGTGGCCAGACTCCTCTTGAAAGAGACCTTCACTTGCTTTCCATTGAAGCAAGAATCCAGTTCAAAATCACATGCATCACATAAAACTACGCTTCAGCTAAAAAAACTGACAGCTGTCTTCCATTAAAAGACCCAGTAGCCACAAAATCTTGAGAAGCTTTTATAACCTAATTTGTGAATCCAAATGCTATAACACATATACTTTATGCAAAGCAGCTTCTGCCATATCAAACTATTTACCTCTTAACATCACACTCTCCAAATCCCCTTTAATCTTCTGAAACAAAACTAACAGGCATTTGCAATGCAATAGGTCTCGCATTTAATTGAGTTGGAGCCATTGGCATTGTAAATGCATAACTGGACTTCTTTGCCACATTAATTGGTTAATCCTGCCGCATAGTTTGGTCCTTTTTGCCACATAATTCCAGTGGCCCTGCAAATAACTAAAGGGCTAGTAGGCTTACTGGAATATTTTTTTTAAACAAGGCCCTTAAAACAGAAATATTCTGAGATAATGTTAAGGAAGCTAACCATTTGTTTATTTGCACTAAACAATGTGAGTAACTTCAAAAACCCAGATAAAGTAAAAGAGAACCCAGAAATCCAACGTTCTGTGCAATAAGTGGAAGCATCCATAGTTTTCAAGATATTTTTTGTTGATGTAAAGATGACTTTAAGAATGAAAGCGCATTTCCGTTAGTGGGTTACGAGATTCTCGAGTAGATGGCACAGGGAGGTTAGAGGTTTAATCTCAAAAGTCTCAGATTGCTCATAGAAACCATGAATGATTCTCAGAAAAATATCAGGCTCCAGTGGGTTTAAAATGTTTCATTAAGTCAACCTAACGCTGAGGAAAAAAGTACGACTGCTTTATATATTATGTTGAACGTGTGTACTTATGGAAACGTCTGCACAGAACAGAGGCATACAGAGCACTCTTGTAAAAGTGGTTACAACACTAATAAACGTCACGTTGTTAACTCTCGCTGGCCGGGGTACGGTTGTAATTAAAATGCAGAAACCTACCAAAAATTAAATATTGTTTTAGTGATTGCAAGATCCACGCACATAACTGTAATGCATGCAGAAGAGATGGGGAAGAACCAGTGAGGTGAAAGAAATCTATTCCCCGGAGTAATTCCATGGGCGTCACACATTGCCAGCTGGGGTCCAAAAGCTCCCAGAGCTGGTCAGTCACAGTATCCGTAGCAGTAGGAATGGATTTGTCCTGTCAGCAGTGAGATGCCCGGGTTGCAGACTGGCATGCTTCCGGGCAAGCAACACTTGATTCTCTACAGTTGCAGGCGCTCAACTTTCCCAATAGGAGCTCAAAGTACAGTGGGACTGCACTCCTACTGTTGTGCAACATCCCTGGCTTGAGTCCAACCTGTAGCCGGTCAGCACGCTTTTGATCACCTCAAAGATCAGGAAGGAACTAATTCCGTATGATGCGGCTGCAAAGAGCTTCAGAAATAAGGTCACCGTTTTGTCCGCCATCCCCAAACCCTCATCCCTGTATGCTGAGGATTTTCCAGCGTCTCACCTTTAACAAGCTCATGCTGATATCTGCGAACTTCCGCCATGGCCTGAGGAATGTAATGAGAGTTGTGCATGCACAGAGCTTGCCCTGAGAGAGGAGAGGGAGGGTGCCATGCAGCTCAAGCTTGGCAGGCTGCAGCCGTTCAACTCCCAATTCTGTGTATCTGCCATATCTGAAAGGACAGCAGGATACTTAATAGTCGAATACACTAGGATGCAATACAATGTACACAGCTAAAGTTACATTTACCAATTTATTTATAAGGTTTCAGCTGTTTTCATGATTTCGAAAATGTGTTCAGTGTTTTTCTGAATTAGGAAATGTTAACAATATTACACAGTATATCGTGGCTGTATACAGAATATTACATTGTTACAAGAAATGGATGATTGTAGTGTTTTTAACGTGAGTTACTTTTAAAACGGTATTTTTTCTTGTAATTTTTAAATATCTCTTGTAGTCTACGGGATCGCTTGCTTTTTCGAAAGGCAGGTACGACTGGTTTCATATGCGGAGGGTAGATAAACAAGTATTCAGAATGCAATAGTCTCGTGTTTGCTCGAGTTAGAGCTCTTAGCATTGTAAAATACTGACTGGACTTTTCTTGCCACACAGACCAAAAATAACAAGAGGAAGAGAGCGAGCGCAAGCTGGCCCTGGAAAAGCCCCCCACTGCTCTTGGTTTATGTTTACAGAGGGAGCTGGTGGGGAGGAGGGGCTGATTATACACCCACAGTGAAACACAAACAGGCCAATACTGAAAGAAAAAGTCCCCTTCAGAAGAGATAAACAGGACATATCGTACTTACACAGTACTTTGTGCTGCTCCCAAAGTGAAAAAAGGCAGGACAAAGAGGCAGAACTGACCACTAGCAAGCAAGGATTTTTGAAGGACACTGCCACTAACAAATCAAAACGCTGGAACTCACTCTATTGTATACTTCAGTATACAGCAAGCCGAACGCTAATGCTCGACCTAAAAACATTCTTTAATATTTTTACAACTGAACTAAATCTGTTTGATGAACCACTTATGAGTTGGACAATTTCCTTTTACTCTCTTTTCCTCAGAGTATCTTTCTTGCTCTCTCTCTATGTCTCTTTCATCTTCCCCCTCCTCAAACTACCATAACTCTTCCTACCATAAATCTCTCTTCTTCAAACTTCTCTCTCCTAATTAACTACGCTGTCCCAATGACCTCCAGCTCATTTCTTGCTTCTTCTCTCCGGTGCTATTATACCTTTTGTCTTGCACACTCTACTTTCAAACTTCTTTTACTCCTCTACCTCTTGTTTTAATTTCTCAGTTGCACTCTGTGGTGTGGAATTTAATAAAATTACTACCTGTCCGTGGGACAGGTTGCTTCGTAAATCTACTTGTCCTGTAAAAAATCTTCTTGTCCCTTTGGTGCCATGTAGTGCAGCAGCGAATTATGGCCGCAATCTCATTATGTAAGAACTCTGATAACAGCTTCTTTGATTATGCCAGGCTAATACTATAGTAGGTTTTGAATACTTGCAATTTCAATCCCTATTATAGCAATTTCCTTATTTTGCCACCTTTCCACAGATCTACATACTGGGGCTGGAGGAAGCAGTAAGCAATAGTTCCAGGGCTGGAATGCCTTTGAGTCTGAAAACCTATTACCTTGCATGTTTTAAGGATTTTCATCACCTCTTCTCTAATCTTTTCCGATAGTGAGAAAGGTTGAAAATTTACTCCTGACAGTGGCCGAAGTAGAAGTTCCTTCAGGGTTGGGAAAAGTGGTTGGAGGGAAAGTGAACCTGTAAACGCTCAATAGATTTTCACATGAGGAAATCTACACATGCATATTTGCTCGTGCTAAAATACAGTTCACAAATATTTTCAAGGAATATTATCTCTTGTTCTACTTCTATAAGTTCCTGTGAATTAATTGAAGCCACTAATTCAAAGACCTCTACCATGGGTGTGCTTTGGTGACTTTCTTTAAGAACTGGGTCCCTAATTAGGTCTGGCGTTAACAAAGACATTTGGTTTTCAATAAACTTCTATTTCTCTCTCTCTGTCTATCAGTTGGCTTTACTGTAAGTGATCGTATTCTGCTCTTCCCAAAGGAGCATATTGGCCCACAAAAACTGTGAGTGATCGTATTCTGCTCTTCCACAAGGAGCATATTGGCACACAAAGTAGTTTTGTTTAGTGCCAGAAACTACTGTGGCAATCAGTGGCATAACAATAGTGTTGGGGGGAGGGGTGTTGGCCTGCAAAGAACATGGAGGGCATTCTCCAGACTCGCTAAGGGCAAGTGATGTACTGAGGGGGCCACTTGGAGTGGAGCTGCAGGGTATTTGTTACGCCACTCTTAGCAATGTGTGCTTTTTGAGACCCCAATTTTTGTCCCCTTTTTTCCAGTGTTTATTACAATGGTGAGGGCCTGGTAGCTCCTACAACAATACAGTGTTACAAAAGCTATGTCAAAACAAGACACATATTGACGAAATCAAAAGACTTACAAAAACTGTATGATCGGTTAGCTGTGCCAGTGCTTGCTTATTTTTATGCTTCCCATAATCTTGTTGAAAATGGTTACACTGATTTTCCATTAGGAATATTTTTTGAAAATACTAGCATGCATTAGCACATTTTACTAAATGACGATTTAAAGCAATAGCACCTAAAATTTCACAGTAGCAAAACATTTTATTTCATACTTGCATTTTTTCTGAATATGTTAAATTGAAAGCAAAGAATCATCACTCTTGCTTACATGCTCCTGCAAACATTTCCATCTAAACAGAGATCATTCTGGGAGCATTATTCTTGGCCTCATATTAAACCTTTCAAACGTGTGTACCCTTTTTTTCTTTTTTTTTTTTACTGTAGTCATTATTGTAGTGTGACCTTAAAATGTTTATGTACAGTGCTCACGCTAATAATGAAGACTTTTTTATTAATGAACCATCAATACAAGTTCGAACAGCATTGACATAAGGACACATATATTACCTCAACTGCAGGCAGTTCCGTAAACTGGTAGCCAAAGAGTTTGTGTTGCAGGGGGTTGGACCTACTTGTTCCAAGGACAAAATAAACATGAAAACTTGTTGACCTTGATGCCAAGCAATATGTCCTGGTGGGATAGGATTTCCACATCCCTGCACCCTGTTTCTTGTTTATAGCCATTTTGAAGCATTGTTCTGTTTCATAATGGGAGGCTTTCTTCACTTAGTTGAATGTACACCGTGTTGACAAACACTGGTTGAGTGTGCTTTGTTTGAATCTTAAAATAAATGTAATTAAAGTTAGTAGCATAATATAAATTTTATTAACATAGCATCTAAGCCTGCATTTCTGCATTTTCACCACAATGAGTAATGCTATTTTCCTAAGTCTTATTTCTTATTAGCTTGAGATATATTAAGAATTATACTTGCAGCTTCCATTTAACCCATAAAAGAACTGTTTTCAGTGGGATGTACATCTTGAGGTATCAAGTTAAAATATGATTCTGATATTCAGTACAACGGAGATTCTGGTCTTCTCACCAAACCAATTACACATGTCCGAAATTGTGTATGTAAATGCTGAAACAGGGAATTGAACATAGCCCACTTTTTAAGTGACACAGTGTTATGCTTGGCCTGTGGCCCATAGGCAACTGAGATATATTTGCAAAGGCTGCAATAATAAAAACATGGTCTTTTTATGTATACTAGCAGTCAAGTCTTGTTTTATTCCTCTACCCTGTTACCAGTGTAATATACATGAGAGTGAATAGCCTCACCTTTGCAACACAGGACACAAAGGGTATAGAGTTTTTTTTATATGTTGACAGAAGTATAGTGTTTTTACCTCACATTTGGCATACAGTTTATCTGCTACACATTATGCCTTCCACTCGTTGATGGGATCTAGGCTTCTGCCTGTATCTGCAGCTGGAAATCCTTTTCTACAGGACCAGAGATAAGTGGTTTGGTATAGACAAGAGCCACCTGTAAAGAGAGTTACCTTCTGTGACTCAAAGCCATGCTTTGTGATTTTTATTTTATTTTATTTATTTCAGCCTTTCTGTACATATAACATTTATGTGGCAGTCTCACCAGATTATTTATACATATTGTCTTTACAAAGTTACATGTTTTTAGTAGATTAGAGTACAGATGTCAAAGCAAGTAGGTTCTAAAATTAACTCATCCAAATATGGTATATCTACGGTGGTCATTATGAGTTTGGCGGTCCTGCCCCGCCACGCCGGCGGTGGCGGTCAGACCGCCAACAGCTTGGCGGGGCAGGACCACCAAATTATGATTGTAGTGGTGAACTGGCTGCTTCACAGCCAGTTCACAGCGTGTACCGCCTGGGCAGTGGGACTGCCTAGCCGAAGGTTGACCACCTTCGACCCGGCAGTCACCGCCCGCGGTATTATGAGTGTCCTTTCCGCCAGGGATTCCATGGTGGCAGCCCCGCCACAAAATCCCTGCCTGAAAGGATACTGGCGACAGGAATTACAATTCCTGTCACCACAACAGGACTCCCCAACCCCCCGATCCATGCACACACCATACTTGCATCCATCCACGTTCACTCATTCATACACACATGGCCACGACACACTCCCCGCATACTCATTCACACAAGCACACAGACACTTGCAGACACACAAACGTACACAACACCCCCTTCCCCTCTCCATTCACGCACACAACACTAAACATCTCCCCCCACCCCTACACACACACACACACACACACAACACCTCCCTTCCCTGTCAGGCGATCACCTTACCTGGTGGTTGCGGTGGTCGTCCAGGAGGGAACAGGGCCCATGGTGCTTGCTGCAGCGCCCTGCCAACACAACACCGCCACGCCGTTTACAGTGATGCAATATGGCAGGCGGTGTTGTGGTGACATGATGGGGCGGTGGAGCAACCTCCACTAGACCACTGACCTCCAGTATGGCTGCTGGCGGCTTTCTGCCCAAAGTGTGGCAAAGAGCAGTCAGCAGTCATAATATGGCGGTCTTCAGACTGCCAACACTGGCAGTCATATGTCGAGTGTGACTTAGGCGGTCTACGGAATGGACTGCCAAAATCAAAATGAGGGCCTATATGTGTGGGCCTAGATAATTAGTTGAAGGCTTAGCAGGCTTACTAGAGGTATTTAGTAATTGGATAGGAGAACTATAATTCTTCTCTTAAATGAGTAGTATGAAGGGGCCGTTTCTCGATCCTAGAGAAATTGTATTCCAGCTCATTGTTTCTGCCTCATTATATAGGTGTTTCTTTCAGAATTTTGGAATTTCAACCATCTGTCCTTGTTTGTTTCTGTTTTCCCCTAGAATATATTGTTCCGTGCTGAGTTTTAGAAAGACAATGATTAAGGCTGATTCATTGCCCAATCTGAGATAACTAATGATGAGACTGTTGGTCGCAGATTTCGTGCAGAGATCAGATATTTAAGGTTGCAAATGGTGCATGATTTTAAACAATTTTTTTGCCATGTTGCTAACATGATTAGTTATTTAGACTTTGCTGCAAGAATGAAAGCCATGTACTTGACTATGTTTAATTGGGGTATCAGGAGAACATTCCAATCTTACTTGCCAGGTAACACCATATCTAATTAAGGGAGTTACCATAAATTACCATTTAATTTTTTTAGAGTATATCGGGAAGAGCCTTAGGATTGACCATTGCAGAGGTTGCTGTAAGGTGAGGGAAAATTATAATGCAGGACTGTCCTTTGCTTCAAATCTTTACAGGATTGACAATAACTAGGTCACCATTTCCATGATACACCCTACTCCGATGCTTGATTGGTTGAGCATAGTAGCCATGGTTTCTTAATTTTTGTGTTTTAGATGTTTAGTGACCATGCTGTCCAATGTCTAGCCAAGGAACATTTGGTGAATTACAGGTTAGAACCTGTTGAGCTCTTTGGTGTCTGCTGATGGCATTCTTTGGTCAGGTTTTGAATTGTCCCGTTCTAAGCAGTTGAGAAACATTCCCTCTTCCAGGGAGCACTTTGGTACAGTAGGGATCAATGTGAGTTGACATGTTCTTGGTTATGGAGCTAATATGCTAGTATAAGTTCTTTGCTGTGAGACGATGGCTGTAGTTTAAAAAAATATATGTATTTTAATTAAGAAGTGTTTAAGGAGTCCCATTTGGTTCTATTTTTCCTACATCACTTTGAGTTAGAGGCATCATATTGCACCACTGGGATAATTTGTTTGAATCTTTTGCGTTTTACAAAGAGGAATTTGTGCAAATTGATCACGTTTAGATTCATACATATTAAGTTTGGTAAACTGAGTGGCTTACAGATTCTTTTAAATATGTTAAAGTTTGTATCTATATTTCTCTTAAACTAAACCTTTCTGGAAAAAGGAAGCCTTAGCATTTTTATATATTTTTTTTCTGGTTTTAGAAAGTTTAAATTGGGTATAGATTTGCTTTGTCTACAAACACTTTACATTTTTCTCACAGATTTCTACATTAAAGGCTTCAGTGGGACACTAGCTATGTTTTTGCCCAAGGCTTCATAATCGATGGAACGTAGGTTTCTGCAGTTCACAAGGCAATGTTTTGGTTGTCCTTTTGTTGTAGAGTGGAAGAAAGATATTGCCAAGAAGATATTAAGATGATCTGACAATTCGGCTAAGACGTGGTCCTTGATAATAATCAGTCCTTTCTCAGTGATGATCAAATCTAGTGTGTGGGGCCTTTGTTGTTGGTGTGTGCGTGGCATAATAAATTATGTGAGATATCTTTCCTTGCTTAAGGGACTTTGTAAGTGATTTTAAAATGAACAAAGTGTGTTTATTTAACACGAATAGATCAAAAATAATGTGATCTAGGTTTTAAATTGTAGAGGCCCAGCCATACCTCAAATTAACTTTCAGTTGTTGTGCAGTGTACATTTTATGATTTCACGTTTCTCTGTGCAGCTCAAATGAAAATGTTTCTTTCAGTGTTTTGCAAAATCCTCTTAATTGAAGCAGCTTTAAGGTCATGTCCCTCTTGCATCTCAAAACATATTCTTCATTGTGCTTCTTATATTCTTGGAGGAAGAAGCAGAGCGCAGATACATCTTTATAATGCCTCTTCCTCTGCTGACGGAGGTTTATGTCATTTTTAATTTGCTTTTGTTTTCCACCAGTGTAGTACAATACATCAGTGGTTCCCAAACTGTGGTCTGGGGACCCCTGGGGGTCAGAAAAGCCTCCTCGGGGGGTCCGCGACTCTTTGAAAATTAAATCATATCAACAGATTAGGTCCACAGCTTTCAGTAATGACTCATTGGGGGTTTCCGTATACCAATAATGATTCAGTGGGGTCCCCGGGATCCAGTAATGATAAAGTGGGGGGCCACAGAAGTCAAAAGGTTAGGAAACATTGCAATACATGATTATTCATTGGTATACGAGCAAAAGTAATTTTTCATGTGATGTTTTCTATTTTGCCATTGGATATTGTCAAATGTTTCACACTATGGTGACCGTGTGATTCCTCTGTTTGAAAACTTGGGAAAGTTTCTTTTAAGCTTTGCCTTGTATGTAAAAAGTAGAATCCACATTAGTCTGTTTAATAACTCAATACGAAAAATTTCAGGATTTCTCTTTCTGTGACAGTTTGCTCTTTAACTCATTATTTTCTTGTGCTAGACCGTATTTGGTTCTGATTGTTAATTACAATGAAGTATCTGTTACCATATGCTAATTTTCATTTTTTTTCATTTTTAATTTGAACTGACTATTTTCACCTTCTGTAATGATTTAACATTTTTAATAAACCTTCAAAGATTTGAATTTGAATCTTGTCTGGTGTAGGTGATTTAACTTGGTTTCTCTGTTCTGAGGTCATCATACTTTGAGTCCACACAAGGACTCCACACAAGCACCTCGATCGCAAAAATGAGAGCTTAAGAATAATAAGTTAGTGTCAACGCTTGGGAGACAAGAGTACCCAAAAACGCAAGAGGTTTTGAGGATGTTTGTGTCCCCACAGTAGATATTATAATATCCCAAAAGGATGTTTGATGTTGAAGAATAGACTATGTACTCAATGGATTCTTCCAGAAATTAAATATTTTGTACAGTGTGAAGTAGATACCACTGCAGAAGAAAGGAGTTTTGTTATTTTGTCTGATTTCATCTTCAAGACACTGATGCCCTCATTACAAGTGTGGTGGTCTGAAGACTACCACACTCGCGATAGCGGTCGAACCTCCACAGACAGGGCGGTCTGACCACCCTACTATGACCGTGGCATTTGGGTCACGGTCCGACCACCAGTTTGCTGCCTGTCGACGTCTTGGCGGTCGCAATCCGCCAGGGCAGCACTGCAAGCAGCGCTGCCCTGGGGATTACGAGTCCCCTTTCCGCCAGCCTTTGCAATGTCCTGCAAATGCTAGCAGAAAGGGGACATCAGAGGTCCCCGTGGACTGCCCTGTCACGCATTTTACTGTCCGAATTACAAGCAGTGAAATGTGAGACAGGTGCTCTAGCACCCGACGCACCACAACATTGCCACCAGCTTGATTACTAGCCGGCGTCAATGTTGTGGTGAGTTTTCTCCTGAGCCAGCGGGCGGAAACACTGTTTTTGCCCCCTGACACAGGGGAAAACTCCCGCTAGGGCAGCCAGCATACCGCCAGAACTGGCGGTATGCTGGCTGCAGTGGCTTCAGCGTCTTCAATAAACACCACCAGAGCCGTAATGAGGGCTTGAATGTTTTGGAAAGTGAGATTGCACACTACCTTGCATTTCAGTTATTCTCTAATGGTGCTTTCCCTTCCCTGTTTTGTTTTTCTGTCCATGCACATACTAGACTAACCCTGGGAAAGCTTGTGGTGAGCAGATATCATGGTGGAGTGTTTTTGGTTGTGACAGAAAGGTGCCTCAATACCGGGGGCAGCTGCAGGAAACCTGGCCTAGGAGCCCAACATGGAAAGCAAAGGACCTTGTAACTGCTTTCAGGGTGATGTTGGGCAGAAGGGGGCAGACAGACCGTACAGTTTCTGTGGAGGAATTCATTAATAAACTTGAAGATAGTTATGAAAATGGAGATAAGAAAAGGCAAGATCCGATGAAACATGAACATTGTCTGGCATCACCTGCTTCCAAGTTTTTATCTGCCCTTCTAGAAGAAATTTCACAAAGGTAGATTATGCTGCCCTCTACCATTTCTTAATAATATTACCTTGCAGGGGTAACCCTAATGCTCCACTTGCTTTTAAGGGCACTGAAATGTGCATCGGAGGAAGCTGGTACTCTCCTATGATTCTGGCATATTTAAGCGCACGCACTTGTGGGAAGCTTATATATGGAGTGTTTAGGCGGCTTTGAAATTTTGAGAAAGGCTGGTAGCTGAACTCCAACTTCGACCAGCATCTCCTGTAAATAGAAGCAGCTCGCAAAGTACCTGTCTACACTTCCCCGATTCAACCAGTCGCAAAAGCGCAGCCTGGTAGTGTCTCTTCTGCTATGAGGAAATGACATTGTGCTTGGTGAGCTTCTGAAATGTTGGATGATTTTGTTCTAATAACAGGCCTCTAAAAATCTACTCGACCACTAGCTATGTCGAGTAATATTTTATCAGGTCGAACTATTTTTAGGACCTACTCACCCCTTCTGGTGCTTTGACAAAGAACAGTTTTTTTTTTTTTTTTGTAAGGTGACCTGTCTGACCTGCTGTAAAAACTTTGAAATGAAAGGCAGTGTGGGTTTTTCAAAACACACATTTAAATAACTACTTCATCTGTGCAAACATTTAAAAAAAACATGTCAGTAGCTGTGAAAGACTGATCTGAGCTGATCGAGCTGCAGATGAAGATTGATGATGCAGAAAATAGGTCACGGCGCTCTAATGTAAGATTCGTGGGCGTACCCGAATACCCAATCGTTAGTCTCCCTAGTAAAGGATCTTATTCTTAAACAATATATTCTGAGGCTGAAGCACAAACGTGAGACTTAACAATCATACATGCTCATTGCGTGCCTGCTGTGAAGCCCCCCAATGCGAAATACCCTCGGACAATTGTTGCAAATTTCAGAGATTTCCGAATCAAGGAGCGTATCGGAGATAAAGTACATCCGACTCCTAAGAACTATTCTCTGATATGCCAATATTTGCTGCACGGCGTCAAAGAATTTTAATAAATGGCACACTTTTTCCAAAACCTCAGCATCCCAGCTGGCATCACCCATCAGTTGAAGCTGAAAGTGCTATATAAGGGGCAAACACATATTTTGCAGGCTGTGGACCAGCCCTGAGACTTTTTACAGTTTTTACAGCGAGAGGGGGAGGGCAGGGAGGAGTCAGTGAAATAAGAGTATGAAATGATTTAATCTCAGCTTGCTCGGCTGGCCTTGCTTAGTTTTGTAGTACAAGAACTGTCATCAGCAGTCCCAACAGTCTTTGGGCACCATGTCAAAGCGCCAGGATTTTGGGAAGGGAGAACGGAGGGGGATCAGTGAGAAGCGAGGGGTGCATGGAAGAAAGGAAGGGGGGGGGGAACTCTCCCAGGAACCCTACGTGGGGAGGGCTTCAGGGTTGGGAAGAGTTCAGGGGGGTGTAACAAGGGTGGGTGGAGGAGTAATTGAAATGATGATAATCAGAAAAATAAATACTATAGAAATTCAATCCACATTGCTATACCAAAAAAGATGCTGGGAGTCAAGGTGCACCTTTGGGGTGGAGTTGGTACAAGCAGGGATTTTGATGGGGAATGGGTGGAGGGAAGAAGCCAGCAGTATTACGTTCAGAGCATAAAAAAGCATAAAATGGCAGGTATTTGAGTAGCTTCATGTAATGCTAATGGCATCAATAGTGAGAGCAAATTTAGATCTATTCTATCTTGACTTAAATCATTGGATTCCTAGATAATTTTGCTACAAGAGACTCATTTGAAATCTGGAAGCTAAGCTGCCTAAGTAGTAATCACAGGCATATTTTGGGTCGGCAAACGCGGCGGTCAGGGTAGTCCCCGTTCTACTGACACAAAAGTTTGTCGATTAGGTGACGCATGTGATGCAGGATCCCAATGCTGGACGGATGTTGGTTAGTTTAAAGGCCCAGAATTTAGTAGCAGACATAGTAGGCTTTTTTGGTCCTTTTGAGGATGAGACAACTCCACTAGTGGAGGTTTATAATATCTTGGTCCCACATATGGGACTGGTTTTGAAAGGGAGGGGGGACTTTAATCTCATTCAGCAGATAAGTGATGACCGTTCCCCTCTGAATAAATGTCAGAAGAAGCCTAAATTAGCACTGACTAACCTGGTACAAGACTTTGCCCTGCTAGATCCTTGGAGAGTTGACCATCCCACAGCACGGGGTTTACATGCTTTTCTGAGTGATTTTAAGTCTGGTTTGCATATTGATTATTTCTTAATATCATATAATTGGAAGAGAGCAGGCTCATGTATACTCTTGAACCTGTTCTCCAATTATTCTGTTCCATTTGCAGACCTGCAAGTGACCAACTCCCCGAAGCAAAGGCTTCATTGGTCCCTAGACAGATCGCTTTTGACACAAGAGGCCTGGGTTGTTGCCATGCTTGCCACATTAACTGAGTCCTTTCAGAGGAAGGTAGGAACAACTGTGATTCAGTCAGTTTGGGGGAGGGCATGTAAATCCTTTATACGTGGTGAAGTTATCTCCTTAACAGCTCGAATACATAAAGCCAGGCGCAAGGAAATCTTTACCCTGCGACAAGAAATAGAACATGCCAGAATGGCCTATCTCAGTCTACATAGCTAATCTGTCGGCAGCGAATCGGCACCTGAACGATTTCTTTATCTCCAGGGAAGTAATAAATCAGGGATCCTGCTTTCAAAACATCTATGTAGAGAGTGAGCATGTAGGACGCTTTTTCGCCCAGCCAACAAAGAAGAAATTCAATAAGGGAGCTATTACAAGAGATTCTAGATGTGGAGTCGTACAGCATCATGTGAGACCCAGATCAGATAAGTACGGTGTTTTAGATCATTATTCAGAATTACATACCCTTAGTTGTAAACCTCCTCCTAGTGTGATTAAATCCTTCTTAATATCTATCAAACTCCCCTTTTTGGAGGTTGAACTGTGTAAAAGGATTGTAATGACAGAAATTAGGGAAGCAGTTAAACGTCTCAGAAATGCTAAAGCATGTGGGAGCAATGGCTTGCCATCGATCGGAATTTTATAAGAGATTTTCTACACAGTTAGTAGATTATTTTTTTTTTTTTTTTTTTAGCAGTAGTACTATTCAGTGAGTTTACTGAGTCAGTGATTTGTCAGTTTTCTAAAAAAAAAGACGAGCCTTCAGGACTGCCAGGCTTGGACCAACCTATAAGCCTCTTAAATCAGACTATAAACTCTTTACCAAAATTATAACTCTAAGGCTGGCTCTTACTGTATCATCAGTGGTGCATGGCGATCAAAATGGCTTTCTATCGGGAAGATCCATGTCAGACAATACAAACTACCCTGTGCAGGCAATGGACTACTACTCGACCAACAACATAGCAGCAGTAATAATTATGCTAGACGTCGAGAAGGTTTTTGACCGTGTTCAGGGGGAAGTCTTACTTGCGATCCTTTGGGTTTCCCTCATAATTTAAAGCAATGCTTTGTAACTTATACGCTAAGGCGGAGGCAAAGATCATGCTAAATTATAAGACCACTGCCATCATCTCTATTCTTAGAGGCACATGCAAGGGTTGTCCAATGGCATCTTTATTGTTTACTCTTTGTTAAGCCCTTGGCGGCAGCCCTGAGGCAAGATCAGGCGATTTGGCCACCACTGAACTTAAATTGTTAGCTGACAATGTTTACTTTAGTGCTTTTTGTAAAAATACAATAGTTTCCTGATATAGGAGGTTATAAAATTCAGTTGGGTCAAATCCAAGGTGCTCCTGTATTACTGCCTGCCTTCGATACTCCTGTGAAACATGCAACAGAACTTTCCTGTAACCCGCCCCATAAGGTATCTGGGGCTTTCGTCACACATGAGTTTTCTAGCTCTATTCTATGCTATTCTTAACAAAGCACATGCAGTGTTAACTGGGTGGCATGATCATTATCTATCATCGGGCGGGGGGATAGCAGTAATTAAAATTTCAATCCTTCAAACATTCATGTTCGTCTTTTCAAATGATCCTGGTGCGGTAATCGTTCTTCAATGAGGTTGATCAGATGTTGCGTCATTTCATGTGGCATGGGCAGAAGCCCCATTCTAAACTTGTCACAGTTCAACTGTCAGTTGAGGATGGCGGGTTTGCGCTTCCCATTATGCAGCACTAGGCAATTTCTGGCTTGAGGATGGTCTAACATATTCATTACAGCAGCGACTGAAACATCAATGTTGTTTTGACTTTCCTGTGGATCATTCAAAGTGTCACTTTTTCTATCAAAGAAAGGACTGATACGGACACTTCTTTTCCATCTCGAGCAGATGTATACAAATTTGTGGTTAATTATTGTCTACACCCATGTGTCTAAACAAATGCATGTACTTGCCTTCTCTGATCCTTTGAAAAACATTTATTAGTATCCAAAAATCCAGAACATTTAGGTTCTGATTCACAAAGGTAAACTCAGACTTTTGTGTAAATTTACAAAGGTATTTTACAAGTAGTATCTTCATGACAGCGGAGTCTCTGCAACTTAAAAGATAAGCAGTTGTTAAGATACTACTCATAAAATTGCTTTGTGAAAAGCAAACAATTGTAAACTTACAGAAAAGTGTAAGTTTACCTTTGTGAATTAGGCCCCTAGTTAATATTTTTTGTATACAGTACACCTTTCTTGACGTCACAGATTTAGTTGTTTAGTACAAAAAAAACCTTTGTATTATTGAGACCGATTTACCCAAGACTCCTTCTGCCTGTATATGATTGAAAGGTATTTGTTGCATATGTTGTTTTAAAAGTAAATGATTCTTTCAGGAACATATTTGATTTTATGTGGGTAGCTCTGACTAGTATCACTGCACAGTCCTACAGGGATACTAACCTTTCATAAAACAGGAGCACAGTTGGTTTTGTCAGCAACACCTGAAGCCCAGAGAGAGCTTTTTGTACGTAATGCAACTGCATCTCATATTTAATCTTTCATTGTATGTGGCAGTAATGTTGGCAAGCCTCTCTGTGGCATGATACATCCGTCAGTGCCTAGCCTTGATATAAAGTGTCAGGGATCCTCGCTGAAAGAAATGCATATCTGGCTAGGCCCGCTGTCCCAGTAAATTAATAATGTTATTGTAAGACTTTATTTGATTATCCAATGTGTCCCTTCCATTTTAGAGAGCATCTAAACATTATATGGCATTGGAAAAAATATTAAACCGTTTACCTCCACACAAGGAAAACAATCTGTACCTTTCCCATCTTCTTTTATCTGTTACAGTGCAAGGGAGTCGTTTCAATCTTCTTTTACAGTTACTTTCAGGCTATAGTACTGAGAGAAATACCATGCTGTAAACCAGTATATGGTAGATGAATCTGTATTATGTAATCTAGTACAGACTAAAGTAATAGGAGTAGCCCTACTTAATTTAATACAGGGCGAATATTCACTTTCTATGACCTAAACCAAAATAATCAATTATCAGGCTAATGTCTTGTAACTCTACCAAGGCTATAGTGACCAGAATAACTTTATCTAAAGCAGAGTGAAGTAATCATAGCAGTGTACATCTGTACTCTAAAGCAAGGTAAAGGAAACTTCATCTGTATTCTTAAGAAGGTTAAGTAATTAGGGTATTTTGTTTCTGATGCCTAATGAAAGTTAAAGCAGTTTAGTGTCCGTTTCTCTAATTGTTGCACAGCAAGCCTGTAATGCTCAGTAATTCAGAAAAGGGTAAATATAGTAGCGTCATTTAATGGAGGATGAGGTAATGAGCGTCATTATTTAATCTAATGCAGAGTGTAGTAATCTCAGTAAACTCTCCAAAAATGTCATGTAGAGTAAAGAGGTCCAGGAATTCTCCTGTAATCAACTTATTTCCTTCAGCTGAGAGTTTGTGTTGCTCACCGAGATGCAAAGTATGTAATCTTTGAAGCTAGGAAAAGTTCTTTGTTTATTTACTATTATTTGGGGCTGTTTACAAGTCTCTCACTTTTTATTTGCTGTTCTTCTCAGGCTATGTAGTAGGAGGATCCAGTTTGGCTCTTCTTTTCATGTTCTATATGTCTTAGGGCCACCTTATGAGTCTGGTGGTCTCAAGACAGCCATACTTGCGGTTGGGGTCGGACTGCCACGGCTGTGGCTGTCCAACAGCCATGTTACAAATCTGGCAGTCAGACCGCCAAAAGACTACTGTCTCTGCCAGTATCTTGAACCCAACGGGCTGATGGCGGTCTTGGTTGTGATCAGCCAGGGAGGCGCTGAAGTCAGCTCTGCCCTGCTGATTACAACCATGTTCTCCGACAGCCTTTTCATGGCGTTTCAACTGCCATGAAAAGGCTGGTGGGGAACAAGTGCAGTGGACCGTCAGAATGTGCACTCTGCTCAGCAGACCGTGCACATTCCAAGTGCACTAGGGAGGCCCCCTGTGCCATGGCATTGCCATCACATGTTTTCCACTAGGCTGACAGGCGGAAATGTTGGGCAGGTGGGAAGACCGCTAGCTCAGCGCCAGTCTTCTCACCAAGGGTGTGGCTGTAGGCTTTTAATCTTTCAATTTAGTGTGAATTGGCTGGGATTTTAGTTTCTTATTAATTACCTGTACTTTTGTGTTTACTGTGATTAGGTACTGTGTTTGTAGGGTGTAGTTACTGTGAAGCAGTCCGTAGCATTTATTTTAGCTTTGTGTCTATGCTGTTCTCTGAGATGTACTATGTTGTATATCAAATATATATTTTTTTTTTAATTGCTCTCGATTTTGTGGGAAGGGTATGTCTCGAACTCTGGGGTGTTGATCTTTAGTTATTTGGTGGTTTGGTTGTTTTGTAGTATACATAGTGTTTTTAATTAAAATAAAACTTGTTACTTTTTTGTAAGTCTGTCTGAACTTTTTGTAGTCTGGCATTAGTTGATGTACTTAAATATAAAAGCAAATTCCAGTATTCAGAGGATGGTCAGTCCAATCATATTCAGCGTGAAGTAATGAGCTACCTCTTATATTCTCCTGTAATCTAGTGAGGAGTGAAGTAATCAGAGGAGTGAAGGAACCAAGTACAATTAAATGTTGGTTTAAACCAATAGGATAGCAAGACCAGTGCTCCCCAGCTAGGCATGGTGATTAATGTTCTCGACCATTAGATGACTGCGTGTGGACATAACCCTGCAACTAAATCCAAAAGATCATATAGAAAGTGGTTGCAAAACCACTGGTAAGGCTAATTAATGTTTATAATCAGTCTGAGACAATGTATCTCACTTTCTAGATCATCAAAAAAACAAACCCCTATTAGTATGTATGCTTGAAAGTGAAAGATTCATGATCCAACAACCAAAATGTTTGCTTTCATATGGTTCAGAAATGTGTACTTTTCACAGTCCTGTTTACATTGTGATTTAACAACACAAAAGTACAGCAGCCTAAAAATATGATTAAAAAAATACTAATATTTAAACTACTGGTATTGATTTCAATTGCACTGTAACTTTAAGTACTTTTCTCACTTCTAAATTTGTGTCAAATTAATTAAAGAAAAGTAAAAAGGTATCACATATTTTTGTAAAGTCATTTGATTACACAACTTCATGGAGTTCTTGAATGTAAGTGAACTAGATTTCTTGAGATTTTACAGCGTTATCCTGAATTGGAAGTAATTATTTTCTGTGGATGGTAAGTTGAGTGGTATGGGTGGCAATAGTCCTATTACTGGAACACTGTATCTGTTCCTCCTACTGCAAACCCTCACCTACTGGTGTTCAGTGACAAATTGCACACAAACTAAGCCTTCCCAAAGACTGTCTGATACTTTCTGGTAAGTGTTGTACTGTCTTGGGTACTGACAGGACTGATTTTTAACTGCACCTGTATGCTGTGTGTCTGTTCCACTCCAGGTAACGTGAGATACTTGACACACAATAGTTGAATGGTCTTTGCTTTAAACAAGCCTAGCTATGGATATGGGACATCCTCACTGTAGGTTTATGCAGAATAAAACAGTCCTATGGAGTACTGTGAGAGTATTTCAGTGCTTGCTATGTTATTCAGAGAGTGCAAGTCACCTGCCACATTGGTGCTTATTCCTTACCTTCCAGGGCTGGCAGTTAATAGCTGCCAGCTACTTGTTACTGGAGCCAGTGATACATGATTGATTTGTATCTATGTAAACACTGTAGTAGTATAACACCCTCTGCCTCCTTGTTTCTAATGCTGCTAATATCTAGCCCCTGTGGGACAAAGGTCTGATATACCCTTGTTTTCTAAAGTCACTTCCACCATGTAAAAGAGGATATTGGCCCCAAAAACAAGGCGCATGAGAGACATCAGTGTTATACTTTGAAAAGTTATCTTTAAGCAAGACATACACCCACTAGCAAAACTCATGGATTTGACATTTGCCTACTTCTGATGTTCTCACTAAAGTCCTATAATGGTTCTGAAGGAGCAAGCGAGGAAATTCATGCTACCTCACAAGATGAACTTGATTGGAAGGCACTAAAGAATCAAGATGAATGAACTCCATCTATATTGATGGTGGGTTTGAGAAGAGGAGAGAAGATGGAAAGCTATAGTTAAAACTGTGGGGCAATGTCTGTTTTTTTCTTTGCGCTGTCATATGAAGATGTTGTGGGCTTGGTAGAACCACAAGCAAATATTCAAATGCATCACGAAAAGCTAAGGAAGCTGGCAGCTTCCAGAAATGTGTCCTAAGTGACTTGAATCTGCAGCAGCCCTCTGGACCTACACTTTTTTTGTGTCCTGTCGCACACGAAACTAAAGCCACATGCTGAAATACTAGAAAGGCAGCTACATTTTTTAGCTCTAAGCACAGCTATTGCAACTCGGCAAAGGAGCATATCCTCAAAACCTGTCTTCCCCACATTTTCATTGTTTTTGTAAGGTTATCCTTTTCTTGTTCTACTCTTCTTTGACAGCCCTCTTCTGGTGGCATTGTTAGGTCTTGGCTAGACAGCACATGTGGTGTCTCCTCAAGAATTGTTGTTTTCAATTATTGGGCTGACAGCCCACCCATAAGCTTACCATTGGTAAGCTTCAGCGTCCCTCTCATTTGTTTTATTGCCATTCATCATGGCACGCAGGTGTGAAGCCCTCCGCTTGTGTTTGAGGTAGAGCACAGTCCAAGTACTTGTCTCCTTTTACTGCTCCCACTTTTGGAGCAGCTTTTCTCTTTTGTCTTAAGCGCTCAATATGAGCACTTGTATTTTCAGACTGCCTCCCCTACCTGTGTTGCTTCTTTTCCCTTTTGCCCCTCTGCCCTTCGTCTGTTCCTTCTCTACTCCCAACCCCCCCACCCTCCTTTGTGTGGGCTTTTCATGATGCATCTGTTTTTTTGGTTTTCCACTTAGCGATGCATTCTCAGCTCCGATCCTGGACGCAGCTGCTCACTCTTCCATTCTAAGCTTGACAAAGGGTCTAGTGCAGATGTTTCAACAAAAGGAAACACCAAAGAGAAAATGTGTTTGCTTCAGACAAGTGTTCAGCATTAACCGTCCCACTCCAGGAATAAGTTGTCTACTCTTTTATGACTTTCAGACTTACATTTGACATATCAACAGTTGTGAATATTTCACATGTCTGCAGTGTACTGAACAGAGAAACATTGTCTTCCTCCTTCCTCAGCAGCTGATTTGCACACTCGTCCTTCATTGGAACATGTGGCATAATCACTTCCGTAAGACAGGCGCAATGTGCAAACCACACTTAAGGAGTCAAATAAGCATTGCACAATCGCCAAACCTAGAAACCCTAGAGGGGAAAGTCTGAAAAACAACTCCACAGCCTTTGCGCGTTTATTAACTATCCCAGTGGATTTTTTTAAGGTGAAAAAAGTGCAAGTTGAATCTTGCTTTTTACTTAGCTCAAAACTGTTATCTAAGGTATTTTGAGTTTTTTTCAAACCTAACATGCATGTCCGTGTTAAACAGAGACACTTCTATGGGAAACGGTGCCCTTTCTTCACCTCTAAAAATATAGGCCCTCATTACAACCTTGGCGGGCGGCCGCCGGCTACGGCTGCACTCCTGCGGGGTCTATTATGAGATCCCCACTGGGCCGGCGGGCGGAAACCTGGTGGGGATCTCGGCTGCAACACGGGAGCCGGCGGTGTTGTGGCTGTGTGACGGGTGCAGTTGCATAGCAGACAGTGAAAAGCTCCATGGGGCCGTGGCAGGGGGCCCCTTGACTCCCCTTTCTGCCAGCCTTTTCATGGCGGTTCTTACCACCATGAAAAGGCTGGCGGGAGGGGGACTCGTAATCCCCTGGGCAGCGCTGCCCTGGGGATTTAAACCGCAGGGACCAATGTGGCGGGAAGGCGCTGGTCCCGGCGGTGCGACCGCAGCACTTCCGCCACTGTCGTTATTCCCCTGGCTGGCGGTGCTTCCTGACCCCCATAGTTTCTTGGTATTGCTTTTAGCCATGTTGTCTCTCTTAGCAGACTCCTTTTTGGTAGCCCACCAGGCTTAAACCTTTGAAATGAAAAGAACAGCTGTTACGTGAAGGTGGAACAACTTGCTCTAGAATAATCCTTTTGTGAGGAAGGATTCTGATGCTTGGTTGGTTATGAGTATGTTATTTGGGGGGTAGAGTTGCAAGTAAGCTTTTTTTCTCCATTTTTCCCCTCCTTCTTGCATTGCTACAGAGTGAGCTACGCACTGCCACATATTACTTTCTCCTTTTTAGTTGCTGCACTCTTATTTTCTATAAACAGAGGCATCTCCAGGTTTTTTTCTCCCCAGTGGGTGCACAGATAAAACTGATGAGGCCACCTACAACCAAACATTGTGAACAATTTACACACACACACACACGCTCTCTCTCTCTTTCTCTTTCTCTTTCTCTCTCTCTCTCTCTCTCTCTCTCTCTCTCTCTCTCTCTCTCTCTCTCTCTCTCTCTCTCAATAGCCTGTGACATCAGTTCCTCGTGGGGTTGCTAAACAACCATTTGGCAACAGTAGCGAAAACAGTGAAAGGATGACCATAGCCATAGAACAAGCATGTGTTTTTAACGTTTAATTCATCAGCAGAAAAGTAGTGTGGACAATCAGGAAATCTAGAAATGTGTGTTTAATGCAAGATGGGCAATGGACCATACAAAACATTCTTCATCAGTGTGTGTATAGAGTAAATAATGAATAAACAACAGAATTGCGAAAAGCAATCAGAAAAAGTCCAGTTGGGCGTAGCGTTGATGGCATTTCAACTGATAGTGGTCATCATCAGGACAAAGATATATTGAGCATAAGTGGGCGCCTGTAAACATGATGAGAAAAGGGATTTGTTTGTTCAGATGTAAATTTACTTAAATGATATCGAATATATAATTCAGGATATGGTCATGTCTAATAAGACAATTACTAATGCAAATTGTCAAAGATCCAAAGAGTCTGAAAAAATATGATACTGACAAATAATGAATCCGTTCGGCGAACAAAAGGAATATGGGAATTGCTTCCAGAAATTAAAGCAAAACCCAGTGCATGCTGCAGACAGCTCTGAAGTTCGCTACAGAATAGTTTCTGAAAGATTCAAAACAATCCTCAAAAGATTATACTAACTTTACATGGTCCCTAGTTTGATCTGATTTGTGTGTGTGTATGTGTGTGTATATATATATATATATATATATATATATATATATAATATGGGTGTGGAATTTTATAAAATATCTACTTGCCCATGGGACAGCTTGATACGTAAATCTACTTGTTCTGTGAAAAATTCCACTTGTCCCTTTAGTGACATGTAGTGCGGTGATAAATTATGGCAGCAGTCTCATTATAGAAGAGCTCTGATAATAGCCTCTCTGACTATGCCAGGGCTCATACTGCAGTAGGGTTTCAAGTCTAGTAATTCCTGCGTTTTGCTGCCGTTCCACAGATCTAGATACTGGGTCAGAAGTTAGCGGTAAGCAATAATTCCAGGGTTGGAATGTGCTTTGGAGTCTTAGCAAACCTACTAACTTGCATATGTTTGGGGTTTTAACCAACTCTTTTCTAATCTTTTCCCATACTGAGAAATGTTGGACATTTACTCCTCACAAGGGCAGAAATAAAAATTCTTCCACGCATGGAGTTGGGGGGGGGGGGGGTGTAGTGTTTGAAAGGAAAGTGAACTTGTAACGTCTCAACAGATTTTCTCATGTATGAAAATCTACACATGCATATTTGCTTGTGCTAAAAAGCATTTCGTAGATATTTTCTAGGAGTATGATTTCCTGGCATGCTTCTATAAATTATTATGAATTCATTAAAGCTATAAATCTGCAGTAATGCAAGAGCAGATACTAGGATGCACATTGTGACTTTATTTAGAAATTGTGCCCCTAACTAGGTCTTCAGTTAACCAACCTTTTGTTTTTATTATTATCATCTCTCTTTGTCTCTCTATCATGTAAAAAAAAAAAAAAAATAATAATATATATACACACACGCACACACATATATATATTGGCTGTTTTGTTCAGTAATGCTATAATTTCTATAGAAATTAGGCCCTAACTATAACTACCTATTGATGAAAATTTGGGTAGGTCATCATATTACTTTTTTGCCTACCTGTGGAATTGAATTTATATTCACTTGAGCTCTGAAAAAGCACATATGCTATATGTTGACTGAAACATGTTGGCGAGGACTTTTACATTTAAGAAAGATAAACATGCTTATCGTACATGGTTTCTTGTCATGTATTTTCAATTAATCATAAAGATATCTGCAATTACTGAAGCATTTATTTTGCAAAGTTTCTGTTAGTTCCTGGGTGGGCCATCTCCAGTAACAAGCAGAGCACTCTCAGCCACTGGTGGACATTGAGGTGAGCAGCCTAGCCTCACGCCCCTCTAACAGTTCTATTTCTATGTATGCCAGTAAAAAAAGTGTTTTCTCTCTCTCTCTCCCCCCCTCTCCTGACTCTGCATCTCTCTCCTTCTGTCCCTCTCCCCCTCTCGCTTCCTCTCCTTCTCGTACACTCGGCCAATTTCCAACACTGAAATATCCTCTACCCACTCACCTGCCTTTGGATGTTCCCCTGCACAATAGCTAGGACTGCCACCTTTATTGGTGCAGATTCTTTATTTAAGTAAGGGTTATGAACTAGAAGGGTAACCATTAATGCTTGGGTACACTGTGAATCAGAGACTTACATTCACTCACACCTACACTATCCATTGAATGTCCTAGTTCTCTCACATAAATTAATGCAATGGTTTGGCTTGTAAATTAGGGGAGGTACAGTATGGTCTTGAAAAAATATTCAGCGATTACATAAAAAGAATCATACATCCATGTTTTCTCCCAAGCCAAACTGCATGTAGATTAACAGTTAATTTACATACTTCATGTAGGTTTTTTCATGTTTGTGTGAGAAAATGTGATCATCTGCTTCCCACCTATACTACAAATGAGCAAGGTTGTGCTGCACTCTAGCTGTATATCCAGTCAGTCATGGATGTACGTACGGCTAAAGGCATGTGGGAAGGAGGTAGCAGAGGATGCCTGAGTGAGGGCAGCATGGACTGTTTGCACATCAAGAGAAAAAGTGGCACAATTCTAGAGGTGGATTTGAAACCCTGGGTATCTGCAGAATCCATCTGTGGGCTACTCCATGTAGTGCATCAACCACGGCTTCTCTTTAGACTGGGGAGATGGGTGACTACAACAGCCTCCGCAGGCTTACTCCAGCAGCCTTAATCTTGCAGAGTGTGAGAACGGTATATTATCTAATGTGATGTTGTTTATTTATTTGCTTTTCTTCCAAAATCCATCCATTAAAACATGGGAATTTTGGACAGAGCCCGTTGCTTTCTGGAATGTTTTCTGCAGTAAATTGGTTCACTGTTTTACTGAGGCAGTCAGGACCTATTTTCCTTCTATCTGCAAATAAGACACTGTAGGTTTACAGTTGCAGTACAATTACTATGAAACTGAGGAATGATGACAGAAAAGGCCGAATTGAAGTGTCTTCCTTAGCAGTTTGCTCTCCGTTGGAGATGCCATGACGAATTCCCTTGAAGCGAAATCTGACCAGTATCATTGTATTAAGATGCCTCTGATTGCATGATTGGCTCTCTTTTTTTGGTTATGGTTATAAGCATTCATCTGTCTAGTATGTATGGAAATAAGACTCATAATAGGTTGGTTTGAGAATATCTTAGAAGACTGGTAAGAGCCCAGACTTTCTTTATATTCTTGTGACTGCTTGAAATTTTACTCCTAGTTTAACACAAGGACTGCCTCAAGCTTCCCCTCCCTTTTATTCACAAGGCTACATACACCTCAGTGACTAACTAGAGTGGGTTTAGGAGACTGCTTAGTCTGCTGTGGGATTTAAACTGTGTTTGGAAAGTGTATGCACCACTTGTTTCTGCCTGGAAAAAGCCATATATTTGAGTGGACGACAAGCAGTATTTCAGTGCTTACTGATCTGTCCCTTACCTGGAGAGTAGACGCTGCTCGTTTGGAAGTGTGGATTCTGTCTGTCTGTCTTAATACAAGGAGATTCTGAATAGTGGAGCACTTCCCTCCTCCCTTCCACAGGTGCTTGGGCTTAAGTTAACTTCGCCCTTATATAAGTATCTATTGGCTGTTACACATGTTGTTGTGATTGGTTGCTGGGGTTAGTATTTCTATTGGTTTAAGGGACATGTTTTGTGTTCAGATCGGTTCCAGGGCCAGGGTTCTTATTGGTCTAAAGTTTCTAGGGTTCCTGGTGTGATTGGCTGTCAGGTCTAGGGTTGTGATTGGTTAATAAGGCCAGGTTTCCCATTGGCTTTAGGGTTTATGGTTAGGAATCTGATTGGTTAGGGTTCGGGCTAGGGTCCCATTGGCTAATAGGGCTATCTAAGCTTAGGGTTCTGGGCGTCGAGGCTAAGGACAGGGAGGACAAGGGAAGTTGCCTGTTTGGGACTGGTCAGGTCTAGGGCCAGAGATGCTGCCCAATATTCAATTTTTCAACAACTTCCTCCAACGTCCAAACACAATATCAGCAAAGGCATCCAACTCGTGCACCACAAACAACCTCATACAGATTTCAATATCTCAACAATAACCACAAAACCCCACATACCACACCTATACACATATCCACCACATCTACAACACTGACACCTTAACTCTCAGACCAAACACAGTTCTGTCCATTACCACTAACACATCCACACAACACAGTCACATTCTACATAACGTTCACCCATCCATCCACCCATCCAGACACAAACTCCCTGTTCATACAAAACACAACTACTATCCTCTAGTTGCTCCTACCAGCCCCTTTTTATATCATGACAACACCTATACTCGGCCTTCCTTCACAACATCCACCAACACCCTCCTCATCTTTTTACCAACTTCACAAAATAATACAATCCTTACACTCCACTCCACCACACATATTAGCTCTTCCAGCTGTCAAATCTAACACAAACACTCTTAACTCTTGTACATACCCTCCTACACACCTTAGACACTCTTCTCAAAAACACATCACCACCCCCTGTACTGTTCAAACACCACTCACCAGCAGTAGCTCACATGCAAATCCTTCACAGTAATCTACAACATCAATATCTCTTCTCACTACTCCACAAAAACTAAAGAAACCACATACATCACAACATCAAAATAACACAAACTTTCATAATACTTTCCGTCACATCCACTCCCAACCTCATGACTACACAAATAATACAAATCCTGACCAAGATTTACTCTAGAATTCTCACTCTTCACAAACCTTTACCACATACAACCCAACACAGCAACATTCATTCACCAGCCTCCCATCCACTGCACAACTTAGATACCTTGGATTATGATCCACATGCTTCTCCACCACCCCTAACCCATATTCCTTCCACCCTAAACAGACGCAAAAAAAATAAACATGCCACTCTTAACTTTGCATCCCCCTGTCTATTACACAATAAGGCTACTCTACAAAAAGAACTAAACTCATCATGTCACTCTCAGCCACCAAGCCCACCACCAGCATACACAGACCCAATAAAATGCCTCCTCAGCCTGCTGGACGAGGAACACAATATAGAAGAACAACACAGTATAGAAAAACAACACTTTTGTGACCCTCATACAGTTATCACAACTAATAACACACCTGCTGCAAGCTCAGAATATACTGCTCACCCTTCTCCAAAACAAAATGACACACCACCAAAACACATTTTCTAAACTGCCTGCTCATAAATGCTCAATCACTCTAAAAAAAACAAGCACCACATCTACGACCTGCTCGCTGACACAACCTAACTTACTATTCATAACAGAATCATACCTCCGCCTAACAATTCAACATTCCCAGACACATTTCTAGACACAGTTTCAAACCTTATAGTGTTGTACTCCAACCTCTGCATTCTTGGGTACCTAAACATTTGGTTTGACAAACCCAATATGCCACATTCAAAAACTATTACCACTGGCCTAGTCATATTGAACCTACATCAGATTGTACACAATCCCACACACATCACTGGACTCATCCTAGATGTCATTTTTGCCAACCCAGAACTAGTCACTATTCAAAGCATCACACCAGTCACATGGTCAGACCACCATTTGGTAACTTTCTAACATAAAACACCACAAACCATTACACCCAAGACCACCTTACATACATGCATACATATATACATACATCAATCGCCTGTGGAACAAACTCAATTTTAGAAGCACAACTAACAGCAAACACAGATCTAGGCACAATAAAATTTGTTCCAAAACTTTGAGTTGCTACATGAAGCTTTCAATATCCATATACCACTCAAAAAAACTAAACAGGACAAAAGAAGACCAACACCTTGGAAAAATACAGAACTGAGAAAGATAAAACAACAAATCAGAAGGCTGCAATGAACCTGGCTCAAAATAACATTCAAGACAAACTTCACCTACACAAACGTAACAGAATGTTCGATGGCATGTGGAGCTGCAGATACACATGCTGTGCATTATCCTGCCATCTAGTGTTGGGCTCGGAGTGTTACAAGTTGTTTTTCTTCGAAGAAGTCTTTTCGAGTCATGAGACCGAGGGACTCCTCCCTTTCGGCTCCATTGCGCATGGGCGTCGACTCCATCTTAGATTGTTTTCTTTCCGCCATCGGGTTCGGACGTGTCCCTCTTCGCTCCGTATTTTGAATCGGGAAAGTTAGCTTAGTATAGAAAAATTTGACGGTATTGTTTGCGCTCGGTACCGTTTTAGTGTTAGGACATCGACACCGATTGTAGGAGTGCTCCGGCTGCCCTTCGGGGCTTCCACTCTTCAGCGGGGCCTGGTCGGCCCGACCGCGTCCATCGTCGAAACTCATGGACCAGACCCCCTTCCGCTTCTGCCCGAATTGCCACGCTAAGTATCCTTACACAGACCAACACTTGGTCTGTAATCTGTGTCTATCACCGGAACACAGGGAGGATACTTGCGAGGCCTGTCAGGCATTTCGATCGAAGAAGACCCTACGTGATCGAAGAGCCAGAAGACTTCAGATGGCGTCGACACCGGCCGAACTGATCGACATCGAGGAAGAGGAGAGAATCTCCATTCAAGGATCGGACTCGGATGACTCCGACAGGGAGCAGCCAAAGACACAACAAAAAACTGTGAGTAAACTTGCCCCGGCCAAGCTCCACTCCAAGATTATAAAGGCCCAGGGGATGCCACCGCCAACAAGCCATGGCTTTACCCGTAAACATGGTGACCATTCATCGGCACCGAAAAAGGCCTCCCAACAGCCGAAGACATCCGACTCTGGTCGAGATACCGGCTCCGAACCATCTTGGCACCGAGAAGACGACACGCACCAACTAAAAAAGGTTTCCTCAGAGCTGAAAAAGTCAGGTCCGAAACCTTCGGTGCTGAAAAAGTCAGCCTCGGAGCCGAAAACAGGCTCCTACACAGAGGAGCACAGACTTTCCAGCCAAATGCAAGGGCACAGATTTGAGCAGGAATTAAGTATGGGAGAGCCAGACCATACTCAAAGGAGGCTGCACATCCAGAAAGAGACTGGTAAAATTCAAACTCTTCCTCAAATAAAAAGAAAGCTAGCATTCCAGGAGTCGGAAATGCAGCCAAAGGCAAAGGTGGCTAGAGACAAAACACCACCACCAAGGTTTTCGCCACAGCCTTCTCCATTGCACTCACCACAGCTGTCCCCGGTAACAACACCCCCAATGCAGTCACCAACACACACGGGGATGACACAGGATGACCCGGATGCACCGATCTCCGACAATAGTCCAGATTGTTACCCGGCAAGGCCATCACCACCAGAGGACAGCACTGCATATATGCAGGTGTTATCAAGAGCAGCTACTTTCCACAATGTAGCTATGCATGCGGAGCCGATAGAAGATGACTTTTTTTTCAACACCTTGGCATCCACTCACAGCTCTTATCAAAGTTTGCCAATGCTACCAGGCATGCTCAAGCACGCCAAACAGGTGTTCCAGGACCCAGTGAAAGGCAGAGCTATCACGCCTAGGGTGGAAAAGAAATATAAACCTCCCCCAAAGGACCCTGTGTTTATAACCCAGCAACTGACACCAGATTCGGTAGTGGTGGGAGCAGCCAGAAAGAGGGCAAACTCCCAATCATCAGGAGACGCACCACCGCCCAACAAGGAAAGTCAGAAGTTCGATGCTGCGGGGAAACGAGTGGCGGCACAGGCAGCCAATCAATGGCGGATTGCCAATTCACAGGCTCTACTGGCTCGCTACGACAGGGCACACTGGGACGAGATGCAACATATAATTCAGCACTTGCCCAAGGAACACCAAAAACGTGCCAAACAGGTTGTTGAGGAAGGACAAGCGATTTCCAACAACCTGATAAGGTCTGCTCTGGACTCGGCAGACACAGCAGCACGGACAGTAAACACCGCGGCAATCATTCACAGGCATGCATGGTTACGGAGCTCGGTTTTCAAACCGGAAATCCAGCAGGCTGTGCTAAAATTCCGTTAAACCAAGACCAATTGAAAAGCTCAAAAAAGGACACATACACGGCTAAAGCCATGGGCGCGCTCTACTCCCCACAAAGCAGGGCGACTTTTAGAAGACCACAGTTTAGAGGGGGGTTTCGTTCCCAAACCACAGAGCCTTCCACCCCACAAGCCAGACCCACCTATCAGGGGCAGTACCAGAGAGGAGGGTTTCGAGGGTCATTCAGGGGCGGACAATTCCCCAAAACAAGGGGGAAATTCCAAAGCCCTAAAACACCCCAAGCTAAACAGTGACTTCAATGTCACAAACCCCCAACACTCAACGCTAGTGGGGGGGAGACTTACAGCATACTACCAAAACTGGATAAACATAACTACGGACGCATGGGTCCTAGCCATTATCCAACAATGTTATTGCATAGAATTCATAAATTTCCAACCAGATGTGCCCCCAAGAGCACACAATATGTCCAAACAACACTTAGACCTGTTACAGCTAGAAGTTCAAGCATTGTTACAAAAACAAGCAATAGAACTAGTGCCCAAACATCAAAAAGGTACAGGTGTCTACTCCCTGTACTTCCTAATTCCAAAGAAAGACAAAACGTTGAGACCCATATTAGACCTCAGAACTCTGAATCTCTACATCAAATCATATCACTTCCACATGGTAACACTTCAAGACGTGATTCCCTTACTCAAAAAACAGGACTACATGTTAACGTTAGATCTAAAGGATGCATATTTCCATATACCCATACATCCTTCTCACAGGAAATACTTAAGGTTTGTAATACAGGGCGTGCATTACCAATTCAAGGTGTTAACATTCGGGATAACAACAGCCCCAAGGGTATTCACAAAATGCCTTGCAGTAGTAGCCGCTCATATAAGGAGACAGCACATGCACGTATTCCCATACTTAGACGACTGGTTAATAAAAACCAGCACTCAACAACAGTGTCTGCTTCACACACAATACGTTATAGAAACTCTACACAAACTAGGGTTCTCTATAAATTACCAAAAATCACATCTACAACCATCCCAAATACAACAATGCTTGGGAGCAACACTCGACACACAAAAGGCGATTGCCACTCCAAGTCCACAAAGAGTACAAGCCTTCCAGAATATAATATCAAACATGCAACCAAACCAACACTACCAAGTGAGTTTTGTAATGAAACTTCTAGGCATGATGTCTTCATGCATAGTCGTTGTCCCAAACGCAAGACTACACATGCGGCCCTTACAACAGTGCCTAGCAACACAATGGACACAATCACAGGGTCAACTCTAAGATCTAGTGTTGATAGACCGCCAGACACACTTCTCGCTTCAATGGTGGAACCCTATAAATTTAAAACAAGGGTGGCCATTCCATTCCATTCCCAGTGCCTCAATATGTGATCACAACAGATGCTTCCATGATTGGGTGGGGAGCACACCTCAACCAGCACAGTATACAGGGACAATGGAACGTTCAGCAAAAACAACTGCATATAAATCATTTAGAACTGTTGGCAGTGTTTCTAGCATTGAAAGCATTTCAACCACTGATAGCCCACAAACACATTCTTGTCAAAACAGACAACATGACAATGTATTACCTAAACAAGCAAGGAGGGACACACTCGTCACAACTGTGTCTCTTAGCACAAAAGATTTGGCATTGGGCAATTCACAATCACATTCGCCTAATAGCACAATACATCCCAGGGGTTCAAAACCAGTTAGCCGACAATCTCAGTCGAGATCATCAACAGACACACGAATGGGAGATTCATCCCCAGATCCTACAAGATTACTTTCTACGCTGGGGAACACCAAAAATCGACCTATTCGCAACAAAAGAAAACGCAAAATGCCAAAACTTTGCGTCCAGGTACCCACACCCTCTGTCCAAGGGAAATGCGTTATGGATGAGTTGGTCAGGGATATTTGCTTATGCTTTTCCCCCTCTCCCACTCATTCCTTACCTGGTAAACAAACTGAGTCAAAACAGACTCAAACTAATACTCATAGCACCAACTTGGGCTCGCCAACCGTGGTATACAACACTGCTGGACCTATCAGTAGTACCTCACGTCAAATTACCAAACAGGCCAGATCTGTTAACTCAACACAAACAACAGATCAGACACCCGAATCCAGCATCGCTCAATATAGCAATCTGGCTCCTGAAGTCTTCGAATTTGGACACTTAGACCTTACACAAGAATGTATGGAGGTCATTAAACAAGCTAGGAAACCTACTACAAGACATTGTTATGCAAACAAATGGAAAATATTTGTTTACTACTGCCACAATAATAAGATTCAACCACTACATGCTTCCGCAAAAGACATTGTAAGTTACTTATTACACTTACAAAAATCTAACCTAGCATTCTCTTCTATTAAAATACATCTCACAGCAATATCTGCCTACCTGCAGATTAAACATTCAACATCGCTGTTTCGAATCCCAGTCATCAAAGCATTTATGGAAGGATTAAAAAGAATCATACCCCCGAGAACACCACCAGTCCCTTCGTGGAACCTCAATATTGTATTAACACGACTCATGGGACCACCATTTGAACCCATGCACTCTTGTGAAATGCAGTACTTAACTTGGAAGGTAGCCTTCCTGATAGCTATCACTTCTCTTAGAAGAGTAAGCGAAATACAAGCATTTACTATACAAGAACCCTTTATACAAATACATAAACATAAAGTGGTTCTCCGAACAAATCCAAAATTCTTACCAAAAGTTATATCACCATTCCACCTAAACCAAACAGTGGAACTCCCAGTCTTTTTTCCACAACCAGACTCCGTAGCAGAAAGAGCCTTACATACGTTACATCAAAAGAGCACTAATGTATTACATTGACAGAACAAAACAGTTTCGCAAAACAAAACAATTATTTGTAGCCTTCCAAAAACCTCATGCAGGGAATCCTATATCCAAGCAAGGCATTGCTAGATGGATAGTGAAATGTATTCAAACCTGCTATATTAAAGCAAAAAGGGATCTACCTATTACACCAAAGGCGCATTCCACTAGGAAAAAAGGCGCCACAATGGCTTTTTTAGGGAATATACCTATGACAGAAATTTGTAAGGCAGCCACATGGTCTACGCCTCATACATTCACAAAACGTTACTGTGTAGATGTGTTAACAGCACAACAAGCCACAGTAGGACAGGCTGTATTACGAACATTATTTCAAACAACTTCAACTCCTACAGGCTAAGCCACCGCTTTTGGGGAGATTACTGCTTACTAGTCTATGCACAGCATGTGTATCTGCAGCTACACATGCCATCGAACGGAAAATGTCACTTACCCAGTGTACATCTGTTCGTGGCATGAGACGCTGCAGATTCACATGTGCCCTCCCGCCTCCCCGGGAGCCTGGAGCCGTTATAAGTTGAATGAAACTTGTAAATTTGTAAATATATACTATTCTTATACACATTATGTACATACATAATTACTCCATTGCATGGGCACCTTTACTATATACACAACTCCTACCTCACCCTCTGCGGGGAAAACAATCTAAGATGGAGTCGACGCCCATGCGCAATGGAGCCGAAAAGGAGGAGTCCCTCGGTCTCGTGACTCGAAAAGACTTCTTCGAAGAAAAACAACTTGTAACACTCCGAGCCCAACACTAGATGGCAGGATAATGCACAGCATGTGAATCTGCAGCGTATCATGCCACAAACAGATGTACACAGGGTAAGTGACATTTTCCATACAAATCATCAGTCAAAAAAGCTATTAAAAAAGTTCTCCTCAGACAAAATTCAAAAAGTTAAATCTGCTAATAAAGAATTTAATAAATTTCTCAACAAATTTTGAAAACCTAAATACATGGAAGGAACTCATCCCATTACTCAAGAATTCACAAACTGGCAAGTCCTTACACAACTAATGCAGACACAATGGACGCCTTTTTCAAACAAAGGAAAACCACTGGCACCAACCCGTTTCCTAAAATCCCCTCCAAGAGTAAGCCAACCTAGCATCTGCACTCCTTCAAACTAATATCACATAATGAATTTATGGATTTGGTCAAAGTAAGCAGGCCTTTCAGCAGCCCTTCCAACCCTTGTCAACACACGTCTTCAAGAACATTTTTATCTATTTCGGCTGCCACCCCTGTAAGCAAAATCATCAATTCTTTAACTATGGGAACCTTTCCTGAAGACCTTAAAAGGGCATACATATGCCTGTTATTAAAGAAAACAAACCTGGACCCACAGAACCCCAACAACTACAGACGATTACAAATGGACTTTTCCAGGGCAAACTGATAGAAAGAGCAGCATTAACCCAGATGTCACGGTTCACTGAAGATAACACCATACTTTCAGACTACCAAACTGGATTCCACCCGGTAAGAGGCACTGAATCTGCACTTATCGCAATCTGGGATGATCTTAAAAACACAGTCCACCGCAATGGAGTTGCTGCACTACTTCTCTTGGACCTTAAGCTGCCTTTGACACTGTTCACAATGACAACCTATTTCAAAGACCCCTGCTCTCGATTTGATCGCATCCTACCTTCAAAACAGAACAAATGACATCTATTCTCCCCCTTTCTTGTCCATACCCTACATCACAAAAGCAGGGGTCCCTCAAGGATCAATCTTCTCACCTATGCTTTTCAACATCTACATGATGGCATTACCAGAATTGATCAATGAATTTCAACTCACATACTACAGTTATACAGAAGCAAAAAGAACAGATGGACGGAAAGCTGAACAATGCAAACATACACCCCCAGTCGCAACGATCTGGGTTTAATCCATTATTCTTTCGCTCACCACTCCAACCCAGTTTGGACCCAGCCATATGCAGATCAGTCTTGACCCTGTTCCCCATGAGAACAGTCCAGCCCGAACTGCCAAGCCAGGTGCTCCCTGGACCAGAAACCAGCATTCTGGGACCGGTTTCATGGTGTCACCCTTCATCAGCTAGGCTAGCTTGGATCCAGTGACATTGTGAGCCCAGGACCCATGCCTGGCATACCCGGCGCACTTAAGGCGACAAAAGCAAAAAGAACAGCTGATGGACAGAAAGCTGAACAATGCAAACATTCACCATCAGTTGCAAAGATCTGGGTTTAATCCACTGTTTTTTTGCCCACCGCACAATGCCCATGGGGAGCAAGGTCAAGACTGATTTGTATATGGCTGGTTCCAAACCGGGGTGGTGTGGTGAGCAAAAAAACTATGGATTAAACCCTGATATTTGTGACTGGGGGTGAATGTTTCCATTGTTAGGCATTCCGTCCATCATCTGTCCTTTGTTCAACTATGCAGAAGATAAATACTCCTTAAATTGAAATGCCCCAAAGACATTGCAAACTCACAAATCTTCAGTTGCCTCAGAGTCGTTGATCAATGGATGACTTGGAGCCATCTCAAACGGAATACTTCCAAAATGGAAATACTCACATGTGGCGATTGGAAAAATTACGTCCCACTCTGCGCCTGGCCTGACAATCTGGTTTCCACCTCCTCAAGTATCTAAGGAAGTTAAAAACCTCAGAATTACCATGGACTCCAAGTTAACAATGAATGCCCAAGTGAACAATTTAGCATGATCAAGCTTCATCACCCTGAAAACTCTGCAACGCATCTGTCCCCCAACTCAAATTTCCATACAAGGTACAGGCTACTATCTCCCTTGTACTATCTAAACGAGATTATGTCAATGGCCTCTACCATGGATCATCTCTATCTACTATGAAAAAACTACAACGCATTCAGAAGTTGGCTGCCAGACTACTACTACATGTAAAGCCACAAGCTCATATCTCAGCTGCCTGGAAGGCACTACATTGGTCACTGGTTGCCAGAAGATCCATCTTCAAGCTGCTTTGTATCGCCCACAAAGCAATACATGGAACAGGACTGCTTTTCCTCAGATATAAAATCACCAAATCCATTCAACAAAGAAACCTCTGCTCGAGATTGGCACCCTGCCTTAAAACACCACCATAAATCAAAAAGACTATAGGTGGTACATCCTTCTCTGTTCAAGCAGCCGAACTATGGAATTCGTTACTCCTGAATATAAGATCCACGTATAACTATTTTGTATTAAGAAGTCTTTTCAAGAGTTGGCTCAGTGGTTCCCAGGCTTTTGACTTATTTGGACCCTCAATTCATCATTAAGGGAACCCAGGGCCCCCCTTCTCCCCCAAGTCATTACTGGAAGCTGAGGACCTAATCTATTAATGTTATTTAATTTTCTAAGCAGTTGCGGACCCCCTGAGGAGGTTTCGCGGACCCCCAGGTTTCCCCGGAGCACAGGTTGGGAACCACTGAGTTGGCTGTTTCTTCATAACCACCATATCCAAACAGCAATGGACTCCATATACCTGTGTTGGTAAACATTTATAATCTGATTGTGTGTATATCTAGATATTTCTATTTCTTTAAGAGGTATGTAGATAACATCATACTTGTATTTCTTTAAGAAATCTCAAAATATTATATTCATTATTATATTCCTTACACATATATTCCCTTACTATGTATTTACGCATCTTTTTATTACTTTAGTCCTACTGGTCAAGAGGAAAAAAATATATATGTTTAAAAAAAATATATATATCTCTCTTGTAAGCTTTACTCTGTCTCCCCATCATCCTTTACCTCTATCAATCTATCCTCCATCCCCACTCTGACTCATCCCAATCCCATTCTACTACTATGATTGTGAAAATAACTCTGCCTAAGCTCTTCCCTCCTCTACTGCTCCAGGCTCACCTGAACCTCAGTTTACTACTATGATCTCTCAAACAACCCTACTATATTCTCCTTCACTTATCTCACATTTGACTCATCCAAACCCCCTTCTACTACTGTGATCTCCCTAACCCCTTTCTACAGACTCTTCCCTCCTCCATCTCTCCTTTACTCATCCCTAGCCTCATCCTAATACTTTAAGCTCCCAATTAACACTTCTGATTTCTTCCCTCCTCTATATCCTGCCATTATTCTATTAAAACCTCCTAACAAACCCACATAGCCTCTCCTCAAATCAACCCATACTAATATTAATATGGTACTCCGATTTCCCTATACTAATCCACCACTAATCCTTTTGGGTTCCGGAGTATCATGCTATTCACCAAAAAGCGCTTTGACGCCTCATCAGGGGTAGTATGTGCTATATAAATACAATTATTATATATTTATATATATATATTACATTTCCTAGTGGCAGTCTCCAATAGGTATAGTTAGGACCTAGTTTCTATAGAAAAAGCGTTTTTGTTTTGCCAATACCTTTTGAGATATATATATATATATATATATATATATATATATATATATATATATATATATATATATATATATAGTTGTAGAGTTCGGACTTGGCGCCTCTTGACAAATCTTAATGCAATTTTCAAAACTAATAGTTTTGTCGGTTCAGCAAAACGTTTCTGAGTGATTCGTCAAGCGGGGGCCGAGAAAAAGTGTTGGGTGGGGTCCCAAAACAATTTTTCACCATTTTACATCAGTGGGATTTTTCACATTTTTGGACATGACTACAGCCCGAACTGCTGAACGGAATTACACATTAAATTTGGCAGAAAGCTAGCTCTTAGTCCAGAAAGCACGCTTTTTGTAATTTGATGTAAATCCGTTCAGTAGTTTTGTAGAAGTTAGAGTTGAAAAGATATATAGGACACATATCCCCCACAGATCCAACTGTCCCCATGCTGATATCGAAGTGGCTGCTAACACTTCAACCAGGGAGTGTTGGCAGCCATCTTGGGTCTTGGTTTCAGTCAAATCTAAGGGAAAAAAACAAAAGGGCCAGGTCAGGGACACACTGACCCCTTAGCTCTGGTGCTGAGGTCCCAGTGGGACCCCGTCAGGACTAAAAAAGCATTTTTAAACACAATAATAAGATCGGAAAAATCTGCGGATCCAGAGGTTTTTCCGACGTTTAAGAAAAAAAGAAAAAAAAACGTGCAGTTTCCCACCCTTTTCTTTTACTGAAGCCCCCGGGTGGTCCAGGTCCCAGAGGCATGCCAGAGATTAAGAGATGGGTGCACGGGGCCCACCTCCTGGCCTTGCTGAAGCTGTCGGGGCTGCACGGCTGTCCCTGGGACCACTACCATGACCTCCTCGGGCCAACTTTGCATAAAAAGGGAGGGTGTCTCCCCCACCTCCTCCCAAGGACGTGGGAGTCACCAGGGCTAAAGACATTTTGAGTGTGGTGCGGCATGTGGCCCCCGCAGCCCCAGGGACTGCCACCTCCCTGGGTCTTGGATCAAGTATAAAGCGGTATCCAACATAAAATAGCCCCCACCCCCACAGCTTTGGGAACCACCACCTCCCTGGGGCTATTTTATGTTGGATGGGGGCCAGGTGGCCCCCTCAAGGAACCATAGATAACGCTGGTGACCCCCATTCCCAGGGCCGGCTTCTGCTGTGTCTTGTGGTGCCCACCCCCGGGACATAGCTGTTCGCTCTGACTTGGCAGGACCTTTGACAGCTCCCAGACTCCTCCAGTAACTACCCTACATTTTTCTGACAGCAAGGTATGGTTATTACTGCATTTGTATTCCTTGTTAATTTATTTCATGGCTATAAACTCATCTTTTCATTACAATAAGGTTCTTCCCCTTGAAGGAAAAACTACATTATGAGGAAAATGATATATGTGGATATTCATTAGATGAACATATGAGAAACATGAACGCAGCATTAACCTACTTAGCTGGAGGCAGAGGTTAAATAAACTGGGAGTTTGAAGAGTAAGACGTGCACCACATTTAATAGAAAAAAAAATTACAGTCATGTCCAAAAATCATAATTTGATGAAACTGTAATTACAGACGGCAACACCCTGCAGATCGGGGACTCAGTGGACTGATATATTGCCTCCCGGGATATATGCATCTACTCTGGGCTCACATGTTCGAGGTCTGTTCAGCCTTTCATCCTCATGAGGTCGATAACATGAGAACCCCTGAGTTTGGAAACAATAACTACCCATCATTTGTCAACCACCTCTAGACACCCTCTTGGAATTAATGTGTTCTCAGCAAATGTATCTGTTTTGGTATGTTATGTCACATTGTATCATATGTTTTACATGTAAACCTGCTGTAACCCATGGCTGGGCAGTAACAATAATGTCATATTAAATTAGCAATTATTCTAGCAGGTTTACATCTTCAAAATGCTGCTAATAACCAGTTACTATGACAGTTGGCCACAATGGTTTCACTGTGTAGTGAAAGGTACTCACACCACTATGATTATTTGACATTGGAACATATATTTTGGCCCTTCCCTGACTCTCAGTTGCCGGGTTCACTGAAGGCCGATAATCTGGTATTGACCACGTGCCCATTCACATGCCCTGACACAGACTTCAGTATACTCACTCACTGGATGATCTGGGTAAACCTTCTGGAAAACAATCTAAGCTACAGAGACCCGATTATCTAAGTACAGGAGAAGCGTCTCACCAGTTTAATTAGTGGCAACAGGGCCCATTTTCTTCCCTGGATGAGGTCCCATGACACACTGGCTATTCTACTGTAGCCCCCCACCATTTGTCCTCTGATTCCCTTTTGTCTTGCATTTTAGGTTGAGCGTAAGTGTACGACCTCTTGTATACTTTTAAGTATACTTCTTCTGTGGGCTTCCAGCTATTTCATTCGTTAGTTTCAGTGTAATTTGAAAATCCTTGTTTGCTAGTGGTCAGTCATGCCTCTTTGGTCCGCCTTCTTCTGTGTGAGAGCAGGGGCCAAATACTGTATAATTACGCGTTGTCATGTTTACCTGGTCTGTGGGGGACTTTTAAAAAACGTTTTCCTTCTCCTGTCCAGGGAAGCTTCCCTTTTTATTTGCAGAGCATTCTTCCTCTGAGCCAAGCTGTAAACAATGCTATAAATCAATCTGTTATCATGGTCACATTTGGTCTTTGTGGCCACCCTGCAGCTCCATCAGTGCACTGCAGTTCACACACTCCAAGCCCGTGCCAGTGGCAGGAACCCCACGCACACTGTCTGCTAGAGCACCTCAGTTCTTGCAGTCAGTGCACTGTGCTGCTCCAGTACTGTGACCTCGGGTGCAGCTCCATCAGTGCACCGCAGTTCACACACTCCAAGCCCTCAGCTGTGCCAGTGCCAGAAACCCCACACATGCTGTCTGCCAGAGCACCTCAGTTCGTCAGTACACTCTGCTGCTGTAGTAATGGGACCTCGGGCGCATCTCCAAAAGTGCACCGCAGTTCACACACTCCAAGCACTCTGCTGTGCCAGGGCCAGGAACCCCACACACACCGTCTGCCAGAGCACCTCAGTTCTTACAGTCAGTACAGACTGCTGTTTCAGTACTGGAACCTCGTGCACAGCTCCATCAGTGCACCTCAGTTCTATCCCGGCAAGGTCACTTCCTTTCCTATACTGGGTCCCCGCTCACATTAAGTTCCATCACAATAGCTCAATTCTAATAGTCAGTCCCACCGTCAAGCCAATACTGGACCCAAAAGAGCAAAGCAAAGCACAGCTCAGCCAGTGCACCTCAAGTCTAACATCCAACACCACTGTTGATGGGAACCACCACAGCTCCCCCAGAATCAATCAATTCTAACATTCAAAGAACATTTCTTTTCTGATCTAAGGCTCACACATGCTCTTCAGGACTCCTCACTTCTGTTGTTCTGAGGCAATGCCACTCCCATACTGGGCTCTACTCGCAGCTTCACCAGGGCACCTCGAGTTTAACACTCTGCAACACTGGCACGCCAGTACTAGGTTCCACCCGTAGCTCAACTAACATACCTCACTTCTGACCTTGTGTGCCCCTTACTATTGCAGTACTGCAGCCCACATACAACTGTCAATGCACCTCAGCCCTAACCTGCAGCACCCCATTATTTTAATATCCGGAATTACACAGCGCTCCGTTTCTCATTACTCACCCACTGCCTTTCTGTTATTCCAGCTCTGGGCCAGTACACAGCTCTGTCTATGCCCCCAATCCTGATGTGAAGCTTCTGAATATTGCTGGATTGGGGTTCACATTCAACTCTGCTAATACACCTCCTGCTGTCTGCAGTGCCTCTTGCTGTTCCTCACACTGACTTCTGTTTGAGGTCGTGGGAGGGGGCAATTAAATCTATTCTTAGCTACTATTTTTATTTGGGAGGGTCTGTTTCAACTATCTCACTCTGTTCTTTCCTTTACTCTGTTTACTCTGAGTTTTCTTTCTCCCCCACTGTTCTTCTCTTTTCAGTTCATAAAGTCCATGTTAAAAGTTTTGATCTTTCTTTCAGCTGTTTGTTTCTACTCTCCCTTTTTAAAACAAATGTCCCTCTTCCTCTTGCTCCCTCCTCTTTCAAACTTGCAAAAACGTGGTAATTTCCTTCCTTGTTTCATTCCTCTCTTTTTTTTTTTCATCAGGCGTTCATTTTTTCACTTTTTTCCTCTTTACTTCATTCTTTTTTTATTTGCTTTTTCCTTTGACTATGTATGCTTCCTTTCCTTTTTTTTTTTTTTAAATATTTTTTTTTAGATCTTTCGTCCTTCCTTTCTCTGGTGTTTTTATTTTCTTTATCTGTCAATTCACCTTTCACTATAAATCCCTCTTTTTCCCGTCTGTATGTGGAAGCCACAAGTTCCTTGTTGGACCGAAGTATCTGTGGGAAATGTGTCAGTACATACATGCCCTGGTTCTTTTGCTGCTTGTTTCTCTCACAGTCTCTCTTTTTATCTCTAATATTCATTTTTCTCTTTCTTTTCACACTTCTTTCGTTATTTTTTTCCTCTTTATCTTTCATCTGCTATACTCCTTCCCTATTTTATTTTGCCTCTAATGTTTGCTCTATTTCTTCCCTTAGATATGTTTTCATTTTCTCGTTCTTTCTTTTTCTTTCTTTTATTTCTTTGTGACCCCTTCTCTTTCTTCCTTTTGTCTGTTGTATTTGTTTCGCTTCTCTTTTTCTTCCCCATCCACTTTCTCTCCTGAGGCCTAGTTTTAGGAGGCTGGCCTGGCTTATAGTGGGTACCTTGTGGTACTTACACCCTGTGCCAGATCCAGTTATCCCTTATTAGTAGAATAGAGGTGTTTCTAGCAGCTTAGGCTGATAGAAGGTAGCTATGGCAAAGCAGCTTAGGCTGAACTAGGAGACATGCAAAGCTCCTACTATACCACTTATATCACATAGCACCATATCATAAGAAAACACAATACTCAGAGTTACTAAAAATAAAGGTACTTTATTTTTATGACAATATGCCAAAAGTATCTCGGAGAGTACCCTCACTTAGAAGGTAAGTAATATACACATGTTATATGTACACAAACACAAAATAGGTAAGTAACAGTAAAGAAAAGTAGTGCAACCAATGTAGAATCACAATAGGATGCAATAGGTGAACACAGGTCTAGGGGCAACACAAACCATATACTCCAAAAGTAGAATGCAAATCACGAATGGACCCCAGATCTATGGGAGCTTGTAGAGGGTCTCTGGGACTGTAAGAAAACAGTCAGGGTGCCCAAGATACCCCACCCCAAGACCCTGAAAAGTAGGAGTAAAGTTACCCTACTACCCCGGAAAGACACACTAGTCGTGATAGGGGGATTCTGCAAAGACCACAAGCACCAGCAAAACATTGATGACGGATTCCTGGACGTGAGGACCTACAAGGCAAGGCGTGCTGGATGTTGCAGAAGTGTTTCCACACAGAAAGACCGCAAACAAGCCTTGCTAGCTGCAAGGGTCGCGGTAGAGGTTTTTGGGTGCTGCTGGGGACCAGGAAGGACCAGGATGTCGCCCCTTGGAGGAGGAGACAGAGGGGACGCTCAACAAGACAGAGAGCCCCCGCAGAAGCAGGCAACATCCGCAGAAGTACCGGAGCAGGCACTTAGAAGATTGTTGTAACCGGAGTCACAAAAGGAGGGTCCCACGACGTCTGAGTCCAACTCAGAGGGTTGAGCACTGCAGGACGGAGTGCTGGGGACCCAGGCTAGGCTGTGCACAAAGGAATCCTTGGAGAAGTGCACAGAAGCCGGAGCAGCTGCAAATCACTCAGTACACAGCTTTGCAGTCTAGCGTGGGGAGGCAAGGACTTACTTTCACCAAACTTGGACTGAAGGATCTCTGGACTGTGTGGGTCACTTGGATCTAGCTCCTGTGTTCCAGGGACCACGCTCGTCAGGATGAGAGGGGACGCAGAGGACCGGTGATGCAGTCTTTTGGTGCCTGCATTAGCAGGGGGAAGATTCTATCGACCCACGGGAGATTTCTTATTGGCTTCCAGTGCAGGGTGAAGGCAGACAGCCCCCAGAGCATGCACCACCAGGAAACAGTTGAGAAAACCGGCAGGATGAGGCACTACAATGTTGCTGGTAGTCGTCTTGCTACTTTGTTGCAGTTTTGCAGGCGTCCTGGAGCAGTCAGCAGTCGATCCTTGGCATAAGTCGAAGAGGGAAGTGCAGAGTAACTCTGGTGACCTCTTGCATTCGTTATCTGACGAATACCCCAGAGGAGAGACCCTAAATAGCCAGAAAAGGAGGTTTGGCCACCAAGAAAGGTAAGAGCCTATCAGAAGGAGTCTCTGACGTCACCTGCTGGCACTGGCCACTCATAGCAGTCCAGTGTCCACCTCTAAATCCAAGATGGCAGAGGTCTGGGACACACTGGAGGAGCTCTGGGCACCTCCCCTGGGAGGTGCAGGTCAGGGGAGTGGTCACTCCCCTTTCCTTTGTCCAGTTTCGCGCCAGAGCAGGGCTGGGGGATCCCTGAACCGGTGTAGACTGGCTTATGCAGAGATGGGCACCATCTGTGCCCATCAAAGCATTTCCAGAGGCTGGGGGAAGCTACTCCTCCCCAACCCTCACACCTATTTCCAAAGGGAGAGGGAGTTACACCCTCTCTCAGAGGAAATCCTTTGTTCTGTCTTCCTGGGACAGGGCTGCCTGGATCCCAGGAGGCCAGAAACCTATCAGAGGTGTTGGCAGCAGCAGCAGCTGCAGTGGAGACCCCGGAAAGGCAGTTTGGCAGTACCCCAGTACTATGCTAGAGACCCGGGGGATCATGGAATTGTCCCCCCAATGCCAGAATGGCATTGGGGGGTCAATTCCATGATCTTAGACATGTTACATGGCCATTTTCGGAGTTACCATTGTGACGCTATACATAGGTAGTAACCTATATATTGCACGCGTGTAATGGTGTCCCCGCACTCAGAAAGTCCGGGGAATTTGCCCGGAACGATGTGGGGGCACCTTGGCTAGTGCCAGGGTGCCCACACACTAAGTAACTTTGCACCCAACCTTCACCAGGTGAAGGTTAGACATATAGGTGACTTATAAGTTACTTATGTGCAGTGGTAAATGGCTGTGAAATAACGTGGACGTTATTTCACTCAGGCTGCACTGGCAGGCCTGTGTAAGAATTGTCAGAGCTCCCTATGGGTGGCAAAAGAAATGTTGCAGCCCATAGGGATCTCCTGGGTACCTCAGTACCATATACTAGGGAATTATATGGGTGTTACCAGTATGCCAATGTGAATTGGTAAATTTAGTCACTAGCCTGTTAGTGACAAATTTGGAAAGCAGAGAGAGCATAACCACTGAGGTTCTGGTTAGCAGAGCCTCAGTGAGACAGTTAGGCATCACACAGGGAACACATACAGGGCACATAGACTAAAACAACATATATACAGTGAAATATGGGGGTAACATGCCAGGCAAGATGGTACTTTCCTACACAACCCTACCCAAACGAAGGACAATAAGACTAGCCATGACCTGATGAGTCTTCATTGTCTAAGTGGAAATATCTGGAGAGTCCATCTGCATTGGAGTGGGTACTCCCAGGTCTATGTTCCACTGTATAGTCCATTCCCTGTAGAGATATGGACCACCTCAACAATTTAGGGTTTTCACCTTTCATTTGTTTTAGCTAAAGTAGAGGTTTGTGGTCTGTCTGAACAATAAAGTGAGTGCCAAACAGGTATGGCCTCAACTTTTTCAGTGCCCAGACTACAGCAAAGGCCTCCCTCTCAATGGCAGACCAACGCTTTTCTCTAGGGGTCAACCTTCTGCTGATAAAAGCAACTGGTTGATCCTGGCCCTCAGAATTCAGATGTGACAAGACTGCCCCTACCCCTAATTCAGATGCATCAGTTTGAACAATGAATTTCTTGGAGTAACATGGGCTTTTTAGGGCAGGTGCAGAGCACATGGCCTGTTTGAGCTCCTCAAAAGCTTTCTGACTGCTAGCTGTCCACAATACCTTTTTAGGCATCTTCTTACTAGTGAGATCATTAAGTGGGGCTGCTATGGAGCCATAGTTTTTAATGAATCTCCTGTAATACCCAGTGAGGCCTAGGAAGGCTCTCACCTGGGTCTGAGTTGTAGGGGGAACCCAATCCATGATTGTCTGGATTTTCCCCTGAAGTGAAGCAATCTGTTCTCCACCTACCAGGTGTCCCAGATAAACCACCTTTCCCTGCCCTATCTGGCACTTTGAGGCCTTGATAGTGAGGCCTGCCTTTTGCAGGGCCTCCAAAACTTTCCAAAGGTGGACCAGGTGCTCATCACAGGTGGAGCTAAAGACAGCTGTATCATCTAGATATGCTGCACTAAAAGCCTCCAACACTTGCAGGACTGTGTTCACCAACCTCTGAAAAATGGCAGGTGCATTTTTCAAACCAAAGGGCATCACTGTAAATTGGTTGTAAATCTCCTATAGTTGAAAATGCAGGATGTAGTGCCTAGCACAATTGAAAAGAGTTCAGAAAATTGTCCAAGGAGATTTATACAGTTGTCTTTCTGTTCTGCAGTCAGACAATCTGCCAAAACTACTCCCTCCACTAAAGCATCATTTTTAGTGGTGGAAAAGAGATCAGGGAGAGGGTCACTCTCTTCTTCCTGTCCCTCATCTGTTGCCATGAGCAGGGTGAGATCAGCCCTGTCATAGTAGGGTTTTAGGCAGTTGACATGAATCACCCTAAGGGGACTCCTGGCAGTGCCCAGGTCTACCAGATAGGTAACCTCACCCTTCTTTTCAACAATGAGATGGGGTCCACTCCATTTGTCCTGGAGTGCTCTTGGGGCCACAGGCTCCAATACCCACACCTTCTGTCCTGGTTGGTACTGGATCAGAACAGCCTTCTGGTCATGCCATTGCTTCTGGAGCTCTTGGCTGGCCTGAAGGTTTTTACTGGCCTTTTTCATGTACTCGGCCATTCTGGAACTTAGGCCAAGTACATAGTCCAGTATGTCCTGTTTGGGAGCTTTTAAAGGTTGTTCCCAACCCTTCTTCACAAGTGTTAGTGGACCTCTTACAGGGTGTCCAAAGAGGAGTTCAAAGGGGCTGAAGCCCACTCCTTTCTGGGGTACATCCCTGTAAGCAAAAGGGAGGCAAGGTAAAAGGACATCCCATCTCCTCCTGAGTTTTTCAGGGAGTCCCAATATCATACCTTTGAGAGTTTTATTAAACCTCTCTACCAGTCCATTAGTCTGTGGATGATAAGGAGTGGTGAATTTGTAGGTTTCACCACATTCCTTCCACATTGCTTTCAAGTATGCAGACATAAAGTTGCTTCTCCTGTCTGATAGAACCTCTTTAGGGAAACCCACCCTGGAAAAGATTCCCAGGAGGATCTTTGCCACTGCAGGAGCTGTAGTGGTCCTTGGAGGAATTGCTTCAGGATATCTTGTGGCATGGTCCACAACCACCAAGATAAACCTATTGCCTGAAGCAGTAGGAGGGTCAAGGGGGCCAACTATGTCAACCCCTACCCTTTCAAAGGGGACCCCAACCACTGGTAGTGGAATAAGGAGAGCCTTTGGTGTGCCACCAGTCTTGCCACTGGCTTGGCAGGTCACACAAGACTTGCAAAAATATTTTGTGTCCTCTGACATCCTAGGCCAGTGAAACAAGGGGACAAGCCTTTCCCATGTTTTGATCTGGCCCAAATGCCCAGCCAAAGGAATGTCATGTGCAATAGTTAGGAGGAACTCTCTGTACTGCAGGGGAATGACCAATCTCCTGGCTGCTCCAGGTTTTGGGTCCCTTGCCTCTGTGTACTAGTGGTTGTCCTCCCAGTAAACTCTATGTGAGTCACTGACATCCCCATTTTGCTGCTTGACAGCTTGCTGCCTGAGACCCTCTAATGTGGGACAGGTTTGCTGTGCCACACTCAGCTCTTCCCTGGCAGGCCCCCTCCACCCAAAAGCTCAGCAGTGTCTGCTGCCAGCTCATCTGGTGAAGGTTCTGCACAGGGAGGAAATTCTTCTTCCTCAGAAGGAGAATCATCTGTAGAGGGAGGGATAGTGGGTAGGGATTTACCCTTGCTACCCCTAGCTTTAGGGAACACTTGGTCCATTGTTCCAGGATCCAAGTTACCCTGTCCTTTTTTTGTTTTTTGGCCTGAGCCCTTGTCAAAGCAAAAATATGCCCAGGAATGCCCAGCATTGCTGCATGAGCCTCCAACACCACTTCTGCCCAAGCTGATGTCTCTAAATCGTTCCCTAGTAGACAGTCTACAGGTAAATCTGAGTTAACCACAACTTTCTTTGGACCAGTAATGACCCCCCCCCCCCCTCCAGTTGAGATTTACAACAGCCATGGGGTGGCTAAGAGTGTTGTTATGAGTGTCTGTCACTTGGTACTACTGACCAAGTAGGTGTTGTTCAGGGTGCACCAGTTTCTCTATCACCATGGTAACACTGGCACCTGTGTCCATGTGGGCCTGAACCTCAACACCATTTATTAGGGGAAGTTGCTTGTACTTATCCATATTAAGGGGACAAGCAACCAAGGTGGCCAAATCAATGGCACCTTCAGTGACTAACACAGCCTCTGTGGTCTCCCTAACAAAACCAACCCCAACTACATTACCAATAATGAGCCCAGCTACTCCCTTGGATTGGCTATTTGTAGGTTTGCTCCCACCACCACTGCTATTACTAGGGGCACTAGAATTTGCAGTAGGGGTTGTGGTAGTGGGAGGTTCGGTGTTTTTCTTTGGACAACTGGCATCAGTTGTCCAATGGCCTTTGATTTTACACAAATAACACCAAGGCTTTTTAGGTTGATTATTGGAAGAGGATTTGGACCCACCACCCCCACCAGAGGATTTTTGTGGGCCTGATGAAGACTCAGTTTTACTTTTGTCCCCACCCTTGTCAGAAGACTTACCATCCTCCTTCTTGCCATCCTTGTCACCCCCTGTATGAACTTTTCTGTTCACTCTTGTTCTGACCCATTTGTCTGCCTTCTTTCCCATTTCTTGGGGAGAGGTCAGATCTGAGTCCACTAGATATTGGTGTAACAAGTCAGACACACAGTTATTCGGAATATGCTCTCTCAGAATAAGATTATACAGGCTTTCATAGTCAGAAACTCTACTTCCATGTAACCACCCCTCCAAGGCCTTCACTGAACAGTCTACAAAGTCTGTCCAGTCTTGTGAGGACTCTTTTCTGGTGTCTCTGAACTTAATCCTGTATTGTTCAGTGGTTAAGCCAAATCCATCCAAGAGTGCATCCTTCAAAACTGCAAAATTGTTAGCATCACTTTCTCTAACAGTAAGGAGCCTATCCCTACCCTTTCCAGTGAAAGATAGCCACAATATAGCAGTCCACTGCCTTTGAGGGACCCCCTGTACCATACAGGCCCTCTCAAGTGCAGCAAACCACTTGTTGATGTCATCCCCCTCCTTGTAAGGGGGGGGACTATCTTGTGCAGATTCCTGGAATCATGCTCTCTAACAGGATTACTATCAGGAATACTGCTGCTGCCACCATGGGGTCCAAACCCCAATCTCTGTCTCTCCTTCTCCAGGTCTAGGGATTCCCTATCTAAGGCCAGCTGTTTCTGTTTAAGCTTCAGTCTGGTCTCTTCAACCCTCAACTTCTTGAGTTCCCTTTCTAACAAGTTTTCCTCAGGGTGGGTGGGTTGGGAATGCTTGGACACAGAAGATAAATTGGAAACAACAGAGGGGGATCTGTCCCTAACTGACTGAACTCTGGCAACTTGGCCTCTAGGAATAAAGACTTCCCTACTGTGATGGGAACCTCCATTACTACTGACATTACTGGGTGTCCTGTTAGAGGGCAGATCCTGATCAGAACCCTCCCTACCTCCCTCAAGGAGATCCCCTGAGTCAGATTGGGAACCTTCTATTAACCTCTCATTTGATGTGCCTGCTTGGACTCATCATTTAAAATAAGCATGTTAAATAGAAATTATTTGGTAGGGTTCTTTCCTATCACTAAACCTCTTTCTAAGCAGAGACTCCTTAGGCTCTTGTAATTCAAATTGTCATAAGTAGTATTGACCATTTTAAGAGTAGAGTCTTCTACAGACATGATAGTAAAAGGTTTAGAAATAGTGAGAAGGAAGAAAAAGTTTCAGAACTTTTTAAAGAACAGAGAGACATTTTTTTTCTAACTTAGAAACTTTTAGAAGTTTTAGAATACTTTTCAGCACTTTTTACAAAGTGTGAGAGAAGAAAAGCAAAACTTTTTGGTTAGGTGTACATACATTGAACTGTTTTGTATATTATTCTCTTATGAAAAGTACACAATGACAAAGTGGTAAGTAGTTACAAGTACTTATCCCACCGCTGCACAACCAATGTAGGAGGCTGGCCTGGCTTGTAGTGGGTACCAGAGGTACGTACACCTTGTGCCAGGTCCAGTTATCCCTTATTAGTGTAGAAAAGGTGTTTCTAGCAGCTTAGGCTGATAGAAGGTAGCTATGGCAAAGCAGCTTAGGCTGAACTAGGAGACATGTAAAGCCCCTACTATACCACTGGTGTCATATGCACAATATCATAAGAAAACACAATACACAGAGTTACTAAAAATAAAGGTACTTTATTTGTATGACAATATGCCAAAAGTATCTCAGTGAGTACCCGCAGTATGAGGATAAGTTATATACACAAGATATATGTACACAAACCAACATTAGGTAAGTAATAGCAAGAAAAGTAATGCAAACAGTGTAGAATTACAGTAGATTGCAATAGGAGCACATAGGTATAGGGGCAACACAAACCATATACTCCAAAAGTGAAATGCGAACCACGAATGGACCCCAAACCTATGTGAGCTTGTAGAGGGTCGCTGGGACTGTAAGAAAACAGTGAGGGTTAGAAAAATAGCCCACCCCAAGACCCTGAAAGGTAGGTATAAAGTGCACCTACTACCCCCCGAGAGCACAGAAGTCGTGATAGGGTGATTCTGCAGGAAGAACAAACACCAGCAATGCAACAACAGTGGATTTCCGGACACGAGTACCTTTAAGACAAGGGGACCAAGTCCAATAGTCGCGACAGTGTCGAGTGGGCAGGAGCCCAGGAAATGCCAGCTGAGGGTGCAAGGGAGCTGCCACCGGATGGAAGAAGCTTGGAGTTCTGCAAGAAAGAAGAGAGCTAGGGACTTCTCCTTTGGAAGACTGATGTCCCACACCGCGATGAAGCTTGTAGAGGTGTTCCCACGAGAGAGACTGCAAACAAGCCTTGCTAGCTGCAAGGGTCGCGGTAGAAGGTTTTGGGTGCTGCTGTGGCCCAGGAGGGACCAGGATGTTGCCACTTGGAGGAGGAGACGGAGGGGGCGTGAAGGTTAGACATATAGGTGACTTATAAGTTACTTAAGTGCAGTGGTAAATGGCTGTGAAATAACGTGGACGTTATTTCACTCAGGCTGCACTGGCAGACCTGTGTAAGAATTGTCAGAGCTCCCTATGGGTGGCAAAAGAAATGCTGCAGCCCATAGGGATCTCCTGGGACCCCAATACCCTGGGTACCTCAGTACCATATACTAGGGAATTATATGGGTGTACCAGTATGCCAATGTGAATTGGTAAATTTAGTCACTAGCCTGTTAGTGACAAATTTGGAAAGCAGAGAGAGCATAACCACTGAGGTTCTGGTTAGCAGAGTCTCAGTGAGACAGTTAAGCATCATACAGGGCACATACTTATGAGCACTGGGGCCCTGTCTGGCAGGGTCCCAGTGACACATAGACTAAAACAACATATATACAGTGAAATATGGGGGTAACATGCCAGGCAAGATGGTACTTTCCTACACTGCCTTCCTGGGCTGGGGCTGCCCAGACCACAGGAGGGCAGAATCCTGTCTGAGGGGTTGGCAGCAGCTGCAGTGGAAACCCCGGAAAGGCAGTTTGGCAGTACCCGGGTTCTGTGCTAGAGACCCAGGGGATCATGGAATTGTCCCCCCCAACACCAGAATGGTATTGGGGTGATAATTCCATGATCTTAGAAATGTTACAAGGCCATGTTCGGAGTTACCATTGTGACCCTATACATAGGTAGTGACCTATGTATAGTGCACGTGTGTAATGGTGTCCCCGCACTCACAAAGTCTGGGGAATTTGCCCTGAGCGATGTGGGGGCACCTTGGCTAGTGCCAGGGTGCCCACACACTAAGTAACTTGGCACCCAACCTTCACCAAGTGAGGGTTAGACATATAGGTGACTTATAAGTTACTTATGTGCAGTGAAAAATGGCTGTGAAATATCGTAGACGTTATTTCACTCAGGCTGCAGTGGCATGCCTGTGTATGAATTGTCTGAGCTCCCTATGGGTGGCAAAAGAAATGCTGCAGCCCATAGGGATCTCCTGGAACCCCAATACCCTGGGTACCTCAGTACCATATACAAGGGAATTATATGGGTGTACCAGTGTGCCAATAAGAATTGGTAAATTTAGTCACTAGCCTGCAGTGACAAATTTAGAAAGCAGAGAGAGCATAAACACTGAACTTCTGGTTAGCAGAGCCTCAGTGATACAGTTAGGCACCACACAGGGAACACATACAGGGCACATACTATGAGCACTGGGGTACTGCCTAGCACTGGGGTCCTGCCTACCAGGATCCCAGTGACACAAGGGCTAAAACAAACATACATACAGTGAAAATGGGGGTAACATGCCAGGCAAGATGGCACTTTCCTACACTAGCTAACAGTGGAGCAACAGGTGCAGTGGCACCAGGGCCCGGAGACGTAGGGACCTCACTCAACTCTAATTGCTGCTATATTTTCGTACTGAAACTGCAGGGAACCATTTTCCTTTCTTACTCCAGGGCCCATGACACTGTTACTACGCCACTTGTCTAATTCATCTTTACTGCTGACTCCCGCTTTCCTTTCACTCTCCAATCTGTCCCAAATTATATTTTTGTTGCGGTTTTTGAGCATTATACTTTAATGCCAAAAGTTTATTTCCAATAGAGGTTTATATGGTAATTGTATATGTTTTACGATAGAGGAAGAAGGTAAATGGAAGTGCTTTAGATAAATGTTGGGCCACTGGAATTATATGGTAGGAAAAGATGAAATTAAGAGGTATGGTTGACTAATTTATGTGGCAAGATAAGTCCAGTTATTTATAATGTCAACAGCTCTAATTAAAACAGAAAATGCGGGACCTATTGCAGTGCAAATGCTTGTTCGTCTTTTCTGTACTACTCTCCACCCATTGTGAGAGCCAACCTTGAAAATCCTCTCCTTCTGATCAATATTCGCTATCAATTTTTGTTACTGCCAGTTCCTCGTCCCAAAATGACTTGCCCTTTCTAATGATGATTGTGTATAAATATGGGTCTTACCTTTCTTAAGGATCTTACGAGTTACATTGGGAGGGACGGGTTGTACCCTCAGATTTATATTTAGAATTACACGCGTGCCAGTAAGCAATACTGTGCGGGTGTAACGTGTAGGACTCAAGTGTGCCCTTTCCTCAGATCGAAGTTTGTCCTGTCTCTACGCTCTCCTTGCACCTCCTATTATATTAATGAGTTGTATAATTACATTTATATTGCATACCATTCTTTCTAGATACCTGAGGAATCCACTGTTTTCAAAACATAATACTTTACTGTTTTCTTCTCAAAGTACTTTTAACAATAGTTCATAATGTCGTGCAATTAATGGATGTGTGTTGTCTGTGTTAACTGGTATTTCTCAGACCCTTGACTGGTTGTGGCATGTTTGATATCGGTAGTTAAATAAAGCTATTTCAATATCAGTAACGTAGCATAGTTATTTTCAGTTGTATTGCAAGCAGCTTAATATTTTTAGCATGCTACAGATGCCAATTTGGTATCCTTCTGACTACACACGGCTGGGTTAGAGGTCATGGAACTGTGTTTAGTGGTTAAATACTGTCACCAATGTGCGTGAGGTAGCTTCAGCAATATGTGTGCCCTATAATCCTTATATTTTTTCTGTCCGATATTCTCACTAGAAGGGACCGACCATTCGCTTTCAACAACCATCCTGTACGATCTTTTATGTCTCTTTTTTAAGTTTTTGTTTTTTTTGTTTGTTTTTGTTTTTTATATTTAAAAAAAATGCGTATTTGAATTATGATGTTGATGTATAAATAGAATATTGTCAATATTCTATCTTCAAAAACTTTTTTTCAGGACAAGGAAGAGAGCCAAAAAGACGAAGCGGTATGGTGTTTTGAATACCAATATTGATAACATGGAATTAACACCTTTAGAACAAGATGATGACGATGATGATACCACATTGTTTGATGCCAATCATCCACGAAGGTATGTTGAATTAATGTTTGATACCAGGTGGCTCATGTTTGGGTTGTTTTCTTCTGTCCGCAAAAGTGGACACTCCAAATACAGACAGTTAACATTGTGTTTGTGGCATCCTTGTACCACTATCCGGTATTCTTCTGAGCATATTTTTTTTTTTAAAGTGGAACATGGCAGTTATAACTGCAGTCTCAAACTGTTTGATGTATCTTGCTCCAAAGTTACACAGTGTACCTCCGAAGCAAGACTGGTGTGCCTATCCTTTAACTGTAGCCAGCTCTGTCACATTCTTTGCGACCCAGGTGCACTACTCTTTTTTTTTTTTTTTTTTTATTATTTTTTTTTTTAATCAAACACCTTTTGTGTTGACATTTTCCTTACATCTAAAACTACCCATGCTGTCTTGCATGTAGCTGCCTCAACCTTTTTACTGCCACTATCCCTAAGTATTTTGAATATACTACACACCCCTTATTTAAATTTTACACGTGTGGACAAAAACTCTTGTCAGAGGTCTAATCATCATTTATAACCTGCCTCACTTTTAGGCCATGTCCAGTAGACTTAGAAGGAAAGAGGAAATTCCTGCAAGTGACCATGGTGTTAGCTTACAATCACCAAAGCCCTAGTTTGTTGTAAATTATCCAAGTGGTGGATACAGTGCGGTGGTTCACTAGGTTCTCCGCCGTTACTCACTCTACCTATATTTTTGGGTTTACTATAGTTGCACTAGTGAATTCACTTGGGGTAAGCATTAATTCCTTCAATATTAGGTCCCTAGTTTACTATCTAGCAGAAAATATTTCTCTGTTGAACACAGTTGCACCAGAAGCAAGTACGATGACTGACATAGTTGAGTCGATCAGTCTTTAGTTGGTTCAGTGTGAAGACTAGACAAGTTCTGGACATTCACTGGGGATTCAGGTACCATGTTGTATCCTGTCCATGTGTCTTGTAATAGAACACTATACAACTTGTTCTGGGTCCTAGCACCACCAAAAAATGTTCCCAAACACGTGGGTTTGTGATTAAGTATAGTTGTTATCTTAAGAGCCAAGATACTTAGGGGCTAATAACCGTTCATATAAAGAGTAATTACTTGCGTCAAGAATTAAGTTAAAAAGGAATATATTCAATAGTGTTTTGTAAAGAAATTCACTAATATTCTTATTCTATGCAGCAAAAGTTCGTGGGGGGATGCAGGTACTGCTCTTAAGTGGAAATATTTTCGGCCTTTTAGGTTTTATCGATAGAGAGAAACACTTTGTATCTAGTACAATCTTCAGTGGTCATATACTATCACCAGCCTAAGCAAACAGTGTAACAGAAGAACAATTTAAAAATCAATTTATGTGTTCCTTTATCTAAACCCGTAGATAATCACCCTTCCATCATTGTCATGAGAAAACTAGTAATCTCAAAAGAAAACATTTGAGAATAGGAAAACTGGTATGTGTTTTTCTCCCCTCTGAGTTATACTCCTCTCAGTTATGTTTTTCTCCCCTCATTGGCTGAGTGTGAGGAGTCAAGCAGTTCTGTCAGAGAATCTTTCATCTGCAGGTGGTATAGCAGATGCCTCAAAGCGCAAAATCAGTATGCACTTAGGGCCAGATGTAGCAAAACGCCAATTTGCGACTTGCAAATTGCGAGTCCCTGCAACTCGCAATTTGCAACTCGCAAATTGGTATGCAGAACGGTGTCTCAGACACCGTCTGCGAGTCGCTATGGGGTCGCAATGACCCACCTCATTAATATTAATGAGGTGGGTTGCAAATTGCGGCCCCATAGCGAGTCTAGGCACTCGCAAACATGGAGGCCTGCTGTAGTCAGCAGACCTCCATGTTCGTGACTGCTTTTAAATAAAGCAGTTTTTTTTTTGTTTTTTTTTAAGTGTAGCCCGTTTTCCTTAAAGGAAAACGAGCTGCACTTAAAAAAAAAAACCCGAAACCTTTAGTTTCGGTATTTTTTCAGGGCAGGGAGGACCACTCCCTGCCCTGAAAAAATATTTGTGGGTCCATTCACAAAGTGGAAGGGGTCCCATGGGGACTCCTTCCAATTTGCGAGTGGGTTACCATCCACTTCAAGTGGATGGTAACTGCGACTCCATTTGCGACCGCATATGCGGTCGCAAATGGAATTGCATTCCACTCCGAATCGCAAATAGGAAGGGAACACCCCTTCCTATTTGCGATTGTGACATGCATATTGCGAGTCGGTCCCGACTCGCAATATGCATTTCTGAATAGCAAAGAGGCTTTTTCGCCTCGCAAACGGCGATTTTCGCAGTTTGCGAGGCGCAAACCCTTTGCTACATCTGGCCCCTAGTTTGTTATTTTCTCATGACCAGAATTGATAATGTGCTGTTCTGTAAAATAGTACCAAGACTTTTAAAAAAATCAGGCAGATAAGCTGTCTGTAGTAGCTCTGTCACCCAGGTTGTACTTTGTGCTACACATGATGTATGTAGCTGGCTGCAAATAATGACTGCATGTCCTGTTCCATTAACAATGAAGCTTTACTGGCTAACTTGTCTAGGTTTTTATCCGAGAGCTTCTTAGTTTAGTTTTTGGCCAGTAAAGCAGAATGGTTGTGTTTTTCAGGTGATGGGAGTAACGCAGATCTTTAACATTTAATCTGTTTATTCAGTTACTACATAACACAATCCCCTTAAAGAACAGGATGGGTTGCAAACTCAATGAAATAGGACCCACTTTTAAAGTGTGTAAACCTCAAACTAGTTTACTTTTCGTAATATAATGAACCAGGATTCGTCTTTGAAACCCTTAAATTAAATTACGCAATAATGTAAAACCTCTGCAGGCAAGAAAGGAGGCGTGTCTGCTGCGGATATCAATGTCACACTACAGCACTTCATGACTGTTTTGCTGCTTTACCAGGATCGAGGAAAGTGTCTTAATAAATATTCGAAATGCGATGCAGTGCTTTCTTAATGGTTAAATAGTTTAAAGAAAATGCATAAAGAAATTAAGAGTACAGGTGTTTTGATGTTTATACATCCTATATATAATATATACAATCTTTATATATAATACATACAATCTTTATATATAATACACTCTGGCTTTCATCGGAGAGTTTGTTAGCCATTTTTTTTATTGTTGGAAGAATGCAGTCATTGAAAGAGAACACTTAATACTTCTTTACGACATTCCATGAAGCAGGCTCATTATTTTTCCATTAAAAAATGTGACTTAATTGTTGCATGCAGATAGATATCTTGGTATTATTTTAGTGTATGTATTGTGCATACAAATAAACTGCATTGACATTTTAAACTGTTTAACCAGCAGCCAAAATACAAATCTAAATACTCCTTTAATAATTATAATGGATTTCAAATCTTGGGGACAAGGAAAAATGTCTTGCTATATTTCACTTCTGCACCAAACCAAATGTGTACTCCTCACATTGTACTCCATGTAAACAATCTTCTGCATGCTATCTGTTTCCAGTTCTCATATTTTGTGTATCAGCCACCTACTGGGCTGGACCAGAAATGCCTATGGAGAGGAGAGACAGTAGTTGTTTCTGACCTTGGAGGTCTCTGTTGTTGCACAGTGAGATTTAATACATTCTTTCTCCACTACGTTATTGCACCAAAAAGTCAAACAAGTATCCCTCCCCATGTGCCAGTCAGATTACGTCTCAGTTTCTTGGGTAGTAGGGCTTCACCTCTCATGTGGGCACCCTCAGGTGCTATCAGAGGATTTACCTGTTCCTTCGAGCCTGACTCCTGATTGGAGCAAAAAAGGCTGGTGAGAAGAAGGCAGCCAAGCAAGTGTGCAACAGCCATCAAAACAAGAAAAAGCTAACGTTTACTACCTTTTATGATGCTTAGTGTCTTTCTCTGTCTCCCCCAAAGATCAAGCAGCACAGAAACAAGTGAAGTTACCAAAAGGAACAAATCCACTTCCAAGCATGCCCTTGAGTTTAGCCACCACCAGCATTCTTTCGAGAGATCACTACTACTCTATACTTGCCAAACCCTCGAGCATGTAGCCATTGAGACTGGCACTGTTACACCCCAGTTGAAGAATGAGGACATATGTGCTCTATTTGCTGCATTGATTCTCCCAATAAATCCTTTACTAGTAGTAGACTGCCATGTCCTCGAGCAGTCAGCTTGGGAGAGCTGAAAGAAGTCGTACTACAAAGCAACTGTCTCGACTTTCTTTGATTATAAAGATCAAGCTCCTGAAAACATCAGTCAATAAATTGGTAGATTTGTATAGCGCTTCTTGTCACTTGTAAAATTATCCAGGTGCTGGCGAAATCCAGTTGATTAGCTGAGTAGCCAGGTCTTCAGGTACTTTCAGTTCTGGAAGAGATGGGGAGGTCTGGAGAGGAAAGGGTAGTTCATTCATGTCTTTGCTGCTAGGGTATGAGAAGGAGTGACCTCCGCATCTGCTACCTCTGATGCAGGGGGTGAGGGTTAGAAAAAGCTGAGCAGAGGGACTAGTGGAAGTTCAGGTGGTGGTTCACGTAGGCAGGTCGGCAGTTGTGAAGAGCCTTATATTTGTGGATCAGGTGCTTGAACTGGCATTGTTTTGGTACAGGAAACCTGTGAAGTTCCCTGAAGTAGGCAGTGATGTGGGTTTGTCTAGGAAGATCCAGGACGAGTCTGGCTGCAGTGATCTGTATGGTCTGTAGTCAGAGTAGATGAGTTGTGATCCCTGTGTAGAGAGCGTTGCAGTAGTCCAGCCAACTGGAGATGAGGGACTGGGTGATGGTGCATCTTGAGCTTTGGAGTAGCCATTTGAATATCTTACAAAGCATGCAGAGGTTGAAAAAGTAGGAGGAGGAGATGGAGTTGACCTGAATCATCATGGTTTGTTGTCCAGAATGATGCCTAGATTCCTCATGTGGTCAGCAGAGATAGGAGTAGGTCTGAGTTCTGAAGGCCACCATGATGCATCCCATGAGGAGCTTTTGTTTCTGAAGGTCAGAACCTCTGTCTTGTTTGTGTTGAGCTTCAGGCAGTTGTCTGTCATGCAGTTGTGGAAACTGGTCTTGGTGTTGTCTCCGAGAGAGGAAGGGGATTGGTTGTGTGTCATTGGAGTAGGATATGATGTTCAGTCCATGGGTTTTGATGATGCTGGCTAGAGGTGGCATATTTGTTGAAGTGGGTGGGGCTGAGCGAGGGTCCTTGGAGTACTCCACAGATGATTTTCTTGTGTTCAGAGGTGAAGGGTGGGAGGCTGACTTTTTGCATTGTTCTGGTGTGGAAAGAGGGAATCTATTGGAGAACGGCTCCTTGAATGCCTATGTTGTGCAGACTTGTGATGAGTGTGTGGTGGGTGACCATATCGAAGGCTGGTGACCGGTCTAGGAGGATCAGAGCCACAATCTAACCTTGGTCAAGTAGGGCTAGGGCTCGAAAGTTATTGGTTGTCACAACGAGGTCTGTCTCCCTTTTGTGTTTGCTGCGGAATCTGCATTGGGAAGAATCTAGTAGGAGGTTCTGTTCCAGATGTGAGGAGAGTTGTTGGTTGATGGGTTTTTCTAATACTTTGGCCGGGAGCAGGGAGATTGGTCGGTTGTTGTTGAGTTTGCTAAGATCTCCCAATGGTTTCTTTAGTAGGGTTGACTTTTGCATGTTTCCAGTCCTCAAGGAAGGTGACTGTAGCAATTGAGGTGTTGAACAGGGTGGTGAGCACAAGACTGATTCTTGCTTCACCTAGGTCGAAGATGTGATGAGAGCATGGCTCAGTTGGGGCACCTGATTGGACAAGTTTATGATGGAGGCGGTGTTCTGTGGGGAGAACTGGCTCCATTTGGTTAGTTGAATGTCTGTGGTTGTAGCAGAGTTGTTGTGCTGCCTCAAGAAGTTGATTACCTTGAGGCTGGTGTTTGAAGTTTCTGTGGATGTTGACTATCTTGTTGTGGAATAAGTTTGTAAGATTGTTGCTGAGTTCCTGTGAGGGGGTAATGTATGTTGCAACTGACGTTCTAGAGAATTCTTTGACAATGGTGACATGTTCTTTGCTCTTATTGGAGCTTGATTCCATGCGTGAGACTAAGGGCTTTTTGTTTGATTGACACAACCCTCTTTGGTAAGGGTTCAGGGCTGTCTTGAAACGGTCTTAACCGTTGAGTCCTTGCTGGTGAGCCATATCCTTTCTAGTCATTCACAGTATCATTTAACGGTTCTGAGGTCTTCAGTGTACCAGCTAGCCTTCTTGGTGGACCTTCTGTGGGTATTGTTGCCGATGAGAGCGACGCTCTCGGCGCAGGTGGTGATCCATTTGTTGACGTTTCTGATGATCTGATCTAGGTTGTTGGAGGAGATCATGTGGATGGTGTTGAAAGGGTTGTTTGTGTGTTCTTTAAGACTTTTCCCCAGCTGTGGGGGGGATAGAAACATTGGGCAGGTGGGACAGAGGTTTGTGAGCTGGAGATGTTGAAATGGGTGATGGAGTGGTTGATCCAGGTGAGTTCCGTAGTGTGGCTGTACTTGCTGTGGTAGCTGAAGGAAAAGGTAGAGTCTATTGTGTGGCCTGCGGTGTGCTTGGGGTCTTGGACTTGTTAGGTAAGTCTGAAGTTGATCATGCTGCCAAGGAGGTTGGTAGTGTTAATGTCATTGTGGTCGTTATAATAGAAGTTGAGGTCAAAGAGGATAACATCATTTTTGGAGTCTGTCACGAAGAGGGAAGTCCAGTTGCAATAAGCTGGTCGCGGTCCTGAAGGATGATAGGTGAAGGTACTCCTGTTGGCTGTTTTGCTATCCGTTTGGAGTCAGAAGTTGGGGTGTTCTATGGCCTAGGGTGATGTTGTCATTAGTGGTGGTGCATTGGATGGATTCCTTGTGTATGATGGTGAGCCCTCCACCAGGATTGTTGATGCGAGCACAGTGGGTGGTCTTGTATACTTCGTCTGTTCTTTTTGCATTTTGTCGCTGCAAGTGGGAAAGGTATGCCCAGACGTATTAAGCTGTGAAAAAACTGTTCCAACCCAGTCTCTGAAGCATCAGTTTGAACTATGAACTTCTTAGAGTAGTTTGGGCTTTTTAGAACAGGTGCAGAGCACATGGCATGTTTGAGTTCCTCAAAAGCTTTTTGGCAACTGGCTGTCCATCATATCTTCTTACGCGTTTTCTTGGGGGTGAGGCCGTTTAGAGGGGCAACAATGGAGCTATAGTTCTTAATGAACCTCCTGTAATAGCGAGTGAGACCTAGAAAGGGTCTGATCTGGGTTTTTATTGTTGGCAGAGTCCAATGCAAAATGGTTTGGATCTTCCCCTTTAGTGGCTTGATCTGTTCTCCACCTACTAGCTGTCCCAGAGAAACCACTTTCCCCTGCCCCATCTGGCACTTTGAAGCCTTGATAGTATTGCCAGCCTTTGGCAGATCCTCCAAAACTTTCCACAGGTGGAACAGGTGGCCATCCCAGATAGAGCTAAATACAGCTATATCATCTAGATATGTTGCACTGAAGGCTTCCAGACCTTGGAGGACTGTATTCACCAACCTCTGAAAAGTGGCAGGTGCATTTTTCAAACCAAAGGGATAACAGTAAATTGATAATTCCCTCCAGTGGTTCGGAATGCAGTCTTTGGTTTTGCATCCTGTGACAATTTGATCTGCCAATACCCTGCAGTCAAGTCAAAGGTGCTTAAATACTTGGCAGATGCCAGTGTTTCTATTAGCTTGTCTGCCCTGGTTATAGGGTGAGCATCAGTGTTAGTGACTGTGCTGTGTCCTCTATAATCTACACAGGCCCTCATCTCTTTTTTCTGATTTTGTGAGTAGGGTTTTGGTACCAGCACCACTGGGCTAGCCCAGGAGCGGTCAGATGCTCAATCACCTCTAGGTCAATCATCGTCTGCACTTCTGCTTTGATGCAACCCTTACATGATCAGGTTGCCTGTAGATCTTACTCTTGACAGGCAGGCTGTCTCCTTTATCAATTGTGTTTTCACAACATGTTGTTTCTCCAGGTTTAAGGGAAAACAGTTCAGAAAAGTGCTCTAGGAAATTTCTTCTGTCTTCTTTTTGAGACTGAGTAAGTCAATCTGCGAAGACTACCTACCTCAACTGAACCATCAGCTGCAGAATTAGAAAAGAGGTCAGGGAGATGGTCACTCTCTTCTTCCTGTCCCTCATCAGTGGCCATGAGTAGGGTTAAGTCAGCCCTGTCATAACAGGGCTTTAGGCGGTTCATATGAAGTACTCTGAGAGGACTTTTTTGGAGTGCCAAGGTAAACTAAGTAAGTGACCTCACCCTTTTTCTCCACTATGATGTGTGGTCCACTCCACTTGTCTTGGACTGCCCCTAGTGCCACAGGATCCAAGTCCCACACTTTCTGCCCTGGTTGGTACACTGTCAGGACAGCCTTCTGGTCATGCTTTTGCAATTCTTGGCTTTCCTGAAGGTTCTTCGTGGCCTTCTTCATGTACTCAGCCATTCTGGATTTGAGAGCAAGTACATAGTCCACTATATCTTGTTTAGGGGGCTTCAGGTGTTGCTCCCAACCCTCCTTTACAAGAGCTAATGGACCCCTAACAGGGTGACCAAAGAGGAGTTCAAAGGGGCTGTAGCCCACTCCTTTCTGGGGTACCTCCCTGTAGCAAAGAGGAGGCATGGTAACAGGACATCCCATCTCCTCCCGAGTTTTTCAGAGAGGCCCATTATCATGCCTTTGAGTGTTTTGTTAAAACGCTCAACCAACCATTTGTCAGGGGATGGTAAGGTGTAGTGAATTTATTTTATACCACACTCTTTCCACATTGCTTTCAAGTATGTAGACATGAAGTTGCGACCCCTGTCTGATACAACCTCTTTTGGGAAACCCACCCTGGAAATGATTCCCAGCAGGGCTTTGGCCACTGCAGGAGGTTTAGTGGTTCTAAGAGGTATGGCTTTTAGATACCTGGTGGCATGGTCCACCACCACCAGAATAAATGTTACCAAAAGCTGTGGGAGGGTCAAGAGGGCCAACAATATCAACCCCTACCCTTTCAAATGGTACCCCAACCACACACAATACACAAAATATATACACTATTATGCAGAAATAGCTGTAAAAACAGTTAGAGAACAGTACAAATAGTGAAAATCACAATAGTTAGAAATGGGCCTGGGGAACACAAACCATATATTAAGAAAGCGGAATAAGAATGTTGGTTTGCCACCTAGGCAAGTGTAGTGTGTAGTGGGGCGCTGGGAGTATTAGAAAACATCAAAGGTAAGTAGTAGAACCCACCCCAGAGCCCAAGAAAGCAGGAGTAAATCACAGTAACTTTCCTAGAACACACAAGAACATGAGAAAGAAGATAATGCAAGAACCCAAAGAGACTGCAAGACACCAACAGTGGATTCCTGGACCTGAAGACCTGTGGAAGAGAGGGGACCAAGTCCAAGAAGCACAAAAGAGTCCAGGGAGAACAGGAGCCCCTGCTAACTCAGATGAAGGTGCAAAAGAAGAATCACTGGTGAAAAACAACAGTCAGTACTGCACCCAAGAAGACATATGCGGGTTCCTGGTTGGTGCAGATGATAAATTTGGGTCACTGGATTCCGCCAACAAGCCTTGGCACATGCAAAGCTCGCTGTTAGCAGAAAATGGAGCTGCCCGGGACCATAAGGGACCTGGTGGACGCTGCCCAGGAGGGAGAGTCAAAGGAGGCTCTCAGCAACTCGGAGAGCCCTCAGAAGACCAGGTAGCGCGCAAAGGAGTCCCAGAACACTGGGAGAAAGAAGGTGTAAAAGGAGGCCCATGTAGCCCTACAGCAAAGGGTCCCACGCCGCTGAAGAACCATGCAGGAAGCTGTGCGTTGCAGGATAGAGTGCTGGGGGCTGGCACTGCACAAAGAACTTCGTGGAAGGATGTCAACAAGCCTTAGCAGCTGCAAAACATGCAGTGCACGGGGTACTGTTTTGCGTGAAGATGCAATCTCTTACCTCCGCCAAAGTTAGACAGTAGGACGTCAGGACTGTCAAGGCCACTTCAGTCTACCACCGTGAGGCAGGATCCACGCAGCTCATTAGGAAAGGGGACCCACGCCGCCGGTCGTCGTTGCAGTGAGGTGCCTGCTGAAGCAGGGGAGTGACTCCTTCACTCCAAGGGAGATTGCTTCATTCTTCTGGTGTAGGCTGAAGACAGGCTGTCCTCTGATGATGCACAACCGGGAAACAGTTGCAATTGTTAGCAGGATTTGAAGATACAATGTTGCAGAAGTCGTCTTTGCTTCTTTGTTGCAGTTTGTAGAGTTCCTGGAGGGTCCAGATACAGTTTCTTCCGTGCGAAGGTGAAGTAAAGGGTTCAGAGGATTCCTGCTGGAGTCTTGCAATCCAAATCTGCAGAACCACCCAAGAGAGAGACACTAAATAGCTCTGAAAGCGAGATTGGTCAACTACACAGGTAAGCACCTATCGGCGGGGGGGGGGCTCTGACGTCACCTGCTGGCACTGGAATTCAAGATGGCAAAACCCAGGGACCCTCTGGAGGAGCTCTGAGCATCACCCATGGGGTGGTGATGGACAGGGGAGTAGTCACTCCCCTTTCTTTTGCCCAGTTTCGTGCCAGAGAAGGGACTGGGGGTCCTTGAACCGGTGTAGACTGGTTTATTCAAGGAGGGCACCAAATGTGCTCTTCAATGCATGTCCAGCGGCTTGGGGGGCTACCCCTCCCAAGCCTGGAACACCTGTTTCCGAAGGGAGAGGGTGTAACACCCCTCTCCCAAATGATATCTGGGCTTGAACTGCTCAAGCAACAGGAGGGCAGAAATGTGCTCTGAGAGGTAGCAGCAGCTGGGACTGCCTGGAAAACCTCAGAAGGCTGGTATGACAATACTGGGGGTCCTCTAAGGAGCCCCCTGAGTGCATGGAATCATACAACTAATGCTTCAAAAGCATTGGGGTATGATTCCAACTTGTTTGATATCAAACATGCGTATGTTCGGAGTTATCATTATGTAGCTGGACATAGGTAGTGACCTATGTCCAGTACAAGTGTAAAATGGCGTCCCCGCACTCACGAAGTCTGGGTAAATGGTCTTGGAGGTCGTGGGGTCACCTCTGCTAGTGCACGGGTGCCCTCACACACAGGTACTTTGTACTCTGCCCTCAGGGCTGGAGGGCCTGCAATAGTGGTGACTTAAAAGTGACCTGGTGCAGTGTAAATGGCAGTGAAAGGGTGTATGCACCTTTTCACACAGGCTGCAATGGCAGTCCGGTAGGGGCTCCCTATGGGTGGCAAAAGAAATGCTGCAGCCCATAGGAATCCCCTGGAACCTCAATGCCCTGGGTGCCTAGGTACCATATACTAGGGACTTATAAGGTGGCACCAGTGTGCCAGTTGTGGGTGAAATACTGTGTTAACAGTAACCAACAACCAATTTTTAAAGGGGAGAGCATAGCTACTGGGATCCTGATTAGCAGGATCCCAGTAGACACAGTGAAGCACACTGACATCAGGCAGAAAATTGGGGTAACTATGCCAAGAAAGATGGTAGTTTCCTACACATAGTCAACCTTGTGATTCCTTTGAATGTTCCAAAATCTTCCTTGCTTCCCTCTAAGAGGACTCACTTAATACTGACAGTCCTAGACCCGAATCTTGCAGATGCCTTCCCTCCTGGCAAGAGGCTGGTGACTAGACTGGCGAAGACATCCTGGATAACCAGACTCTTTCAGGCTAATGGTTGTGAGTCTTTGGGACTTCACTTTTTGGGCACAGGTGTGATTCCCATTGTCATGATCAACTTCCATTCTTCGCAGCTCCACCAAACACAGCACTAGCATAATTTGCTGCTTAGCTAGTTCAAACCTTTTCAAGTCCCTACAACCTTCATGCGTGCCCCAGCCACAGTCTGTCTTCCACAGTGGTGACAGTGCACAGTCACAACTCCACCACCTCTTCTGAGTGCGAAAGCAAAAGATCAGTCAGTCTTTTAAACTCTGCTTTTGGCAGTGGAGATGGAGTGCCCTTTTGTTCAGATATTTTGGTTGCCTGCCATAATGCATAAGTCACCAATTGCAAGCAGACAACCTTGAGAAAGTATGTTCACTCTGCACATGAGTGCAACATTCCCAGTTATGTGCGCTAGTATTTTGCTATGTGGAAGTTCTGCCAGCTGCCAGGATATAAAGATTTTCTGCTAATAGGCACGGTGGGCAAACAGTAGTGTTTAGGAACCTAGGGCCAGATGTACCAAAGGATTTTACCCATTCTGTGTCTATGGGAAAAAGCTTTCGTACATATGGCTCCTAGTGCTCAAATTAAGTAATGTTAGGGTTAGGTGCAGCACTTTCCTCCACCTCCAAGGGCAAGAGTTTCTTCCTCTGGCGGCTGTGTTCTTTCTAGGTAAATAGAAGAGGTTCAAGAACCATACTGGCATTCAAGTCTGGATTACCAAGCTGACCATGCATCTTAGACATCCAATGTTTTTTCTGAAGAACTGTCAAGATCATAGGAATCATAGGAATCAGAGGAGAGGCATATGTGAACGGTTCTTCACATTTCCCTAGAGGTCCGTGATGCTTGCCCTGCTTGCCCTGATTGTACATACTGTCGTTCATGGATGGATTTCCAGAGGTTCAAGGATGGGGTGAACTCTGTTGTTAGGCCATGTTAACGTAGATCTATTTGCTTATTTTGCTCAGTGGGTGATGATGTGATTTTTCTTTCTAGACATCAACCTGAATTGATTGTGTGGGTGCCCCATTAAATTTTACTTAGTGGCCATTGGGGCCTATTGAAACAGGCCATGAGAATCATTCTATGCTAGTGAGATTGTCCCATGAATTGTGACAAGCCTGGTGCTTTTGTACCTCAGTCAGGCACCCCACAATCTCTTGGGACCGCAACAAAGATTGATGCACTAACCCATTTTAACCTATTGATATGTAACTCTACTCCTGTAAGATATAATTCTTAGTGGTCAGAAATGACTCAGAACTGTACACTATTGCTTTCGAACAAGGTGGTTCCGACTCCTCAACCTAATGTTGTTTCTGATGTGCTAACATAATTCCATTTCAACTAGGATCTTTTTCTTCCTGCTCTGTCTTAACCCACATGCCTCCTAAAGCCACTATTGACAGAAAGGTCACTTCTATATCCCCCACTGCTATACCGTGCATGGGGCGTATCTCACCAGGTGTCCAGACATGCTGCACCAGAGCTTTGGAAGCCTAAATGGCATTCTCTGTGCATTTAGCGGTTCAATAGATGTCCTGACTACATTTACCTGGGATATTTGACCTGCATTTTGCTGGAAACACCAACTTGAGCATTTTTCTTGGAGTGATGCACAGTCACGATATGGCTTCGTTGGCGAATGTTGTATTTACCTGCCTTTTTCTTGGTATGTAATTACCCACACTTTGAGAACAGGAACGAGCCATTACGTAACAGTAAAATAGTTTTCCTTCGGTACCTTAAGGCCTTTATTCCATAGGCTCTTTCCAACCCCGAGTACCCTCCCACTCAGCCGTTGCTAATAAAAACACAGCTGTTTTAACAGTCTTGTATCCTGCAAGTAGGTTGATAACAGCTGCAAGTTGATAATGGAAAGAGGTTTCCGATGTGAAGTTCAGGTAATTCAGCTTGCATTATTATACTTCTTGCATGCTTTAGAAAAATGTCAGACGTCGAGTTGTGCAGGGTTGGATGTGTATGGTAAGTGTTTAATGGGGAGTTGATACAGTGTTTCCTTGGGTAGGATATGACTAATTCCAGATACTTAACATTATGTTATTTAAAAATCAATATCTCCTTTTTTTCAGTTAAATTAGTGCCTTTTGATGTGAAAACTGTGCCACTGGACATCATGAAGTGAAGAAGACTGTGCTTGCGGACTGTGAAGTTAACTGGACTGTGAAGTTAACTGGAATTAATATATCAGTTGGACAGGGACATCTATATTTAATTGCCATGGGAACTGTATTTCTTAATCGTTTCATAGCAATATCCAGTAAAATAATTTTAAGCCAATAACGTGCTTTGACGTAAATACAAAATTATAGTGGTTACGCTCACGGTGCCTCCAGACACAGCCTTCGCTGTTCACTTAAAGAAACCTCACACTTTATTTATAACCTTTAGAAGACAGATGCCCGGAAATGAAACCCCACATAGGACTCATTGAACATTTTTATTTGATTAGTGTACTGGATATTTGTCGTTTATTGCAGAATACAATTAACACTATTTCTACAGTGTCTGGTTGCAGTAGTTCTGTGTTATAAAAATACATTTGTTCCAGTGTTGTGTGGAACACTGGGGAAAAAAGCTTACTTTCGTTATACTGCGATGCCACTCAGATGCTGTTGGTTTGCCAAGAGTGTTATTTTGTGTCTCATGTTATTTTAAACTTATTGATTTACATCTGTTTATGTACATAAAAAGTGCTTCTTATTGAATTTTTTTTCAATGTGGATTATAACTAAAATAAAAATAAAATGTTTACACAGTGATTAGTTGTATTATATGTTGTATTAGTGTTCATATTGATTATTGTAAGTACGTTTACCCCTGGTTTGAGAATAGCGGGATCCGAAGAGCTGCGTATCATAGGTCTTTTGCCTCTCCACCAACTAATACTTTTATGTACGCTTTTTGGGCAAATAGATGTATTCTTGCACCTGCACCTGATATCCTACAGTAAACCATGATTCTGTGCTAAGGATCATTTGTGGAACACTCCAAAGTAATAAATCTTTTATTAAGACTCCATATGAATTTGATGAGCAGGCAGACATTGGCCATGTTATACTGTTAACACTTGCGCAATACATTTTCGTTCCTTGTGAACATGTTGGCCAAGCATGATATGCTTTCGTAAAACGGTAATCCAAACCGAAAGGGCATATTGGGTGTAATTCAGCGCCCAGTTTGTTTTCAGGAATAGGTTCCTGTCCTGTCTAAGGACTTACTATCTTGCGTCCACCTCTTTATAGCTTTGTCGGTTTTCTATGCAGGGGTCTTAGTTTGGCTATATATATATTAGATGTTGCAAGATAGCAAGTCTACCAAGTGTTATTTACGATCCTTTGCTGCTCTTTAGAGCTGCGAAGCACCTTTTTTATTCCCTTAAATTTGAGATACCCATGATTCATGCCGCTACCCCGCAGTCTTGCTGCTATCATCTCCCCTCTTGCTTTCAGCCAGATTTTTTTGCCCGATGATAGTGTAAAGACGCTGGCAGAGCTCTCGTCCTTCGCTAGCAGTCTTTTTTAATTTCCCCTATAGACAGGTGGTCTCTGTTCTTAGCAGTCTCCCATTATATGACATCTATTGCTCTGCAGTGTTTGCTGGGAAACTTTTACAACCGGAGAATGTGAACGACTGAGTTTCTGATATAAAGAGTTTCGTCTAGACAGCCCCCCTCCCCCCTTCACCCCCACCAAAGGTCTTGAATAAATGGTTGAAAGGTGCTCAGATTGAGATCAATGCAGAGAGCTGGTCTAAATACTTTGAGTACTGTTTTACATTGTTGCGCGGGGGGCGCTAATTTTCATAGGATGATGTTTTTTTTCTAATGTCTGGAAGCTCTATTATACTTCAGAAAAGCTAAATCGAATGTTTGGTGCAGCCACAAGAATGTGTCCTAAATGCAAAGGTATGAGATTAGGGACATGTGTATGACCTGTAAATCCATTTCCGGGTTTTGGCTGCAGATTTTTTAATATTTCTCTAGCTGGTTTGAGGTCAAACCTGCATCCAGTTCTATTCTGTTCAGCCTCACTCATCCTTCACAGGCTGAGGAACAGGGCGCCAACTGTATTTAAATTTCCATTCTGGTACCTCAGTTTATTATTACGAGCCACTGGAAGTCTCCTCAGACACCTACATTTGAGGAATGGGTAAAGAAAATGAGGAAAAACAGTAGAAGAGAACAATTGTATTCTGCTTGCCTGATTAAGTTAGATCATTATAAAATAATTTAGGGGCCTTTTCTTGGAGGAAGAGGCTCAAGACGAAGGGGTTAGAAAACGGAAACAGATTTGTTTAGACTTTCTAGCATTTTTTTTGGATATTTTGGATTTCATTTGCACTTCATCCTGTGGTTGGCAGCTGAAGTGGTAGTCACAACAATTTGTATTGTTACCCTGTTTTTACTTACCTGTTAAAGGTAATAAAAGAACCCATCTCATTACTGCACAGGCACATGTTTTTTCCTGACATTGTCCATTATTAATCTTTGGTCTTTTGGCAGCATTAGGTATTATGCTATAGACTTGGGCTGGCACTGTCACTTTGTTTGCATTATCATTTTATATTACTCGTTAATTTGGGGAATGCTCATTCTTCTTGATAGTTTTAGGTATTACGCTATAAACTTAGGTCGGCTATGTCACTTTATCTGCATTGTCACTTTATATTACTTGTCAATTGGGGGAGTGCCCATTCTTTGGGCTTAGTCTGCATTTATGGATGGCCCTTGGATTGTTGTAAAACGTAGCACAGGTTGTATTGTCACTTTACTGGGTCAGACATTTTTAAATGGGAGGGCCCCGCTTGGTACAGGTCATCTTATGAATTGTTGGCCAGAGGTTGAATATTGTTGAAATTGCTATTACCCTTTCATTTTATGGGTTAACAAATGGTTTGTCATATTGTGTATTCATATTACAATTTATTAACCTTCGGTCGGATGCTGAAATTGACAAAAATGTTATTGCACTCTTACTTTATTGGTTGATTTGTGGTTTGTTGCACTGTGTATATCAAATTGGTTTCTATTATATCTATGGTATTTATGGCATGATAATGCGGAGATGGCGGCGAATGCAGAGAGAATTGGTCTGTACTGCATCCCAAGTGATAATTAAAAAAAACTCCAGTCGAAATTTAAATCAGGCCCTTAATCTTTGTTTGACCACTAAGTTTGTCTAAAAAAAAATCAGTTACATAGCTGATGTTTTTGTTGAGCAATTTCCAAGCCAAAAGCAAATCTAACATATTTGATTGCCAAGATTAATTATCATATTATCTTATTAAGAGGATCTACTTCCTTACCAAGCACATATACATTACCAAGCAATGGGCACACATACCAGCCAGTGAAATGCACAAGCAATTTGTAACATGCACTTATGCATCATCTACCAAAAAAGAAATCACAGGTCATTAAAACTGACCTATCACCAGTTTCTGAAAATACACTTCCACAAACCCGAACCATACTCCGGTTTGTGTTGGATACATTTGTAAGATCATATCTCAGACTACTGTAAGCCTCAGTGATGCCATGCTGCTGTCAGATTATGTGCTTTTAGGTGACAGTAAACAATTGCAAATTAAATTTACTGGTGGTATGGCTATTCAGTATACAATAAAAACAGAATGCAACATAAAAGATAAATTCTTTGACGTACAAACTTACATAAAACTTTAAAAAAATATCCTAAATCATCTTCTTGAAGCCCAGTGTATCCTGCTTCTCAAACGCTGATCTGATTGACAAAGGGTGGAAAGGTAATGCCTAATGCCATCCGTGATTGCTAATAGCCTGGGATGCTTGCTTAATGACCAATGTCTGAGATAGGTTTAGGCATTCGATTCATCTTCTTTTGTTTTCCTCAATGCAATGGGTATGCTTAGCCGTGGGTCCCATCCTCACTGTGCCACAGGTCCCAAGCCACAGGACTGACCAGCCCAAGAAACCTGAAACTGTGCAGGAATGGTTTAGAAAAATTCAAGCATTCCACACATTGCTTTTGCTTTTTATTTTATTTTCCTCAGTGCATCTCCGAGATCGCTCTCCTGGTCTGGGCTCATTTTTGCAGCTTGGAAAGGCAGCAATCACGACCACGAACAGAAGAAAGTGCTGTCTTTTCCATAGTCATTAGACTTGCAGATCAGGTTTTGGAATTGCACCTTCCTTCTGTGGAAGTTTAAACTAATTTGCTCACAGAAGTGTTAGAGCCTGGACGGGCTTCCTTTTGAGATAATTCAGTGCAACCTAGGCTTAACCTTGTTCCTCGTCCAACGGTGAACAGGCAGGTAGCCGGACGCCATAGAGGGGCTCCTAGCTATCCTGATTTTTTTGATTCAGCACCCCCACTCCAGAGAATCTGGTGGACCAGTATTCCACTGTGAAGATGAACCCCAATCCCCAATTGTTTTCATAGGCCAGCCTACCCTTAAGGTCAGTCAATGCCATTTGTGTGCTTGGACGATCTGCACAAGCTCTGTAAGGCCTAATCAGCGAGATCTTACTGACCGTTCCTGACGAAGTTGTCTCCCTCGCTCAAACCATTCAGCATGGCGAGATACATAATTCTGTCTGGCCTGACTCGATTGAATACTTGGGCCAGGTAGTCGGCACTATTGTTATGCTGTGTCACCACACTTGGATGAGATCTGCTGGCTTTTATGGAGACTTCCAAGCATCCTTTATGGATATGCTTTTTTGATGGACCTCACCTGTTTGAGGAGAAGGCAGATTCTGTCCTGAAATAATTCATAGAGAGCCATGCTGCGGGACATTTTTAGAAAATTTCAACCGCAGCCAGAAAGCAAACATTCCAGTCCTTTCAGAATTTGGGGTCAGACAGACAACATTCAGGTCACCAAGCGCAGCAATCTTCTTAGTGTTCTATGCTGCATCTTTCTCAAAGCTGCTTTAGTTTTCTCTGAGGGGCTCAAGGCTACACTCTGGGATGCCGAAACAAACATTTTCTCCAGGGGTGGGTGGCAAGCTATAACATCCAACAGCTAGGCCCTTCAAATAGTCCAATGAGGTTATATCCTTTCAATCCTTTTAGACCCGCTGCATCTTCCATCTACATTGGGGTCGCTTTAAAAAATGCATCCGTCCATCCTGTTTCAAGAGGTGCAGGCCATATGATGCACCTCTTTTTCGCCACTGATGAGAACGTGCAGTGTCAAAATGTTTGCTCTCTGATATTCCCAAGAACACTCTATCAGAGAGATGCATTGTGGCCAAAGTTCTGAAGAAGTTCAGGATCTTCCGGGCCCAAGTCATTTGAGTGGCTTCAGATTGAGCCAAGAGAGTGTGTTAGCCGGAAATTCTGAGCATGAGCATCTGTCCACTGATCATACTTGTGCTTCATATCTTCTGTCACAGCAACAGGGCATGATTCCACACCTTGGCATGTGCAATCTACACCTCTATGCATTAAAATTGAGCAGCAGCAGTTGACTGCATTTGATCTACCTCCTGAGGTCATGGATGTTATCCTTTCTATGCACTGCCATTCTCCAAGGCTCATTTAGACCGACAGTGGGACATATTTGCGGTCTGGTGTGGTGTACACAACACAGACCCATTACAACCCAAACTGTTGTTTTTTTTTTGTTTTTTTTTGTTTGGGCCCAGCATGAACTTGCAATGGGCACCATAAAAGGTTATTTTTCTGTCCTTTCAGCCTTTTTCCATTTGCCAGACCAGCCATACTTTTTATAAGTCACCTGTTTCCATAATGCTTAGGAAAGGATTGACAGACCATTCCTCCAAATCCTTTGTTGATGCCACAGTGGGATCTCAGTTTGGTCTTGACTTCCCTCATGTGTACTCCCCTGAAGCCAAAACAAAGCTGCTCATCTCCTTCATCACAATGATCTCACTCATAATGCAAGTGATGTTCAGGCTTTCTTGGTGCAGTCGCATCCATCACGGTTTTTCTGGACAAACTGGTGTTAAGGGCCAGGGTGGCCTTTTTACCTAGGGCATAAAAAAAATAAAGGGATGGAAGGAATGCTTGAAATAATCTCAGCCACTGGTGTTAGCTTAACGCTGCATCCTAATCCATTGTTTTCATCAATCATGCCACCTCAGTTTGGACTCATCCATATGCAAATCAGCCTTGACCTTGCTCCTTATGGGAGCACTCCAGCCCAAACTGCCAGGCCAGGTCCTAACTGAACCAGAATAAAAGCAACCCTGGGGCAGTTTTGCCCCTATTATGGGCTCATCAGGCAGGTATAGCCTTACTCTAGTTGTACAGTGAGCATGGGACCCCCTGTCTGGGCATACCCGTCACACTTAGGGCATCAAAAAACAAAGAGATGAATGGAATGCTTGGTCAGCCACTGGTGATAGTGTGGGGGTGTATCCCAATCCATTGTTTTTCACCCACCATGCTACCTCAGTTTGGACCCGGCCACATGAAAATCAGCCTTATCTCCGCTCCTCATGGGAACAGTCCAGCCCACACTGCCAGGCCAGGTCCTCGCTGAATCGAAATACAAGCAACCTAGGACTGGTTTTGCCCTGTCAGTGGAACCAAGCTGTACCCAACTGATGAGCCCATAACTAGGGAGGAACCGGTCCTGGTTTGCTTGTGTGCCGGTTCAGGGAGGACCTGGCTTGGAACTTTGGGCTTGACTGCACTCGTCTGATTATAGCAAGGTCAAGATGGATCTGCATATAGCTGGGTCAAAACTGAGGTGGCATGGTGTGTTTAAAAAAAAAAAAAAAAAAATAAAATAAAATTGATTGGGATGCGGCACAGCGTCATTACTAGTGGCTGAGGTTCATTTAAGCATTCTATTAATCACCTTTTTTTATACTTAAGTCCTTTTTTTGGTCGAGCGTAAACGTATGGCCTCTTATATACTTTACTTCTGTGGGCTTATAGCAACTTAATTGTTCATTTCAGTGTCATTTAAAAATCCTTGCTTGCTAGAGGTCAGTCATGCCTCTTTGTCCCTCCATTTTAGGGTCGAGCCTGCGTCGCATGCGCTTGCGCATGCGTATCGCTTGCGAGACGCTTTAGTAGTTAGAAAAGGGCTCTGAGTTCGCCCATGTCATCTCAGTGTCTTTCATTGGTTCGTGGGCTTGCCTTTTAAAGTCTGCTTGCTCTCATTAGTGGAAGGCAGGCATACGTCATGCCTTTTCCGGTGGTTAGCCCTCCTCGAGCGCAGCGACCAAGTACTGAAAACATGCGAGGCTCCATGTTTTCCGTCCGGTTTGTGGACTACTTTTAATCTTTTTTTGCAGCGCGATCTCGCTTGTTTTTGATCAGCTGTTCCAGGAATTGCGCTCTCCTCCCGCGCTGATGAGATGGTGTTTTTTTTTTCTCTTAAAAGGGCATTGGCAGAGCGTGAAGACGGGTAGCCGGGCCCCCCGCGCCTGCGAATGGGTAGATTCGGATTATACACGTACAACTATACATCTGTGTATAATAAATAATGTATGTAGGCAGAAAAGATTGTATGAATCATCACACATATATAATTAATATTTGTGTCCATAATAATAGTTTTAAATAGCGCTAAATACCATATGCAGCAGATTCTGAGCGCTGTAAATAACAGATATTATTAATGTTCTCAATTTACACACCTCAAAAGGGTGGACAGATGACTTTGCCCTGGCATTGATCAAAACAAGATTTCTAGAATACCACATTTGTTGCCGCCGAATGAGACCCCCCCCCACCCCCAAAAAAAGAGATTTTTTATACCAGTGGGAAGGGACCTTCAATTTCACAGTCCCTCTGTAGTGCTGTCTTCGTCATGTCCCTGACGAGGAGCTTTAAAAGTTCCCAGGTCCTAGTTCACCCAGTCCAGATTTTTACTTTTTTCACGTGATCTGTGGTCCGGTTTCATCAAATTGTACATTCTGGACTGCAAGTCCCAGAATGCAAAACGAAAGCCTGGTCAGGGCGAGCTTCTCCTTTTAAGGGCCTTCACAACTTGAGTGCTCTGTACAGATATGCAGTTAAGAGAATACTTAAAATCTACAAATGTAGGCATACTTTTGCGTAATTTTATAAAAAAACAAATAAAAAAACACTCACACATTGTCACGTTAATATACAAATAGCATTTGCATGACAAAACAGTAAATTGATTTCTTTATTTTGCTAACTAAATAATTAATTGCAAGCTTTCCAGGCGGAAGCTGTGTTTATAAAGCTTTGCTAAGAGGGAAATGACAAACTGACTTCTTAGAAACCTAAAGATGTAAGAAAGAAAAGCGTCCTTCTGCTGCAGAACTAGGGCTGTTCTTGGAAATTGCGAGTCATGAATTCCATCGCATAACCTATGTTCATTCTTATTTGCAGTCCATACATGTTCGTCTGAAGATTCCTCTTCTGACAGTTTTGAAACCTAACCCCTATTTTTTTTTTTTTTGGGGGGGGGGGGGGTAAAAATCAGTGACAAACAATTAGTGGACCAGAAGACAGGTAACAAAAATATCTTACTTTTCAAAACGTTATGTTTGGTATAGATCCCTCTTCTAAAACCTATTAGCTCCCAGAAGATCAGTGCTCAATTTGAGCCGGTGGGCCCATTGGCACTTATTATTCCTCGTCGGCCATTTCCCAAAAGCATGAGAGTGAAAACGCAGAAAGAGAGAAAACAGGAGACTTCAAGATGGCGGTAGAGGGGCAGGGAGGGTCAGGTAGTGGATTAAAGAGGCATGAGGTGGGTTCCAGCAACACTGGTATTCGGCACGCCAGTGTCACCCGCAGGCTTCTGAGCAGAGCTTTGGACCATGCACCTTTTACGTCTACAAATTAAGCACTGCAGAAAATAGCCAACCAATCAGAATGCTTCCTTTGCTGGCTATATGTAACATTCACATTTTGTAGCCGTCCAATTCCTAATACTCTTTATGTGTACAAAAATATAACCATTGACACGCTGTGTGAAGTTGAACTTGTACAAAAGTGTGCAGATTGGTACAAAACCATGAATTTGCTCTCTCGAGGCTGGTGCAGAGCCTTGCCAACGTTGCCACAGTTCCCTTCACGTCTCATGCAGTCAATCATGTAATTGAAATGAAAGCGAAAGCAGGAGTCCAATATCGCACTGTGTGTTTTTATTTATTTGGGTGTTTTGTAAAGTGCTGGTTGTCATTGGACCACAATTTTGAAGTGCTTCAAGATTCAGAAAGAAAACACCAGCAAAACACGAAATAAACACAGAGGGCCAAAATCACTCCCAAACTTTCTATCATTAATATTCATTAGGCAGGTCGTGACTCCGTGCCTCCCTCTGATTGGCTAACTTCACAGGGATGGTGTCCTGCAAGTGAAAGCAAACCACCATCCATGTGAAACTATTTAAAAATTGATTATTTTTTTAAAGCATTCTGAGTTTCCTAAATGAAACGGGGCTGCATCAATGAAAGTTTTTTTTTTTCTTTTGAAAAATGTCAGTGAGAACCCACTGCCTGCTCCACCTGAAGCTGCCACGGGATTGCCAAAGAGCAAGTGGTCCAAGGGGGAACCCCTTCTACTTTATAAATCAGTTATCACACCACCTTGGGAGTCTGTAACTTATCAATGGATTGAGACCATAATTATGGTCGCAAACCATGGGTGCGTCAATGTAAAGCCCTCAACCTGACAAGGACATTTGACCTGTTGAAGATTAAATAACAGTCTCAAAAGAGGACATTTCTGCTTTGTACCTTTAGACAAGTCAAACAGATCTGAAATAATATCTCAGGTGCATATCCTAGGCATGTGTCCTCACTATCATGAAATCAACAACAAATCACCATGGCAAGTCCTGGTTCATATTGTAAAGTTTTTCTCCTGTGTAAGTGCTCAATAAAGCTTCCATTTATGTGGCACGAAAAGTCTAGTTAGGGAATTTACAACGCTAATAGCTCTAACTCGAGCAAATGCGAGACCCATTGCATTGCAAATGCTTGATCTCTTTGGGAGCCGGGACTAACTGCTGTATAATTACGCTTTGTCGTGTTTCCTTTCTTTGGGGGACTTTTTTTTTTTTTCTTGGTTTCCTGCCCGTGTTCGGGGAAGCTTCCCTTTTCATTTGCCGAGCTTTCTAGCTCTCAGCTAACGTAACCATGTTGTTCCTGCTTACATTTCACATGTTTTCCTTAATCTAGCATTCTCTATGAGTGTGAGCTTTTTCCAGGATGTTGCTACTATTTTTTTTCTAGCCAGCATATTACTCTTGTCTCATCTCCCTCATAACCTGAATGCACAGCGTAAAACTTTTCACTAAACAGGCGCTGCGTTTCTTTTTTCAATACGGTGCATGAAAGTCATAGGGGATGTGTGGAATTCAAGATTGCAGGGCGCAGTACCTTATGTTGCAAAAAGAGGTCCCAAGGGACAGCCTGTCATACTGCACCCTTTCCCTGCGTGTCGTGCACATTAGAAGAGTAAATGTTGCACGTTTTTTTGCCGCCAGCATATTATAAGTGTTCAAGCTTTAACATAACTATGTTCTTCCTGATTACATTTCACATGCTTTACTTAATCTAGTTTATTTTGGTTTATGCTGTCCAAAGCGATTCCTCTGTAATTAACACTCTCCATCAACAGATATCTCAAATGTAGCATAGTACCAAAGCTGCTCCCTTTGGAACTGGGGATCAAGGTTCGAGTATCGGCGTCATTTAACCATCCTGTGATTATGGGTGATTCACTTCATCTCCCCATGCCCCCAAAAAATGTATCTGTACTTATGTAATATAATTGGTGCTCCTCTAAAGCGCTTCAATGCCTGCTGGTCGAATTGGTGCATATAAAACTGCAAAATAACACCAGTGATTTTGGAGAAGATTTTAAGTCATAAGCCATCCAGCACCAAGAATTCACATAGATGCCAAGCTTGAAGTTGCTTTAAAATGTATACTCTGTCATCCTTCGTGGCATGGAAAAGTTATTTTTAGTCGGGTATGGTGCGGTGTCTGTCGGCTTTCACCAGGAAGCTTTACACACAGGCAAAAACACATCCACACTCTCTCCCTATCTCAGTTTGGAAAGACTTGAAAAATGTTAGTCATTCCACAAAGTAATGTGCTGTATCCCACTTACTACACCTACAAATCTGCATTCCTCTCTTTCTGCTACCCCTTAAGCCCCTCTTGTGCGCCCTTCTTACCATATAAGAAAGCATGGGATAAGTGTGTTTACACAAATTAGCGCTTGTTATTTTGATTAAAAGCCACCCCAAAAGTTCCAACTTTTTAGTAACAGCAGCGAGAAGATGTTGGCCATCATGACTCAATTTTTCCCCATATAAAGCTCCAGTCCTCAGCAAATGCTTTTCAGGAGAAGAACCATCCTAATAAGATATACTCTCCCAGCTACTGGAACTGCAGCCTAATCCCCTTCCCTACTTGTTCAACCACATTTTTCATACTTTTGCCCTAGTTCTCCCCTGGGGGGGAAACCCTGGGCCAGCCAATTTTGGAGGCCCTTGTTCGTAACAGATTTTAATTTATGATCCAGTTCCAGCTCTTTCTCGCCCTCCTTGTCCCAGCCACTGACAATACACATGCACACCGGTCCAAATTATTGATGTTTTTACATCTAATATTCAGGGATAGTGATGTGTGTTTTCAATACACAGCAGCAGCAGCAGCTCACTAATATTACTGCAAATAACCTCTGACACACCCACCCATTTCTCATATGTGAGGTCCTGTTTTGGTCTTAAACAACCTTTTTTTATGGATGCTGCATGAAACAAACCCAGTATTTCTCTGAAATTGTCAGTAACAGTCCCTCACACATCACCTACATTAAAAATAAGTTACAAGAAAACGGTGCTAAAAACAATCTAAGGAATGTTTAAGGTCATATGGGCAAGACTGCAGTAAATGGAATTGCTTTAGTTATATGCAGGGCCACTGGAATTGTGTGGCAGAGAGGACCAAATTATGTGGCAAGAAAAGTCCAGTTAAGCATTTACCACGCTAATAGTTCTATGTCAAGCAAATGTTAGACCTATTGCATTGCACATGCTTGTTAATATGAGCAATCCATCACCTTCCAAAGATTATTTTCTCTGCCTCACCCCAAAAAGAGAGACTCGAGTAGCTGGGATCAAAAAGAGCCTTGAGGTGCTGCATCGATCACACCAAATATGATCATGGACGATCAGCTTTTTGTGGGGTTTTCTGCAAAGAAAGGTAAGGCTGTACAGAAAAGGGCTCTTTCAAGGTGGATAGTCCTTTGCATTCAATTCTTTCAGGCACTGGCCATTAAGCATCCTCTGAAAGGATTGAGGACTCATTCCACTAGGACAAAAACTGCCACCCTTGCATGGGCATGTGGAGTGCCTGTCCTTGAAATCTGTCAGGCCGCAACATGGACGTCGGTGAAAACGTTCATGAAGAACTACTGCCTTGACAGCCACGTCTGACTAGAATGGCATTTTGCCCGTTTAGTACTGCAGGGCTTTTGGTCTGAACCCAATCCACAGACCCACTACCTTGGAAGGTACATTTTTAGTATCTATTCTAATGGTGAGGTAACTGCAATTAGGAATATCGATCAGAAGATCAAGTTACTTACCTTCAGTTGCTCTATTTCTAATGGATACGATATCTAACCACAGATTCCTCACTGGCTTCCCACCTCCCTATTCTGTTGAGTAGTCTGTATTTACCACCTTAAAATGTTTTAGTGATATGAACACTGGTATCAACAGTTGTTTTGTTACATCAGCGTGCAGGGGTGACACTTTCATAGTGGAACAAAGCGAACACAGAACAACATGACACCAGCTAGCAGCTTGTGGAAGCACTGCTGAGAATTTCTGGTTCCAGACTAGCCTACGCGGTTACAATTCCCACTATTTGGCACTGAGTGCCAACCTTACTAGTTAACATCTTTGAAAGACCTGGCCCCTTTCTGAAATTAGTGTTCTTCTGTCCCTTCTTGTCTGTTTTTTAGCCTCTACTTGTGCCCCTTTGAATCGCCTACAGTTCTTTCCCATATTTAAGTCCGGCAAACAAAAGCAAGCTAGATCCTGAGCATGTTAGTAATAATAATAAGAGGAAAAAACAACACAATTACTTAGCCCAGGAGTGACAGAATCTACTTTACCCAACTGCCCAGTTGGTTTCCTAACTGCTTCCAAAACTCTGGCCTGCTCTTCCTGCAAAACCTGAAATGTAAAATATAAAGTCGGGTATGTTCCGGGTGTCATCGGGGATAAAAATGAAACAGTGCATTTTGATTATCTTACATACCTTACCTTCCTTAGCTACGATCAAATCTAAAACCCGCGATTATCTTTCTCTGTAATGTTAGAAAAGATGGTAGCGGTTTCATTAGCCCACCTCTCATTCAGCTGTGCTTGCTCTCTCAATTTTACTACATATGCTATACGCCGGAATGCCCAATGGCCCCCTGAGTGCTTTACAGATGTCCTCATTCATTCGTATACATTTTTGAGAGATCAGAGCTAAGAAAATATGAAGTGTCCTTCTCTGATCATATAAAATGAATGTTCTTTGTTTGTTTTGTATGATATATGTGTGACTTCACTAATGCTGCATAACAGGAACCATTCCATCTAACTGGTAGTGTAAAGCTGTTTTACCACAAATATGGTACATATCTGTTTAAAATTTTGCTTTGTCATGATCCATAAAATTCTCAGGCATATTAAAAACGTATGTGCGGTTACTCTCACCAACTCCTATAGTTCCTTTGCAGGCTACACAAAGTATCCCTGCCCCACCACAAATTCAAGGCAGATGTGTTAGTAGCAAAGCGTTCTCCCACGATACTAGTTCATTATAAAATCGTAACACCTGTTCCTGTAAATATGGTAGTGTCCAATGTTGTTTTAATACTCTAAAAAAAGACCTCTTTCAGTTTGAGACCACATATATTGTACATCTTTAGGTATTGCACACCTAACTTCCTTTGTTTCTCATTCAACCTTTAAAATTTCTGATCTTGGACAAAAGGTTCTTGGTACCTATAAGTGAGGAAGGAGAGGTAAATAACAAATGCTTACAGAAAAGAAAGAGTTCTCTGTGCATAGGTAAATCCCTTGGCTAGAGAGGCAGGAATGTGAGTGCAGACCCAGGGGTTTGATACATTCATAGCTGAGTACGGAGTCTTACCCAGCTACACAGTGTTTTGCTGTACTCATTTTGACAATATGTGCACGTTTTTCTTATAATTTCATTCTAATATAGAGACTACCATTGCTGCCTGGATCCTACCATACTTTACTTGATGAATCATTTGCATCAGCAACACCAATATCACCGAACCATTACAGACAGCAAACATCATCCCCATGGTAATCCATACTATATTTTGCCCCTGACCCCTACCATTCCCTCCATTGTCTTTTCCTCCTATTGTATTTTATGCTGATTTCTCGTGGCTCAAGTGTTTATCACGCCTGTCGATTATTGCAGCAGTTTTTTTATTTGGAAATTTCGGTTCTTTACCACACCCCTTTTGGTGCTCTCACCTTTTCTGTGCAATGGATGCACAGCAGTGTTCCTATTCAAGAGGACCTGATACTATCCTTTCCATCGCGGCTGCACACAATTTCTTCAGGTTGAGCATTACATCGTCTAAGCAGAATTTCAACTGAATGAGAAACATAAAATATCATAGGTTCTCCCAACACAATACTATCAGACTGTTTTACTACCACTACTGCAGCTACAGTGTTGGTCACCCTAGGAGTGATGGTGCCATGGGGTGTAACCAAGCTGAGAATTACACAACTAGCCATTGTTGGTCACCATGGTGCTGCATTAGTACAGTCAATGAGCGCCCTTCTCCCTCCAAGGAGTACAGGAAGAATTCTTCAGCATAATGTGGCCTCTTAAGTTGACGATGGGTGTTAGAAATGGGGTCTTTGGTTGGCAGTCAGGTTACCCTCTGTCCAAGCAAAGACCCTCACTCTTGTCAGGGCAAAAGAGAATCACCCTCCACTAACCCCTGCTTGCCCCTTTGGTAGCTTGGCATGAGCAATAGGCTTAACTTCAGAGTGCTAGGTGTAAAGTATTTGTACCAACACACACAGTAACTTAATGAAAACACTACAAATGAAACAACACAGGTTTAGAAAGCTAGAGAATATTTATCTGAACAAAACAAGACCAAAACGACAAATATCCACAATACACAAGTCAAGTTATCAGTTAAAAAGCAAAAAAGAGTTTTAAACACACACTAACACTGTTAGCGTGAAAATGTACCTTGGGTGCATCAAAAATAACCCCACATGGGCGAGTGCGCGTCAAAAAGGGCTTGCAATGCATCTATTTCAATCACGAGCGTGACCTTGTGTCGTTTCTCCTTTAGTCTGGTCGAGGGGCGGCGTTTCTTCTCTCCGCAGGAGAGCGGTGCGTTGAACCGGTAAGCACTCTCTTGTTCGGGCCGGCCTTGCGTTGTTTTTACACGCCCAGCGGTGTTTGTGTTGGAAATCCAGCCGCACGATGATCCGAAAACCACGCAGCGAGGGTTGCGATCTCATCAACCTTTGTCAGCGATGCTGCGTGTCGTTTCTCCAGCTCCCTGCATAGATTCTTCGGTCGCGTTACAGGCGAGCGTCTATTTTCAGCCGCGAAGCCGGCGGCACGTCGATTTCCAGCCGCAGATCGGAGTCGCGTTGATCTTTTCCCCGCACAGCGTTCTGTTCATGGATTTCTTCCTCTTAGGCTGCCAGCTTCTCCTTTCAGGGTCCCAGGAACTGGATGGGCACCACTTGGCAGATTAGGAGTCTCTCCAGAGACTCCAGGTGCTGGCAGAGAGAAGCCTTTGCTGTCCCTGAGACTTCAAACAACAGGAGGCAAGCTCTAAATCAAGCCCTTGGAGATCTTCACAAGATGGGAGGCACACAAAGTCCATTCTTTGGGCCTCATTACAACCCTGGCGGTGGGTGTTAAAGCGGCAGTAATACCGCCAACAGGCCGGCGGTAACAAAAATGGGATCACGACCACAGAGGAAACCACCATCATAGACAGCCACTTTAACACTCTGACCGCCACGGCGGTAGCAACCAACACCGCAGCAGTCACCGCCAATAGACAGGCGGAAGACAATGTACCGCCCACCCCATTACAACCCGCCAATCTGCCAGCTTTTCCGGGGCGGTACTAACGGTATCAAAAACACGGCGGAAGCAGTGTTTGGAAGGGAAACCACTCACCTCTCAAAACTCTACATAGAACCAGGACACCATGGAGCCCGAGTTACAGGTCCTCCCCATGCTGGTGTACCTCCTCATACACCAGGAATATCAAAGGTGGCGGCAATGACCATGGTGAGTACTGCACCTAGCACACAGGGGATGTGGACGGGGGAAAGAGAGTGACACACACACGCAACACCCCCACCCTCACCCACAACACCATACACACAAACACATGCAACAACATTACATTTACACCCCGTACCCTCTGGAAGAACGCAAGGACAAAAGAAATTGAGTTAAATAGTGATATTTTAGAAATAGTCAGATATACGTAACGATTACAAAAAAAGTATTCACAAAAATATACAATATGTACATAAGGTCATACATTGTCCTTTGTAAATGTCCGTAGCCCACTGGGCCAAAATCATGGGCCAAGCCCACACTTGACTCCTGCCTCAATATGGAGAGAACACTGCAGGGGCATCAGGTCGAAAACACACAGGCACCTCAGAGGGATATGGAAGGGGGGCACCTCAGCCGGAAGATGGAATAACACCACTGCTCCTTGAGAGGGCTCCATGCCCACTGCGTGGTCCTGGGGAGTGTAAAGCCACAGTCTCTTAAGTGGATGCCTGTCTTCACAGGTTCTGGAGGGGGCATTGTGCCCAGTCTGCTTCATCCTGCCAAGGATTGGGTGAGTCGATGTCTTTCCCCACAGGTTCTGGAGGGGGCATAGTGCCCAGTCTGCTTCATCCTGCCAAGGATTGGGTGAGTGGATGTCTTTCTCCACAGGTTCTGGAGGGGGCATAGTGCCCAGTCTGCTTCATCTTGCCAAGGATTGGGTGATTGGATGCCTTTCTCCAGTGGGTCTAGAGGGGGCTTGGTACCCAGTGATGCTGCACATTGGGTGTGGCAGTTCACATTCCCTCACCTGGGTGTCTGAGGCAGGAGATTTGCAAGGGACAGGTAGCAGGAAAGTCCGTGGAGGCAGGGCCAGACTCCATCCTGCGGCGACTAAGGCTGCAAACTGGTGGTTGTAGCAGTGCTGGTGGGGGTGCTGCCAGTGGTGGTGGGAGGCTCCAGCCCGTCTCCTGCAGCCCCGGACGGACGCACACTGGGGTTGCTGCTGCTGTTAGTAGTCCTACAGTCAGCGGTGCAGGTGGCGGTGCTCGCTGCGGGGATGCTGCTGGTGCTGGCCGTGGTGCCGGTGCTGCCAGTGGTGGAGCGAGGCACCAGCCCTTCTCCTGCAGGCTCTGACTGCTGGCCATTGGGGATGCTGCTGCTGACAGTAGTGATGGCAGCGGGGGTGCAGGTGGCGGTGCTTGCGGTGGGGATGCTGGTGGGTGCTGCCTGTGGTGCAGGTGGCGGGGCTGTTGGTTCTGATGGTGGCCACCATGCCCCTACCTGCCGGCTCAGACACCTGAGGTGCCTTGCCTTGGCTTTTCTGCCCCTTCTTCACTTTGGCAGCTGCTGTTGGGAGCTTGGCCCTGGCAGCTGCAGTTTTAGAGGAGGCCTTGCTGGGTGGTTCGTCCTCCTTGCCCTTGGTGCATGCTGTTCCCTTTTTCACCTTGGCAGGTAGCGGTATGGTATGGTCCTTTGCAGGGTTCGCTGGCACACTGGCTGGCCTGACAGGTACCCCCTTGAAGCCCCTGGGAGTTGCAGGTAAAACTGGACGCGAACTTGGTGGCTGAGGTGCTGGCCTGGGTTCTGGACACCCTTGCCGGAGGGGAAGGACGGGGGGTGAGGGCTAGGGAAGAGGTCAATGTTTGCCAGGAAAATATTTGTATACACACTGGGATGGGAGCTAGAGAGGGTTTGGGAGTGGAGTAAGAGGGAGTGGTTGTAGGAGTTGTCTTTCTGCTGAGTTTGGGTGAAGGTGCATGGGCTGGATGCTGTTGTGAGGTGGATGGCTGTTGGGTGGGTGGGTGGGTGCTTGCGTTTGTGTACTTTGGGAGGAGGGGTCACAGACACACTGGGAGAGAGGACACTGGGATGTGTGCATGGTTGTGGGGGTGGTGACTGCCAGTGAGGGGTGTGTAGTGATGGGCGTGCTGGTGATGGAGGTAGTGGATGAGGATGTAGTGCATGCAGGTGTGAGTGGAGACGATACTGGGAGGGAGGTGGACGAAGAGGAGGAGGGGAACAGTGGAGGCCGTGGATGTTGGTGTGTCTGCATGGGGATGGTGCTTGTGTGAGTGCCTGTGAGATGAAGTGTGGTGCTTATGTTTGCCTGAACCACATTTGTGTGTTGATTTGGGTGAATGCTGGTCTGAAGGTGTGCTTGGGTAAGGCTGGGGTTGAGGGGATTGGGTCTGGGTAGCGGAAGTTGGAGGGGGTAGGTTAGACACAGGGACAAGGGCTGCCATCAGTGCTGAGGCCAGAGCCTGAAATGCTCTCTGTTGGACCGGCCCGCCAGAGTGAATGCCCTCCAGGTATGTATTTGTTTGTTGCAAATGCCTCTCAACACCCTGGATGGCATTCAGTATGGTTGACTGCCCAACAGTGAGGGATCTCAGGAGCTCAATAGCCTCCTCACTGAGGGCAGCAGGGCTTACTGGTGCAGGGCCTGAGGAGCCTGGGGCAAAGGAGATGCCCACCCTACTGGGTGAGCGGGTATGGGAAACATGCTGAGGTGTTGCTGGGAGGGTGGTGCTGGTAGGGGGGGTGGCGGCTGTACCTGTTGTTGGGGTGGGCACAGAGGTGTCCGACACTGCCAGGGAGCTTCCATCGGAGGAGTCGCCGCTGTCTGTGGTCTTCCGTCCTGTACCCGTCGTGGTGCTCCTCTCGCCCTCCCTCCCACTGGTGCCCTCACCCTCGGTGGATTCTGCCTCATGGGCCATGTGGGATGCAGCTCACTCCGTCGCCGGTGCCTCTGCTCCTCCGCCAGATGATGCTAATGCACACAAGGACAGGGTGACAAAACAAAAAAGGGGGGAGACAGAGGATACACTTGGTCAATGCCAGCAACAGCACTACCGTTGGCGCACACAGCACACGGGGAGCAGCCCTATGCACTAGGCCATGCCCAACCATTTACTAAGACAGTCACCAGCCCATGGGATTCAATGCCTAACGCCATTAGCTGCACACCTGAAACCCACAGGACCCTGCCCAGGACTAGATGGCCGCCAACACTATTGGGGTAGGAGTGATACGGAGCCTGCCCAACAAGGGACCTACCCTGTCATGTTCGCCCTGGCCTAGGGGCACCCACAGCCCTCATTCCCCCACCCAGGTACCGCCTAACGCACGCAAGTCATGTTTCAGATTCTGTACTCACCCCCTTAAGGCTGCTGTGATGCCCTCAGGTGCCTATCCAACTCCAGATAGGCTGCCGCCAGGATGTGGAAAATCAGGGGGGTCATGGTGTGACAGGCACTCCTTCCTCGTTGGGAGGCCAGCCCCAGCTGGGCCTCTGCCGTCTTATTTGCCCAGCAGCGCAGGTCTTCCCACCTCTTGCAGCAGTGGGTGCTCCGCCTGTCAAAGACCCCCACTGTCCGCACCTCCTTGGTGATGGCACGCCAAATACCCTTTTTTGGTGGGCGCTGACCTGCAGGGAAAAGACAGCAGAAAAGGGAATTATTGACCCGTTCGGACCATCATAATCAGTGCCCACCAGATCCCACACATCCCCAGACGCACATACATTGACCACCTTACATGCTGCACTCTGGCCAGGACCCCTCTGCCCCCCCTACATGTGGCTTACACACACAGCACTCCATACATTCATGGCACACGCATCATGCTTACAGTGTATTCACCTGTTTGTCTGGAGAACCATAGAGTAACGTGTACTCGGGTAGGACCCCATCCACCAGTTTCTCCAACTCCTCTGCAGTGAAGGCAGGGGCTCTTTCCCCAGACACATGAGCTGTTGTCCCTTCCAGACACAGGTCACAGCAGCACTTGCAATGTAGGTCCTCTCCTGTTGAAGGCCAGGTAGCAAGTGAGTGATTAGATAGAATATGGCGGTGACGTCCGCGGCGGTGCGTACCGTCACCGCCGGCGTACATCGCCATTGGCTCCTGGAACCCATAGGGCCCAATGATAACCAATGCGAATTTGCGCAGCGGTCATCGTCCGCCTACCGCGACGGCACACAACGCCAGTGCAATTACCTCTTTTCCACTTGTCCCTCCTCTTGCAGCCGCCATTTCAGGGGGGTACAGGGCATGGCACTTAACTGCGTCACAGCAGACATTGGCACATCAACGCACTCTAGAATTCACATACTGTTTCTGTTAAGTCAACAATTCATCATTAGTGCAATAGAAGTGTGAATATGACTCTCTACTCACCGTTCTCTTCCATAGGCTTCAACAGCTGAGGCAGATTATGAGATGGTGGCATCCTCCGGTGTAGACCCCTGGTGGACCTAGCAACAATGGAGGACAGACACATTATCATTACCTACAGACTTGATCGTGCCACAATCCAAGAACTGTGTGCCCAATTGGAGCCAGACCTGATGTCTGCTATCCGCCAATCCACAGGTATCTCCCATCTAGTGCAGGTCCTGTCAGTGCTCCATTTCCTGGCAAGTGGTTCCTTCCAAACAGTGGCCATGGCATCAGGGATGTCTCAGCCAATGTTCTCCAACGTGTTGACCAGAGTGTTGTCTGCTCTGCTGAAACACATGCGCAGCTACATCATGTTCCCCCAGGTGGAGGATTTGGCCACAGTGAACGACCCCCCCCCCCCCTGGAGAAATGAACAAGTTTACAGGAATCGAAAAAGCTATCACTCAATGAATGTGCAGATGGTGTGTTTGGCAGACCAGTACATCTCCCATGTGAATGCCAAATTTCCTGGCTCTGTGCATGACGCCTATATCTTGAATAGCAGCATCCCATATGTGATGGGCCAACTCCAGAGGCACCGGGTGTGGCTAATAGGGGAGCCAAATGTCCCCACACAGTATGAGTAGGTGTCTGGGTATGGGGTTGTCCCTAAGGGTTTGTGTGTGTCTAACAGTTGTCCCTCGATATTTGCAAGTGACTCTGGTTACCCCAACCTCTCATGGCTACTGACCCCTGTGAGGAATGCCAGGACAAGGGCAGAGGAACGTGACAATGAGGCACATGGGCGTACAAGGAGGATTATAGAAAGAACCTATGGCCTCCTGAAGGCCAGGTTCCGGTGCCTACATCTCACAGGTGGATCCCTGTACTACTCACCCAAGAAGGTGTGCCAGATCATCGTGGCATGTTGCACAACCTGGCCTTGAGACGCAAGGTGCCTTTTCTGCAGGAGGATGAACCTGGAGATGGTCTTGTGGCAGCAGTGGAGCCTGTGGACAGTGAGGAAGAGGAGGCAGAGGAAGAAGATGTTGACAACAGAACCAATATTATTCGGCAGTACTTCCAGTGACACAGAGGTAATTCACCGTAACTTTACTTAACATTTCAGTTATCTGTTGGACATTGTACAAGGAAGCCTGTTTCCCTATGTCTATGGCCACTGACTGTACCCTTTGGCATCTCCATTTTCAGATCTCTGTGCCCCACTCTGGCTCCTGCTATGTGTACTGCTGCCCACCATAGGTCATCCTAAAGTATATTTCACTGTACTTTTGATTTGCAATGCTTTGATGATGTTGTACTAATACATATTTGAATCATTCAACAGACTCCAGATTGGTATTTGTTCCAAGGGTGTTTATTTAGGTGCTCATAAGTAGAGGGGGTGGTGCGAGGGGCTGGGCTGATGGTGGAAGGAAGTTCAGGGTAGAGTCCAGTCTCTTGGTATCACAGGTGCATTGTCCAATGGGGCATAGGAAGGGGAGTAATGGCAGTGCAAGGTGGACAGGGTGACAGTGTGGGACAGAAGGGTGCCAATCAGGAGAGTCTTATTTCCTGGTGGGGGTCTTGGCAATTTTCTCTGTCTTCTGCCTGGATTGCGGGGTGGTTCTCCTTCTGCAGGGGGTGGGGTGCTGGTGGCTTGTTGTTCCAGTGGCGGGGCCTCCTGTCCACTAGCGCCGGCGGAGGTGGAAGGCTGTTCCTTAGTTTGGCTAGTGTCAGGCGCCCATTGTTGTGCCACAGCCTCCCTCATGGTCTTGCCATGTCTGCCAGCACCCCTCCAATGGTGACCAGGATGGTGTATATTTTTGTTAGGTCATCCCTGCTCCCCTGGTACTGTCCCTCCTGCAGCCGCTGGGTCTCCTGCAGCTTGGTCAGTATCTGGCCCATCGTCTCCTGGGAATGGTGCTATGCTCCCAGGATGTTGGAGAGTGCCTTGTGGAGAGTGGGTTCCCTGGGCCTGTCCTTCCCCTGTCGCACAGCAGTCCTCCCAGCTTCCCTGTTGTCCTGTGCCTCTGTCCCCTGAACCGTGTGCCCGCTGCCACTGACCCCAGGTCCGTGGTCGTCCTGGGTTTGTGGGGTTTCCTGGGGTCCCTGTAGGGGTGGACACACTGCTGAATGACGTGTCCTGGGGACAGTGGCATGGGCCCGCTGGGTGGGTGCTGTGGCATGGGCCAGCTGCGTGGCTGCTGTGCTGGTGTTTCCTGAGGGGGGAGGCTCTGTGGTGGGTTGGGACTGTGCCTGGGTACCCGACTGTCCAGAGGTCCCGGATTGACCAGGTTGGTCATCGAGATCCAGGCGTGCAGAGCTGCTGTCGTCACTGAGGGCCTCTTAGTGGGGGGACTGGATGTAGCTGGCACCTCCTCTCCGGTGACGTTGACTGTGGGTCCTGTGGGGATGCAAATGCAGTGTTAGTGTATCTGCATGGGCCATATTGTGCATTGGTGTGTTTCCCTCTATGATTGTGATTTCCCTGTCAGCTTGGCCTTGTGTGAGTGGTGATTTACTGGGCATGCTGTGGTGATGGGTGTCCATGCAGGTCTGTGATGGGGTCCATGAATTGGTGTTGCATGCAGGGCTTGGTATTGGGATGGGAGGTTATGATGGTGGGGTATATGTGAGGTGATGGAGTGATGGGAGTGAGGGTAAGGGTGGGATTATGTGATGGCATGCAGGTAGGGTGGGGGATATAATAGTAAAGATATGACTTACCAGAGTCCAGTCCTCCAGCTACTCCTACGAGGCCCTCAGGATGCATTATCGCCAAGACTTGCTTCTCCCATGTTGTTAGTTGTGGGGGAGGAGGTGGTGGTCCACTGCCAATCCTCTGTACGGCTACCTGGTGTCTTGCAACCACGGAACGCACCTTCCCCCATAGGTCGTTCCAACTCTTCCTGATGTCATCCCTTGTTCTGGGGTGCTGTCCCACGGCGTGGACCCTGTCCATTATTCTCCGCCATAGCCTCATCTTCCTAGCTATGGATGTCTGCTGCACTTGTGATCCGAAAAGCTGTGGCTCTACCCGGATGATTTCTTCCACCATGACCCTTAGCTCCTCCTCTGTGAACCTGGGGTGTCTTTGGGGTGCCATGGATGTGGTGTGTGTGAAATATGTGAGGATGTGTGGGGTGATGTGGTGTATGCTGTGATGTGCCCGGATGGTGTATGGGTGATGATGTTCTGTGCTTCTGATTGAGTGGGTGCTCCTGCCTTGTCTCTCTCTGTGTGCTATCGTTTTTTTTGCTGTAAAGGGTTGTGGGTAATGTGGGTGTGTGTTTTATAGTGGTGTGGGTGTGGTGTGTGTATGTGTGTCAGGTGTGTGTAGTTTGAATTGTCCAATGTGGTGGTGTTTTGTAAATGTGTGTATATTTTGAGCGCGGCGGTGTGTACCGCCAAAGGTTTACCTCGTTTGAAAGACCGCCATGGTGATTTGTGGGTCGTGATACTGTGGGCGTGTTCCTGTTGGCGTAACGGTGTGGGTTTTAGTACCACCAGTTTATCACTGACCTTTGGTCTGGCGGACTTGTGTGGGTGTCTGTATTGTGGAGGATTTCTCAGTGTGGGTCATAATACCAATAGCGGAATACCGCAGCAGTCACGGTATGTTGGTGGCCGTCAGCACGGCGGTAGCCGACATTTACCGCCAGACTTGTAATGAGGGCCTTTGTCAGAAGCAGCAACTGCAGGATAGCTCCACAAAGCACAGTCACAGGCAGGGCAGCTCTTCTTCCTCAGCTCTTCAGCTCTTCTCCAGGTAGAGGTTCTTCTTGGTCTCCAGAAGTGTTCTAAAGTCTGTAGTTTTGTGTGCCCTTCTTATACCCAATTTCTCCTTTGAAGTAAGCCTACTTCAAAGCAAAGTCTCTCTTGAATGTGAAATCCTGCCTTGCCCAGACCAGGCCCCAGACACTCACCAGGGGGTTGGAAACTGCATTGTGTGAGAGCGGGCACAGCCCTTTCAGGTGTGAGTGACCACTCCTCCCCTCCCTCCTAGCACAGATGGCTCATCAGGAAATACAGACTACACCCCAGCTCCCTTTGTATCACTGTCTAGTGTGAGGTGCTACCAGCCCAACTGTCAAACTGACCCAGACAGGGAATCAACAAATAGGCAGAGTCACAGAAATGGTGTAAGCAAGAAAATGCTCACTTTCTAAAAGTGGCATTTTCAAACACACAAACTTAAAATCAACTATACTAAAAGATGTATTTTTAAATTGTGAGCTCAGAGACCCCAAACTCCACATGTCCATCCACTCTCGAAGGGAATCTACACTTTAATCAGATTTAAAGGTAGCCCCCATGTTAACCTATGAGAGGGACAGGCCTTGCAACAGTGAAAAATGTATTTAGCAATATTTCACTGTCAGGACATATAAAACACATTACTCTATGTCCTACCTTAACCATACACTGCACCCTGCCCTTGGGGCTACCTAGGACCTACCTTAGGGGTGTCTTACATGTAAGAAAAGGGAAGGTTTAGGCCTGGCAACTGCACACACAGACACTGCAGTGGCAGGTCTGAGACATGATTACAGAGCTACTTAGGTGGGTGGCACAACCAGTGCTGCAGGCCCACTAGTAGCATTTGATGTACAGGCCCTGGGCACCTCTAGTGCACTGTACTAGAGACTTACTAATAAATAACATATGCCAAACATGGATAAACCAATTACATACACATTTTGTAAAGAAGCACTTGCACTTTAGCACTGGTTAGCAGTGGTAAAGTCCCCAGAGTAACAAACAGCAAAGTCATAGTCCAGCACACATCAACAACCTGGGAAACAGAGGCAAAAAGTAAAGGGAGACCACGCCAAGGATGAAAAGTCCAACAATGGGCAATTCCAAAAATGGCATTCTTCTGCCCAGAGCAAACGATCTGGAACATCTTTCTTGGTTAAACAATGGTGTTGAGCTATAAAGGAAAAGTTTGAGATCTACTCTCTGTACTATACTTAACCAAAGAAACCTTTCACCTCTCTCTCTCTTTGCATGCAGGTGGAGCCATTTGTACCACAGCGACCATCCTTTCCTGAGACACTTTCCTTGTACGTATCTCCAGTTCATGTCTCAAAAAGAGGACCTTGGATTCACAGTTCTGAAATTATGCAATGGGGACTTTATGCCAAATGATTAATCAAAGCAGTAGTGTCCCATTTGCATGCCTCCCTTTTCAGCGAGGTAACCCACAAATCATCAATCTACTGGGCTAATGTAGATCCAAGTGAGACGCGGTTCTAAATCCTTATGGAGGACTTGAAAGAAAATGGATGGGGTCTTTGTGTACCCCTGCTAGGTTCACAGCAAAGCATCATGTTTTTTAAATCTGAAAGCTGTGTAGTGATATGGAGAAGAACATGAGACACAAATCAGTAACTATTAACCATTCTGACAAGGCAAGGACCTGAGACACAATTACAGCAGGGTTTGAAACAACTGGGAAACTAAGGATCACTGTGACAACCCCTTCGCTGCCAGGCCTTTTCCCCTTCCTGTGCCAAGCCTTTTTTTGGCTATTTGGGGCAATTCGCACTTAGGCCCTCATACTTTTTTGTCCACATAAGCTACCCACGCCAAATTTGCATGCTTTTTTTCCCAACATCCTATGAATTCTATAGGTACTCAAAGTTTGAGTGTTCCCCTGGAGGAGACCAAGAAATTAGCCAAAATACAGCTATTTTTTTTTTCTTCTTTAAAATGGGAAATAAAGGCTGCAGAAGAAAGCATGTGGTTTTACTCCCGGAAATGACATCAACAAAGGGTTTGCGGTGCCAGCTTTCAGAAACAGGCAAACTTGAATCAGTCAACTACATTTTCCAAACACAGTTTTGGCATGTTACTGGGATATACCCCATTTTTACTATTTTTTGTGCTTTTAACCTCCTTCCAGCTAGTGACAGAAATTTGTGTGAAACCATTGCTGGATGTTGGAAAGCTAATCATTTCAGAAAAGTAGACAAAATTCTGAATTCAGCAAGGGGTCACTTGTGTAGATCCTTCAAGGTTTACCTACAGAAAGTAACAGCTAAAAAAAAAATAAGTATTGAAATGGAAGTGAAAAAATGCCATTTCTGTCCACGTTTTCTTCTATAATTTTTTCCAGCTACGGCAGATTTTCGAAAGCAATATACAGTTACATCTGCTGGACTCTGGTTGCAGGGATATACAAGGCTTGTAGCTTTCATCAAGAACCCTAGGTACCCAGAGCCAATAAAGCAGCTGCACCTTGGAATGGGTTTTCATTGTATACTGCGTATACAGCAATTTATTTGGTGAAATATAAAGTATGAAAAATAGGTATCAAGGAAACCTTTGTATTTCCAAAATGGGCGCAAGATAAGGTGTTGAGAAGCAGTGGTTATTTGCGTATCTCTGAATTCTGGGGTTCCCGTACTAGCATGTGAATTACAGGGCATTTCTTAAATAGACGTCTTTTTTACACACTGTCTTACATTTGCAAGGAAAAAATGTAGAGACAGGCAGGGGCTGTAACACTTGTTCTTCTATAATGTGTTCCCTGAAGTCTCCCGATAAAGATGGTAACTCACTTGCGTGGGTAGGCCTAATGCCCACGACAGAAAACACAACATGGACACATCACATTTACCCAAAGAAAACTGACCTGTTTTTTGCAAAGTGCCTAGCTTTGGATTTTGGCCTCTAGCTAAGCCGTCACCTAGGGAAACCTAGCCTAGAAAACTAAACACCTAGGGGAATCCGGGATGGGGTGATTTGTGGGGCTCTAACCAGGTTCTATTACCCAGAATCCTTTGCAAACCTCAAAATTTGGCAAAACAACACTTTTTCCTCACATTTCAGTGATGGAAAGCTCTGGAATCTGATGGGAGCCACAAACATCCTTCTACCCAGTATTCCCCCAGGTCTCCTGATAAAAATGGTACCTCACTTGTGTGGGTAGACCCAGTGCCTGCGTTAGGAAATGCCCCAAAATACAACGTGGATACATCAGAATGATCTATCACAAAACTACCTGTTTTTGCAAGGGGGGCAGGGGGCACCTGCATTTTTGGTTCCTGATGCGGCGGCCATCTAGGAAAACCTACCAAACCCAGACATTTTTAAAAAGCTAGACACCCAGAGAAGTCCAGGGAGGTGTGGCTTGCGTAGATCCCCCAACATTTTCGCACATACTAATGGGGACCTTTGTTAAACAGTCATCTACTAAGTTCCCACACAATTTTCTCACTAACTCCAAATGTAAATTATAAACATATCCTGTACTACTTTCAAACAGCATATACATTTTAATTCCATACCGTGCCCTCTTGCTAGAAATGTAGTGCCTAAAAACCAAACGACCCTTGAACAGGACCAAAGACTCGTCCACAGCTATTTCTTTCCCTGGAACATAGACCTCTGAAAACCGATCTACAAAATGATCAAGGACGGGTCTAATCTTAAAAAGATGTCCAGAATCAGGGTGACCTTGTGGCAAGGCTAAAGCATTATCAACAAAATGCAGCATCCGAAGAAGAAGCTTATACCGGTTACGACGCATGACTCATGGTTGCAGAACATAGAGCAGTTGCCAACAAGGGACTAGTAGACCAATATGAAGACGGTGATGGCTTCCTTATCAGCCCCATCAAAACAGTTAAACCCAAGAACTTGGAATCCACCAGCTGGCTCTAGAGTGTGGCTTACGTCTGGCAGTGTTGTCCCTCAAATACTGCTCTGCATACAAATTAGTCTGCTCAACAATCTCTTCCAAAAATACATTGTCCATAAACAACTGAAAGAAATTGACGGGCAAGATGTTTTCTGTATTCACTCTACACCCTAGTAAAGGCAGGCACTATGGCTGCTCCATTTTTGGGGCGACCCAGAGGTCATGTCTTCCAAAGGGAAGCCTTTCAGCCGCTGGCTGCTGCACTATTGGCACATAAGCTGCGGGGAGCCGGGCTGCATTGTCCTGGTGATGCAGAGATTCTTTCCTTGCTAAACAGGCTGTGCTTCGTCTCCGGCAGGCTGTGCGGAATTTTTCACCACACAAGGAGTTATTTGCAGAGATGAGGTCTTTTTGGCTCTGAGACTTCAGAAAACAGGAGGCAAGCTCAATCCATGCCCTTGGAGAACATTTCTCAGCAGACCCAGAGGCCAGCAAGGCAGCAGGGCAACAGCAAGGCAGCAGTCCTCTACAGCACAGCAGTCCAGGTGAGTCCTTTGGGCAGCCAGGCAACTTCTCGTGGCAGGTTGCATGCTCTGGTTCAGAGTTTCTTCCCAGGAAGTGTCTGAGTTGGTAGGATCAGGGACCCAATTTAAATACCCAAAAGTGCCTTTGAAGTGGGGGAGACTTCAAAGAGTGGCTTAGAAGTGCACAATGTCCCTTTCCAGTTCAGCCCTATCTGCCAGGGTCCCAGTAGGGGGTTTAGTAGTGCATTGTGTGAGGGCAGGCCACTGGCCTTTGAAATGTAAGTGTCAGGCCCTCCACACTTCCAGCCCAGGATGACCCATTCTAAATGCAGATGAATGCAGGTGTGACTGACTTTGTGGTTGTCTAGGTGAAATGCACAAGGGAGCTGTCAACCAGCACAGACCAGACGTTGATTGGAGCCAGGCTGTAGTGCAGAGAAATGCTCACTTTCTAAAAGTGGCATTTCTAAAATAGTAATATAAAATCCAACCTCACCAATAAGCAGGATTTTCTCTTATCGTTCTGGCCATACTAAATATGACATGGTTACCCCTTTCAGGTCAGAATCTATCACTCAAAAGTAGTGGAAAACTAATTTAGGAGCTTTCCACTACTAGGACATATAAAACACATGTGTACATGTCCTACCTTTTACCTACATAGCACCCCGCCCTATGGGTTACCTAGGGCCTACCTTAGGGGTGACTTGTATGTAGAAAAAAGGGAGTTTAAGGCTTGGCTAGTACTTTTAAATGCCAAGTCGAAGTGGCAGTAAAACTGCACACACTGGCCTTGCAATGGCAGGCCTGAGACATGGTTAAAGGACTACATATGTGGGTCGCACAACCAGTGCTGCAGGCCAACTAGTAGCATTCAATCTGCAGGCCCTGGGCACATGTAGTGCACTTTACTAGGGACTTAGCAGTAGATCAAATATGACAATTGTGTATGAACCAATGTTACCATGATTTAAGGGAGAGGGCACATGCACTTTAGCAATGGTTAGCAGTGGTAAAGTGCACATTCCTAACACCAGAAAAAACAGTTTCAAAAAGTGGAGGGAGGCAGGCAAAAGGTTGAGGGTGACCACCCCAAGGCTGTCAGGTCTAACAATCCTGCATTTAGTCCACCACTTACCAAATTTCATTCATGCCTGGCAACAATAGTCATTTGGAGTAAATAGTGTTTTCCTACCAAAAACATGCAACTACGCAAACTGCTGGTCACCCACTGCCACAGACGGAAGGAGTCACAGCAAAGGAAGCAAAAGCTTTGATCTAGAACAAAAAGGAGAAATAAAATATAATCACAAATGCAAATACTTTGCCAGTCGACCACCACCCCACCACCAAACCTTTAGAAAGTTCCCCTGGTGTCTTGTGGTTTCTGCCCCCTTTGGGGGCAGATGGGCCTAAAAATAATAGGCAAATCTGCCCCCAAGGGGGGCGGAGATGGGCAGCAGTCATGTGCCCCCTTTTGGAGGGGAGGGGGTGTGACCTATACCCAAGGGACCACCCCAGACACACAAAAAAACAAATAAACTTATTATCTTGTGTCTATGTGGCTTGTGCCCCCCTTGGGGGCCGATTGACCTAAAAGGAGGCAGAAACGGCGACAGATATATAGGTCCCCAAAGAGGAGCGACCCTTGCACAAGGGGCCGCCCCCCCCCAAAAAAAAATGAAACAAAAACAATCCCTAGTGCCTTAGTGCCTTCTGCCCCCCTTGGGAGCAGATGGGTCTTAAAAATATATGCAGATCTGCCCCCAAAGGGGGCAGAAATGGCCTAGAGTGCTGTGCCCTTTTTGGAGGGCTACCCTTACCCAAGGGGCCGTCCCTCCACACAAAAAACAAAAGTAAACAATCCCTGGTGTCATTGTGGTTTCTGGCCCCCTTGGGGGCAGATCGGCCTAAAAGTAATAGGCTGGCTTAAAACATATTGCCCCGCCAAAGGGGAGCAAACCTTCACCAAGAGACTGCTCCCCCATACTGAAATTGACAAAAAACTAAAATCCCTGGTGCTTTAGTGGCTTCTGGGGGCAGATGGGCCTACACAAATAGGCTGATCTGCCCCCAAGTCCTACAGTGCTGTGCCCCCTCTGGGGGGTGCCCCCTACCCAAGAGGCCACCACCCACACAACAAAAAAAAAATGTAAATAATCCCTGGTGTCATCGTGGTTTCTGCCCCCCTTGGGTGGCAGATCGGCCTAAAAATAATAGGCCGATGACAGACATGGCGCCAAACATTATGCCCCTTAGGAGAGTGACCCTTGCCCAAGGGGGGCCGCTCCCCGCAACATGAAATTGAATAAATACATAATCCCTCGTATCCAGTCGGCATTCCTGCTGCCCGATCGCAAGATGTGTCTTTCAGGAATACTGAAAGAGACATCGAGGGAAAGGGAAACCCTTTCCTTTTCTCTCTATGCCTCTTTTACAGGAACCCCCCTCCCCCCGGCTGGAGGAATAATTAACTTATTTTCCCTGATGTCATTAGATTGGGGTAAGGGGTCAGGGGTGGAAGGGGAAGAGGGCCAGTACAAGGACGTAATGGTTACATGCGTGGCGCCTGAGGGCTGTGCCATAGGACGTAACCATTACGTCCTTGGAGGGGAAGGGTTTAATAGCTCTTAAATCTTGGACTATCCTTTAATAAATTCCATCAACCTTTCGCATTGGGGAAAAGAGGTTGTTACATGGCTTGACTCTACTAAGCTTCCTTTCTCGTTCCCTCCAATACCTTGCACACCTGTCCCTGCTCTGACTTGCCCTGATGATCCAGCTTCTTCAGTGCCTCCGCTCTGCAGGTTAAAGTGGATTATTTTACTCAATAAATGTACTTCCACAAATATTGTAAACGTTTCATTTCAAACAACTAGTTTTCAGAAAATTACAATTTCAAATCCTTTTTGGTGAGATGATGCCATTCTTTCAACCACGCACAAGTATGCATGCCAATCTTTATCAACATTTTGCATGCTGATGTTTCTTTGGTAGGGATGACTGGGACTTGTTGAACTTGTCTTCACTCCTAGCCGTTACTTCCAGTGGGAGAACCTACCACTTGTTCACCTTGAGGGAAACTAACCCTTCTTAAACATTTTGTCATTCACAACCTGGCACAGTTAATGTTTCGTCCCTGCCTGTGAGGTTTCTCAGATCAAAGCAAGGTTCTCAATTACACCTGCCTATAACCCCTAATCATCTTTCACACCTCATCCTCTGACCCTTGCTGCTCTGAAAGAAGAGGCTACCCATGTACAACTTAACAATGCAGCCAAGTAGGGTCAACATGCAGAATTCGGAATGTCCCTCCTTGTGTTGTGTCTGCCAAGATCACTGTGACTTGGCTGATGTGGATCCTCTGATCTGACGATAAGTGGCAGCAGTATGCCCACATTTCTCCACCAAACTGTCAACTCAAAGTTAGGGTTGTTCTTTGAGAGTGATGTTATTTCAGCTGAATGACACACTCCAAACTGATGCTCAAGCAGGTTTGGAGCACAGATAGATCTACTCTCCCTTAGCAATAGAAATGTACCAAGCAGTTTGGTTCTCAAACAAATATAGTTGTTCATTCATTAAACAACTCCTTCTTGGTACAATCCATAACATTAGCAAAACAATGTATTGTGCCCGCTTTAAATGCAAACTTGATAGTCATTTGCAAAAGCTTGAACAATGACATCATATCTTACTCCATAGTCTTTCCATGCTGCCAGCAGTGGGGTTCTGCAAAATACCATTTTTATTATTAGCCTCTAAAGCATATGTGTGTATTAGTAAGGCAGAAATGCGATCACATCAATAATACAAGATGGATTTGGTTTAATCATACTATTCTTGGCTACGCCTTCACAAGACTGCCAACCTCAATAATGAGGTTTTTATTTTACAGATTTTAACCAAACTTTAATGTCCCTTTAACACTTCTTGAAACAATGCCCTAAAGTCACATTACATTCGCAGTAACCCACCAATAGATTTGTAAAAGTGGCGGCAGCACACAAGCCAACACCTACTCTGCATTTCTGGGGAAAATGTTTGCCATCAAGCAAAAAAAAATAATTAAAACAAATTCCATAATTTCTAGAAAGCACTGTTTTATGTAAATAAAATACAATTAACTTTAAATACTCTAGCTTTCTAATCATGTGATTACTCTATGCAGGTGTGGATACTCTATGCAGATGTATAATGACGCAATGTACTATGTCACTAGAGAATATTCCTCCTTCCAGGGGAGGCATACAACTTGTTCAGATCATCAGTGAAATCAAGGACATAAAAAGGGTGGCTTTCAAAATTTGTAAACAAAATGTATTTTCACAATTGTCTATCTGTTTCATTAAACGCTCAATGTTGGTCACATTAGGTCTCCCCGCTTGTTCAGTAGATGGCAATTATCTTGTATTTGCTACAGAGAAAAGTATGCTTTTCTCATCTTTCCCTCTAGTTGCACATATACCTCAGCTGTGCCCCCTTATCTTGAATGGCAGTTCCATTTTTTGGCCTTTCTCCTGGTAAGGCATATTATCCCTCCTCCTCTAGGCTATTTTTCTCTTTTTATCTCTTCAACTTAATCAGGGAATAGATCCATCCTGATAATTGTGCACATTTGAACCTTGACATCCATTAATAAATCACCCCAAGTCATATACCCTGCATCCCTAATAGCAATGCTAATGGTCTCTCTTTTGGACTTCAAATTACCTGGCTATTTCTAAATTAGCTGAAAGCTGCTGTAGTATTCAGTACTGGTTTCATTAAACGCTCAATGTTGGTCACATTAGGTCTCCCCGGTTGTTCAGTAGATGGCAATTATCTTGTATTTGCTACAGAGAAAAGTATGCTTTTCTCATCTTTCCCTCTAGTTGCACATATACCTCAGCTGTGCCCCCTTATCTTGAATGGCAGTTCCATTTTTTGGCCTTTCTCCTGGTAAGGCATATTATCCCTCCTCCTCTAGGCTATTTTTCTCTTTTTATCTCTTCAACTTAATCAGGGAATAGATCCATCCTGATAATTGTGCACATTTGAACCTTGACATCCATTAATAAATCACCCCAAGTCATATACCCTGCATCCCTAATAGCAATGCTAATGGTCTCTCTTTTGGACTTCAAATTACCTGGCTATTTCTAAATTAGCTGAAAGCTGCTGTAGTATTCAGTACTGGTTCTGAGTCTTTATTTCATATCAAATATAAGCACCTGTGTAAATGTCTTCAAGCGAACAACTTTATAGAATATTTGAGGAGTGAGAATTGGAACAGGAAACATGGTTCAACATGTTCAGGCAATGGATCTATATCTTTAGTGGCAGCACACCCTGTGCTTTCCTAATGTTTTCTAACTCACTAGGCCAGCTTCAGATGTATAAGTCCATTAAGACCAACCCCCTCCCTTTACCTGGTTCTCTGCAAAGGTGTTACAGAATAAACAGACACCTTTAGAGGCTAACACAGAACAACTGGTAGTGCCTTGTATCTTACAAATCTCTCTTATTGAAGTACAGCAGCATAGATCCTAACAAGAAGTTGAATTTTGGAAATATGAACCTGCTGAGCAGATTTACTCAGCCTGTTGTAGCTACAGGCAGGGGGACGTGCCCAGAAAAGTTATTCGATTTCCCTAGACACATTTTTTTTTCATGTTTGTAGAGGGTAAGGAATTCAAGTCTCCCATAACCAGGATGCCCATGTATCTCATTGTGCGTCACTTTATTGACAGAAATAAGGCAAACAGTCTCACTCATATGAGCTAGACCCTGGGTTGTGTTGCACATGTGTATTGCTAGATCATCAACAAAGGGACAGGCATGGTTTCAAATTTCAATCTTATTTTTTAGCTATTGCATGCATACATCAAAAAGTGATGATGTAAGGGTTCATCCCTGCCTTGACCGTTGTTGGCACAGGAATATCCCCTGCATGGTGTAGAGTTGCTTTTTCTTGCTCTGAGCGCCCAACTGTGAGTATCTAGTTTCTAGCTTTGAGAGCAGTAGTCGCAGTGTACTATGGTTTCTGAATCAGTAGTTCTGACCTGGTCTTTTTTTATTTGTGGCACAGAATTAGAGGCCTGCCTGATCACTGTGAAATAATTAACCAAAATAAGTCCAGAAGTTCAAGTCCAACAGTGTTTAACGCATAACAGCAGCCAGAAAAGCAAAAATGCGGCCGGACAAGGCCTCAAAATGGCAGCAGCACCACACTGACAGAGTGCATGGCGGACTGCACAGGGTTCCCCAAGGGAGACTGCGGCCAAAGCTATTGGGCTCTCTGTGAGTGGCTCAGGGACTGCAGACAGGCTCAATCAACAGATGCTGCTGCCCACCGATCACTTCTCTCTGGCGGCGGACTCATAGTGAAAGCAAGCAGGCCGGCCAAGCTAGTAATTACCGAGGCCCAAAGGAGAGGCTGCTGCCTGTTCTGTTGAGGTCTCCGTGAGTGGCCTGGAAGCTGCAGCTGGGGACATACTCGCTGAGTGCAGATGGTGAGCAGCGTGGTTTGATTCCAGTGCTGGCCACTTAAACTACGAGCAAGGTTCTACATGGACAGGAAGGGCCATGTTACCCCGCATCTGGACAGTGATGAGAGCTGCCCAAACATCACAGTGATCCTGGTGCTAAGTGGACTCCCTTTGCACACAAGTCTCCTCCTGGCATCCATAGAAGTGGGGGATGGTGAACTAAGTGGGGACAGTGAGCTGCAGACACATCCCCCAGTGCCCCTGGACATGCAGAGACCACAGTCACAACAGCAGGCTGCATTGGCTTAGGGTTAATTTGCTTGGCCGCACTGCGCTGCTGGGATGGGACAGACAGATGCTGAGCCTGCCCTGACCGGAACGTTGCACTGACTGTGTGGAGCCATCCTGCCCACCAGTGATATGAATGTGGCAATTGTGGTGCTCCCGCACCCAGACTCTATGAGGAGCCTTCTTTGCTAGGGCCCAATGGGGTGACCAGGCTGGGTATCCCTTGTTGGTCTTCTCAGCGCTGTTGAGATGTGGTTCTGGGCTCAGAGATGTCCCCTCCGATCCCCTATCAGCAGACTCCACCCCACACTGGTCATGGCGACAGCTAGGCTGGGGAAAGAGAGGTTACTCAAAGAGGTGCTTACCTGGCTTGCTGGAGGCCCGACAGAAGAGAGTGCTCAGTCCCAAAAAACTGGCCCAGTGGAGGACAGGGATGAGGGGAAAAACCTGGTGACACGATCCTTCATGGAGTCGCTTTTCGCATCCTTACAAGAGGACCTTCAAGCATCAAAAGGGGAGCTAGCTCAAGGCCTGAAAGATATTCACCAAGATCTGACAGAAGTGGGGAATAGAGCCCTTGAGGATCATGAATCTGGTCAAGACGAGGAACTTGAGAAGCTACAACAGGAAGTGCTACGTCGATCAGCAGATCACATTGCACCTAACACCTAAGATCTCAAAAATCGATCTTGGAGGAACAATATCTGCATCAGTGGAGCATCAGATAAGGTGAAAGGCACAGATATTGGGGCCTATGTGAGGACGCTCTTCCTCCAGATCCTTGATGCACCAACAGACACAGAGAGACAACTAGACAGAGTTCACAGAGCGGCGCTGCTTAGAATGAAGGGCACCAGTCCACCTGACATCCTCGCCTGAGTCCACGATTTCCAAATCAAAGAGACTGTTATGAGAAGCAAGAGATCCTCACCCCATACAGTTCCGTGGCCACAAGTTGGTGCAGTTTAAGGATCACTCTGCACTTACTCTTCAGAGATGCAATGATTTCCAGCCTGTTAACAACCTTCCTTAGAAGCCAAGGGGTTTCCTACATTTGGGGTCATCAGTTCCATTTCATCTTCCAATGGGATGGAAAACTTCACCAGACTAAATCCTTGACAAAGGTCTGCCACCCTCTGAACATCACCGAGAAGGAGGGAGAGAGCTTGCAGAGCAGCCTGCACAGATGTAAGGAACAGAGATGTACTTGATGGCACAAGTCCTGACTTCCCCCAAAGGCCTTTGCCAAAGACCAAGGAACCATAGCACCGGAGAGACAAGTGTGTTGGACACTTTTTCTGGTGACCCAGAGAAGCCGGACTTTACCTGAGACCCACCTAGACCTGACGTTAAACTGAAGTTAACTCACCCTCCCTGCTGGTGATGGGTACGCTGCTTGCCACCTGTGGTGGGGGAGGTGGGCAACCTCACCTTGCAGCGCTGGAGGTGGCTCTGATAGACCCCCTACCTGAGGATACTCTCTGGACTTTCCGGGCTTACGCCAGTGACATGGTAGTTTTTCTGATTATTGTTTTCTTAATTCATGGTTGGGGTTTATGTTGGGATGGTATTCGCTTCCTTTTCATCATGCTTCTACACATAAGGTTCGTACTCGTGCCCTATTCTTCCCTCATACATAAGGCCCCAGAGTGGAGAGGTGACTGCCTCTACCTCTGGCCCTATTGGGCTGCATTAGCCCACCCTCATCTTCCCACACGATGATCTGAATATAGTCACCTTAAATGTGAAGGGACTCAACAGCCTAGTCAATTGCAAGGCTAAATTATCATACCTGGAAAGGGCCGGAGCCAATATTTGGCTCTTACAGGAAATACACTTGATACCTGGGGACTGGTATAGAATGAAATCCTGACATTTCCTATGACAATACTTTTCCTCTATTGCCACCAAAATAAAGGGGCAATTATTAGCCTACCAGATACAGACAGGAGATTTAACCTTTACATTGTCCTCCTTATATGCCCCCAATGACAACCTGGAAAGCTTTCTCAAACGAGCTGTAGCTGGGGTGTTGGCCTCCCCTGATCGGCCGGTGTTGATTGAGGGGGACCACAACCTCGTGTTTAGTAATGATATCCACAGGTCTGGGCAGTGGTATGGCCAAACTGGGGCACTGTCACCAGAAGCAGCAAACTGGCTGCGGGGCATGCGTCTGTGCGATCTATGGAGGGTCAGACTCCCACACACTAAAGACTAAACCTTCTATTGCCAGGCACATAAAACGTTGCTTTTTGCATTTTGGGCTATTTCGTATTGCCGGCACTAGGCCTACCCACACAAGTTGAGGTACTGATTTCATCAGAAGACATAGGAGAATGCTCGGTGGAAGAAAGTTTGTGGCTCTGTGCAGGTTCCAGAAATGTGAGGAAAATGTGGTTTTAGTCAAATGTTGAGGTTTGCAAGGGATTCTTGATAAAGCAACCTGGTAAGAGCTGCACAAGTCCCCCCTCTGGATTTCCCTAGGTGTCTAGTTTTCAAAAATGTATAGGTTTGCTTGGTTTCCCTAGGTGCCCGCTGAGGTTGGGCCCAAAAACCACAGCTACCCCCTTCAACAGAACACAGGTCAGTTTTGTATGGAAAAAATGTATCCATGTTGCATTTTGGGCCGTTTCCTGTTGCGGGCTCCAGGCTTACCCACAGAAGTGATTTACCATTTATATCGGGAGACGTAAGGGAACACAGAATAGTAAAACAAGTCTCATCACCAATTGTATTTCTTTGCATTTGCTCCTTCCAAATCAAAGACAATGTGTAAGAAAAAAGTACATTTGAGAAATACCCTCGAATTCACATGCTGGTATGGGTACCCACAAATTCAGAGATGTGCAAATAAGCCCTGCTTCTAAACTCTATATCTTGTGCCTATTTCGGAAATATATTGGTTTACTTGATATCTACTTTTCACTATTTATATTTTACCATAGGAATTGCTGTATACCTAGTACAGAATGAAAAACCATTGCAAGGTCCAGCTCAGTTATTGGCTCTGTTTACTTCAGGTTCTTGGTGAACCTACAAACTCTTTATATCCCTGCAACCAGAAGGGTCCAGCGAACACAACAGTATATTGCTTTCCAACATCTGCCATAGTTAGAAACATTTACAGATTAAAACGTATACACAATTGGCTGTTTTTTTCAACTCAATTTAATTTTATTTTCATTTAAACTGTTACTTTCTATAGGAAAACCTTAAATGATTTACACAAATGGCCTCTTGCTGAAGTCAAAATTTTGTCTACTCTTCGGAAATGTATAGCTTTCTGTGATCCACCATTGGTTTCCCAGCCATTTTTGCCACTAACTGGAATGAAGTTGAAAGCACAAAAAATAGGAAAAAATGACTATGTCCCAACAATTTGTTTTTCTGATTCAAGTCCGCCTGTTCCTGAAAGATGGTGATTTTTGCACTACAAACCCTTTGTTAATGCCATTCTGCAGCACCTTTTTCCCATTTTTCCCCCAAAACTCAAAATGTAGCTAAATGTTGCCCATTTTCTTGGTCCCCTTCAGGGGAATCTAGAAACCCTGGGTACCTTTAGAAATCCCAGGATGTTGGAAAAAGGGACACAAATTTGGTGTGGAGACCTTTTGTGTACAAAACGTTACGAGGGCCTAAGAGTGAACTACCCCAAATAGCCAAAAAAGGCTTAGCATGGGAGGACGGGGGAGCTAGCAGCGTTGAGATTAATAGTTTGATAACAAGTGTCTTATGACTTTGCCTTCCATGGCTTCAGGAACGCAAACATTATTTGTCCTTGTCTTGTTTTCCAGTGCGTCCAGGTTATCATGTGTAGCTTTATCCTTGTCCAAGAGTCCCAGAATGGGCTGTATGATTTTAGCTATACTCTGCTGAGAGGTCTCCTCTTGCTCCTCAGTTGCCTTAGCTCTGCATGCTAAATTTTTGAGTTTTTTTTTATCAGTACTGGCACTGGTAGCCTGCTTTCCCTCTAAAGAGATTTATTATCTGTTCCATCATGTTTCCAGACAAAGCTCCTCTGATGGTCTTGTTATTTGACGGAAATGTTGCCTCACCTGCGGCCTGAGGCCCACTCAGCTGTTCTAACTCACACAGTTTATTTGTTGTGAGGATTGAGGGTCAGACCCATTCCTGAGGTACAGGTCTTTTGGAGATAGGTAGCTCCCATCCTCCCATCATGGGTGTTGGCTCACTCCAAGATTTTGGAGTTGTCAGTTGTAGTTCTTTTACTCTAGCACCCCTGACTTCAGAGGGCTTCAATGTCTCCACCCTCGTGCCTCCACACTTACTTCTAGTCCCTGTGCCACCTAGCATGTTTATTGCCACCCCTTCCAAAAGAAATAAATGTATATCCCCTCATACATAAGTGTTTCTTCTTGGCTTGATAACCATCTATGTATGCAATCTTTGGCGGAGCAGAAGCGATTGAATCATAGTAGAGCATTACCATTTTCTTCTGTTGCTCTGGTCCACACAATATTCCTCTATAGTTAGGGGCTCATGCCCCTCTTGGTGCTTCTTCAGCCTCAGCCTACTTGGTGCTTTGTCACTTCATTCAGCGCCAGCCCCAGACATCTGAGCTGACAATCTAATTTATTAGCTGGTTTGCTATTGGTGCCCTGCACTTTGCGGCTGGTGCCATGGACATTTTATAGGCAGCCGAGAGGTTTGAGTGGGTAGAGTGGTTTGTCCATCGTCTTTTTTACTGCAGTGGGAGTGCACCTGAAGGTCCCTCAACATCGGGGAGGGGGCATCCAGGTATGGGACTCAAAGGCTAAGCCAGGGGAGGTGATAAGCGAAAGATACTTAGGCCCTCATTATGACATTGGTGGTAAATCCCACTTACCGCCACGCTGACGGCCGCCAACTAACTGCCGCTGCGGCGGATATCCGCTCACCATATTATGACACACACACACACACTAATCCTACAGAATTCAGCCACACATACAAATCCACCATCCCAAAGGTCAGTGATAAACTGGTGTTATCAAAACCCACACTGTTGGGCATTGTTCTGTTGGCCTATCACATTATGACCCAGGAATCACCACGCCGGACATTCAACAGTTGTAAACCGTTGGCGGTACATACAATTCAAACAACACACAGCTGACACCCATACACACACCACAGCCACACACCCACACCACTATGAAACACACCCACATTACCCACAACCCTTTACAACTACAAACCATTACCACCAGAGACACCAAAACCACTTACATAACTAGAGCCATACACTACTCACACCTATACACCACTCACGCACTCCACATCATACACCCCAAAACATTACCCAACACACCCTCACCAACACACCTGACATAACACCCATGGCACCACAAAGACACCTCTGTTTCAAAGAGGAGGAGCTAAGGGTCATGGTGCAGAAAATCATCAGAGTAGAGCCACAGCTATTTGGAGCACAGGTGCAGCAAATATTAATAACCAGGAACCCCAGAACTAGGGATGACATCAGGAAGAGGTGGAACGACCTACGGGGAAGGTATGTTCCATAGCAGCAAGACACCAGTTCGCTGTCCAGAGGACTGGGGGTGGACCCCCGCCTCCTCCCCCACAACTCACAGCATGGGAGGGGCAAGTCTTGGTAATACTGCATCCTGAGGGCCTGGCCGTAGTCAGAGGAGGACTGGACTGTGGTAAGTCAACTCTATACTATTATCACCCCCCTACCTGCATGCTAAAACATACCCTCTCCCTCACTCCCATCACTCCACTACATCCCACACACCCCACCATCACATCTCACTCATCCCAATGCCAAGCCCTGCATGGACACCCCTCACAGCCTTGCATGGAAACTCCTCACTAAAGCATGCATACTATAGAGAACTAACAATCCCACCATACACTTACATACACAAGTGAAAGCTGGCAGTGAAAATCCAAACATAGAGGGGAAGCCACGGCTGTACAATATGTCTGACACATAAACCATAACATTTTATTTACATCCCCAAAGGTACCCCAGCCAATGTCAGCAGAGAGGAGGTGCCGGCACTATCCCGTCCCCCAACTGAAGAGGCCCACAGTGATGACAGCAACTGTGGTCTTCAGGATCTGGACGACCTACCTGGCCCATCAGAGACCACTGGACAGCCGGTTACCCAGGCCCAGTCACACACCACCAGTCACACACCACCACAGAGCCTCCCCCATCTGGAAACACCACCACAGCACCCACCCAGCTTACCCACACCTCTGTCCCCGGACATGTCAATCAGCAGTGTGTCCACCTCTACAGGGACCCTAGGCCACACCTCGCACACAAGACAATCAGGGACCTGGTGTCAGTGGCAGTGGGCACACGGTTCAGGAGACATAGGCACAGGCCACCAGAGACACAGGGAGTACTGCTGTGCACCAGGGGGAGGACTGGAACAGGGAACTGACTCTCTAGGAGGCACTCGCCAAGATCCTGGGAACATATCAACATTCCCAGGACACGATGGGCCAGATCCTGGACAACGTGCACGAGAACAGGCGGCTGCAGGAGGGGCAGTACCGGGGGGGGGGGTCAGGGAGGACTTGCAGGCCATCAACAACACCCTGATCTCCATAGCAGGGGTGCTGGCAGATGTGGCCAACATTATGAGGGAGGCAGTCTCACACCAGCAGGCCCCTGCCGCTAGCCAGACATCTGAACAGCCTACCACCTCTGCTGCCACTAGTGGCCAGGAGGCTCTGCCACAGGACTCACAAGCCACCAACACCCCTTCAGAAGGTGAGCCACCCTGCAAACGTTCCCTGCGATCCAGACAGATGCAAGAGACACTTGCCAATACCCCCGCCAGGAAATGAGACTCTCCTGATTGTCACCCTTGTGTCCCACTCAGTCACCCTGTCCACCTTGAACTGCCATTGCTCCCCTTCCTTTGTCCCCTTGGACAATGCACCTGTGCTACAAACAGACTGGAACAATACCCTGGACTTTCCTCCATCATCAGCCTATCCCATTGCACTTTCCCCCTATATGTTAGCACTTCAATAAACACCCTTTGAAAAAAATCAATTTGGAGTGTGTCATGTATATCAAATACCTATTAATTGAAACAGGTACAAACATTGCAAATGAACTGTACATAGAATGAGCATAGATTAATGACCTGTAGCTGGCTGTAGTGATCACACCAGGAGTATATGTCAGGTCACCAACATCTGCAAAATGAATTGCCAGAGGGAACAGTAAGTGGGCATAGAAGTGGGATGCATCAGCATGCCATTGCCACACAGATTACAACCAAAGTCATTGAAATGTAAAGTTATACTGTCCTACCTGTGTGTCATTGGAAGTATGGTCGAGTAACTGATGTTCTGTTGTCCTCATCCTCATCCTCTGCCTCCTCATCCTCACTGTCCACAGGGTCTACTGCTGCCAAATGGGCATCTCCAGTCTCCTCCTCCTGCAGAAAAGAGACATGTCGTCCGAGGGCCAGGCTGTGCAACATGCAGCATGCTACTACTATCTGGCACACCTTCTTGGGTGTGTAGCACAGGAATCCAGATGGAAGCACCGAAACCTGGCCTTCAGGAGGCCAAAGGTCCTTTCAATGATCCTTCTGGTTCACCCATGTGCCTCATTAAAACGGTCTTCTTCCCTTGTCCTGGCATTCCTCACAGAGGTCCGCAGCCATGATAGGTTTGGGTAACCAGAGTCACCTGCAAATATTGAGGGACAACATTTAGCCACACACTATCCTATATGGCCCACACCATATCCATACACCAACATATACTGGGTGGGAAACAGGGCTCACCTATTAGCCCCACCCTGTGCCTCTGTAGTTGGGCCATCACATTTGGGATGCTGCTATTCCTCAGGACGAAGGCATCATGCACTGACCCAGGATACTTAGCATTAACGTGGGAGATGTACTGGTCCGCCAAGCACACCATCTGAACATTCATGGATTGGAAACTCTTACGATTCCTGAACACCTGTTCATTCTGCTGGGAGGGCAGGGGCAAATGCAATATGTGTTCCATCAATCGCCTAGTTATGTTGGGGATATGTCCCATTGCATAAAACACGGCCTTCACTGTGGCCAACTCCTCAACCTGGGGGAAAACAATGTACCTTCACATGTATTTTATCAGGGCAGACAACACTCTTGTCCGCACGTTAGCAGGTATCAGGTCAGGCTCTAATTGGGCAGACAGCTCCGTGGTTGTGGCCCTCTCAAGTCTATAGGTGAGGATAATGTGCCTGTCCTCCAGTGTTGCCAAGTCCACCAGGGGTCTGTACACGGGGGTATGTCTTTATCTCCTAGTCATCCGCAACGGTTGAAATCTAAGGGACAAAAGAGTGAGGAGCCTGTCACAAACTGAACAGTGGAGCCACAACAGTAGTTTGCATTCTGTAAACATGTAATGGGTCAGTGTGATTTGTCCAGTATGTGCTTATTTTTCTTGTGACGCAATATTATTCCAGAGGCCTGCCCCCCACCCCCTGAAATGGTGTCCGCATGTCCTGTGTGGAAGTGAGGTAATTCCGCTGTCGTTCTGTGCCGTGGCGGGAGGCGGTCGGGAACCGCCTTGCAACTCCTCATTGGTTAACATTGGGCCCTATGGGCTACACTGGCCAATGGTGATCCACGCCGGCAGCGACGGTATGCACCGCCACGGACGTGACCGCCATTTTCTATCATATTCCTCACTTGCTACCTGACCTTCCATAGGAGAGGACCTACACTGCATGTGCTGCTGTGACCTGTGTCTGGAACCTACCATGGCCCGTGTGACGGGGCAAAGGGCCCCAGTCTTCACTTCAGAGGAGTTGGAGAGACTGGTGAATGAGGTCCTAGCCCAGTACAGACTGCTGTATGGGCCTCCAGACCAACAGGCGAGTATACTGTGGGCACGATGCATGTGGCATGAATGCATGGAGTGGTGCGTGTGAAGACCTCGTGTAAGGGGGTGGGTGGATGTCCTCTTTGCAGCGTACAGCTTGTGTGCTGTGCTATGTGTGTGCCAGTGGTGATGGGAATGGGTATGGTGGGCCATATGTGTAACAGCCTCGACTCTTTGTCTAATGGTATTTTCCTGTGTGTATTGCCTCTGCAGGTCAGCACCCATCAAAAGAAGGGTATATGGCGTGCTATCACCAAGGAGGTGCAGACCCTGGAGGTCTATGGCAGGCAGAGCACCCACTGTCTCAAACGGTGGGAGGACCCGAGACGCTGGGCATGGAAGATGGAGGATGCCAGCTGGGAATGGCCTCCCAATGAGGAAGGGGTGCCTGTCGAACCCTGACCCCCCTGATGGGCAGCATACTGGCAGTGGCCTATCCAGAGCTGGATGGGCGTTTGAGGGCATCACAGCAGCCACAAGGGGATGAGTACAGTGCACATCATTACAACTTACGCCTGGTGGGGTGATATCCGGGTGGTGGATGTGTGTCAGTGGGTGCCCCTAGACCAGGCCTGACATAGCAGCAGAGGTCCTCTGGTGGCTAGAGTTCTGAAGGGATAATCCTGTCTACCTAGCTTGTAAGCATCCACTATTGGTCAGGGCTGCGTGGGTCCCAGTTGTGCTGCAGTTGGTGGTGTGTGCCCCTCCTCATGCCTTGGTGGCTAGCGAGATCAGTGGTGGTGCAATGCATAGTGCCTAGGTCTGTTGTAGATGTGAGATGGTGCTGTGTACGCCAACGGTGGTGTTGGTGCAGCCACGGACCCAGTGTATCCTTTGTCTCTATCCCCCCCCCCCTTTTTTGTTTTGTCATCCTGTCCTTATATGCATTAGAATATTCTGGTGGAGGAGCAGAGGCACAGGCGACGGAGGAAGCTGCATCAAACAGGACCCAGGATGCAGAGTCCACCAACGCTGAGGGCACCAGTGGGATGGAGGGCAAGGGGAGCACATGGCAGAGACTGGAGGGGACACTTCAGACACATATACCTCCTCCGATGGAAGCCCACTGGTAGTGGTGAACACTGATATGACCACCCCAGCTACAGGTTCAGCCACCACCCCTGTACCAGCACTGCCCTCCCTGCAGCCTCTCATCGAGTTGCCAGTGCCTGCTCACCCTGGAGGGTGGGCATCTCCTTCGCACCAGGCACCTCAGGCCCTGCCCCAGTGAGCCCTGCTGCCCTGAGTGAGAAGGCTATTGACCTGTTGAGATCCATCTCTGTAGGGCAGTCAACCATTGTGAATGCCATCCAGGGGCTGGCAGCCCAGATGCAACAACCTAATGCATTCCTGGAGGGCATTCACACTGGATTGGCGGCCCAACAGAGATCGATCCAGGCTCTGGCCTCCTCTTCAATGCCAGCCATTGCCCCTGTTTCTACCGTCCCCCCTCCAGCTTCCATTTCCCAGGCTCATTCTCCTCAACCCCAACCCATCCCAGGCACACATACAGACGTGCTTGCACAGAAAACAACACCCAAGAGTGTCACAGGCAAACACAAGCACCACACTGCATCCCACAGGCACTCTCACAAACACCATCCAGTTGCAGACACTACAACATCCACTATTTCCACTGTCTCCCCCTCCTCTCCCTCGACCACCTCCCTCCCAACCACGTCCACACTCACACCTGCATGCACTACATCATCATCCACTACCAGCATCATCACCACACCAAGCAGAACACACACCTCACAGGCAGACACCTCCACAACATCCATGCACACGTCCCCTGTGTCCTCTCCCACTGTGTCTGTCCCCTCCTCCTAAAGTGCACAAACGCAAGCACTCGGACACCCAACATCCATCCACCTCACAACAGCATCAAGCCCATGCACCTGCACCCAAATCCAGCAGACACCTCCAACAACCACTCCCTCATCCTCCACTTCCATTCCTTCTCCCTCTTCCCACCACATTGTCCCTAAGAAACTTTTCCTATCCACCATTGACCTCTTCCCTACCCCCCGTCCTGCACGTATGGCCAGGGTATCACGGACCTAGCCAAGCACCTCAGCCACACAGTCCACAGGCACAGTTCCATCTGCTCCTACTCGTGGTGGAAAGGAATCCAGGCTACATTTACTTAAGGGGAAGGAGCCTGCAACAGCCAGCCTAAAAGGGAAGGAGCCTGCAACAGCAGGCAAGAAGGGCAAGGAGCCTGCACCTGCCACCCGAAAGGGCAAGCAGCCTGCACTAGCAGGCAAGAAGGGCAAGGAGCCTGCACCTGCCACCCGAAAGGGCAAGGATCCTGCACCAGCAAGCAGGAAGGGCAAGGAGCCTGCACCAGCAGGTAAGAATGGCAAGGAGCCTGCACCAGCAGGAAGCAGTGCCAGGAGCCTGCACCAGCAGCTGCCACGGAGCCCCAACCACCAATCATAGTTGTGCATTCGAGGGTGCAGGGCATGTGCAGGAGCCTCCCACCACCACCAGCACCACGAGAGTGCAGCCGTCACCGCCGGCGGACGCTATGTAATCCTGCCTCCATGGGCTGCTGTACATCCTGTCCATTCCAGAACCAGTGTGTAAGACACCTACTCGAGAGACTGTGGCCTTGCACTCCCCAGGAACAAGCACAGGCAATGTTAACCCCTCCAGAACTAGTGGGTAAGACACCCACTCGAGAGACTATGGCCTTGCACTCCCCCGGACCAAGCACAGAGCATGTTGCCCCCTCCAGAACCAGTGGGTAAGATACCCACTCGAGAGACTGTGGCCTTGCACTCCCCAGGACCAAGAACAGGGCATGTTGCCCGCTCCAGAACCAGCGGGAAAGTCATCCACTCGAGAGACTGTGGCCTTGCACTCCCCCAGACCAAGCACAGGGCATGTTGCCCCCTCCAGAACCAGTGGGTAAGACACCCACTCAAGAGACTGTGGCCTTGCGTACCCCCGGACCAAGCACAGGGCATGTTTTCCCCTCCAGAACCAGTGGGTGTTGGGTAAAATACCCACTCAAGAGACTGTGGCCTTGCATTCCCCCGAACCAAGCACAGGGCATGTTATTTTCTTATTTCATGCACTCTACTGCTGAACGCCCTGCAGTATTGCTGTTTGGTCTAGACTTCAGCCATGTAGCCAACAAGAATGTCGGAGAAACGCTGCTTAATGCAATTAACCTCCAGAAAATAAATAATTGCAGTCAATTATACGAAATTATGTAGACAGGAATGAGGGTTCGGTGTTCTCCTCACCAAAAAATCTCATAAACAGGTAAAGTATACATCAGGAGATTATTTAGGAGGGAATTGCCCCTTTCTGGGGAAAAAAAGTAGTGACAAGCTCCTTTCTGATGCTCCAATCACGACCTTACATGGTAATGCAACAAGAGATCATCAGAAGACTTGCTGTTTAACCTAGAGGAAGAGCTCAGTCATGTTAATCTCCAATTCTAATGCAGTTTCGGGAGTGAAATGGTGGCATTAGGAAATCAGGCTAGTTGGCTGCACAACCGAATCAAATGGATGCACTGTCAATTTTTTTTTTTTTTAACACATTTTATTACTTTTAAACAATACAGAAGGCCCATCTGGACTCATTCAATTATCATCTTCAGATTACATCTTTTCGCATTTGTTACTCCTACTGTCCATTGGTATTCTTCGATCTTAATGAACAATAAACAACCCACCCAATTTAACCCCTCCCCCCCTTTGATTGCATCTACAATGGTCCTTAATATCAATAATCTCCCAGAGAATACTCCAAGTGACACACTCCATTCAGATCGCAGCTACTCATGTCATTATCGATATGGGTCCTTGTAGCGGGGGAAGTCAACCAGCCGTGGGCTCAATAATTACAGTACCATTATATCTTACCACTGGCTTCTGCTGATTCTTCATGTCGATGCGCACTCCTCCGTAGTGGCCTCTCGAAAGTCAGCCACTGGTACCTCCCAAGCATGTGCAACCTCTCCAGTGTTCTAATCCCTCTCTTCGCCTCTCCAAGCAACACTTCTGCCTCTATTGCTGCCCATTTTGCCATCTCATGCTGCCACTTCATTAATCAGGCCCCCCCTTGCTGCTTTCCAGTTTGTAGTTATTTTGCGCTTCGCTAATATGAATGCCAAATCTTCGAACCTACTGGTAACCTTATTCACGGTATGCTGGAACCAGCTCAGCAGACAGTGCCCCGGTTCACATGGTATTACCTAATCTTTTACTGTGGCCAGAAGCTCTGTGATTCATTTCCAGTTTTGCTGGAGCTGTTGACGGCTCCATAGCATATGCATTAGCTCTGCTCCATTCGCCCCACATCTGGGACATCCTGCATACACACCTCGAAAATATCTCTGAATTTGCTCAGGGGTTAAATAAATTATCTGTAACACATAAAAATTAATCAGCTTGAGGTGGGCATTGTGAGACATCCATGGAGTCCTATCTAATATGGCTTCCCAAGTTCCCTCTGGTATCTGAGTCCCCAAGACTTCCTCCCAGCTAGTTTTCAGCTTTTCAAGTGGGCAGTGGCGGTCCCCTCTGAGAGTCCTATACAGGCAAGAGATTACCTTGACACTGCCTGAGGAGAGGGCTATATACCGGCAGCTACCCAGGGCAGGAGGCTCAACAGTGCCATTTCCATAATGCTGTCTTATTGTCGCTGCCCTATATAAGAGGAAATGCCCCTGCGGCACATCAAATTCCACCCTAAAGTCCTCTTCGGAGAGTAACTCCCTGTCCTTGAAAAGGTCCCGTAGGGTAAATGCTCTTGTCTCTTCCCAATCTGTTAGTTCCCTCCAATCCCCACCGTGAGGAAGAGCTCTCAGAATGGTAATCAGTAAGTCCGGGGAGTACGGGACTCTAGTATGTACCCGTCTGAAGCATCTCACCCAACATTTATTAGTCACCCTGTACTCTGCAGTATCTGATATGGAGATGTGCCTAGCCCTCTACAGGGTTCGTCACAGCTCAGTCATCTCAGGCACAAATGGGCCTACAACCCTCTCCAGTCTCCTCCGGCTCTCAAGCCACTGGAGCTGGGCCGCCAGATAGTATCCTTCAAAATCCAGTGCCGCCAATCCCCCCTCCTCTACCAGCTGCTGCAAAGTGGTCAGTGCTACCCATCTGCGACCTGAACCCCAAATAAACAATGTGATCGTCGAAATTAGCTCTTTAAAGGTCACCCGGGGCATCCATATTGGGAGTGCCCCAAATAAATACAAGAGGTAGGATAGGGCAACCATTTTCAACAACGCTATCCTGCCTAGAACTGACAGCTGGAGGGTCTTCCAGAAGTCTATACTGGATTTCAGGGCTTGTATTGGCCCCTTGCTATATTCCCATCTAATAGGTCTTTGTAGTCATGGTAAATCTTAACCCCCAGGTAGGAAATACACCTTGGGACCCATTGCAGGAGGTCCAGATTTCCCGATTGTGCCTGCTCCACAGTCATTGGGAACACCCACGATTTTTGCCAATTTACCTTTAGTCCTGACATCTGTCCAAACCCATCTAACATGGCCCTGGCTCCGAGGAGCTCGCCCTCTGTATTCTTTAGAAATAACAACAGGTCGTCAGCACATAAGGCTATCCTATAGCAATGCTTCCCCTCTTGTAATCCTCAGTAATGAGCTCCCAGGCGAGCATGGGCCGCCAGTGGCTCCATTGCCAGAGCAAAGAGCAGAGGTGACAAAGGACACCCCTGTTGTGTCCCCCTCTCCACCATGTTTGTTTGGACTCTTGCTGTTTGCCCCGTATATATTACCCTGGTCCATGCCAGAAAGCCTTCCCCAGGCGCATGTGTGACATCACTTCATATAGATATTCCCACTCCAGACTATCAAACTCCTTTTCTATATCGACTGCCATTACCACTGCCCCCTTATGTTCAGGCACCCCTTTTTCTAGGGTCGAGAGCAGGCATCTAATATTGATGGCCGTGTTACACCTTGGCATGAACCCTGTCTGATCCGGGTGTATAAGTCGAGGTATATGTGGGAACAAGTGTGCAGCCAGTATTTTACTGAGAATTTTATAATCGAAACTCAGCATTGATATGAGTCAATAGGCCCTGTAGTCACTGGGAGATTTTCCGGGTTTCAAAAGTGGTACCACTAGTGGTTACCGGGTGGTATCTGGTAAATATCCTACTGTCTGAGCTTCATTATACAAGGCCTCTCGATGGAGCGCTAGCTGGACGGCATAGGTCATGTACCATTCTGCAGGAAACCCATCTTTCCCTGGGGGGGTCTTTCTGTGGGCCTTGTCCTATATCGCTGCTTTAATTTCTTGCTGTGTGATAGCTTCCCCAAGTTCCTCTGCCTCTTCACAAGAAAGGCATGGTAGGTCTAATGGTTCTAAATAGTCCTTCACCGCTGTTGTCTTAAAGGTGCAGGCACTTCAATACAGTTGAGTATAATCTTGGAGGAAGCAGTCATTTATCGCTTCCTGCCTAAATGCTTTCCCACCCCTGTCACTTTCTACTTCCAGTACTGGAAACCCTCTCTTAGCAGGGTTGGCTAACCAAGCCAGCAAAGGGCCTGCTTCGTCTCACTCCGAATGGGTGTGTGCCATGTACCCCCTGTGATCAAAGCAGCAAAGTCTCTCTACTTTAGTCACTACCTCTTCTCTCTTATCCAACAGAAGTTGCTGTTGATCTGAATTCTCGTGCTCCTGCCGTTCAGCCTGATTTACTTGTGGTCAACACGCAGCACCTCCTTCAACAACTCCCCCCTCACACCCAACCTCTTCGCCAGGCAGTGGCCCCTCAGTGTTACTTTGAATGCTTCCCACTCCGCATGTTTGCTCATTGCTGTCCCCCCATTAGTTTCAAAATATTGGGCTATGCTTTTTCCTATTTCTTCCTTAAAAGCCTTGTCTTCCAACATTTCAATGCCAGTCACAGCTCATGAGAATCAGATTATGGTCCGAGATCGTGCGGGCTAAATATTTGTCATTCTGCTATGTACATCCGGGGAGCATAGAGATGTATCCAGCCCTACGTGTAGGTTATATATGCTGGAAAAATACGAATAATCTCTAGTGTGGGGATGTGTCATTCAACAAGTGTCTATCAGGCCCCGTTCCATCTGCCCATTTAGGAAAGTCTGGGCAATTCTCAGTGCTGGAGACACTGTCCATCCCTATGTCCGCAACCACAATTAAAGTCCCCCATGACTAGTAAGGACTGTGTCATGAAGTGCGCCAGAGTCCTTGATAAATTAGTCATAAAGGGGCCCTGATTTGTGTTCGGAGCATTTATGTTGATAAGGGTCAAGACCCTACCCTCCAGCCACCCACTCACCACTACACATCTCCCCTCTGGGTCTATAGCATGCGCCACATGCTGGAAGGGAACCCCCCCCTCTTACCCAGATGAGGACCCCCCTCGCAAATGCAAAGTAGGTTGTATAATATACCTGTCCTCACCATCTGCGCTGTAGTGCTACCCCCACCTGGGCATTGAGATGAGTCTCCTGGAGAAACACTATATGAATGCCTCTACTATTCAAATATGAGAATACTTTATATCTCTTTGACATGGTGTGCATACCTCTTATATTCCAGGAAATTATCTTATATCTCATTTGCGGATCCATTTGGTGTACTAATAATTTAGATGCCTATACCCTCTGTCCTCTTTCCCTTTTTATGTGTTACCCGTATTCCTGTCACTCTGATATAATCTCAGGTATTGATGCAATCTTCTAACTCCCCAATAACTTAACTTCCCAACTCTCAACATTCTTTCCCCCCCAGGACAAATCGAGCAAAGCCCCCTGTCCAAACCAGGCCATTTCTGACCGTAGAATGTGGACTGTTCAACTTAACTTGCATATTCAAGCAGCTTGGTACTCCACTTCGAGCCCCCAACCCAGAGCCCCACCCAGGAGCTTATGACAGGCAGTCTCATGCATCTCACAGTTGCGGTCATCAGTTCATTTCTGCCCCAGGTGATTGCGGTTGGTGTCCTCTGAGCCCACCAGCTTATGATATGGGCTTCAATTGTAGTGCGGTCAGGTATTAAATAATGTTGTCTGCGGTTCCAGGGGTAACATGGGGCAGTAGTGTACCAGATGCGCTGGACCTATTTGAGGGTGAGTCCGGTTCTGAATCTTCTGTATGAACTGCTCGTGCCGGAAGCAGGGATCCAGTGTCAGAACCCCGTAGTTGGACCACTGCCTCCAGTGCTCGTCTCCTTTTGCTTTGGGATTTATCTCCAGAAGCAGTAATTTTACTCCACGGTCGGACCCCTCTCTTTCTTTGAGGTCCCAATGGCCGCTGCGTCCTTTGTATTCCACTTGGCCCTGGCTGTGGATGGTCGTCGATCCAATTCCAAACTTCTTGCAGGGAGTTGAAGAATAGGACCTTGTCATCAGTCACCACTCGGAGATGTGCCGAAAATAACATACCATATTGCACCCCTATTTGTCGTAGACTCTTTTTAGCTTTGTTAAACGTAGATCACTGCTTCTGACCTTCTCAAGAGTAATCTAGGAAGATGTTCACTTTGCTGTTGTCTGTGATCAGGTCTCCCCGCCTACGGGCCTGAGTCAAAATATAGGCCCTCATGACGACTTTGGTGGTCTTTTCCAAAGACTGCCGAAGCTGCATGTTCCAAAATACAGCCTGTACCGGCGGTCTTTAGACGCCCGAAAATGACTGATCTCTGACTTCTGCCCGAAATCGGGTGGAATTCTGAGACCAGTCGTGCTGGCTGTCGGCAGTGCAGAGGCAGTATCACCACTAATACCGCTACACAAAGAGACTGCACACTGTATTACAATCTGTAATATGGTGTGATGGTGTCCAGATGGCGAGGCTCTGCCGGTGGTGGAAGCACCAGGACCCTTCCCCTCCCACATGACCTCCTTGACAAACGAGGTAAGTGATCATCTGTCAGGGGAGGGTGTGTGTGTGTGCGTGTGTGAATGCCGTGAATGCGGGGGAGTGTTTGTGGGTGCGTGTCTCCGGGTATGAATGATTGCGTGTGGACAGGGGAGGGGTGTGACTGTGTGAGTGGATGGGGTGAGTGCGTGTATGCGGTGCAGGGAGGGTGTGAATGTATGTATGTGCATAGGGGGAGTGAATGCGTGAGTGCGGTGTTTGTGTATGTTTGTTAGTGTGAATGGGTGTGTATGTCGCGTTTGCTGGGGTGAGTGGGGGTTTGTGTGTAGAAGTGTGTGAGTGCATGTGTGCGGGTATGTGGACATGTGTGCGAGTGTATCCTGGCGACAGGAGTGCTTATTCCTGTCGCCAGGGTGTAAGACCGCCAGAATTTTCTGGCGGTGCGACTGCCATAAAAATGCTGCCGATCACCCGCCTTGTGATACCTCTAGCGGTATCACACCATCCGCTCTCCTCCAGCCCAGCGGAACTCAGTAATGTGGTGGGACGGGTGGAAGCTCAGCAGTTTGGCTTCTCCAAATCGCCAATCTCCTAATTTGGCAGTATTCATCGCCAGCTCATTGGAGGTGATGCCGCAACATCGGCCCTGGCAGTCTTCGGACCACCAGGGTCGTCATGAGGGCCATAATCCCGGTCTATGTACAAAAGGAGCTTGGCCACAACCAGCTGTAATGGGGCCCCTGGCTGGGACGGGTTGCCCGGCACCGATGTGCTGGCTCCAGGGCGAAGAAGGGGGACAATCCTTCCTGTGGGAGCTTAGCTCAAATAAAGCTGTCTAAATAGTCTATCATACAATCCCCTTCCACTTGCTCCGGCAGTCCCACCAATCAGATATTATTGCGCTGGGATCTATTTTCTGCATCCTCAGCCTGCAGTTCTAATGTCCTCACTTTTGCTTCCATGGTAGTCAGCTGAGTGGTTAGATCTGTTCCTGCTGGGGGTATTCCCACCACCCCTCATTCTGAAGTGGCGACTCGCTCTGCCAGCCGGCGGTAGTCATCTCTAAGCAGACTCAAGTCTGCCCCCAGAGTGTCTTTTGGTCTCTAATGCCTCCCTTGGGTCTGTTATCACTTGAATTACCTCTTTCAGCATTGAACTCTGCCGCGCATTCTCTTCTGTACTTTGTTCCTCATCCGCCGGTGAGGTAGTGTCCTTCTTTCTTGCTGCCCTCCCCATTGTGACCACCTCTGCTCTTGGGTGATTTGCCCTCCAACATTACTCCTAATCTTTCAGTATGTCCTCAACACAATGGACCCCAGGCTTCACACTGTCTGTGCCTTCAGTCTCCGTCTCCCCTTCTCGTCATCACACCAAGGTCCTCTTATGCTATGTCCAGGCTGGGGAGCCCCACAGGTGCCGCCCCTCAAGTTCTGCCACCAGCACCAAGCTCCAGGTATTGCCCTTAATCGCCAGTGCCTCTCAATCATGGTGCAGCAGGCAGCCATAGCCAACATAGCAGGCAACTCCCACTCAATTGTATTTCAATAACTCTCCAATTGCTCCCCCTGCCATGCCGCCACTGGGCTAGAGATCATCACTTTCCTCCCCTGGGGGACCAATTCTCCAATGAACAGTCAGCAGCACCCCAGTCTCTGCAGCCAAATCACAGGGGCAAGGGCCCTCCAGCACTGGCCCCCAAATTCAGGGGGGGCATTGGTTTCCTCTCTCCTCCTTGCCCCCTTCTCAACAATCAAGTCCCCATCCAGTAGGCATATATTAAGACATGGGGGGGAGTACTGCCTCTGTGGCCCTTCTCGTACTCCCCCAACCTATCTCAGCAGCATCTCAACTTCTGCCTCCTTGGGCTGATTTATTGTGTTCGCTCCTGTTGCTTCCTGTAGTCACTCCCGTCTCTCCAGGTCTGCACTATGCCAGTTCTGGCCCTGGCCAGGACCTTACATCTGCTCGGGTGGGGTCTTGGCAGCACCTCCGCCGTCTTATCTTCTCACCGCCAGAATGCAGCTCCAATCCTCCCACCTCTGCCGATCAGTACCTGCTCACCTCTTTCTGCCGTACAGCGCTTCTGCAGGCGCCACTCTCTGGTACTGCCTCAGCTACCCCATATCCCTCGTAACTGCCCTTGCAGCAGCCAAGCCTTCTACAGGCCCTCACCGCTGCCTGCACGCCACAAGACCTTCTCACTTGGCCCCAACCTCAGCCACAGTGGCTGCCATCTTGTGCAGCTCCGTCTGCTTCTACTCAGCGTTTTGGCCCGTTCCACTGCCTGCTGCAGCTCAAAAGGGGGGTCTCCCCTCTTTCCAGGTGCATGTGGGGGCCGGTTGCACTACAGGATGATGTTGGGTTGGGGCTCGGGGTCAGGAGCTCCTGGATCTGCCGCCGTTGCCATCGGCGTCAGGCCACGCCCACCGGATGCACTGTCAATGATATTGGTCCCCTTGGTTTGCAGGGCTTGCTGAAGACACACCCTGATGATATCACAGCATTATTTGCCAAATTATTTCAACAACTGTCCCATTCTGATTATTGGGTAAACAACTGAGGCCGAAGTGAAGGTTCTACACTTTCCTGATTCACTCAGAAATTAGTCTTGGGGCTAAAATACAAAATCACAAAAGAAGAGAGCAACAGAATTATCAAAGGGATGCATCAGAGAAAGTTAGAAGGAAGCATGGTTTCCCCATTGACTGGCTGGCTGCTCAGTGTTTTCAAGGGCACGGAGACCTCTTGCACTCTCCAATAAGAATTCAGTAGAGCTACAATCACTCATCTTCATCCAGGTGTAAGATCCTCTACAGTACTCCAGTTTCATCAGAAATCTTATTAATGCAAACACAAAAATCCAGGCCGAGGTTTTAGCAGATATACTATGCATGGGCATAGAATTGTCTATCAATTATAAGCTTCAATTGTACCAGGTCACTCTTCCAGAAATAATCTCCAGCTCTGCTTCCAATTTATCTGGCAGGTGAAGCACAATAAAGATGTAACAATGATCGTACTCCTTCAATGCAAAGAAGATGTTCAACCACATCCAGGGGGGATAACTTTTCAGAACTTTTCATTGAGCGGAAATACCCGTTTTACTAAACTTATAGTCATCCCATCTGCTGTTATTGATTTCTAGCCAGTTGAAGTTATACAATGATATCTGACAGGACTGTGCTCCTGCTTTTCTTACTCATCCTGACCCTCTCAAGGTTATAGGTCTCTGCAGATTAAGGGAATTGATACTTCTATGAGGAACTTGACATGATGCTATATATGATGCTGTATACTGATAACATTTTGCTGATACTATCTGATCTGGCATCCTGTATCTCCAGCTCGGTATTTCCGATTCAAATGTTTCCATATTGCCTCCAAATTAGGCAACTGCTGGAAGATTGATATCTTACCAATGACCAAATCCACAACAAGAACTACTGTACTAAACTACAGGTTAATAGTAGTCTCCAGCAAATAGCCAGGTATCCTATCGAAAAGATCCCTTCAAGGTATGGTGGTAGACAAGCTAAACCCTCTCCCCTCACCACCGCAAAACTGGCAAAACTGGTTGTAGGTTGCTTGTGTTCCAGTCCATCCATCAATTTGTTGTTTTTGCAGATATTTTCCTACAGCTCATTATCACTCCTAAACACTGAATATAAGTTCCAAAGCAAGGTGTTAGTGAATAGATTACTTCCAAGCCTATCACTACTAATCTATAAAGACGATATCTATTCAGTGTAGATAAACGTCCCTTAACATACAGCGGTTTTATCGGACTTTCGAACAGGCTCCACAGCGGTGTTCCCATATAACATGCTTGACATTAGACCTTGTGCAAGACTTCAACTGTCTCAATGGGAAATATATTACAAAAGGCTTAGATCAATTTGGCCTTGAGAGGCAAATAATTAAATGGGTAACTCCCCTTTATGCAAAGCCAATGGACAGCACTAAAATATTGTATATCATCTCTGAATCCTATCAAGTGACCAAGGCTCCAAGACAGGGATGTCCATCGTCCCCAGTGCTATGTATAATCTGCTATATGCTACTATATGTAAAGGGTACAATGTTAATGCTGCCTTGGCTGCTGCGTTCCTTTGCAAACATGCCTGTTGTGATTCTGAGTAAATTGTTGAGAGAATTAGACACATTTGTGGATAACCTTATATGGGGACTACAGGGAGGACAAGTGGCATTTATCAAATTGAGGTATATTATTTTGTGACACAAATACCCAAAATAACATAGAGACTATACTCCCTTAGGAGGTAAGTAATACACAAATTATATACACTAATATGCAGAAATAGGCATAAAAACAGTTAGAAAACAGTGCGATTAGTGAAAATCACAATAATTAAAAATGGGCCTGGGGGAGCACAAACCATATACTACGAAAGTGGAATGCGAAATTTGGTCCCCCACCTAGACAAGTGTAGTGTGAGAGTACTAGAAAAGCCCAAAGGTAAGTACCACAACCCACCCCAGCGACCAAGAAAACAGGAGTAAATCACAGTAACTTTCCCAGAACACACACAGAAACGAGTAGAAGAGTTATGCAACACCCAGAAGAGACTGCAAGACACCAACAGTGGATTCCTGAACAAGAAGACCTGTGGAAGAAGGGAACGAAAGGGACCAAGTCCAAGAAGCACAGAAGAGTCCAGGAAGAGCAGGAGCCCCTGCTAACCCGGATGAAGGTGCAAAAGGAGAACCACCTTTAGAGAAGAAAAGTCAGTACTGCACCCAAGAAGATGAAGTTGGGTTCCTGGAGGGTGCAACTGATGTCCCTCACCGGATGGAGGATTGCAGTCAGGGTTGCGTCTTCGGAGTCCACCAACAAGCCTTGGCACATGCAAAGCTCACTGTTAGCGGAAAATGGCACTGCCGGGGACCAGGAAGGACCAGGTGGACTTTACCCAGGAGGGAGAGTCAGAGGGGGCCTTCAGCGACACAGAGAGCCCTCAGAACACCAGGCAGCGCACACAGGAGTCCCACAGGATGAGGAGACGAAAGTTGCAGAAGAGGCCCATGCAGCACCACGACAAAGGCTCCCAAGCTGCTGGAGAACCACTCAGGAAGCTGTGCGTTGCAGGATAGAGTACTGGGGGCCGGAGCTACAAGATGCACGAAAGACTTGGAAGAAGGATGCCAACAAGCCTTGGCAACTGCAAAAGACACTGTGCATGGGAATACTGTCTTGCCTGGGGAGGCAAGGTCTTACCTCCACCAAAGGGGGATAGCTGGAAGGGAGGACCGTTGGGACCACTTCAGTCTACCACCCATGATGCAGGATCCATGCTACTCAGCAGGAGAGGGGATCCATGCAGCCGGTCGTTGTCGCAGTTGGTACCTGCAGAAGCAGGGGAGTGACACCTTCACCCTAAGGGAGATCTTCTTCCTTCTGATGCAGGCTGAAGACGGGCTGTCTTCAGAGGACGCACGTCCAGGAAACTGTTGCAGTTGCTGGCAGGAGCTGGGGATACAATGTTGCAGGAGGCATCTTGCTTCTTTGTTGCAGCTTCAAGGTTCCTTGAGGGTCCAGATGCAGTTTCTTCACTGAGAAGTCAAAGTGAAGGATACAGTGTATCCCGGCTGGAGTCTTGCAATCTGAATCTGAGGAACCACCCAAAGGAGAGACCTTTAATAGCCCTGAAAGGGGAATTGGTCACCTAACCAGGCAAGCACCTATCAGGGGAGGACTCTGATATCACCTGCTGGCACTGGCCACTCAGATGCCCCCAGAGATCCCTGCCAACACTGAATCCAAGATAGAAAAACCCAGGGACCTTCTGGAGGAGCTCTGAGCACCACCCCTGTGGTGGTGATGGACAGGGGAGTGGTCACTCCCCTTTCCTTTGTCCAGTTTCATGCCAGAGCAGGGACTTGGGGGTCCCTGAACTGGTGTATACTGGTTTATGCAAGGAGGGCACCAAATGTTCCCTTCAAGGCATTTCCATTGGCTTGGGGAGGCTATCCCTCTACAGCCTGTAACACCTATTTTCAAATGGAGAGGGTGTAACACCCTTCTCCCAAAGGAAATCCTTTGTTCTGCCTTCCTGGGCTCGAGCTTCTCAAGCAAAAGTTGGGCAGAAACCTGTCTGTGAGGTGGCAGCAGCTGGGGCTGCCTGGAAAACCTCAAAAGGCTGAAATGGCAATACTGGGGGTTCTCTAAGGAGCCCCCAAAGTGCATGGAATCATACAACCAATGCTTGCAAAAGCCTTGGGGTGTGATTCTAACAAGTTTGAAACCAAACATGCCTATCTTCGGAGTTACCATTATGTAGTTGGACATAGGTAGTGACCTATGTCCAGTACACACGTAAAATGGTGTCCCCACACTCACAAAGTCCGGGACATGGGGCCTGGAGTTTGTGGGGCACCTCTGCTAGTGCAGCGGTGCCCTCACACACAGGTACTTTGCACCCTGCCCTCAGGGTTGGAGGGCCTGCTATAGAGGTGACTTATATGTGACCTGGTGTAGTGAAAATGGCAGTGAAAGGGTGCTTGCACCTTTTTCATGCAGACTGCAATGGCAGTCCTGCAGAAGCATTTGCATAGGCTCCCTATGGGTGGCACAATATATGCTGCATCCCATAGGGTTCCCCTGGAGCCCCAATGCCCTGGTTACCTAGGTACCATATAGTAGGGACTTATAAGGGGGCACCAGAATGCCAATTGCGGGTGAAATGCAGACTTTTGGGAGAGAGAGCATAATCACTGGGGTCCTGGTTAGCAGGATCCCAGTGAACACAGTCAAACACACTGACATCAGGCAGAAAATGGGGATAACCATGCCAAGAAAGAGGGTACTTTCCTACATACAGTAGTCACCTTTCAAACACTTCATAGATGTGGAACAGAAATAGGATGGGCTTTTAACAAAGAATGGCTTACAATTCTAGAGTACTCACATAAAGTATCCCAGAATGCTTGCTTTAAGTATCTGCAATTTAACATATTACATTGAACGTACTTGACACCCCTAAAGTTGAGCAAAATCTATCACGGAGTCTCATCTGAGTGCCTAGATGTAATAAACCACAGGCAGGATTCAAACATAAGTTTTGGGAATGCATAGCAGTAAAACATTATTGGTTAGAATTCTGGGATTTATTGTCCCAAATAATAGTACGCACTGACTTTGAACATAAAGAAGGATGCATGTTGGGACTAGACCCAAGAACTACTAAGAAATGTATTGATCTATCCCTACTTATAACCTAGAGATCAATAACTATGTGTTGGAAATCTCCCACACCTTGCAAATAGAAGAGAAAGCGGATACAATGGGTAGGCACTGAGGTTGATTCTTTGCATTGAGAGGAAAAGCATGGTGTCCCCAAATAGCTGGGAAGCAGAAGAAACTGAAACATGCTTTCAAAAAGAGGACTCCTAAGCAACCTAACAAGAAAAAAATCATAAGTGTCCATAGCAAGCCTAGAATGACAATGGTCATCAAGATCTGAGGTGGCACCTATCCCAATAAACGGTTAATTATCACATACAAAATTGCATCAGAAACTGCTATCTAAATAGACCATGTATAGGAGGGAGATCACTAAACAACAACCCAGAAATAAAATAATAAAGGAAATTGTAGTAAAAAATACCAGGATAAGGAAGATATATTTCACCCTGTGGGAGAGGTGCTCTTAAGGGAAGTTACAGATTTTTGTTCTATTAAATGAAATAAATTGTCAATTAACATTATTTATAAGCGGAACCTGAGCATCCAAGCATTCAGCAAAACATTTGGGGCAGCTTTGAAACTACCATCTGCACTGGTGCACAATTTACAGATATGTGCCCACACAGGCACACCTGCACCATGATGCGAGGGTGCTTGTGTTGTAGTGTTGATTGTTGTTGTGTATGACTGGAACCTTCCTGCATAACATCAGCCACAAGTGGTGTGTCCTTCTAACTAAGTATATGCACAATGCAGCACAACAGACAACACACCATACCTGCCAGCTCACCCTGAGCCCTGGACTTCCAGGACCGTGACATATTTTCCAGCAAACACCAGTAGGGAATTGGCACAGCAGATGTGGGTGGGGATAAAGACCATGGTGTGCAGCCTAGCAGGAGTCCAAAGGTGCCTCATTCAGAATAAGGACAACTCTGCTGCCATCAGAACCACCTACTCCACTTCATGGATTCCAACAGTACCTGGCTGACATCGCTGGTGACATGAGGTAGAGGCATGAACAAAATGCCCTGCCAAAGTGGCATCCGTGAGGCTGCCAACAGGCTGAGAGCTATATAAACTGTCCTGAAGTCCATGGAGTGGAAGCAGTACTCCCTCATTAACAATGTTTCTGCCTACTACAGTGACATTGCTGCTGTGTTGAGAAACCAGCAGTTTCTCCTTGCTGCAGTGATGCCTTTCATATTTCCATAGATGACAGCTGCCAGGACCTCGGAATCCACATCTTCAGTCACTGATGTGTGTATGCATCCCTCCACTTCAATACCAGCAACACCCCTGGCACAGGAGGCACCACACACGTCAGAGGATGAAGATGTGGAAGGAACCACAAAACCACCTGGTAGCTTGAGTCTGTGGCACATGGACAGTTTCACTTTTGCTCTGTGCATAATATCATGGCAGTCTTGCAAAATCTATCAATGTGCCCTCTACACTCTCCCACTGTTGACCTATCACACATGTGGACTGTCAGTGTGGCCAATCCTATCTAATGGCAATATGATCACCTCCTCACTGATGCACTCCTACCCTATACCAGTCATACCAGTGAAGAATGCAGCACACAGAGAAAAGGCAAAATCTTGGTGAAACAATTGTATTACTCCTCGTTGTGCCATGCCAACCCCACTCCTGGTGTGGCGTCCGTGTTTTGGCATTGCGCCAGGTGTACATTTCATTGTTAATCTGAGGCATTGCCAAAGTCAATGGTTGTTGTGTGGGTATGCCCACAGCAAAACCAATTGCACAGATCTCTTCTTTTAGCCACGCATAGTTGTTTCTTTGCCTAAACATGGGAAAGGGCACAGCGCCACAAAGCTTCACAAAAAGTGATGCTCTGGTGATGCTAGGGGCTTGTCTGTATGCCCACAAGTACCTGCCCATGGGATATGTGTGGATTTGTGACAGACATGAAAGCACACACACTGACTGCAACACAACTGAAGTGACTGATGGCTCTGTGGACTAGTAATTATTACCTGAGGCTCACAAGCATGGCATATGACAGTTAGCATGCATGTATTGTGATAGCCTACACCAGTCCCTACACAAGTGCCTGGGCCAAGCAAGGATGGTAACAGAACAACATTGATGCAACAAATAATTGAATGCATGTGTAGGACTGTGAGGGGCACCCATGCAAGTCTCAGTAACAACTTCTACATTTAGTTGGAGTGCAATGACTACAACATAATGAGAATGCAAGTCACATAACTTCACAACACAGAGAAATACTGTATGAATACTTGTTTTGGGATGTATATCCATGCACAACCAGAGTGCCATGTATATTGCAGCCTAACGTCTAGATTCGCTGATGCCACACCATTGCCAACCTGACAGGTACTTGGCCATTAGGGATACACATAGTCACACGTGTAACAGACTACTGCTTGTACAGCCAAAGGCATTTGCATCACGGCTCGAAAAATCATAAAAATGTTACTAGACCTGCAGGTTGAGTAACTTATATAATCTACTCAACCTAACTGTAATGTACCGGACCCAGAAACGGGTCTCAAATTGTGTGATCCTAGGCACATAGTTTACAGAGTCACCTTTTTCTTAATTCTCACATAGGATTGCACCTTCAAATAGTGAGCTCAGCATTTCTGCAGTACAACAACCCTCTTCTGTTTGATTAAGTAGACTAAAGTTTGTTTCATGCATCACAAGAATCTAGCCCACATACCCATGAGGTCTAGCCTCCATAACCTAGGTCTTCTTTTAGTTTACTAACAGCATTGCCATCAGGGCAGGAGTGTTTCTCAGTTTGTTTAAACACTCATTTTTAATCAATATATTACTAAACCATGATGTGGTAACATATTGTCATCTACACACAGTAATTTTCCAAAAAATGTCCAAAAACCTTCCGACTAACTTGCAGCTTTACTGATAAAACTATATAATGTATTAACAATCTGTGAAAATTGGGTTTCAGAAAACAAATACTTTGCACATCAGCATGTAAAATATTCTGATTTGTTATCTTATTAAAATATTTTTTCATTACACATAAATATAAAAAAGGGCTTTCACCACTACTGAAATATATTTTGAAATGTTTGCACAATTGACTTGGTCATTTAAATGCTGTGTTTTAGGAAAAAACTGACACCCTATAGCCTTTTATTTTACCTTCTAAGCAGCAGGTCCCACAGTTCACCTTACAATGTCCTGGAACTCTGCAGTCATAAGGAAAATTAATTGTAAGAAAAACTGGCTTTTGACCTCTGTCAGTGAACACAGAGCAAATGTAACAGAAGAACAAGATTTAAAGGCATCTTTTATTGCCCCTCCATTTGAGCCCTGGTGCATAGTCATGCTATCACCTACACTGGAGACCATGCAGTATGGAAAAACAAGATTTAATCAAACTACAGTTTTAACCCTAAAAATCATATCCTAACTAACCTACCCATACTAACTTATCCTACACTATCCTAACCTACACTATCTTATCTTATTCCTAAAATTAACTTACCTGAACTCATCGTAGACATCAGAAGTGACTTGATAAACATCAACCCTCCAACCCCCTTAAAATACATCCATAGACAGGACATGCACTACAGTTAAACATTACCTAACTAAGCATGTACTCTTAAGAAATATACATAAATATATGTCTATTTTTTAATAATTTTATATATGTTTTGGTATATTTTTTTTCAACAAAGACCACCTACCCAAAAAGCCAAGCAAAAGAGATACCCAATAACCCACCCATCCTGAGAAAAAATATACTAAACCCTAGAACTACTCTACACTATGATACCTAAGCTAACCTTAACTATCTATATACCACAACCATGTTACAAACTACATACGTGAGGAAGAGAAGCATTGTCCATCTGGCTCATTTTTTTGTGATGTGGGCCTTTATTTCACTGAGCATTAGCATTTCTGCTCAGTCTGGTGCTCCAACATTGATGTTCGGTATTTCTGGTCAGCAAGCTCTGTTCTGAACTCCTGCGCAAAAGGATGCTTTATGTATTGCTGGATTACCAGTGATGTTCTAGGGGCACTCGTGGATGCAGCTGCCATTGATGGGCCTGCAGCTGCAGTGGATGGTCCTGCCCTGCTCCTGTAGATCCTGGCATGTGTGAGGCCTGAGACTTGCCTGCTGTGTGGGTGCTGGGGGCAGATGGGTGTTTGGGTGGACCTCTGTGTGGAAAGGCCTTCCATATTCTCAATGCTTTCTCACTCTTGTAGAGGCACCACAGCCTCCTGATGCCCTTCTCAACTTGTCAGATGTGTCAGTGGCATTTGGCAGGCTTCGTAAACTTCTGCTTCTGGGTTGTGGTCATGTTGGCAGCTGCAACAAGAATGGGACATGTCAGGCATATGTCTATCGGGTAAATGAACAACAGGCATGCAATAAAAACACTATCTGCAGTGGTCATATGTTGGGCAGCACAAATTACAATGACATCTTGAAGGACAAGGCTACTACACATCTGCACATCAACCATCATCTCCATATTGCACATGCCCAAGATATCAAGGCTAGCCAATCTTGCACAATACCATTTAACCATCTTGGAACATCTTCAAAGGACCATGTCACTATTAACCAAGGTCATCATACACATTAGCCACGTGACCTTGATAGGTCACAATCATCATGTTGAATTGTTCATCAATGTCCCTCATGCTTGCACCATTGACCTCAGATTCATTGGCATGTACCAAAGTCATCTGAGCAAGCACTGTCAGTGAAAGATGGTTTCATAACAATTTGTGCTTTAGATGGCAAGGAGAGATGTCTGAAGACATTGCGACATGGAAAATGGATATGCCAGGTATTATATGTTGAAATGGAGGGTGGACCAGTCACCCATGTCACACAGAGGTGCATTACACTATTCCCCTGGCCACACAGGTCAGTAACTGGTGAGTTGTGCCATAACATTATGCATAGTCCCAGAGTCACTTGATGTGTGTCACTATGCTGCCCATTGCCTTTATATGTGTTCGGAAATCTGGTCAGAATCTTGCTCACCAGCACACAGCACTGCCATCACAAGGTACTTTATAGTTCCTGGTGTGCAGCATGGCAGATCTATAACCTATCTTCCCGTTTTTTGGAACGCGTATTTGCATTTGTCCTCATCCAAAGTTGCAGACTATACAAAGCCTGGAACACTTAGGGGGTACATTGAGTTTGCATTATGTGACAATGTACCTTGCACATTCACTTTGACTGTACAATCCTGCATCAAATATTTTTTGCTCAGACTTCTTTTAACACACAGTCTGAGAGGAAGTGTGACAGAGACATATCTGCAGACCTAGGATACAGAAAGTGACAGGTCTCACATGCTTCACTCATACTTGTTTGTGCTGGCCAATCACACAGGGGGAACTTGCTGACAGTGTGACTGGGATGTTCATTAGCCTACACAATGTGGGTGCTTATGTGTATGACCTTACATACTTTCAATGTTTTTTTTTTAAGAGAGTGTTTGACATTATGTATTTTTTCCCACACATTGTAGCTAGTTTGTGTACTGTGGGCTTCAGGTGCCACGTTGCTAGCAGTGTTTGAGCAATTTGTACTTGCTCCTCATCTTCCTCATCATCACTGTCCAGTCCTTCATGAACGTCATGGTATTTGGTCCATGTGACATTTGTAAATGAACATTTTCTCTTCTACAGGCCAAGCCCTATTTGCCTTATCATAACCACTGTATGCAAGATGAGTGACTGACACCCACACATTTCCAGTCTCCAGTCACAGCACTTGTGTAGTGTGTGAGTCACCTCCACAAATTGGCTGGGCCAGGTATGTAGACAAGTATCTCAGTTGTCCTTCAACATGTGTGTGTTTAACATGGGCACTCACAGAAAGCTGCAGAAAACATCCTTTATCATATGCACATTATGGGGGTCATTCCAACCCTGGCGGTCATCGAACGCCAGGGTGGAGGACCACGGAAGCACCGCCAACAGGCTGGCGGTGCTTCCCTGCCCATTCTGACCGCGGCGGTAAAGCCGCGGTCAGAAAAGGGGATCCGGCGGTTTCCCGCCGGATTTCCCCTGTCTGGGCTGAATCTCCATGGCGGTGCTGCAAGCAGCACCGCCATGGAGATTCCGACCCCCTTCCCGCCACCCTGTTTCTGCCGTTTTTTACCGCCAGGAACAGGATGGCGGGAACGGGTGTCGTGGGGCCCCTCGGGGCCCCTGCACTGCCCATGGCACTGGCATGGGCAGTGCAGGGGCCCCCTAACAGGGCCCCAGCATGATTTTCACTGTCTGCTTAGCAGACAGTGAAAATCGCGACGGGTGCAACTGCACCCGTCGCACCCCTGCAACACCGCCGGCTCCATTCGGAGCCGGCTTCTATGTTGCAGGGCCTTTCCCGCTGGGCCGGCGGGCACTCCTTTGGCGGGTGCCCACCGGCCCAGCGGGAAAGCCAGAATGGCCTCCGCGGTCTTTTGACCGCGGAGCGGCCAAATGGCGGTGACCGCATGGTGGGCGGCTACCGCCGCCCGCCGCGGTCAGAATGAGGGCCTATGTGTGCAGTGGATTGAGTGATTTGTTATGACAGCTATGAATATAATATGCATGTGTTAACATATCTGTATCTTGACTGCCACATGCAGTTGGCAAGGTTTTGAGACATGTTTTGTCATTTTCTTGGCATACATGCAAGATGACAACTGAAATGAATATGACAGGCCTAGACATGCAGATGCAGTGTTAGCTGTAGTTCACTCACTAGATGGCATATATGTGTGAGTGCCACTGAGGGATATGTTGTAAGTTATCACCTGTGATTGTGACATTCAGACACAGAGTTGTCATATAGCTGACACTGACCTACTGTTGTAGGTACTGACTACTCTTCCACTACCAATGCCAGACTTATGTACAGCTTTCATCACATGGGTTCAAAATGTGCCTGCTTTCAAATGTCAACCAGATATGTGTTGCTATTTTAAATGTGTATTCAACTGGCAAAGCAAACATTACACCTGCGCATTCATATATCAGTGCATTGTGTGTAGTTTTTTCTACTTCCTGAGTGTGTTCCTACTTGACTTCTAACTGTTGTGGCATAGTCATGCTTTCTGAGATATGGATAAGTTGCTGATGCATTTGAATGTGACAAATGCTCCAAGACAAATATGTGATCTAGTAATTTATTTTAGATATTGGTGCACAATGCTGAATTGGGTACAATGTTTAAGCAAAGAGGTTTTGCACAGTATTTGTCCATCTGCGTGCCTCACAGCAGTATTTTATACATCTCCCTCCTGGGGTAGATCTTCATTGTCCTTATACTAGTATGATTGGATGGTTGTGCACACAATGGGTGGTACATATAACAGTCTCCCCCCTGATAAATCGAGTCATCTTAACCAGGACTTATGGATGCCAAATTTCCTCTCAACCACATACCTTGTTCTTCTTTTTGCCTCATTGTATGCCTTCTCAGCGCCATTGTGTGAGTTAAAATAAGGTGTCATCACCCATGGCTGAATGCCGTATTTTTGGTCCACTGCAATGGGGGAAGAGACACAGGGTCAGACGTGTTTTGTCCCATCTGGCCTTGGACAGTGTTTGTCAAGGACGTAGATACTCTTACTTGCATCTTGGCTTGTGTGGGTTCCTGTTTGCATACATGATTGTATTGGTGTGTTGTGGTGCACCTTCCAGCAAGGGGGACAGCCCCGAAGGCATGGTGATTGTATGATTTTTGTGGCATGACACTTCACCCATGCAGGATGCGTGATGTTGCAGATTAGTTTACATCTGTCTTGTCACATATGACCTGCCAATGTGCCATGTTCTGTGACTTTCAACCTAGTTTGTATGGTATGTGCCCTGAGACGGATGTTGTGCCCTGTTTATTGCATATGAACCCCCTCCGCGTGTACATGGGTCACCTCCCTTGCACACAGACCTGTCATCCATATTTTCTGGCTAGCGTGCATGTGTGTCTGTATGCATCATGCTAAGTGTGGCATAGTAGCTTTAGTTGTGTTGCAATATATGGGGCTAGTTTACATGCCCCTGTGTCACAGGATGGGCCAGGTAGTGTTTTGATGCACGGCCCTGCACCACTGGTAAAGAGTAGTGATGTGCTGTGTCTACCAGATACAGTGCATTTCTGTCCTCTAGCAGTGTGCTGGCACTAAGTCATCTGCCAGGCTGCAGCGTAGGCACCCTTGCAGCATGATAGAGTGATACCTGTATTGTGGGGGCAATTGTTTCTGTACAGTAAGGTGTCCCTTCCTGCACATAACCAATCAATGATGTCAATTTCCTCTTTCGAAGTGTGCTGCAGAAATCAGCACACATAGGAAAAGTGTACGCAAAGAGAAAATCAATTATTTTTGTTCATTGAACCATGTTAATCCCACACTTAGGGTGGCATTGTTTAATGGTGGCATTGTTTAATGGTTTACAGATTGTCGTAAATGTGGGGCAGCACCAAAATGCAATGTTTGTTAAGGTGGCACGCCCATGGGCCCTTCCACACTGAGGGGCATATTTACAAGCCCCTAACATCACAGGAGCGTCACTTTTAATGATGCTCCGGTGGCGCTGTGCATTTTGCCATATTGTCAAGGTGGTGCTAAGCCACTTTTTGTGGTGTAATGCTGCCTTGTAAATATGAGCCCCGCCGACACAGTTTTCTGTGGTAGAGGTATGTGTAATGGGTGTTGCTGTGGGCATTCCACCGCAACACCCATTGCTTTTGACGCTGTACCAGATTTGCAAGGAATACTAAATCTGAGGCAGCGCCAAAAACAAAGGCCACCACAGGTGAAGCGTAAGCATGGTGCAACGAGGAGGAATACTTATATTTCTCCTCGTTTTTGCAGCACACATAGAAAGAGCAAACAGCCATTAATGATTGTTTATCTGCAGGAAGGCACCTTCCTGCAGATAACCAATCATTCAATAATGAAGATTTGCTACTTCTATGTGTGCTGCATTGTGCCAAATCGCCATCATAGATTGTTTATATGTAGTGTGTGAGAGGAGAGAGGAGAAAGAAACAGATTTAAAGCAGTTATGAGCAGTTAGGTAGAGCGATAGATGAGGAAGGTTGCTATGAGTTAGAGATGGGGTAAAAAGAAATGGAGAGAGAGAGGTGAAGTAAAGAGGAAAGAGGTTGAGAAGTGAAGTAGATGGAGAAGAGGTCTAGGTGAGTGAGATGGAAGCAGCCATAAAATGCAGAGCTAGCGGTGCAGTACAGAGAGAGAGACAGATGAGGTAGTGAATGAGGGGCAGTGAGAGTGATTTAGACATATGCACCATGAGTGGTAGCGAAAGGTGTGATAGATTGTATTTGGAACAGAGGTGACAGGCAGATTTGAAAGTGAGAAGTATAACTACATAGAAATCTAAACATCAGTAGGAAGAAGAGTGAGAGGGATGAGATTCAAGATTCAGTGAAGTCAAGAGAGAGAAAGTAATATAGGTGTAGCTTGAGCCACATAAAAAGAGAAAGGGGGTGGTATAGAATGGTCGCAAGTAAATACAGAGAGGGAGAACGAAATGAGGTGGAGAGAAGGGAAGAGATTTAGGGCCAGATGTATCAAAAGTTTTTGCATTCGCAAACGGTGCGAATTGCAAAATTTGGCCGTTTGCGAATGCAAAAACGTGGTCTGCGATGCATGAAAGGCATTCGCAGACCAAAAATAAGAAATCCCCCAAATTGCGATTTTTTGCGATGCGACTTGGTTTTGCGAGTCGCATTTTGCATCTCGCAATTTGCGACATGAAATACCGAATCGCAATTAGCGATTCGGTATTCCAAGTAGGAAATTGCGAGGCACAAAATGCGACTCGCACAACCAAGTCGCAATTCAATGCATCAAAAAATCGCAAATTGCAATTTTTTGCAGAATGGCATTTTGCACATGCAAAATGCCACTAAGTGAAAGCAGGTGGTAACCAGGTGCAACCTATATAAAGAGGCACAGAATGCCTCAGACTCTTTTCTATAATGTCTGCACTCTACGTCATGGCGAGGAGGATGAGGATCTTGGCAGGTTTGAGGAGAGGGAGGAGGAGACAGGAGCACATTTTCAGAGTGCGCATAACACTTTTTGACCAGACAGAGGAGGAAATATTTGAGAGGTACTGGTTGAGCTCTGCCATGATACTCGACCTGATAGCTGAGCTACAACACATACTGCAGCGCACAACACATAGGACTCATAGCATCCCCACCCATGTGCAGGTATTATGCTCCCTCCACCTACTCGCCTCAGGGAGCTATCAAGGGGGTCATAGCAGCAGCAGGAGGAGTGTCACAGAGTACCCTCTATAGATTTTTCAATGCATTTATCAACGCGATGCTGAGCAGCATACACCAGTACATCAGATTCCCCCACGCCCCACAGGAAATACAGCAGACAAAAAATAGATTTCTACCAGATAGCACAGTTCCCCCATGTCCTAGGTGTTATAGATGGGACACATGTAGCAATCTGTCCACCATCAGCCACAGAGTATGTGTACCGCAACCGTAAATACCAACATTCCATGAATATACAGGTGACATGCAATGCCTCCTATATCATAAAAGATCTCGTGGCTAGGTACCCAGGGAGCACACATGATTCATACATCTTTCGCCACAGCGGCATTCACACAAGACTACTAGCTGGGAAGTTTGGTGAAGAATATCTACTAGGTATTGTCCCTCTCTACCCTGGTGCATTGATGGCAGTATGACGTCAGATGGCTAAGTTACTCGTTATATCCTCTGCTCATTCCAGGAGACAGTGCCTACGCAGTGCGCACCTACATGATGACGCCCTACCTAAATCCTACTACACCTGCTGAACGGAGATACAATGCAGCACACAGGGCGACCCGCAACGTGGTGGAGCGCACCTTTGGGCTGCTGAAGAGTCGCTTCCAGTGCCTCCACAAAAGTGGAGGGGCACTACCGTACAGCCCAGAGACAACATGTAGAATGTTGTCTACTTGTGCAATCTTGCACAATATAGCTACCACCAGGGGCATACCTGTTGAAATATCTGATTCTGAATCAGATGAGGATGATGATCCCATACCACCCCTACAGCCAGCAGACAGGACCAGTGCAGCAGAGGGCAGGCAAAGGCGTGCTGACATCACACACAACCATTCCAGATGTAAGTATGAACAACACAAATCCACAGATAAATGTACTTGTAGTAAGTAAATGTATTACCTTAATGTCAGGTAATATCAGTTCCACTAGTACCAACAAAAGTAATTGTGACAAAAAACAAAAGCAGTTAACAGAAAATCACTATTCCTTCATAGTGTCCTTATGCCAGAAATATATACAGTCCCCTGTGGCCAATACACTCACTTCCTCCGGCCACGCACGCCACTCGAGTGCGCAGTTGCCTCACTGGCACCTCGAGTTTCTGCCTCTGTGACAGTGCTGTGCCTGGCACTGCGACGTCTGGCATCCGTTGTGGGCACAGCTAAGCTGCTGAGGCTCGATGTGTCCTCCGTGTCCCCCAGTCCCAGTTCACTTGGTATGGCTGACCGGTTACCCATAATATTGTCTATCACATTCGTGATCTGGACCAGTCCTTGGGCCACATCCCTGCTGCTGTGCGCTGCCTCTACATGTGCGGCCACAGCACGACGCGATATTAGGGCTGTAGAATTTGCCAGCCTAGTGACAGAGCGACAGAAACCGCCAAACATACCCATGAAGCGTCACTCCTGCCTGCGGTGGCTTACCCTGACACAGTTCCCTCACAGTAGTAGTCAGTTCCTTCGTATCCTGCGATGCTTGGAGCTGTCCGTCATGCAGCTGTTTGATGTTGGCATTGAGACACTCCAGCTGGCGATGCAGCCCCCCCATGTTTGTATTATGTGCCTGCATCTGCCTTTGTAACGCCGAGATTTTTTTGTTTTGCAGGCGCTGCTGCTTTAACATAGCCGATTCCAGGCTACCAAATAATGATGTTCACTCACCTGCCTCAAAAGCCTCTGCGCCTGCATATGTAGGCATCATGCGGGGTGCTGTGCTCTGCTGTGGACGTGGCTCCTGCATCCAAGTGCATCTGCCACTTGGGGACGGTGTGTGTGAATCTTCCTGCTGCTCATCCGAGTCCTGGCTCAGTTCTGGTAGTGGCAGTGCCCTAGGCCTGCGTCTGATTTGCGCGAAGTTCTGTGACTCGCTGGTATTAGAGTCTGAAGCAGGATGGGTGTCTGTTTCCCCTGCAATGGCACATGCTGTAGCTGCTGGGCCTGGGCCACTTGCAACGGCAATATGCAGCATGTCAGTTATGTATGTATCAAAAAAGGTCACACAATGGTAATAAGGGTACAGTTACTTCTCATCACTATGTTGTGGGTGTTGTGTTCTTTTGTGTGTCGCTCTGCCTATTACATTGTATTTGCTACTTTCAGCTCTGGGTTGTGGACTACCACTCCCATAAGACATTGTTGTGCTGCTTCTAAGATGTGGAATGGACTACTTCTCACAATGTTTTCAACTACTTGCTTATTCCTAAGGGGGGTTTGTGCATACACATATGGGGTTACATTTCACTTACCTTTACTTGTACTTGGTGTGCAGGATGTGTCAATGTCAGTGACCCCACTGACTGCTTCTGGGAGGAGTGTGGACGCCACTAGGTCTTCCATCGGGGTGGCGGGTGTCTCTGTGGGTGGTCCGCCTCCTGTGCTCCAGGCCTCCTGCAGTCGTCTTGCCACCCTCTCCTTGGCACGGGACCGCAGGTCGTACCATCTCTTCTTGATTTCCTCGACAGAGCGCTGCGCCATTCCAACAGCTCGGATTTTGGTCTGGATATCTGCCCATAGTCTGTGCTTTTCACTCTCAGGCACCTGGAGTGTGCTTTTGCCAAACAACCGGTCATGGCTCCTGACCACCTCCTCTGTGAGCACCTCCAGCTCTTGCTCACTAACTTCAGTTTGCGCTTCCTATCTCCCTTCTCCTTTCCCTGGGCAAAGGTGTCCATGTTAGTTCTGCTGTGCTGCCTTCTTCAGAGACTTGTTCAGTGTGGCTGGGCTGACTCTCTCTGAGTGCTAGTTTGGGTGTAGCACCTGCAAACTGCCTGGGATGACTCACTTCCTGCTTGTGATGTCATCAGGCTCCTCCAGGTGTGCGTTCTCGCAATTTGCGATTTTCAATTACCGAATCGCAAATTGCGAGAATGGAAATTGCGATTCGGTATTTGGGCCTCGCAAACCACAAATAGCGAATTTTAAGAAATCGCTAATTCAGATTCGCAATTATGATACATGGCCTATTGCGACTCGGAAATAGCGATTTCTTAAAAATCGCTATTTGCGATTCACAAGGCCATTTCATGATACATCTGGCCCTTAGTGATTGGTGAAGTAGAGTGAGATAAAACAGGGTAACAGAGTGGCAGAGCAAGAGGTGTAGTAAAGAAGGTAGAAAGAGGTGAGCGGTGGAGAGAAAGGCAAAGTAGACACAGAATTAACATGAGAAACAATTTGGTACGAAGGAGAGGTAAAAATTAATGAGTTCAGGAAGTGAGTAATGTCAGAGCAAAAGATAAGCAAGTGACAGAGAAGTAGATAGAAGTTTAGAGTGTGGCAAGGTCTGGATAGGGAGAGAGTCAGGGTCCAAGGTAAAGGAAGGCAGAGGATTGAAGCAAGGTTGAGTTAGAAAAAGAAATAGCAGGGAAAAAGGAATCATTTTGCAATAGTGCTCCTTTGAAGGAGGGTGCCCTGGACACTTGCCCACTTTTCCTATGCCTTAAACGGTTTTGATGACATGGCAATAGACAGTGTAGATGCCGAGATATATATGCCATAAATGAACATTATGCTTGTTCAGCACTATGCATGTTGGACATATTGATACAACAATCCACATCTATTTTTCTTCCTTATTTGATTATTTTATTTTACTTACATGATTTTCTGTTATTACATAAACTGTTATACTTATTATCAAGAATTTGGTTAAGCATAACTGTAATAAATTAACACATAGAATTAGAGGACAGATCCATGTGAGAGAAGAGGATAAAGTGGAATCCCCAAAGATATATATACCTTTGAAGTGTAAGGCACATGAAAATGAGCCTGTTGGTATTATCCATAAAATGATGAACTAATAATATAGCCAAGAAGCAGGCCTTCTTGATTAATTTTACCCCCGGACTTTGCACTACCTGTTTGTACTGACCAAGTGCCTGGGAGTGGTGATTGCACCCTTTTGTCTAGAACTATTCAAACTAAAATTAGTGGGTTGAAAATATGAGTTGGACCATTGCAGGTTTGCGCACCAAGATTATATCACCAGATTGGCAGAAGTTTATTAGATCGTATGACATTGTTATGTTGCATGAAACTTGGGAACTCAACCAGATTATGCTTGATTGTTAAAAATGTAACAAATGCGTCCATTTTACCTTCTAGAAAAACACCGAACACCACCGCATCCCTCTACCACCTCACCGCCGCTGGGGAAAAGTCATCAAAGACCAACTAACCAGCTCCCTCGTCAAACACCCACCACCCGACTCCAACGACCCGAGCGCCGCCGCCATCAACCTCCATCAATGGATCCTCGACTGCGCCAACACCTTAGCTCCACTCAAGAAACCCACCACCAACCAAGGAAAGAAAAAAACAGCCTGGTTCACAGAAGAACTGACCACCTCAAAACGCACCTGCCAGAAGCTCAAGAAGAAATGGATCCTCGAGCGCACTCCCGACAACCTTGCCACCCTCAAAGATATCCAACCGTGATCACCACCAACGGATCCGACTCGCCAAGCGCGCCCATTTCAATGAACGCCTCAACAACAACGCCCACGATTGCAAAGAACTCTTCGGCATCGTGAAGGAACTCTCCAACCCTAACGCCAACATCAACGACGTCCGACCCTCCCAGAAACTCTGCGACGACCTCTCCACCTTCTTCCACCAGAAAATCGCAGCCATCCACAACAGTTTCAACACCGCTCCTCCGCCAGACCCCACCCCTGACGACGCCGCCCACGCCTGCCGCCTCACCGCCTGGACCCAAGTGGACGACGCCGAAACCCTAACAACCATGAATTCCATCCACTCAGGCTCTCCCACGGACCCATGCCCACATCACGCATTCAACAAAGCCGACGCCACCATCGCCCCCATACTCCGCAAGATCATCAACCTCTCCTTCAACACCGCCACCTTCCCGGACAGCTGGAAGCACGCAGAAATCCAACCCCTCCTCAACAAACCCAAGGCTGACCCCAACGATCTCAAAAACTTCCGACCGATCTCTCTCCTCCCTTTTCCAGCGAAAGTCATCGAGAAGATCGCCAACGCACAGCTCGCCCACTTCCTAGAAGCCAACTCCATCCTTGATCCCTCTCAATCTGGATTCAGACAAACCACAGTACCGAGACCGCACTCCTCGCCGCCACTGATGACATCAGACAACAAATAGACAACGGCGAAACCTCAGCCCTCATCCTCCTCGACCTATCAGCCGCCTTCGACACAGTCTGCCACCGCACCCTACTGGCCCGTCTCCACGAAGCAGGCATCCAAGACAAAGCCCTCAACTGGATCTCATCCTTCCTCTCCGACAGAACCCAGAGAGTCCGGCTCTACCCCTTCCGCTCCAAAGCCACCAACCTCATCTGCGGCGTCCCCCAAGGCTCCTCTCTCAGTCCAACGTTGTTCAACGTCTACATGGCCCCCCTTGCAAAAGTGGCCCGTCAACACAACCTCAGCATCATCTCCTACACCGACGACACCCAGCTCGTCCTCTCCCTGACCAAAGACCCTCTCACCGCCAAAACCAACCTCCACGAGGGACTAAAATCCATTGCCGAGTGGATGAAAAACAGCCGCCTGAAGCTCAACTCCGACAAGACGGAAGTCCTCATCCTCGGACGCTCCCCCACGGCCTGGAATGACTCCTGGTGGCCCACTGCACTCGGACCCCCACCCACCCCAGCCAACCACGCAAGAAACCTCGGATTCATCCTCGACTCCGCTCTCACCATGTCCAAACAGGTCAACGCCGTCTCCTCTTCCTGTTACAACACCCTCCGAATGCTCCGCAGAATCTTCAAGTGGATTCCAATAAGAACCAAAAAGACGGTAACTCAAGCCCTCGTCAGTAGCAGACTTGACTACGGCAACGCACTCTACACAGGCATCCCAACAAAAGACATCAAACGACTCCAGCGCATCCAGAACGCATCCGCCCGCCTGATCCTCGACATACCCCGCCGATGCCACATCTCCCCCCACCTGAAAGACCTCCACTGGCTCCCTGTGGAAAAAAGGATCACCTTCAAACTCCTCATCCACGCTCACAAGGCTCTACACGACACCGGACCCACTTACCTCAACACCAGACTCAACTTTTACATCCCCACACGTCAACTCCGCTCTGCCAACCTCGCCCTCGCCATCGTCACCCGAATCGAGCGCAAGACCTCTGGCGGCAGATCCTTCTCCTTCCTCGCCGCCAAGACCTGGAACTCTCTCCCCACCTCGCTATGCCAGACCCAAGACCTCCTCACCTTCAGGAGACTCCTCAAGACTTGGCTCTTCGAACGCTAGCAGCTCCCTCCCCCCCCCTCAGCGCCTCGAAACCCTGATGGGTACATAGTGCGCTTAATAAGTTCTCTGATTGATTGATTGATTGAATGTTTCAGTGTGCCTGCATTATCCTCCCGGTCTGGCAGGGCTGCTTGAGGTTTATCAATCTGGGCCAATCTCTTCTTGGGGGCCGCTTAGAGGAGTAAGTACTTTGTGATCTGATTTTAAGGCTGTCAAACTTATATGGGCAATAATGATAATTTTTTAAAATATTTATATCAATGATTTTATGAATGTTCCAAATCAAACGTTTTCTGCCCTCTTGCTGTATATTTCCACTTTAGTAGATTAGAGGATTCAGCAAGGACAGCAATAATATCTCTGTCATTGGGGCATTTTAATGCTAGACTCCTGTACCTAAACAGAAACGGAGCTGTACCAGTATCTAGTAGGTTCCTTGAGCGTGATAAGGAATTGGCGGCCATGGTTGCCTCAGCAGACTTGTATAATGTTATGGAGGAGGCTGGGGTCACTAAGCAGGCCTTGCCAACCTATAGAGATAGCAGTAGTTCCTCAATGGTTGATTATATTTTCATTTCCCATAACCTGAGGGGCTTGCTTTCTTATGGGGGAATTGTTAAACCTGAGTATGGCGATCATAATGCAAATGCAATAACCTTAAAAGTGCCTTCGCCTACTGCCCCCTCTCTCTCTCCGTAGCTACGCTATCCTCTCTTCTCTCTCTCTTTTTTCTCTCTCTCTATCAATCCACAGGCCTCTAATTTTGTCACATGCCCGAGACCCTGAACTACCCAACATAGTAATACAAGTCGCTTCCTAACACAAACAAGGACTGAGAAATCAACTCATATAAGACGTAGACACTCTCTAACCGACCTTACCATATCTATCATACATATTATCTACCCCTAGATAATAACTTGCTACAGACGGAGAAGTACAGAACGATCTACTCTTAGGCCTGAACAAGCTAGTCTCAGGATACAAAGACCCCCTGCCTACCTCGAGTCTCTTCTTTCTACATTCCCCCGCGATTACCCTTCCTCTTTCTCCCTCTTTCTTTCCCTTCTCTCCCCCTCCCCATTTCATATGACTATTTTGTCTCTCCCCTATACCAAGACCAACCCCTCCTACACAACCCTATCCTCGCTCCCCCTCCCCTTACCACCCCCCCCCACCTGTTTTCCACTCTTCTTCAAAATAAGGGTACACAACTCAACTATGCAACTGGGAATTTTTACTTACCTGACAGTACATGTATATATGCTTACAATGGAAATAATTGTGGTAAACGAACAAAAACAATGTTTTGAAAGCTAAACAGTTTGTTTATATGCTGTATGTACCGCCTTATATATTCTTAATAAAACTTTTGAAACTTAAAAAAAAAAAAAAAAAAAAAAAAAGTGCCTTCGAGGGGGCCTTATCAGGAGACATGTTTGGTGAACTTACACCCTTCAAACAATAGCCTTAGGTTGCGGTGGAAGTTAGATGATCCACTTAATTTTCTTAATGAGCTAAATGCTGAAAACTCACAGAAGGTCCTGAAGTGCCTTCAACTGTGTACGGGTGGTACTAGTAAAATTGTTAGTGCCTTTGTTGACTTATGTGAAAGGATCAGATCTTTCATTTTAAAACCCACTAAAGTTGATTCATGGTGTCCCCGGTGGTTCCCCCAAGATTGTTCCTGAGCTAACCAAGCTTTGCGCAGGGCTTTAATTTCTAGGCCGCATGATCTAATTCTAGTGGCTGCACAGCACAAAGCATAAAAATGTGTTATAGGCAAGCGATTGGAAACCAGTCGAATCAACTAACTTATTGCGGCCCGTACCGAGGAGAGTAAGTCATTCTAGAGGGCAGTCTCCTACTTGTGTTCTTTGGACTTTAAAGTATCTTTGACCGATTGCTACATAAAGGGGGAAGTTTGGGAGGAACACTTCACTCAAATATATCATGCTGACGTCGTAAACTAGCCTCAGCACGGGTCAGGGGATGCTTTTCTACCTTTGTCATTTTCCCTGCAAGAAGTGGCTTTAGCTATCCAGGAGAGCATGGGTGGGAAAGCACCAAGCCCTGATGGTGTCCCAATAGACATAATTAGGTGTATTACTGACCTCTGGGCCCTGCTGCTGGCACATTTTTCCAATTTTTCCAATTGTCTGGATCAGTCGATGGTTCTTCATTCTTGGCTAAGTTAAACAATTATCTCAATGTTTAAAAATGGCAATAGGGCAGACCATAAATGCTACAGACCTATTATCTTGATTGATATTCCTGCAACATTTCTGGGTAAATTATTATACAATAGGGTAGTAGAATGGGCCTCTTTTAATAAGGTGATAAATAAGTGCCAATATGGCTTTAAAAGCAACTTTGGCACAATTGACCACTGTCTCAATTTAAATTCGATCATCGGTGTAAGTACACAGTGGCCATGAAATCCTGTCCTTACCTAGCGTTCATGGATTTGTCAATTGGCATTTGACTGTATGAATCATGGGAAGCTGTGGCAAATATTAATGAATCTGAAAATTAACCCTACTCTTGTCCACATGTTGATCACCCGTCACACAGGTACCAAGACTTAGGTGAGGTTCGGAAGAAACAGTGAACAAATTAATTCAGAATTAGTAGGGGGTGCGGCAGGGGGGTGTTCTTTCCCTGCTCCTTTTTATATTATATATAAACAAACAGAGCACGGAACTCAGTCGGTGCACCTGTGAAGGGCGTAAGGTGAACGGAGTGCCCTTCCTGTATTACTCTATGCTGATGATGCAGTTTTAATTGCCCACACTCGAAATGCCCTGCGTAGTTTGGTGCATACTTTTGTTCATTTTAAGGCCAATTAAGATTTATACACCAATTTTACTAAGTCATTTTTAATGACATGTGGGTTGAAGTGCAAGAAGCCTCAGTCTTTCTGCATGGAGCATTGGATGTCCAGAAAAGTAAATGATGGCACTGTGACCTTGGATAAATTACTTAAATTGGAGAACCTGGTCACTGCTGTTGCAGCCAAAAATGAAGACTTGTAAGCAAAATTTGTGACACATTAATAGGTGTCACTGAGTCGAGAGATATGGCTTTTCGGACACCTTTATAGAACACTTATTAACCGACTTGTTAGATTTTCTTGGTACAGCATGCACAAATCTCTTAGTCCTAAACTGCTGCCTGGAGTGCCTCTCCAACCAACCATTGCAAGGTTGCTGAATTTCAGATATCATGATTTGGCACTTTGACTGGCCAAGAAAGGTCCACCCTAGCCCTAGGGTTCCTCTTTGTCATGCCGAAGCCCTGTGGTAAGGTACCACCAATGCGGCCGTCTTCACGCGGGCCCCATTAGACATTTCCTGCTGAGTCAGCGGACGAAAACATTGTTTCCACCCGCTGGCCCAGCAAGAAACAGCCCACAACATTGACGCCAGCTCATATTTGAACCGGCGGTAATGCTGCGGTGCATAGGGTGCACCAGCACCAGTCGCACTTTTCACTGTCTTCAATATACAGAAAGACGGGAGCCTTTCGTCATGTCACCAGATGACTTAATGAGAATGCTCTGGGCATCTGAGTAGAGTTTCTTCTAAATTTCAGAATCAGGAAAAACAGGTTATGTCCAATGATTATTTCTATGACTGATTTATAATGAATGACGTTGCTCCTCTTGGAGCACGTAACATTCAAAACCATCTTGGTAATAACCTGGCCCTTTTGATTGTTTCTCAAAACTTTATTTTTCGGAATGAATACTTAAACCATCATTAATCTAATGCTGCCACTCCCTTCAATGACAATCCTTTCCTTCACTATCTGACTTTGCTAACGTAGATTGTTCGGAGTGTTTTTGTTTTTACTAAATGCTGTGTTAGTTTGTCACCTAAAGTAAGGAAATGTTTACATTTAGTTGCACTAGTAGCACATAATTAGGGACTTTACACTAAAACTTAAGTCAATGGACTTCACATACCTCAGCTCTTGTCCTGACACAAAAAAAGACCATGAAAGTGTTATATTTTTCCTGACTGCTTTCCGAAACCACACAGCTTTTTGCAAATTTAAGTGTAAACTGTCCTGTGAAAAGTGTTATTTGATCACATTTCCATCACAATTTCTTCACGGAAAGAGCTACACAAACATTCTTGAAGAAGGCTTGCTTCACTCGATAAAATTCAGGTCAGGTACCTCAGTCCACTAATTTTATAATTCACCAACCACCACTGATCTAGTATGCTAGACTTCACTATTTAAGTTGTGTACCCTTTCACTTTATTTTTGTAAAATGTGTAATGTGTTAATATGCTGTGTGAACTAGCAGCAAAACATTCAATATTGTAAGGTAAAAAGTTAAGCACCCTTTTCACACACACACTGGATTTCCCCACCCCCAACTGAACAAAAGATTTGAGCGGTGCGCACCCAGGTATTGGCTGGTACCACTGGTCGAACAAGCCAGACTGGTTGTGGAAGTGGCCTTTGCCAGCTGATATAGTGGGCCACTCCACCAGTGTTGCTGGGTGGTGCCCTCTTAAGAAAATGATTGAGTACATTTTTCATTATTTTAAGCACTCCATCCCATTCTAAATTTTTATGACCTGATAGAGGTCCTCTCCCTACCAACATTGAAAATTCTACCTTTAACTCAGGGCCGTACAGATATTGATTTTTTTGGTTATTAAAGGGATTTATTAAAGTGTGGTCACAGCCACATGGGCAGTGGAGCGCTTCATATGTCGTAAGGAACAGAAGCATTGCACAGGTGAAGAAAAAAGTAGTCTGCATAGAAGAAAAACTTTCTGATGAAAAGATGACAATACTTCCCTCAGTGCCTCTTGGGATTACAGCAAGTTCTGAGTCTGATATCTTCAGGTTGTTGATTCCATAGATTTACATCTTGGAAGGAGAAGACTTGACTCAGAGTGTTTGCTTTTTTGCAAGTTTCTTGAATTGTCCTTAGATTATGCAAGCAGCCAACAGACCATCCTATGGTACCCTAATATCAAGCTTGATGAACATGAGCGGTAGGATACTGTCTCTCTTATAAGCTCTTTACATACATTAGGCCTTCACAACTGTGCAATCTTTTCACCGGCTTATAACCTGTCCCTTTTATATTGACTGATCACTTTGTGATTCAGTTTTTTTATCTCCCACCTGGATTTAGTCCCCAATACTTCACATGCATTCCTCCCTACCTTTTAAAGTTATGGGCTAAGGTCACCTTAGTCCCACCCTGAGGAATGCAGCCTCCTTCCCTCTCACTTTCTCTTCAATCTGACCTCTCCGACTGATATTGTGTTACTTCTGCCCTTGATTTTACTACTTTCCTGTAGCCTTTGTTTTACTGCATATGCTCAAGTTTGGCTCTATGGTTCACTAAGGAACTGAAGGCAACAAATGGAGTTGCAATGGTCTGGAGCAGGTCTGTGTAAAGACTATGGATAATTCTTCAAAATCTCCTATTTACTTGCTACCAAGTAATACAAGTTGTTGATCAAATCATCCTGCTTTAACATCTGCATATTTAGCAACTCCTATAATGAAGTCTTTTAAAGAATCCTGAAACCCCTCAGTAAGTACCAAATCTCTGCCCCCTTCCCTCTTTGGAACTGCCTAGGATTGGCTACTGTTTACACAAGAAGATCAGAACCAAATCTATCTCCTTTCCTTCTCCAACATCCTCTTCTGTGCACAACCTTCCCACTTTCTCAGTGCCTTTATGTGACAGTTCCTCTTCTATTCCTGAAACTACCTGCCTCTTCCTTTTGCTATTTGCTCTTCTCTACTTCAACACTATTTTAGCATCCATGAACTCTATCAAATCTGGCTTGCCTCTTGACCTGCTCGGGGTCTTATGATGGTTACTGACTTGGTCAGCACCAAGCTCCAGTCTCTCTGCAGTGCTTCTTCTGCTAGTTTACCATTCCTCTGGCATGAAAACAAGCTTTCTCAGGAACTTTCTCCATATCTCTCTACTTCTTTCTCCAGGGAAGATTCTTGAGAAGGAAGCCAGGAGAGAGTTAATGTCTGTTGTTGAGAAAAACAACTTGCTTAACATCATTGAATCTGATTTCCTTCTACACATAGTACTGAGACAGGTGCTGTCTTAACTATTTTTGATGATCTCATATCCACCGTGGACCAGGGAAGAATGACTGTCCTATCCTTGTTGATCTCCTAGGGGCATTTAATGCAGCCACCCCAAAATGCTTACATCCTGTACTATGTATTTTGAAATTAATAATAGTGCCCCTACCTAGTTCCACTGTGTTCTAGCCAATACATCTCAAGCTGATTTTCCCTCGACTTTCTGCTTTTCTTCCTTCCACATCACGTGTTTCTCATACATCCTCTCTAAGCTCTACTCGCTTCAATAACTCAATTTCAGCTCTTGTTTCGCTCATTCAGTTTCACAAATTTCTTGCTGACATCATAGATTATTGATGCTCAACTCATTGTATCCTTTAATGTTGACTTCAATTTTGGTCAGCCAATATTTTGTGCTTCTGACCTGAGTGCTCCCTTCAATACTGTCTCTCATAAGGTGCTTTTGCACCACCAATATGATATAGACAATCGCAGCAAGGCTTCATCTTGGTTTGCTGCCTTTCTTAGTCATTGATCTTTTCAGGTTAGTCCTCCTCCTTTTGCATTTATTCATAGACCTTTGATGTAAGAGGGTCCTGCAGGGCTCCTCATTGAGCCCTACTCTTTTAAACATGTGTCAGACCTCTAGCTGAGTTTCTGAAGCTTTTTGCGTGTCTCCATGATCTCATAAGCAGATGATACCTAACTTGTTGTCTCTCTCTCTCTCTGCTGATGTTTCTAAAGACATTGCTAATTTTCAGGAATGTATGCTGGCGGTGGCTAATTGGATAGAAGATAAATGCCTGAACCTTAACTCTAATAGGACTGAGATCCTGCTATATGGAAAGTATACCTAATCCTGGGGGGATCACTGGTGGCTGGAAGGCCTGGGGCCCTCGCCTCCTCCTAAATCATCCATAAAAACTTTGGGCATCTGGTTAGACAATTCTCTTAGCATTGAGACTTAAGTGAGAACTCTGGCAGGCACCTGTTTTGACCTCGAGAGTACTCAAACGCATTACTGGTTTATTTCAACCTCATATTCGACAGTTGATCATTCAATCTCTCACCCTGTCACGCTTGGACTACTATAACATCTTGTATCTAGCTGGTAAGAAATTAATCTTAAAGAGGTTGTAGAAGGTTCAATATGGTGCTGGCAGAACACTGTTCTCACTCAAGTTCTCTCCTCTGTGTGCCTATTGAGAATTGTATTCATTTTAAAGTTCTGAGCACTGCACACAAGACTGGGAATTCTTCAGGTGCCTCTATTCTTTCTGAACTTATGCAACCATATCTTCCAACCAGAGAGGTCCACTGTTAGACATGGGGTCTTTGGTTGGCAGTCAGATTACCCCCTGTCCAAGCAAGGACCCTCACTCTTGTCAGGGTAATGGAGAAACATACTTAGATAACCCCTAAGCCTAGCTTACCCCCTTGGTAGCTTGACACAAGCAGTTAGGCTTATCTCAGAAGCAATATGTAAAGTATTTGTACCAGCACACACAGTAATACTGAAAACACTACAAAATGGCCACACCAGTTTAGAAAAATAGGAAATATTTATCTAAATCAAACAAGACCAAAACAACAAAAATCAAACATACACAAGTTAAAATATGAATTTTCAAAAGAATAAGAGTCTTACTCCATAGAAAACAATGGAAACAATGATTTTGCGCAAAGTACCTGGTTAGCGTCAAAAATAAAGCTGCATGGGTGAGCGTGTGTCGAAAAAAGCAGTGATGCGTAGATTTCTTCTTCGCAAGGGAGGCCATGCGTCGTTTCTTCTCTGGTTGGGTCAGCGATGTGTTTTTTTTCCCTCGCAAGAGAGCGATGCGTCGATTTCTGGTTGGGTTGACTTTGACGCCCACGGGCGATGCATGGCAAATCCTGTCGCAAGGTGTTAGAAAATCGCGCTGCCCGTGGTTTGCGTTGTTATCATCAGCTGCAAGCGGGTGTTGCGCATCGTTTTTCTGCCCGCAATGTGTCGATCTCCCTGCCGTGATGCAGATGGAGCATCGATTTTAGTCGCAAGGCCGGCAGCGTGTCATTTATCAATCTTGTTGCAGATGGTGTGTCGACAATTTCCCCGCACGGCGTTCTGTGCGTGGATTTTCAGCTCTTGTCTGCCAACTTCATCTTTCAATGGCCCAAGGACTGGATAGGACACCACTTGGCAGGACAGGAGTCTCAGCAGATAGTCCAGATGTTAGCAGAGGAAGTATTTGATGGTCCTGAGACTTCAAAACAGGAGGCAAGCTCAACTCAAGCCCTTAGAGATTCTTCACAAGCAGGAATATACCACAAAGTCCAGTCTTTGTCCCCTTTCACAGGCAGAAGCAGCAACTGCAGGATAGCCCATCAAAGCACAGTCACAGGCAGGGGGCAGCATTCTGCCTGAGCTCTTCAGCTCCTATCCTTGGCAGAGGTTCCTCTTGGTTACAGAAATGAACTGATTTTCAGGGGTTTTGGTTCCAATACTTATACCCCTTTCTGCCTTTGAAGTAGGCATACTTTCAAAGGAAAGTCTCTGTTGTTCACAAGATCCTGCCTTGACCAGGCCAGGCCCCAGACACACACCAGGGGGTTGGAGACTGCATTGTGAGATGGCAAGCACAGCCCATTCAGTTGCAACAGACCACTCTTCCCTCCCCTCCTAGCACAGACATTTCATCAGAATATGCAGGCTACACCCCCTTTGTATCACTGTCTCGAGGAGTGGTGCAAACAGCCCAACTGTCAAACTGATCCAGACAGGGAATCCACAACAGGCAGAGTCACAGAATGGTTTAAGCAAGAAAATGCCTACTTTCTAAAAGTGGCATTTTCAAACTAACAATCTAAAAACTAACTTCGCTAAAAGATTTATTTTTAAATTGTGAGTTCAGAGACCCCAAACTCCACATTAAATCTGTTCTCTAAGGGAATCCATACTTTAATAATATTCAAAGGCAGCCCCCATGTTAACCTATTAGAAAGATAGGCCTTGCAAAAGAAAAGGCTAATTTTAGCAGTATTTCACTGTAAAGACATGTAACAGACATCAGTACATTTCCCACCTTTAATATACAGTGCACCCTACCCATGGGGCTACCTATGGCCTACCTTAGGGGTGCCTTAAATGTATAAAAAGGGAAGGTTTAGGCCTGGCAAGTGGGTACACTTGCCAAGTCAAATTGGCAGCTTAAAACTGCACACACAGACACTGCAGTGGCAGGTCTGAGCCATGTTTACAGGGCTACTGATGTGGGTGGCACAACCGGTGCTGCAGACCCGCTAGTAGCATTTGATTTACAGGTCCTGGGCTCCTCTAGTGCACTTTACTAGGGACTTATTAGTAAATCAAATATGCCAATCATGGATAAGCCAATTACACATACATTTTACATAGGAACACTTGCACTTTAGCAGTGGTTAGCAGTGGTAAAGTGCCCAGACTATCACAAAATAGCAAAAACAGAGTCCAGCACACATCAACAACCTGGGAAGCAGAGGCAAGAAGTTAGGGGAGACCACGACAAGGATGCGAAGTCTAACATCTACTCAGTTGAGGTAAACCTGGCAGTGACTCCTCAGTTTAAAGGGAAAGACTAGATGGCAGTTGTCGAGACGGGCCACTCACCTGAAAAGCAGGATGTCTGCAGGGGCGATGGTATGCCCCCCGACCTCCTGGAATACCTCTCAGCACTTCCTGGTGGACACAGAACCCCGGCAGGTGTCCCAAAAGGAAAGGGGGAGTGGAAGAGAAAGAGAAAGAGACAAAACACTGCCACATCTTGCTGGTCCAGCCAGGCACCCTGTATCTTCGGGGGGACAGGTCGTTGTTGACAGAGTGATAGTAGAGTTAGTGCACTCAACTTCCTTGAAACTGAACCTCTCTTTCTGATATGGGCACGGGAGCAGTAGAAGAACACCGGGATGCTCCATCATTTTTCTTGGATAATAATAACTGTTGGCACAATTACTAACACTGCATAACCAAAAACCAAAACTGAGTACCATAACAATAAGTACTGCGACACTAGGGCTGGCTTCACAGAGATTCACTGTTGCACACTACAATTAGAACTGTGGTTGCACTTATCATGCACAAGAAAGACAAACAAGGGCATTAATTATATCACGCATAACATTCCTGCATGCATAGGGTTAAACTAAAAGGAACAAAAACAATCCAAGAAATACAAATGTCCACTCTGGGTTTAAACAGTTAGAGTGGCACAGTTTGGTTTCACTGTGTGTGTAAAAAACCCTTCAAAAGCACATTCCTCAAACCTGAAACACAGGCATGAATGACACAATTTAAATCCAAGAGTTATGCTATTAGAGAAAGAAAAGTCACGTAAATGCTCTTTTAAAATTGCACTGTCACTTTTTGTAGTACTTGAGCTCAAGCAGATTTCCTGAAGCACATTTAGGTACGTAACTACAATAATAATGTAGAATGTTCAGAAAAGCATTTGTCTCTTCAAGATAAGCACTCTGCCAAAATACGAGGTCTGAAATACACCAGCAGTCCTTGTAACGAGCGGTGCTCTAAGAACAAACTCCCTGGAGAATTCTAGTCACTTAGCTGCAGCCTTTTCCGAAGTGCTGGAGAAATGCCTGTTGTCAGCTGGTACAGGAACGAAGAAAAGAATTGCCTCCAAGGTCCTGAATACGAGGATGACAGAAGGGGCTGGCGTGCCAAATCAGATGCTGAGATCAGGAAGCAAAACAAAGCCAAGCAGGGAGGCATGCTTCACTCTGCTATTTATAGCCAATCAGGAAAGCAGTTTAATTTTTACCTGTGGATGAGTCACCACACCCAATTAGAAGCACATGTCTACACCACACCCAATTAGAAGCACATGTCTACACCTGCTCACATTAGCAAACAAGCATTGGTAAAACAAGCATTGATAAAACCAATTGTGTAACACAGTACATTATGTTTACTTAAAAACAAGAAGGTTTAACCAAGAACAGAGATATGATGGAACTGTAATCCCTGGGGATGCTGACAGATAACGCAGGAGGCACCTTGGGGATTCCTGACAGCAGTTCCTTTCTGTTTGGCCCTGGACCTCTGGAACAATTTGTCCTCTGAACTAAGGAACACATGGAGTCATATTTGTCTCAGGAAAAAATACCTAAAAACCTGGCTCTTTGCCGTCTAAGCTTTGCCGCACCTCCTTGCCTTTCTTTGGTGGACGATGTCTAGTCTCCTGTGGGAAGTGCTGGGAAAGCCTGTTTCTGGGGCAGCCATGCCCCCTATAAGTTATATTAGCATATAGTCGAAGTGGCCACCTTAATGACTAACCTAACCACCACCTTGACCTTAATAGTGACAAGCCAGAAGTACTAATTCTCGGTAGTCCCTCCTCCTTAAGATCACTTTTATGGTGTCTCACTGAGCTTGGTCCCTCTTTTACTCCTGTCCCCTCTGCCAAAGCTCTTGGCTTCTACTTTGACTCCATTCTGTCTTTTCCTGGCCACGTTTTCAGTATTGCTTCTAGCTGCTGTTGCTATCTCAAAAATATGTGTAAGGTTACCAACCATCTCCCTACGAGCTGCAGGAAAAAAAAAAAACTACTGTCCATTCTATTATCCTTTCCTGACCAAACTACATGAGTGCTCTCAGATTTTCCTCCTATCTCCTCCACCATCTTTAAGAATCTCATAGTACTGCTACTGATTCCCTCTTCGATCCCACTTCTATCTTCCCACACCTCAAAGCCCTTGATAGTCTTCCCATTGCCACAAAATCAGTTTTGAAAGCAGTAAGTCTCTCCACTTTTCTGGTCTTGCCTACTTTATTGGCTTTTCTCTTATACCCGCTCCGCCGAAGTCAAGCTTCTTCTTATCACAGGGTTTAAGCAACCCCTTCCCAGCGACCGCTGATTTACATTCCCGCCAGCAAACATTGGAACTCCTTGCCTCTCTCCCTTTGTTGTGCTGATACTCATTTAGCATTCCACAACACCCTTAAGACTTGGCTCTTTCCGAATCTTTCAGTGCACTAATTCTGCACCAGTATACCCTTTGTCTATCAGTTTGTGTTCTATAAATTCTTCCTCATTCATTCATTCATTCAGTAACATCAGTTTAATTTATTATCTCTATCGGCTGGTTTCTTTAGGGCAGCAGTTCAGGCGCACAGTGTCGTAAGTGAAACAAACTTCTCGGGTGTCTCGTACACTACTTTTCTTTCATGGACATTTTCTGCAGTTTATGCTTATATACATTTCTAATTACATTTTTCTCGTGCAGCTAAATATTCCTTACTGGTGACCTTGCTAGGTTTTAATTTAAAAACGATCATCTCAAATATGTAATAAGCTTTGGAAACACATGGGGTCATATCATTTAAAATAAACATTTTAGAATTTAAGATGGTCCCTGCCACCCACAGTTTTGGATTTAGTGGTGTCTTAAATATTTGAAGAGCCAGAGCACCTTAGACACTAGTAAAGGTTAATTGTCACTGAAACTGTAAAGGAATGTGACACAAATATGCTTTTATTTTACGGTAGTAAAAGGTATATGTGCAGGTACTACCTTTCTTATCACAACTACCAAGGTTACGTTCTAGTGCCCGTTTTATCCGGCTTTTGGCGCTGTCTTGCTGTGCCAATTAGCCGGCAGTGGTACGGGGACATTCTTAATAATGATAGTGCTTTGGGTCACTGTCTAGTACCTACTGTGCGTAGCCCCCGTTAATGAACAAAATCGTTGTTGTGATACATGTAGAGTTGGAAGTACTAATACTGACTCAGGTATTTTTGTTTTAACATTCTTTTAGGTCTTTATGAGAAATTGTAAAGTAGTAACGCTCCTTAGGGAAATAACATTGCCGATTGCGATACGATCACAGCCCACGTGCATTTTCGTTAAAGGTCAGCCTCGAGGGGGATGGGCTGTATTTCAGATAAAGAACAGCCATCCTGTTCAGAAGAACGTCGATTCAACGTTTGCTTCAGCCAATGTCACAGAAAAAAAACGGTGCAGGGAAATCATACTGAATGTCACCTACAGAAATGCCATAAAGGGAAGTGCATATATTTTATACAAGGGTATTTATATTGTGTACTGTGGGCCACACCTTATGCACGAAAATAGCTACCCAGTTGGTTCCTACATAGTATTTTCAACGTGATGTTTTGCAGTATGATATTGAAAAAATGTAATTCTAGTTTGAATGCATATATTATGTATCAATTTATGTATAAAATGTACACTTAAATAAACAATTTACAAACCCGGAGTTCACACGCAGGTTGCGTTGTAATATCTGAGTAGGACAATGTGCTTTTGAGTTTGCTGCATACTGAAACATGCATAGCATTTTAAAACTCGCCGAGTAAAACAGCACAGGCGGTCACTAATGCGTCCTTCATTACTTTTTTTTAATTCAAAAGATTTTGTTAGTTTTGTCTTCAAATAAAGCAGCCCGATACAAGTTTAAGTGGTACAGTTTCACAAGACAAAATTAGTGTTACAAAAATTGATGTAGACAAAATAAATTTGTACTGCAGAACATAGGTATCCATTACACTAGACCCTGTAATAATTTGTGGAAGCTAGAGCAATGGAGAAGGGAGGGGGCTAAGTGGTGCTCACAGTTAGACCAATTGGTAGGTAGTCTATGGGGGCTGCACTTTTTGTAAATATGCATCCAGTTTGGAACATAGTCAGCGAAAGGAGTTGCCATTAAAGTTAGTATTGTGTATAATTTTGTTGGAGATTCTAATGAAGCAGACCCATGCCCACCATGCATGGTAAGCAATATTATTATGGTTTTTCCAGTTTGACATTTTTTTAATCCCCACCACCAATAGTAGATCCATTAGGAGTTTATCTGAACAAGATAGTTTGTTGAGGAGATCTATGTTTGTTTTTCCATGAATGCCTAATGAAATCAGCGCATGTTTCAGGGTAATACTAACTTTGAATATGTCCCTTGTATTTTCTATGTCTTTCCATAGTGAGAGAATTTGGTTGCCATAAAAGAGTAAGTGGTCAAGGTCCCCTTTTTGTTCATGACAATGCCAACAAGTATCAGAATCTATCAGATGTCAGTTATGTAGGTGAACTGTGTCCAATATGCTCTAGGTATAGACCAGAGTTTCCCATTGTAATAACATGGGTAAATGTTATACCTCAATAGGGAGTAACATATAGCTCTCAAAGTTTCCATTGAAATGGTAGGTAAATTATGCTTGAGTGCAAGATTCATTCCATTTATTTAGTATGGACACAAGATGTAGTTTATCACTTTTATGTAGCGTTTTGTGTATAAAGGACTCTATATGATGTTTGGATGGTAAGTTGTGTAGAAAGTGTATACCGTCTGCCCTGTATGGTTTCTTGATGGTCTAAAGAGCTATTTTTAATGTAAAAAAAATGGTAGAACTCTATTGGCAACTGCTTTAATTTTTCAGCAAGCATGGAGATGTATAGAGGTTGATCAGACATAATATATTTGATAAACAGTATGCCCACAGATGTCCAACACTTCCAACGCTTCCAGAAGTTAAGGGAAGAGTAAAACTAATCTGTTTATTGAACCATAATGTAGCATCCCCTTAGCCTTGTAATGTATGTATAAAACATTTGTCCAGGTTGTTTATAGCCTGAATCGAGTCCTTGGGGATACAATATGAATGGGTAACTTTAATTCATTTAGTGGTAAAAGTATTAATAAGTGATAAAGAAAAAAAACTATTTTCTTTCAAGTTAATTTTTTTGGAGTTTATGAAGGGATTTTCTTGTTTTTTCCCTTTTCATATAAAGTTTGATATACTAGCATTGATTGCTTTATGAAAAGGTAACGACAAGTTAGCTGGGAACATGCTAAGGAAGAAACTAATTTGTTTTGCCAATAGAATTTTGACCGCTTCTATCCTCCCCCACCATGTAATACATTTTAGAGACCAAGATTCAGTTGGTTTCTTCGCTTTATTGATTAGAGTGCTCTCAATGTGTGATCTGTTTTTTTCTAATGAGTTTGCAAATTCAATCCCAGCATACTTTAAGTATAGTTGTTGCCACTTTAAGTGATATGGAGCGGCCATGTGTGGGAGGCAAAAGACACTAAGAGGGAACATTTCACTTTTTTCTTTCTTTAGAGTATACCCTGAAACCTTTGCATAGGAAGAGATGATATCATGAATTACAGGTATAACCTGTTCCGCATCGGTGAAGAAGATTAGCACATCATCCAAGTATGCTGCAATCTTCTTTGGACCTTCTTTAAGGGGGATGCACTAAATGTTTTCATTAGACCTTATTAAGTAAAGAAGCAGATCAACTGATAATAAAACTAAAAGGAGAGACAAAGGGCATCCTTGCCTAATGCCTTGACGAAGTGAGATATCTGAAAGTTGGCTGTTGATATTAATATGTGCAGTAGGGTTTTGATACATGGCCATGACTATGCCTGTACATCGGGGACCTAAGTTAAATATTTCTAATGTTGCATTTCGAAAGGGCCATGAAACCTTATCAAATGCTTTTTCAGCATCCAGTGCCTTGGCCATTGATGGAGAAGAAAGAGTTTTTGCTTTCTCAATTATATGGCAGAAGGTTCTAGTGTTATCTGACGCTAATCAGCCTTTTACAAAACCGGTTTGTGACAAGTGTATCAGGGTTGGGAGGACTTTCTCCAGTCTCAAGGCTAGAATCTTTGGGTACATTTTATAATCTGTGTTAAGGAATGATATAGGGCAATAATTCTGTGCTTCCATGGCAGTACCTGTTATCACCCCTTTACTCTCAAATGTATGGAAGAGTGACAAAAGATGAGAAGTTAACATGTGATAATAATGTTGATTGAAGGAGGCTAGAAAGCCATCAGGGCCAAAAGCTTTTTTTGGCTTTAAAGATTTAATAGCTATGAGAATTTCTATAATGGGATTATTGAGCAAATCTAGATCCTCTCTGGAGGGGGTAGAGTAAGTGGTTCCAGAAACGTTTAACATTCTGAAACAATGGATAGATCATGTGGAGGCACAGATTTATAAAGATTCGAGTAGAATAGTTGAAACACCTCTAGAAATTTACCTGGATCAGTTTGGGCATGATTATGAAGGTCTTTAATTGCTTATTTATAAGCCTGTTTTTATTATCTTTGAGGGATAAGTCTAATAGACTCCCAGAATTTTTTTTTCTCAAGAAGATTATTAGCTTTGATTTTATTGAGCCAGGCATGAGCTCTCGCTCAAAATTTTATTATATTCACATCTAAGATTTTTTATTTTTGATGATATAACCAGGTCGGAATTCTGGGATCTAGAGTTATCTAACTTATTTATTTCTTCCTCTAATGAATTATGTTCTTTGTTACAGTATTTGTTTTTGTTGGACACTATCACAATCATGATACCTGGTATGGTGGCCTTCAGAACAACCCAGGTAATTGACATATCCATCACCATTTTAGTATTTTCCACAAAAAAAATGATTGAGAGCTATCTCTCTTCGTTTGTTAGAATCTACATCTTGTAATAGTTCCTCATTCATTCTCCAAGTACACGTTATTTTGCTGGGGACATTGGTCTTAAGACTTAATGTAATACATGCATGGTCACAAATTAGGATCAGCTCTATGGTCCTGTGCAAAGTGGTCTGCACTATACATGTTTGCTTACCAAAAAGTAATCTATTGTAGTTATAGAGTTATGTTTATGAGAGTAGAAAGTGAAATCACTACTCGTTGAATTATGCAATCTCCATATATCCACCAGGTCATGGTCTTGACCTAGTTTATGAAGTTGAGTGTGAGATTTGTTAGGTTTTTATTTAAATTGAGATAATCTGTCTAGTGTAGTGTTAAAGGGTAGGTTAAAATCCACCGCTATGATCGATTGGTTGTCTGGAGGAAGATCATCTATTTTTTGTATATTTTGTTGACCAAAAGGAGGGAAATCGGTTGTGGGGACATAGATGTTGAGAATAAAGAAGGTATCCTTATTTTCTTAATCTTAGTTAATAACCACCTGCCCTCAATGTCATGAAGCTTTATAGAGCAGTTTGCTTTTTTGCATTAGAGTAAACCCCATTCTTCTTCTAACTTGCCAGGGAGCAAGAGTAATCTGCAACCCAAGAATGGCACATATTATGAACCTCAGTGACTCCCGCTCTTGTCTCTTGCTGTAGATTGATGTCAGCAGTTAGGCTTTCATTATGAATTTGGTGGTCAGTTGACCTCCACGCCTCCATGCCGGCACGCCGGTGATGGCGGTAGTACTGCCGCCAGGCTGGTGGTGAAGACTGCCAAATTATGACCACGGCGGTGATCCCTCCCATATACAGCCAATGCACAGCCGGAACTGCCTGTACAGTCTGACCACGGCAGTTGCCATCTTCAGGCTGACAGAACACCATTCACCGACCATCATATTACAACATAGCAGAGCGCCAGGATTTCTAGGTGTGACCACTTCCACAAAAAGTCTGGTGGAAACGACCCATATAAAAGGAAACACTCAACTCTAGGGACACAAAGGAGTCCGCGGCCACCATGGAACCCGAACTGGAAGTCCTGCTGATGCTGTACCATGCAATGGGAGTCCAGGAGCAGTGACGCCAACGACGACGGTGAGTACAGCTTCCTAGCACACAAGGAGGGAGGGGAGTGTGACACACCATACACAAATACCACACATGGAGAACAATCTGCTGAAAAGTACAAGAACAACATAAGCCAGAAGTAAAGAAAGCCAGGGAAAATACCTGTGATTCAACCTCTGTATTCCGGTGGAAATAGCGACCACAAAAAATAAACAGAACTATATATACAAAGGGCCATTGGCCAGTCCAAAAGTGTTCATGCCACTACACAGGGCAACGTGAGAGGCCCAAGTGACTCCACTGGGCAGGGACATCAATGTGGAAGGCAGGCTCCTCAAGGGGTTGGGGTGGACTCTTGGAAGGGGGGGTCATTGGACTTTGGTTTGGGAGGGGGCATGCTTTTGCTCCTCTGTTTAGTGAGTGGAGGAGTGGGCCTGGAGCGGGGGGTCGGAGTGGCTGCCCTGTGCTCCATAGTGGGAGGTTTCTTAGCAGTGGGAGTGACATCTGTGACACTAGGGGGGCCATGAGAGGACTGGGAGACCTAGGAACTGGGCTGGGGGAGCGGGACCTTATGTTTCAGGACAACACAGGGTGGGTCAGGAGGAGAGAAGTGGTCAAGGCAGGAAAGGAAAAGTTTTTTAGGTACAGTGGGGCGGAATGTGGGAGGAGGTTTAGGAGTGGAGGTAGAGGGGGTAGCTGTAGGCAGTGTAGGTGTGCTGGACTGGGTTGTAGGTGCATGTAAAGTTTGCGTGTGTGAGGTGGATGGCTGTTGAGTGTCTGAGTGGGAGTGTTTATGTGTTTTGGGAGGAGGGGGCAGAGAGGGAGGGATATGACAAACAGGTCGTGTGCATGTATTTTGGGGTGGTGTCTGCAAGTGAGGTGGGTTTGCTGCATGTGGTTGTGATGGTGGTGGTGGTGATTGCTCATGAGGCTAATGGGGTGCTAGTCTGCTTGTCTTCTGTTGTGGTGATTGTGAACAAGGCTGAATAGGTGGCAGGATCTGGGACTGAGGCTATAATGCTTGCAGGTGTGAGTGCTGATGTGACTGTGAGGAAGAAGGTGGAGGGGGAGACAGTGGAGGCAGTGGCTGTTGTTGTGTGTGCTTCTGGGTGTTGGCTGTGTGTATGCTTGTGCTGTGATCTGTGGTGCTTGTGCTTGTCTTTGCGAGCCCTGTCTGTTGTCTTAGGTGCATGCTCGTCTGATTGTGTGCTTGGGATGGGTGGGGGAGAGGGCTCTGGGACTGGGGACAGGTAGTTGGAGGAGGGACGGAAGAACTAGGGACACTGGCTGCCGTCAATGAGGCAGCCAGAGCCTGAAACAATCTCAGTAGGCCACCAAGCCACTGTGAATGCCCTCCAGGTAGGCATTGCATTGCTGCATCTGGGATGCCAGCCTCTGGATGACTTTCCCTATGGTTGACTGCCCTACAAAGATGGATCTCAGGAGGTCAATAGCCTCCTCAGTGAGGGCAGCAGGGCTGACTGGGACAGGGGCTGAGGGGGATGTGGCAAAGGAGACGCCCACCATCCTGGGTGAGCGGGCAAAGGCAACTGGGTGGGGGCTACTGGGAGGGCAGTGCTGGAACAGGGGGTGGCGAAAGATGACAATGCTGGTGGGGTCCCAGAGGGGTCCGCCACCACCACAGAACTCCCATCGGAGGAGGAATCAGAGTAAGTTGTTGTAGCTCCTGTCTCCCCGTGGTGCTCCCCTCACCCTCCAACCCACTGGTCCCCCTCAGCGTCGGTGGACACTGTCTCCTGGGTCGCGTGGGCTGCAGCTCACCCACTCACCAGTGCCCCTGCTCCTTTGCCAGATGATGCTAATGCACACAAGGACAGGAGAAGAAAAGGAGGGAGGGTCGGGGAGAAAGAAAGGGGGCACATGGTCAATAACAGTAACAACAGCACATATGGCATACACATCGGAATGACTCACTGGTAATTACACTATGAAGTAACAACCACAATACCAAACCATTGCCTGGTAACAACAGCTGAAATGAACTCTGCAGACACAACCATCTGCACACCTACTGAGACTCACTAATTCATGTCTGCCTGTGACAATGGCACAGCTACACTACTCCGACAAAGTGACTGCACAATGTGCAATTGCCAGGTCACACTACCTAGGCAGTGGACATCAGAGCATCACTCCAACACCGGTGAGTCAGGATGTAGGCCCTTACTGAAGCTGAAATACCAGCAAATGACCAATACCAATTGTACATACAATTGTAGAACTTGTCAACATAACCTACAGGGGCATACTGAGGCATACACTGACTATTACGTTGCATCCAAAGACCATGCCAGGCATCAGGAATGAATTTTTACACAGTGTGTACTCACCCCTTGTGGCTGCTGTGCTGCTCTCAAGCGCCCATCCAACTCTGGGTTGGCCACCGCCAGCATGCGGGCCATTAAGGGGGCCAGGGTCCGACTGGCACCCCTCCCTCATTGGGAGGAAGTCCCCAGCTGGGTCTCTGCGGTCTTCCAGACCGGCACAGCAGGTCCTCCCACCTCTTTCTGCAGTGGGTGCCCCGCTGGCTATGGACCCCAAGGGTCCGCACATCCTTGGCGATGGAACGCCATAACCCTTTCTTCTGATGGACACTGACCTGCATAGGAAACACAGACAGAATGACACCATTAACTACACACTACATTCTGTTACAGCAATGGACTACATACTGCATTGATCCCACAATCATCTTACACATAACTGTTACCTCTGCATACATATTGCATGCAGCAAAAAACACTCCGTAAAGGACACACTGCCTGCACACACATGCATCTACAGACAGCCATGTTGCATCCATAATACCCAAAAAGGTGCTCACCTGTTGATCAGGCCCATACACCTGTCTATACAAGGGTAGGACCGCATCCACAAGCTTCTCTAATTCTTCAGATGTGAAGGTTGAGGCCCTAGCCCCTGTAGAACGGGCCATTGTGGGTTCCAGACACAAGACACAGTAGCTCATGCAGTGGATGTGTTGATAGGGTGAGAGTCAGGAGTCAAGTGACATAGGCTTCTGAAAATAGCAGTTGTTAGAAATGGGGTCTTTGGTTGGCAGTCAGGCCACCCCTGTCCAAGCAAGGGCCCTCACTCTAGTCAGGGTAAAGGAGAATCACACTCAGTTAACCCCTGCTCAGACCCTTGGTAGCTTGGCACGAGCAGGTAGGCTTAACTTTAGAGTCTAGGTGTAAAGTATTTGTACCAACACACACAGTAATACAGTGAACCACTACAAAATGATACAACATAGGTTTAGAAAAATATTAAATATTTTATCTAACTAAAGACCAAATACGATAAAAATCCACAATATACAGTTAAAAAATACAAATTTAGAACTTAAAAACAAGAAAACAGTGATCTGAGGTGACAACACTGCAAGTTGGTAAAACACAGCGTCGTAACGAAGACATTCATGGAGTCGGTCGACCCCCAGGTACAGGACCTTTAGAACAAGCTGAAAACATGCAAGTGCATGGAGTTGGGGAGAGCAGCTTCACTGAATCCGATGTGACGTCGGTTCTGGTGCCACGAGGCAGGAAGCCTGCAGCGTCGCGCAGCGGAGTCGGGTCCTCTCTACAGGCCGGTGAAGGGGCGGTGAAGGTGAGGTGGCGTCGGATGCGAAGTCGGTCCCTTGGTTCCAGCAGATGCGGTCACTTCCACCTGTCCTCTGCATGCACTGCAGTCGGGTGCCATTTCCTGATGATAGTACCATGGCAGTCAATTAAATATGTGTCATAGGTACGGATGGTACACACCAAGGCACTTGCAACACGTCTAGATATTTTGGTTTAGTGGGAGACTCTGGCTCTTCAATGAGATCTCATACTAGTGCATTGCTTGAAGAAGAGTAGTTGACAAAACAGGTAAAATGTGATGCTACAAATCACGTCACACGACTTTCACTACAGCTTTGAAGCAGTATGGCAAATGAATAAGAATGTATGGTTTCAAAAGTCCGTTTGCATGTAGAGTACACCAGAGCAGATTCCAATCATTGGTTGTCTGAAATGTATGAGACTGCTTTGTTTACTGTGATGTTGTGTGTATATCCTTCCTGCTGTCACACACTTGTGATGTTTGGTTTGTTTCGATACTAACCACTGTGGAGGAGGAATGCACCCGTGTACAGACCCCTAGTCGACTTGGCTACACTGGAGGAATGCCATATTATAGTCACCTATCGTCTGGACAGGGCCACAATCATTGAACTGTGTGCACAATTGGAGGCAGATCTCATTCCTGCTCTTCATAGTCCTACTGCAATACCTCCTACAGTACAGGTGCTGTCAGTGCTCCACTTTCTGGCCAGTGGATCATTTCAGGTGAGTGGGGGCTTGGCTGCACATATGTCACAGCCAATGTTTTCTAATGTACTGAGTAGAGTTTTGACTGCCTTGCTGAAACACATGAGCAGCTATATCTCTTTCCCCACAGTGATGATTTTCCCACTGTGAAGGCTGCTTTCTACACAATGGGAATCATTCCAGATGTGGGGCCACTGACGGGATGCATATTGCTTTGGTCCTTCCCAGGATAAATGAGCAAGTGTTCCGAAATAGGAAGAATTACCATTCTATAAATGAGCAGATGGTGTGCCTTGCTGATCAGTATATTTCCCACGTTACTGCCAAGTTTCAAGGATCTGTGCATGAAGTCTACGTATTGAGGAACAGCAGTGTCCCACAGATGATGGCACAACTGCACAGAGAGAGAGTCTGGCTCATTGGTGAGCTTGATGTTTCACACTATGTATGTCACCTGGAGTTGTCCTCTGTGCTATTGTACACAAGTAATGTGTGTTTCTCACTATGTCCAGGTGACTCAGGCTACCCAAACCTATCCTGGCTGTTGACACCAGTGAGGAATCTGAGGACAGGGGCAGATAATCGATACAATGAGGCAGAAGGACAGACCAGAAGAGTCATTGAAAGAATATTTGGGGTACTGAAAGCCAGGTTCAGGTGCCTCCATATTGTTGGTGGATCCCTACTCTACTCCCCTGGAAAGGTCTGCCAGATAGTGGTGGCCTGCTGCATGCTTCACAATTTGGTCCTCAGGTGGCATGTGCCATTCCTGCAGGAGCAGGGGAGAGACAATGTGCCTGTGGCAGCAGAGGACACTCAAGACAGTGATGAAGGTGGGGAGGAGGAGCATGTGGACAACAGGACACATCTGATACACCAGTACTTCCAATGACACTCAGGTAGGACTGTAGTTCTGTTCACACTACCATTTCAATTAAGAGCTGTGTGGCAGCTATGATGTACCAAGCACAAATGTGTGCATTCTGTACCCTGACACTGTTCCATTTATGGTCAGTCATGCCAGTGGTATGATGATTGTGAAAAAGCTTATTCTGCCTATGCAATGTATCAGCTGTTTTGCTTTTTCAAATACATGCCCACATCAAACTGTGTCCTCATTCCATACAGTACTTAACATTTATTGCTGGAAATGTTAGGTGAGTTACAATGCACTTACACAACTGCTCTGTGACTTAATTGTCCCTGACAGTTTGGCCTAGACTAGGTGGCCCAGAGGAGGGATTGACATAGTGACAACATGGAATAGCTAATACTGTAGTATCTTCTTTGAGGCCTATACATAAGTTGTTTCTCTTCACTTTGGGTGTTTGGAGTCAATTGCAGTGCAGATTTCTGAGTTGATGTGACCAGCTGAATGTAGGCTGTTATGTTACAGGGGTTCATGTTGCTTTACTTCCTTTAACTTCTCATTTGAATGTCACTAATGTTTTCCCCTTTTACAGATGTTGGTGTGGTCACTTCTGTGAACTCATGTAATGCCTACAGACTGCTTTCAAATAGTTTGGTGGATGGTGACTTGTGGCATGCTTTTACACTGATTATGTGTACCCCAAGCTGACTGTACATTAGATGGATTCACACTTTATATTACATTTGCACAGGATAGCAAAGGTCAAATCATTGCATATTGCTGAAATAAAAGCTGCAAATCCTTCAGTTGTGTTTAAGTGTGTTTATTGTAATGACAAAAAGGAAGGGATAGTGCAATAAAGTGGGGTAATGGTGAACGAAACCTTCAGTGTAGTGGCCTAGTTAGTTTGTAGCACAGGTCCAGTATCCCTGGGGCCATAGCAAAAGAAGCAATGGCAGTCCAAAGTAAACAAGGTGTCTCACTGGCACACAAGGGAGACATGTAGGAGAGGCTAACTTCCTAGCAGGGGTTTGGGTCTTGGCTACAGTGTCTGGTGGCTATCTGGGTCACAGGGAACGTTTGCGGGGTGGTTCTTCTGCTGCAGAGGGAGGGGTGCTGGTGGTCTGTGAATCCTGTGGCAGGTCCTCCTGTCCACTATCTGCAGCAGATGTGAAGTGCTGGTCAGTTCACTAGTTGTGGAAGGGGCCCACTGGTGTGTTGTGTACTCATGCATGATGGTGGCCATATCACTGAGCACTCCTGCAATGGAGTCAATCGTGGCATTGAAGCCCTGCAACTGCTGCATGACCTCCAGATGGTGTTCCCCCTGCAGCCCCTGGTTCTCCTGCAAGATGGTAAGTACCTGGCCTGGGATTTGTGGTATGCTCCCAGAACATGTGACAGTGCTTCCTGGGCAGTCAGATGCCTGGGTTGGTCCACCCCTTGGTGCACAGATATCCTCCCACTGGCCCTGGCCCCCTGTGCCTGTGCCCCCTGAAATGTGTGCCCACTCCCACTGACACCAGGATCTTCTTTGTCTTGCCTGTGAGGTGTTGACTTGGGTCCCTGTACAGGTGGGCACACTGTTGATTGACGTGTCCTTGGCTTGGGGACATTGGGTGGATCCTGTTATAGTGGAGTCTGATGTGGGGTGCTCTGGGGTAGACTGGGTGTTGCCTGTGGTGTCTGATTGACAAGTTGTACCAGATGGTCCAGGGAGATCTTCCAGATCCAGACATCCAGAGCTGCTGTCATCACTGGGGCCATCTTCTGGTGGAGGACTGGGTTAACAAGGCACATGCTGCCAGCTGATATTGGCTGGGGTATCTGTGGACATGTATGATATTTGTTAATTTCATTCTCAGATACATATTCAACATTTATGGGTTTCCCTATGGGATGGGTGTGGTTTTTCCACCTTTGGTTTGTGTATGGTGAGTGAGGCATAGTGGGATTGGTAGTGCTTAATGCTGCCCATGCATTACTCGTGTGTGACTGCTGACCCTGGAGAGGTATGCTTAAAGTGGGTAGGGCATGCAGGGGTAAATTGTTGAGGGTGATTATGGGGGTAGTTCTCAATTTGGGATGGAGTGGGTTGAAGGGAGATAGGGTGACAGGGAGACATGCCATGCAGGTGTACGTGGTGGTGGGGAAGTAATGCTGACTTACCAGTGTCAAGCCCTCCAGTGATTCCATTGAGGCCCTCGGGATGCAGGATAGCCAAGACGTTCTCCTCCCATGTTGTCAACTCTGGGGGAGAACGTGGGGGCTCACAATCAGTCTTCATTACGGCAATGTGGTGCCTGGATGCCATTGAACGCACCTTCCCCCGTGGGTCATTCCACCTGTTTCTATTTTCATCCCTTGTGCCTGGATAGGTTCCCACGGAGTTCACCTTGTCCATCTTCTTGGCAAAGGAGATCTGCTGGACCTGTACACCAAACAGCTGTGGCTCTACCCTAACGATTTTGTCTACCAAGACCCGCAACTCCTCATCAGTGAAACAGGGGTTCTTTTGTGGGAACATGCCAATTGTGTAGTGGGTGTAGTGTGGGTGTTGTGCAGAGGGTGGAATGTTTGTTGGGGGTGCAGGTTGTGTGAGTATGTGGGATGCTGTGAAGTAGTGATTGTGTCCAGTGTTGTGTATGTTATGCGTGAAGGGTGTATAGGTGGTTGTGGTTTGTGTGTGCAGTTCTGGAGATGTGTGGGCTGGTAATGTGTAGCAGAATTTTCACATTTGCAAAGAAATGTGGGTTGTGTGGTGGTATGTTTATAGTGCTGTTGGTGGGTGTGTACAGGGAGTGCAGAATTATTAGGCAAATGAGTATTTTGACCACATCATCCTCTTTATGCATGTTGTCTTACTCCAAGCTGTATAGGCTCGAAAGCCTACAACCAATTAAGCATATTAGGTGATGTGCATCTCTGTAATGAGAAGGGGTGTGGTCTAATGACATCAACACCCTATATCAGATGTGCATAATTATTAGGCAACTTCCTTTCCTTTGGCAAAATGGGTCAAAAGAAGGACTTGACAGGCTCAGAAAAGTAAAAAATAGTGAGATATCTTGCAGAGGGATGCAGCACTCTTAAAATTGCAAAGCTTCTGAAGCGTGATCATCGAACAATCAAGCGTTTCATTCAAAATAGTCAACAGGGTCGCAAGAAGCGTGTGGAAAAACCAAGGCGCAAAATAACTGCCCATGAACTGAGAAAAGTCAAGCGTGCAGCTGCCACGATGCCACTTGCCACCAGTTTGGCCATATTTCAGAGCTGCAACATCACTGGAGTGCCCAAAAGCACAAGGTGTGCAATACTCAGAGACATGGCCAAGGTAAGAAAGGCTGAAAGACGACCACCACTGAACAAGACACACAAGCTGAAACGTCAACACTGGGCCAAGAAATATCTCAAGACTGATTTTTCTAAGGTTTTATGGACTGATGAAATGAGAGTGAGTCTTGATGGGTCAGATGGATGGGCCCGTGGCTGGATTGGTAAAGGGCAGAGAGCTCCAGTCCGACTCAGACGCCAGCAAGGTGGAGGTGGAGTACTGGTTTGGGCTGGTATCATCAAAGATGAGCTTGTGGGGCCTTTTCGGGTTGAGGATGGAGTCAAGCTCAACTCCCAGTCCTACTGCCAGTTCCTGGAAGACACCTTCTTCAAGCAGTGGTGCAGGAAGAAGTCTGCATCCTTCAAGAAAAACATGATTTTCATGCAGGACAATGCTCCATCACACGCGTCCAAGTACTCCACAGCGTGGCTGGCAAGAAAGGGTATAAAAGAAGGAAATCTAATGACATGGCCTCCTTGTTCACCTGATTTGAACCCCATTGAGAACCTGTGGTCCATCATCAAATGTGAGATTTACAAGGAGGGAAAACAGTACACCTCTCTGAACAGTGTCTGGGAGGCTGTGGTTGCTGCTGCACGTAATGTTGATGGTGAACAGATCAAAACACTGACAGAATCCATGGATGGCAGGCTTTTGAGTGTCCTTGCAAAGATAGGTGGCTATATTGGTCACTGATTTGTTTTTGTTTTGTTTTTGAATGTCAGAAATGTATATTTGTGAATGTTGAGATGTTATATTGGTTTCACTGGTAATGATAAATAATTGAAATGGGTATATATATTTTTTTGTTAAGTTGCCTAATAATTATGCACAGTGATAGTCACCTGCACACACAGATATCCCCCTAACATAGCTAAAACTAAAAACAAACTAAAAACTACTTCCAAAAATATTCAGTTTTGATATTAATGAGTTTTTTGGGTTCATTGAGAACATGGTTGTTGTTCAATAATAAAATTAATCCTCAAAAATACAACTTGCCTAATAATTCTGCACTCCCTGTACAGTGTGTGTATGTGTGTCAGGTGTGGGTTTTTCATTTTGGCCAATGTTGGCTTCTGTTGATGTGGAGTGGCAAAATCAACAGCGGCGTTCCGCACTGGCAATGGGTAATCGCCGCTGAGTGACCGCTATGGTGATTTGTGGGTTATTGTTTGGAGGGCGGTGTGTTGTAGGTGTGGCGGGGTGGGACCGACTCTCTCCCACCTTTGTTGTGGCTGGCGGGATTGTACTTTTGGCTGCTTTCTGGCGGTATTGTGTTTGTGACTCGTGATATGACGGGCGGATTTCCACCTCTGCAGTGGTCTTTTGGCAGCCGTCATCACAGCGATCTTTAGTAAAGAACTCCAAAGTCATAATGAGGGCCTTAATTTCCTACAACAATCTAGAGGTTTTTTTTTATGGTTGATTGGGTGGTTTAGACCTTTTGTATTTAAAGAGACAGTTTTAAGTGTAGACTGGGACATATTGCTGAGAGATAAAGCTGATTGCCACATTAACTGTATTAAGGACAGCCCTAAAATGTAAGGTGAGAATAGGGATGTAGGAAAGTGAAAAGGCAGAGAAGGGAGAGGCCTTTACACCGGAGCTTCCTCTTAGATATTGCGAAAATATCACACTGCATGTACTGTCGCATATAAAAAACAAAGATGTGAAAACTGTGAATACTGTACCAAATTTTATAAACAGTCATCCAAAAAAAGAAATAGAAAACCCAATCAAACGCTTAATCCTCTCCTACTCATACATTAGACCTGGGGATCATGGTGGCCTCAAGAGGTGATCGAAGGTCCCAGAACCCGGGCTCAGAACCAGCCTAAATGCAAAAGTATAAAATACCATTCCAGAAACAAAGATAGTGTCTATGGCCTTCATTATGACATTGGCGGTAAATTCCGTTGGTGGGCCATGCTGACTGCCACCAACATAACGCTGCAGCAGCGGATAACCGCAAAGCATATTATGACCCACACATAGCAATCCGTCACTAAAGAGCCACACACACAAGTCCGCCAGCCCAAAGGTCAGTGATAAACTGGCGGTAGCAAAACCCACACTGTTACGCCAACAGAACAACGGCCACAACATTATGACCCACGAATCACCGCAGCGGACATTCAATGGCGGTAAACCATTGGCGGTACATACCGCCGCCCTCAAAATACACACACTCAAACAAGACTACACCACATTGGACAATTCAAACTACACACACCTGACACCCATACACACACCACACCCACACCACTATAAAACACACACCCACATTACCCACAACCCTTTACGACTAGAAAGAATTGTCACAAGAGAGAGATACAGCAAGAGCACCCACACAACCAGAGCCACATAACATCATCACCTACACACCATCCACACACCTTATATCACACACACCAACAAAGCCCCACACACCCTCACCGACACCATTCACACTACACCCATGGCACCACAAAGACACCCCAGGTTCTCTGAGGAGGAGCTAAGGGTCATGGTGGAGGAAATCATCCGGGTAGAGCCACAGCTATTTGGAGCACAGGTTCAGCAGACATCCATTGCTAGGAAGATGGAGTTATGGCGGAGAATCGTTGACAGGGTTAATGCTGTGGGACAGCACCCCAGAACAAGGGATGACATCAGGAAGAGTTGGAACGACCTACGGGAGAAGGTGCGTTTCGTGGCAGCAAGACACCAACTAGCTGTACAGCGGACTGGCGGTGGACCCCCACCTCCTCCCCCACAACTAACAACATGGGAGGAGTAAGTCTTGGCAATCATGCATCCTGAGGGCCTGGCAGGAGTAGGAGGAGGACTGGACTCTGGTAAGTCAAATCTACACTTCTATCACCCCCCTACCTGCATACCATCACAAAACCCCACCCTTTCCCTCACTCCCGTCACTTCACCACCTCCCACATACCCCACTATCACAACCCACTCATCCCAATACCAAGCCCTGCATGCAAACACCAATGCATGGACACCCCTCGCAGACCTGCATGGACACGTATCACCACTTCATGCACACTGGAGAGAATCACCTAGCCCACCAAATAGCAACTCACACAAAGGCAAATCTGCCAGGGCAACAACAACCATAGAGGGCAACACACTCATGCACAATATCTCACACGCAGAAACAATAACACTGCATTCACATCCCCACAGGTACCCCAGCCAATTTCACCGGAGAAGAGGTGCCAGCAACATCCAGTCCCCCCGCAGAAGAGGCCCACAGTGATGACAGCAGCTCTGGTCGCCTGGATCTGATGACCAACCTGGCCCATCAGGGAACTCTTGACAGTCGGTTACCCAGGCACAGTCACACACCACCACAGAGCCTCCCCCCCAGGAAACACCACCACAGCACCCACCCAGCGGGCCCATACCTCTGTCCCCAAGACATGTCAATCAGCAGTGTGTCCACCACTACAGCGACCCGAGGACACCCCACAAACACAGGATGATCAGGGACCTGGGGTCAGTGGCAGTGGGCACACAGTTCAGGGGACAGAGGCACAGGAAAACGGGGAAGCTGGGAGGACTGCTGCGCGACAGGGGGAGGACAAGCCCAGGGAACCGACTCTCCAGGAGGCACTCACCATGATCCTGAGAGCATACCAACATTCCCAAGATATGCTGGGCCAGATACTGGACAAGTTGCAGGAGAACATGCGGCTGCAGGAGGGACAGTACCTGGGGATCAGGGAGGACTAGAAGGACATCAACACCACCCTGGTCTCCATTGCAGGGGTGCTGGCAGACATGGCCAACACTATGAGGGAGGGAGGCAGTGGCACACCACCGGGCCCGTGACACTAGCCAAACCGATGAACAGCCCTCCACTTCCTCTGCAGCTAGTGGACATGAGGCCCTGCCACAGGACCAACAGGCCACCAGCACCCCTCCCTCTGCAGAAGGAGAACCACCCCACAAATGTTCCCTGAGATCCAGGCAGAAGCCAGAGACTATTGACAAGACCCGCGCCGTAAATAAGACTCTCCTGGTTTTCACCCTTGCATCCTACTCTGTCTCCCTGTCCACCTTGAACTGCCATTGCTCCCCTTCCCATGCCCCCTTGGACAATGCACCTGTGATACAAATAGACTGGACTCTATTCTGGACTTTCCTCCGTCATCAAACCAGCCCATTCCGCTACCCTCTCTACTTCTTAGCACTTACATAAACACCCCTTTGAAAAATACAAGTATGAGTATGTCAAATAATTTAAGTATGTATTCGTTTAAGAAGGTTTAAACATTGCAATTCAACTGTATGTATACATAGAAAAGACCTGTAGTTGGCTGCAGTCAGCACACCAGGAGCAATAGTGGGGCACAAATATCTTTAAATAGAGATGCCGAAGGGTACAGTGAATGGCCATAGAAGTAGGAATACACAGCCTGCCAGTGACAATGTCACACATCAAACCGTCCATTATATTTGTATCAACACTGTCTTACCTGTGTCTCATTGGAAGTATTGATGCATAATTGCACTTCTGTTCTTCTGATCCTCATCCTCTGCCTCCTCATCTTCACTGTCCACAGGATCCACTGCTGCCACATGGCCATCTCCAGCCTCCTCCTGCAGAAAAGGCACCTGGCGACGCAAGGCAAAGTTGTGCAACATACAGAATGCCACGATGGTCTGGCAGATCTTCTTGGGTGAGTAGCACAGGGATCCACCTGTCAGATGGAGGCAACAAAATCTGGCCTTCAGGAGGCCAAATGCCCTCTCTGTAATCCTTCTTGTTTGCCCATGTGCCTCATTGTAACGTTCCTCAGCCCTTGTCCTGGGATTCCTCACAGGGGTCAGTAGCCATGAGAGGGTGGGGTAACCAGAGTCACCTGCAAATATCGAGGGGCAACTCACACACTAACCCTTAGGGCCTACACATACCCATACACCAACATATACTGGGTGGGAACCAGGGCTCACCTATTAGCCACACCCTGTGCCTCTGGAGTTGAGCCATCACACTTGGGATGCTGTTATTCCTCAGGATAAAGGCATCACGCACAGACCCAGGATTCTTTGCATTGACGTGGGAGATGTACTGGTCCGCCAATCACACCATCTGCACATTCATGGAGTGAAAGCTCTTTTGATTTCTGAACATCTGTTCATTTCGCCAGGGAGGGGGACAAATGCAATATGTGTTCCATCAATAGCCCCAATAATGTTGGGGATATGTCCCATTACAAAGAAATCAGCTTTCCCTGTGGTCAAATCCTCCACCTGGGGGAAAACGATGTAGCTGCACATGTGTTTAGTCAGGGCAGACAACACTCTGGTCAGCACTATTGAGAACATTGGCTGAGACATCCTGCTCCCAAGCCCACTGTCACTTGAAAGGAGCCAGTTGCCAATAAATGGAGCACTCATAGCACTTGCACAAGAGGGGGCATCCTGGTGGGGTGACGGATAGCAGGGATTAGGTCAGACTCCAATTGGGCACACAGCTCCGTGATTGTGGCCCTGTCAAGTCTATAGGTGAGGATAATGTGCCTGTCCTCCTTTGCTGCCAAGTCCACCAGGGGTCTATACACAGGGAGATGTCTCCATCTCCTATTCATCCGCAGTGGTTGCAATCTAGGGGGCAAAAGAGTGAGCAGCTGGTCATTATCTCTACATTCCAACCACTGCAGTTCAATGCATACTGTGATTGTAACAGTAATTTGTTGGAGATGACCAAATGGTGCATTTGTGCCTGCACCCCCCCCCCCCCTGAATTGGGTCCGCCTGTGCTGTATGGAGGGACAGGTGGAAATGATTTATTTCCACTGCCGTTGTGCGCCGTTGTGGGAGGCGGTCGAGTACCGCCATGCAACTCCTCATTGGGCCCTATGGGGTACAGTGGCCAATGGTGATGTACGCCGGCAGTGACAGTACACACCGCTGTGGATGTGACCGCTATTTTCTATTTGTGCCCTCACTTGCTACCTGACCTTCAACAGGAGAGGACCTACACTGCAAGTGCTGCTGTGACCTGTGTCTGGAACCGACCCTGGCTCGTGTGACTGGGGAAAGGACCCCTGCCTTCACCTCGACGGAGTTGGAGAGACTAGTGGATGGGGTCCTACCCCAGTACCTACTGCTGTATGGGCCTCCAGACCAACAGGTGAGTACACTGTGAGCACGATGCATGGTGCATGAATGCATGGAGTGGTGTGTGTGAAGGCCTCATGTGCGGGGGTTAGTGGATGGGCCCTGGGCAGCGTGCAGCATGTATTTTGGGCCATGTCTGTGCTAATGGGGATGGGAAAAGGCATGGTGGGTGTTAGACTTTTCATCCTTGGCGTGGTCTCCCTTAACTTTTTGCCTCTGTTCACCAGGTTGTTGATGTGTGCTGGACTCTGATTTTGCTGTTTTTGTTACTCTTGGCACTTTACCACTGCTAACCAGTGCTAAAGTGCAAGTGCTCCTTTACAAAATGTGTATGTGATTGGTTTATCCATGATTGGCATATTTGATTTACTAGTAAGTCCCTAGTAAAGTACACTAGAGGTGCCAGGGCCTGTAAATCAAATGCTACTAGTGGGCCTGCAGCACTGGTTGTGCCACCCACAAAAGTAGCTCTGTAATCATGACTCAGACCTGCCATTGCAGTGTCTGTGTGTGCAGTTTTACCTGTAAATTCAACTTGGCAAGTGTACCCACTTGCCAGGCCTAAATCTTCCCTTTTCTTACATGTCAGACACCCCTAAGGTAGGCCCTAGGTAGCCCCAAGGGCAGGGTGCAGTGTATGGTTAAGGTAGGACATATAGTAATGTGTTTTATATGCCCTGACAGTGAAATATTGCTAAATTCGTTTTTCAATGTTGCAAGGCCTGTCCCTCTCATAGGTTAACATGGGGGCTACCTTTAAATCTGATTAAAGTGTAAATTCCCTTTGGGAGCGGATGGACATGTGGTGTTTGGGGTCTCTGAGCTCACAATTTAAAAATACATCTTTTAGTAAAGTTGATTTTAAGATTGTGCGTTTGAAAATGGCACTTTTAGAAAGTGAGCATTTTCTTGCTTATACCATTTCTGTGACTCTGCCTTTTGGTGGATTCCCTGTCTGGGTCAGTTTGACAGTTGGGCTGGTTGCACCTCACACTAGACAGTGACACAAAGGGAGCTGGGGTGTAGCCTGCATATCCTGATGAGCCATCTGTGCTAGGAGGGAGGGGAAGAGTGGTCACTCACACCTGAAAGGGCTGTGCCTGCCCTCACACAATGCAGCCTCCGACCCCCTGGTGAGTGTCTGGGGCCTGGCCTGGGCAAGGCAGGATATCACATTCAAAAGAGACTTTACTTTGAAGTAGGCCTACTTCAAAGGAGAATTTGGGTATAAGAAGGGCACCCAAAACCACAGACTTTAGAACACTTCTGGAAACAAGAGGAACCTCTGCCTGGAGAAGAGCTGAAGAGCTGAGGAATAGTGCTGCCCTGCCTGTGATTGTGCTTTTTGGAGCTATCCTGCAGTTGCTGCTTCTGCCAGAGTAAGAGGGCAAAGACTGGACTTTGTGTGCCTTCCATCTTGTGAAGAAATCTCCAAGGGCTTGATTTAGAGCTTGCCTCCTGTTGTTTGAATTCTCAGGGACAGCAAAGACTTCTCTCTGCCGGCACCTGGAGTCTCTGGAGAGACTCCTGCTCTGATAAGTGGTGCCCTATCCAGTCCCTGGGCCCTTGAAAGGAAAGCTGGTGGAAATCCAAGGAAATCGACTTCGGATGACTTCGGACCGACGCGTCTGCTGAATCCGGTGACGCCGCCTGTACCCAACGCCGTGACCTTCCCTGGAACTCAACGATCTTTGCAGGCCCGATGCCGCTGCAGCCCCACTGAAGTCCGCGACTCCGTGGAAGTCGCCGCATCACGTCGTGACCGACGCCGCTCGAAGTGCGCGGATTCAACATTTCGCACCGACGCCGCGATCCCTGACTTCGCGCATAGACTTGTTTTCACTCTTCACCAAAGGTACTGTACTTGGGGGTCTACGCGACTCCGTGTCCGGCGCCCCTGGTGTCGGCTGGTTGGGAATGACTCCGTCACGACGCCGTGTTAACACCTCATCGAAGCATTTTTGTTTCTAAGCGCTATTTTTGAGTTTAATCTTTAAAAATTCATAACTTGACTTATGTATGTTGGATTTTTGTCGTTTTGGTCTTGTTTTGTTTAGATAAATATTTCCTATGTTTCTAAACTGGTGTTGTGTCAATTTGTAGTGTTTTCATTAAGGTACTGTGTGTGTTGGTACAAGTACTTTACACCTAGCACTCTGAAGTTAAGCCTACTGCTCTGCCAAGCTACCAAGGGGGTAAGCAGGGGTTAGCTGAGGGTGATTCTCTTTTACCCTGACTAGAGTGAGGGTCCTTGCTTGAACAGGGGGTAACCTGACTGTCAACCAAAGACCCCATTTCTAACAGTGGGCCATGAGTGTAACAGGCAGGACGGTCAGACTAATACCTTTCTCTGTGTCTATTTTCCTACAGGTCAGCGCCCATCAAAAGAAGGGTATATGGTGTGCCATCGCCAAGTACGTGCGGACCCTGGGGGTCTATGGTAGGCGGAGCACCCACTGTCGGAAACAGTGGGAGGACCTGAGATGCTGTTCACGGAAGACGGCGGAGGCCCATCTGACGATGGCCTTCCTACGAGGAAGGGGTGCCCGGCAAACCCTGACCCCCTGATGGCCCGCATACTGGTGGTGGCCTGTCCGGAGCTAGATGGGCGCTTGGGGGCATCACAACAGCCACAAGGGGGTGAGTACTGTGCCCATCATTACAACTTACGCCAGGTGGGGTGGTATCCGGGTGGGGGATGTGGGCCCTGTGGGTGCCCCTAGGCCAGGCCTGGCATTGAAGGGTAGGTCCCATGTAGGGAAGGGTTCTGATGTGAAAGTACACCTACCAAGCTAGTAGGCATCCACTGCTGGGCAGGGGTCTGTGGGTCTCAGGTATGCTGCAATTTGCTTTTTGACCCTATCCATGGGCTGGTGACTAGCATTTGACTGGTAGTGAATTGCCTAGTGTGTAGGGCTGTTCCCTGTGTGTGAGTGTGGTGTGTACACCAACAGTGGTGTTGGTGGCGCCATTGACCAAGTGTATTCTTTATCTCTTCCCCCTCTTTTTGTTTTGTCACCCTGTCCTTATGTGCATTTGCATCATCTGGCGGAGGAGCAGGGGCACCAGCGATGAAGGGAGTTGAATCCCACAGGACCCAGGAGACCTAATTCACTGACGGTGAGGGCACCAGTGGGACAGAGGGCGTGGGGAGCACCACAGCAGTCACAGGAGGGGACAGTTCTGACACGGATAACTCCGCCAATGCAAGCTCCCTGGGGGTGGCGGACACCTCTGTAACCACCCCAGCTACAGGTACATCCGCCACCCCCGTACCAGCACCACTCTCCCAGTAGTGCCTCAGTGAGCTTCCCATGCCCGCTCACCCAGGAGGGTGGGCATCTCCTTCACCACCAGGCACCTCACCCCCTGCCCGTTAGCTCTGCTGCCCTGAGTAAGGAGGCTGTTGACCTTCTTCGATCCATCTCTGTTGGGCAGTCAACCATTGTGGATGCCATCCAGGGGCTGGCAGCCCAAATGCAACAGACAAATGCATTCCTGGAGGGTATTCACACTGGCTTGGCGGCCCACCATAGATCAATCCAGGCTATGGCCTCCTCTCTGATGGCAGCCATTGTCCCTGTTTCAAGCCTCCCCCCTCCAACTTCCTCTTCCCAATCCCATTCCCCTCAACCCCAATCTATCCCAAGCACACAGTCAGACCAGCATGCACCCAGGACAACATACAAGAGTGGACATGGCAAACACATTCAACACACTTCATCCAACAGGCAGTCATACAAACACCATTCAGAAGCAGACATACCAACATCCACTGCCTCCACTGTGGCCCCCTCCTCCTCCTCCTCCATCTCCCTCCCAGTTGTGTCTCCACTCACACCTGCATGCACTACATCCTCATCCACTACCACCATCACTAGCACACCTATCAGTGCACGGCCCTCACTGGCAGTCACCACCCCCACATCCATGTACACATCCCCTGTGTCTTCTCCCACTGTGTCTGTGCCCCCTCCTCCCAAAGTACACAAACGCAAGCACTCAGACACCCAACAGCCATCCACCTCACAACAGCATCCAGCCCAGGTGCCTGCACCCAAACACAGCAGACCGACACCTCCTACAACCACTCCCTCTTCCCTTACTCCCAAACCATCTCCCTCTTCCCGTCCCAATATCCGTAAGAAGCTTTTCTTCGCCAACATTGGCCTCTTTCCTACCCCTCCCCCCGTCCCTTACGTCAGGCGAGGGTGGTCAAAACCCAGGCAAGCACCTCAGCCACCCAGTCCACTGGCACAGTAGTGTCCACAGCTACTCCAGGTGGGAGAGGATCCCGGCACCAGGCAGCCACACTGAAAGGTTGCCTGCACTAAGTGCTGCAAGGAAGGGCAAGGAGGCACCCCCAGCGGCTGCAAGGAAGGTGCAAGGAGCAATCCCCGGCTGCTGAAAGTAAGGGCAATGAGGCACCCCCAGCTTCTGCCAAAAGGAGCAAGGAGCCATCCCCAGCTGCTGGCAGGAAGGGAAAGTGGCCTGCACCAGCAGGCAGAAAAGACAGGAGGCCTGGTGTTGGGACTCAGTCGGAGCCCCCACCACCCACCATGTTGGTTCAGCCATCCGAGGCTGCAGGGGAAGGGCTGGAGCCTCCCCCCACCACTGCCAGCACCGCCACCAACACCAATGCCAGCAGCAGCAGCCCCAGTGGGCAGCCGTCCGAGGCTTCTGGGGAACAGCTGGAGCCTCCTCCCCACTACTGCCAGCACCTCCACCAGCACCGCCCCAGCAGCAGCAGCCCCAGTTGGCAGCCGTCTGAGGCTGCAGGGGAAGGGCTGGAGCCTCCCTCCCACCACTGCCAGCACCGCCAACAGCACCCCTGCCAGCAGCTGCAGCCCCAGTGGGCAGCCATCCGAGGCTGCAGGGGATGGGCTGGAGCCTCCCCCCACCACTTCCAGCTCCACCATTAGCAGCACCACTGAGCAGCCGTTACCGCCGGATAAACAGTGTGTAGTCCTGCGCCCATGGGCTGTTGTGCGGCCTAGCCCATGAAAATCCTGTGGGTGTGACACCCAGGTGAGAGACTGCACTCCCCAATATCTGCATCACAGGGCTCAATGTCCCCTCCAGAACCATTGGAGAAGCCATCCACTCACCCCATCCTCCACATGATGAAGCTTACTGGGCACAATGCCCCAGCCAGAACCAGTGGAGAAGCCATCCACTCACCCCATCCTCCACAGGATGAAGCTCACTGGGCACAATGCCCCCTCCAGAACCAATGGAAGAAGTCACCCACTTGAGAGACTGTGGCCTTGCACTCCCCAGGACCAAGCAGTGGGCAAATCACCCACTTGAGAGACTGTGGCCTTGCATTCCCCAAGACCAAGCAGTGGGCAAATCACCCAGTTGAGAGACTGTGGCCTTGCACTCCCCAGGACCAACCACAGGGCATGTTGCCCCCTCCAGAGCCAGTGGGCAAGTCACCCACATGAGAGACTGTGGCCTTCCACTCCCCAGGATCAAGCACAGGGCATTTTGGCCCCTCCAGGACCAGTGGCGTTGTACCATCTTCCGGCTGAGGTGCCCCCCGTTCCCCGTCCTCCTGAGGTGCCTGTCTATTTTTGACCTGATGCCCCTGCAGTGTTCTCTCCGTTCTGTTGCAGTAATAAGGTGGGGCCTTGGACTATGTGATGTGGCCCTGTGGCCCACGGACATTGAGGACTGGACAGTGTCCCTACATTTGTAAATATGTATATACTTTTTGATTTGGATGCACATATTTATACTATTTTATCTTAATACACTCACTTTAATCAATTCCTTTTGTCCTTGCATTATTCCTGAGGTGTACAGGGTAAATATGTAATGTTACTGCATTTGTTTGTGTGTATGGTCTTGGGGGTGTGTGTGTGTCACTCTCTTCCCCCCCCCTCCCCTGTGTGCTAGGCGGCAGTACTCACCGTGGTCGTCTTCGCTGGCATTGGTGTTCATATTGGAGCAGAAGGTAGAAGAGCATGGGAAAGGCATGCAACTCGGGCTCCATGGTGGCGTAGTTCTTCCCTGAGTTTCCACATGTGAGTCTTTTCCCTTCTGTGTTCTGTTTCCGTCAGGCCTTTGATGTCGTTGGTACCGCCCTGGAAAAGGTGGCGGATTGATGTCTCATAATACAGTGGGCGGAACATTGTCTTCTGCCTGGCTGTAGGCGGTTACCGCTGTGGTGTCTGTTGGTTTCACCCTGGTGGTCAGCGTGTTAAAGTGTCTGTCTGTCTGAGCGGTTTCCGCCGTGGTCATAATTTCATATTTATTACCGCCGGCCTGTTGGCGGTATTACCGCCGCTTTATCACCGACCGCCAGGGTTGTAATGAGGGCATATGTGTGGAAAAAAATAAAGGTGTCAACACCAGGACAGTGCGCGCTCTACGGGCAACATAATGCTAAATGACAAACCTTATGCAATTTAATAATTCATGCACTGTGTGTTCATGTTGCATATTAACTTTCTGCATTGCAGGTATTTATCTTGAAATGTCATTAATGCTGTTTGTAATGTATTGTTAATTTTCAAGCCTTTCTTGCAGCCTGGTTGGGTGTGGCATGTGGGCGGGGCTTGGATCTATTTAAGGAACCCAGCCCAGCTCCACGTGCTCACAGTTCAGAGGTCCCGGTGCAGAGTAGCAGCTTTTTACTGGGCTCCTGTTCCAGAGGCCTACTTGGACATTTCCTGGCCCTGTCCTCATTATATTGCTGATCTTCAAGCAGGGCGGTAAGACGGAGGCCCCGACTCCGTTTCTAGAAACATTTGAGTTTTTGGCTTCGTGATTTACAGTGTGCGCGATTTATTCTTGGCACTTAACCCTTGCAGTTCGGATCGGCAGAGGGCGCGATAATTTTGAGGCATTTGAATCTTGATGGTCGAATTGGCAACAGTGTGTGCAATTCATTCTTGGCAATGAACCCTTGCACTTCGGATCGGCAGAGTGCGCGATCATTTCGAGGCATTTGAATCTTGATGGTTGAATCAGCAACAGTGAGCACGATTCATTCTTGGAAATTAACCCTTGCAGTTCGGACCGGCAGAGTGTGCGATCGTCTCGAGGTATTTGAATCTTGATGGTTGAATCGGCAACAGTGTGCACGATTCATTCTTGGCAATTAACCCTTGCAGTTCAGATCGGCAGAGCTCACGATCATTCCAGGTACTTGAGTCTTGATGCGCAGTCTGGCAATAAGGTGCGCAATCATTTCTGGGCAATTGAATCTTGAAACTTAGATCAAACAGAGTGTGATCTTTCTAGACAAAATAAGTTTAGTCAGTTTGCCTAATCTACAGTATCATTCATGAATCCTGTAGCAGTTAATTCATTGGGAACAAATGTACTCATTGCCTCTTGTTATGACGTAATTGCTATTCTAAGAATTAACTTGAGAGAGTTCAATGTTCATAGTATATGATTATAAAAAGGTCACGTTATTGAAAAGTTCTTGATCTCTCATGTTATTAGAGCATAGATAATTAAAACAAAGTTCATGAAGATTAATGTGAATGACGTTGCTATTGTGTTCTTAACTCTTGCTTCCACAGGTCTCCTTCCACGCTGTTCCCAACCTAAACCCCATCCCCCACTTGGCCATTCTTTAACTCTGTGCTATTATAGCTAGTAGAGTTTGGAGCTGCCAAGGGGTGGACATATTGGGAACAGGCGCAAACCCCCGAGGATCCGGTCTCGCTGACAAAAGGTGATCAAATACATTGTATAACAAATTGTAGGGAACTGATGTTGTGCTAATCTAACATACCATACCAAGTTGCACTGCGTAAACATTGGAGTATACTTTATTAGACCTGAACACAACAGGTCAATGACAATCCCTATGAATGTAAATGTTTAAAAACATTACATACAGCAGCTAGAACCCTGAAATTGAGGATGTTCAATGATGATCAAACAGTCTTAATAGAACTAACATATTACAGTATATGAATAATAGCGGATTATTAAATAGGTGATGGATTCTGCCCTAAGACAGTGTACATCAAGGGTTATTAATGAACCATTTGAGAGTTATATACTTGTTGTAAACAATATTCCAACTTTTTGGGATCTTCAAAGAAGCTTGTTTTGCCTTTGTGTACAATTTTTAATTTTGCGGAGCCTGCACAAGAAAAGGCAATGTTGAGAGGGTTGAACAGAGGTAGAAGAGCCAAGAATTTGTTTCCGCTGGGTGATAGTTGGTTTTGCAAAGTCACGGGAAATGCCAAGTTTGTGGCCATTCCAAGTGAAATTTCTGATTTGTCTCATCTTCTCCAGAATAAGTTCCATATGACTATATTAGAGTGGATGAAAGATAATAGCTCTAGGATGTTTAAACAACCTGGGCAAAGGTGGAGATGGGACCCTGTGAGCTCTTTCTATTTCAAACTTCATCTAAAAAGAAATACCCAGCATTTGAGGAATCCAGGACTCAAGAAAGGCTACACAGGATTTGTCTGTAGTTTCTGTGTTCTCTGGAAGACCAAAAGTTCTTAGATTGCCTCTCCGGTTTCTGTCTGCTAGAGCAGTGAGATCCCTTTCCAGCCAAGTAATTTTCCATGTGAGAAAGTCTGAGTTCTTGACCGTTGAGTTTAGTGTGCTAATTCTGGTCTCCGCTTCTTCTAAGTGATTGGCGAGGGCTTTAACATCTTTATGAAGACCCCCCATCTCATACTGAACATTTTCCATGTAGGCCTTGGTCGATTCAGAGACAAGTTGTAAAATGTTGATTATGAGGAGTATCATTTTAAAGCTATTAGCTAGCTCCTGCTTGTCTTTTATAGTTGAGTCCAACATTGGAGGATCATGTTTAGTACACTTCTGCGCAGATTTTTGCTCTCTTTGATATTTGGCACCTTTTAGTTTGTCCCTTCCATGTTTATCTTTATTGCTTACCATGTCTGGAGGTCTTCCACTTGAGGAGTTGAGTAATTAGATCTGAGAGAATGTCAACTTGAAGAACAGGTCCCTTTAATAAACGAATGAGAATAAGGACAGAAGTCAACCGTTGGTACTGAAAACTAGAACATCTCTTGATTGGCGATTTAAAAAAATATATATTTATCAGCGCAGAGTAGTGTTGTGGCACCAGAAAAGGTAGATGGATACATACTTGTGGCATGAACTAAGATGCATAAGGCCTTTTAGAAATATAGAAGTAGTGGCAGAACGTGTTGAAGAGATGCACTATTTTTCAGCTGAGTTCATCTGGGAAAAATATTGAGTAGTACTTTTTGAAGAGCAAGCCACCTTAGCTATTGTAGGTGAAATTGCACATTGCAGGAACTCTCCATACTTTGTAACTATGTAATGTAGCAAAGTATATGAACATTTCCCATTTCTGAATCAGCATACATGGCAAAAGCTGACACACGTTAGTAGGGCAAAAAGATCCTGCATATAAATAGTGTTTACTCTTGCTAGCCACCAGTTAAGAGATATTATGTAGACACATACTGTTCCTATGTAAGGATTATAAGAAAATATGCCTCAAGGTGCTAGTGCTCTACCAGTGATAAGTCTCCTAGGATTTAAGAGAACACGTAAAAAGCTGCAACTGAAGAAACGTGAGTAAAAGGATTGACGAGGATATAAATAACGTCTGTCAATTTAGCAAGTGATACGGCGCTCAATACCAGACAACAATAAAGAGAAAGAGGGGGGTTGATCTCATTAACCCCTAAGCTGCTGGGCCTCCCCACTCCCCCCCCCGAGTGCTGAGCCCTTTTTTAGCTATTTGGTGTAGTCCGCGCTTATGCCTTCATAACGTTTTGTCCACATAAGCTATCCATGCCAAATTTGTGTCCTTTTTTTCCAACACCCTATGAAATCTAAAGGTACCCAGTGGTTGTGGGTTCCCCTGAAGGAGACCAAGAAATTAGCCAAAATACAGCTACATTTTGTTTTTTGTCAGAAAAATTGGAAAAAGGGTCTGCAGAAGAAACCATGTGATTGTTCCCTGAAAATTGCATCAGCAAAGGGGTTCCGGTGCTAAAATCACCATCTTCCCAGCTTTCAGGAACAGGCAGACCTGAATCAGAAAACAACATTTTTCAACACAATTTTGGTATTTTACTGGGACATACCCCATTTTTACTATTTTTTGTGCTTTCAGCCTCCTTCCAGTTAGTGACAGAAATGGTGTGAAACCATTGCTGGATTCCGGACAGCTAAACATCTCTGAAAAGTAGACAAAATTCTAAAGTCAACAAGGGGTCATTTGTGTAGAATGTAACAGCAGAAATAAAAAAATATTGAAATTGAGGTAAAAAAAATGAGCCATTTCTGTCTACGTTTACTTCTATAACTTTTTCCAGCTATGGCAGATTTTTTAAAGCAATATATCATTACATCTGCTGGATTCATTTGGTTGCGGGGATATATGGGGCTTGTAGGTTTATCAAGAACCCTAGGTACCCAGAGCCAATACATGAGCTGCACCTTGCAATGGGTTTTCATTGAATAGCGGGTATACTACAATTCATTTGGTAAACTATAAAGAGTGAAAAATGGCTATTAAGGAAACCTTTGTATTTCGAAAATGGGCACAAGACAAGGTGTTCAGAAGCATTGGTTCTTTGCACATCTCTGAATTCTGGAGTCACCATACTAGCATGTGAATTACAGGGCATTTCTCAAATAGACTTCTTTTTTACACACTGTCTTACATTTGGAAGGACAAAAATTAGAGAAAGACAAGGATTAATCACTCTTGTTTTTCTATTCTGTGTTCCCCCAAGTTTCCCGATAAAAATGGTACCTCACTTGTGTGGGTAGGCCTAGTGCACATGACAGGAAACAACCCTAAACACAACATGGACACATCACATTTTTACATTGAAAACTGATGTGTTCTTTAAAAAGTGCCTAGCTGTGGATTTTGAGCTGCAATTCAGCAGGCACTTAGGGACACCTACCAATCCCATACATTTTTTTTAAACTAGACACCTAGGGGAACCCAAGATGGGGTAACTTGTGGGGCTCTCACCAGGTTCTGTTACCCTGAATCCTTTGCAAACCTCAAAGTTTGGCCAAAAAACACTTTTTCCTCTCATTCCGGTGACAGAAAGTTCTGGAATCTGAGAGGAGCCACAAACTTCCTTCTACCCAGCATTCCCCCAAGTCTCCCGGTACAAATGATACCTCACTTGTATAGGTAGGCCTAGTATCTGTGACAGGAAACGCCCCTAAATGCAACATGGACACATCACATTTTTACACTGAAAACTGATGGGTTTTTAGGAAACTACCTAGCTGTGGATATTGGGCTGTAGCTCATCAGGCACTCAGGTAAACCTACCATACCCACACATTTTTCAAAACTAGACACCAAGGGAAACCCAAGAGGGGCTGACTTGTGGGGCTCTCACCAGGTTCTGCTACCCAGAATCCTTTCCAAAAGTCAAAATTTGGCAAAAAAAACAGTTTTTCCTCACATTTCAGTGATAGGAAGTTCTGGAATCTAAGTGGAGCCACAAACTTCCTTCAACCCAGGATTCCTCCAAGTCTCCCAATCAAAATGGTACCTCACTTGTGTGGGAAGGCCTAGTGGCCGCGATAGGAAATGCCCCAAAACACAATGTGGACACATCACATTTTTTTAATGAAAACAGATGTGTTTTTTGCAAAGTGCCTAGCTGTGGATTTTGGCCTTTAGGTCAGCTGGCAACTAGGAAAACATAGCAAACCTATACATTTTTTTAAGCTGGACTCTTAGGGAAATCCAGGATGGTGTGACTTGTGAGGCTTTCACTGGGTTCTGTCACCCAAAATCCTTTGCAAACCTCAAGATTTGGCAAAAAACTGTTTTTCCTCACATTTCGGTGATAGAAAGTTCTGGAATCTGAGAGGAGCCACAAATTTCCTTCCACCCAGCATTTCCCCATGCCTCCCAATAAAAATGGTACGTCACTTGTGTGGGTAGGCCTAGTGCCCACACCAGGAAACGCCCCTAAACGCAACATGAGCACATCATATTTTTGCATTGAAAACTGATGTGCTATTTGGAAAGGGCCTAGCTGTGGATTTTGGGCTGTAGCTCAGCTGGCACTTAGGGAAACGAAACCTACCAAACCCACATATTTTTCAAAATTAGACACCCAGGGGAACCCAACTTGGTGGTGACTTGCGGGGCTCCCTACCAGGTTCTGTTACCCAGAATCCTATGCAAACCTCAACATTTAGCAAAAACAAAAACACTTTTTCCTCATATTTCTGTGATGGAAAATTTTGGAATCAGAGAGGAGCCACAAATTTCCTTCCAACCAGCATTCCCCTAAGTCTCTCGATAAAAATGCAACATGGACACATCACATTTTTACATTGAATACTGATGTGTTTTTTTAAAGTGCTTAGCTGTGGATCTTGGGCTGTAGCTCAGCAGGCAGTAGGGAAACCTACCAAACCCACACATTTTTCAAATGTAGACACCAAAGGGAATCCAAGATAGCATGACATGTGTGGCTCTCACCAGGTTCTGTTACCCAGAATCCTTTGCAAACATCAAATTTTGGAAAAAAACACCTTTTCCTCACATTTCGGTGATGGAAAGTTCTGGAATCTGAGACTTCCTTCCTCCCAGCATTCCCTCAAGTCTCCCAATAAAAATTGTATCTCACTTGTGTGGGTAGGCCTAGTGTTCACAACAGGAAACGCCCCAAAATACAACATGAACACATCAAATTTTTCTAATGAAAACAGACTTTTTTTTGTTGCAAAGTGCCTAGCTGTGGATTTGGGGCTGTAGCTCAGCCCGCACTTAGGGAAACCTACCAAACCTATGCATTTTTTAAGACAAGACACCTAGGACAACCCAGGATGGGTTGACTTGGGGGGGCTCACCAGGTTCTATTACCCAGAATCCTTTGCAAACCTAAAGATTTGGTAAATAAAACACTTTTTTCTCACATTTCGGTGATAGAAAGTTCTGGGATCTGAGAGGAGCCACAAATGTCCTTCCACCCAGCATTCCTCCAAATCTTCCAATAAAAATGGTAGCCCACTAGTGTGGGTAGGCTAGTGCCCGCGACAGGACTAGATCGCACAAGGGTCAATGGTAGTCCTTGCATGAGGGCTAATGTTAACCCTGGAGTGATCCATTCCTGATGTAGGCACTAGACAGAGGCACACAAGTGAGGTTGTGTTTTTATCAGGATCAGTGGTGAAACACTGGGTGGTAGGAATTTTGAGGATCCCTGCACATTCCTGTAGTTTCTGTGATGAAAAAGCAAGGACAAATACTGTTTTTAATCAATGTTTCACTTTTGCAGGGTATTCTGGGAAGAAAACTTTATGAAATTGTGAAATCCGAACACTCCACCCTTCTGTGGACTCCCTGGGTGTCTAGTTTTCAGAAATGTCTGGGTTTAATAGGATTCCCTCTATGGCCGCCAAACCCAGGACCAAATACTCAGGTGACTGCCTTACAAAAGCAGTCTTTTTTTGGTAGGTAATTTTGATGTCTCCACAATCCGCTTTGGGTCCTTCCCTGTTGCGGTCACTTGCCCACCCACACAAGTGAGGCAATGTTTGTCTCTGGAGACTTAGTGGAATGATGGGTGGTAGAAAATTAGTGACTTCCTGCAGATTCCAGGACATCCCCTCACTGAAATGCAAGGCAAACGTGTTTTTTAAGCTAAGTTTGTGATTTCAAGGGGATTCTGGGAGAAGGAAAACTGGTGAAAGCCACACAGGTCCTGCACCATTGGACTCCTCTGGTACTAGTATGTTAAAGTTAATACACCACTCACACTGGTTGGTTTTAGCACTTCCAGAAATTATGGTTTCAAAGCATGATACTTATCAAAGTATCTGAATATTGAAACCAAGCCTTCTGAAGGTGGGCCATAAAGTCATGTCCAGGCACCAACGTCTTTATCGTCCATTCACATGCCATTCAGGCACAACAATCAACCCTTTCATTCCGTCGGCCACGGGCCCAATCCACCCAATCACTGCATTAACTTAGCACTGCCAAACAAGGGCCCATCACATTCATACTCCACATAATGGAATAAGTTTGACTAAATTTTTCCACCTGTCAAGTAACTGCCTCCTTCATCCTGAACATTACCGAAGGCATGCATAGCAAACCTTTACTAATGACTCCCAAGACAGCCACCTGGTGCTCAGCAAGACATGTTTTTCATGTGCCTTTATCGCACTCACTGTGCTAAATCCAACTGCTTCCAGTTTATGGATGCAATTTGGGATTATCCAAGTATGCCGTGTGAAGCGATTCCTCGAACTGAGCGAGCATATCTACCTTTGAAACTAAGGCAGACATGCGGGGGATTCTTGCGATGTCCACTAAGAGAAGTTCATAGGCTATGAAAAAGGTAGTGTTTGGCACACAGGGACGTCCATGAGAACATACCATATGTCCCAGCCAACATTATTTGAAGTGCTGTGACTGTAATGCACTTATCATACAGCAAATTGAACATCTACTAAGTTCTGATGGAGGATGAACATGAAAAGCAGGTGAAACACTGACCTATACGTGTCATTGTTCTTCAGTGCTGGGATGGCACCAATGGGTTTGAATCCATAGGTGTTGATGATGCACATCTGTACTACCTTTACTATCTGCCTTCTACCTGTGCTATATCCCTGTGAAGGCACACCCACCATAAGCTTTCCTTACCCATTCATGTCTCTGTCCTCATCAGAGTCCTGACTAATCCTGTATAATTGTCAAGTGAACCTATACTAGTTTGTGGATGCAAGTTGGGGGTGTCCGAGTATGCCTTGGGAGGCCTATTTCTTGAACTGAGCGAGCATATCTACTGTTGAAACTAAGGCAGACATGCTGGTGAAGAAATCCTAAGGTCTCTAAAGTAAAAAGTCGAACAAATATCCTGTGGGACTCATTTACCAACACTTCTACCTTTGCTTTGAAAGTAAAGCTGCAAATTGAGTTTGCAAACTTTCAAACAAGTAGAAATGTTGGTGAATATGTCTGACAGGACATTTGCTTGACCTATTACACTTACTCTAGTTCTCGTTGGCAATCATGGTGGTCCTTGTGTAGCATACATAAGTTCCCTAACAAGCACTTCAAAATTCAGTCATGCCTTTAACATTTTGCCACACAGAGTACTCTGTGACAATGTGGCATATGTTCTGTCCACTAGTATGTGCAGTCTGGGGACTCTACAACTACCACTTCCTGATGGTGGATATAGGTGTCAAGCAGGCCATAAGGAAGTTCATGATTTCCTGAAGAAGATGAAGTAAAATTCTGTGGCTGCTTGCCTAACGAAGCATTGGCCAATGGACATTCGGTATGCATGCACAGCCTCTGAAAGGATTACCCAACGGCAGCTCCACCTCAGTCGATTTTCCAGAATTTTGCTTTAGTATGATACAACATAAAGCATGGAGGGACACAGAGGCCTAATTGAGATGGGCACTGGGGACAGTAATACCGTCTCTCCTGCCGCTTTCCATTCTTAAAGCACACTTTACAGCGACGGCATGGACGATCCTTTTTGGGTGTTCTAGGAATGGGATCAGCAAAGATTTGCTACTGCAGCCTTGCCACATCCTCCAGAACATAAGAGATGGAGGCTGCTGCTGCTTCTGTAACAGCAGTGAGGTTTTCAATAGCAGACAACTGGAAGTCAAGGAAAGCCATGAGTCTTCCTGTGGTTGTCTGAAGGTCAACAACATACGCATTGTAGGTTGCCATCTGGATCAGGTGGGTAAACAGTTTCTTGTACCAAGTGCGAGTTTCACAACACACATTGTATGGTTGAAGAGCCTAGTCGTTCTTGTCCACTCCGCCCATGTACTGACCCCAAACCATGATGGGGGAAGTGCTCTCTCATCATGAATTATAGTGAGCATGTATACATCACGCCTATCCAAGAACTTGGCTGCGAGCAGTTCATTGGAACGCAATGCAGTACTCTGGGGTTTCTGGAGCTATTGGCAAACAAGCTCCTACTGCAATCATTTGCGGTTGCAACGAACTGTACCGCAGGCCACAGTGCCAGCTTTGTAGAGCTCACTGAACAGCTCTACTCCTGAATAGAAATTGTCCACATAAAGGTTATAACCTTTGTGAAGGAGTGGCTGGACACGTTTCAATACAATCCTAATCTCTCTCTCTCTCTCTCTACATATATATATATATAAACATATATATATATATATATATATATATATATATATATATATATATATATATATATAGAGAGAGAGAGAGAAATGTGTCTCGTTATATCTCGCTATATACATATATATCTATATATATATATATACGTATATATTCATATATACATATATAGATGGAGAGAGAGAGAGAGACTGACTCCCTACATCACTTCTTTTTTTTATACATGTGTGCTTTTCATGGGGCCGATCATGAACTCATGGCAAAGCCCACACGTATAAAAAAAATGCCCTCATAGGGGGTCAGCCCAAGTGGTGGCCCCAACATTTTCATTTTTTTGTTAAATATTCCCTGGAGGGGGGCGCGATCCCCCCCAGGGGAAACCATAAAAAAAATATTAGAAATTTCCTCCCAGGGTTCGGCCTGTGTAGGAAAGGCCGAAAACGCCATTAAAAAAAAAAAGAAGAACATTAATTTTAGTATCTGGGGGTGCGATTGCCCCCCCCCCCCCCCCCCCAGAAGAACCCCAACATGTTTTTTTTTTTAATTGTGCCCGGGGGGGCAGGGGGGGAGGGGTGGCAGCCCACTTACATGGAGGCCGACCACCCCCAAACAAGATCCCTAGTGCCTAGGGCCATTTCCTAGCCATGGAGCCGTGCTGCGTTCCATGGCCAGGAAACGGTGCGAGGAAGGCATTGATGGAAATGGGAGACTCTTCCCTTTCCATCGATGCCTCCCTGGCATCTGGGGAGGCCGTTTTGGTCTTTTTTTCCCCACCAGAAGGGGGAGAGGATGCTCACCTGCTCCTCCACTGCTCCGGTGGGGAAAAATGTGATGTCAGCGTACCTCAAGGTGTCCTGACGTTACAGATGGGTGGGACGGGGTTGGGGGGAGACGCAGAAGTTCTTCCGCATCTCCTGGGTTTAAAAAAAATAATCCTCTGGTGTTGCACCGGAGGATTTTTAAAACCCCTCGCTGGCGTCGGCCACTAGTCGTGACCCGCACTAGGGAGGGTGCGCCCACACCAGTGGGGTTAATCAGTATGTGTCCCCTTCAGTGCCACTGGATTGTGCACAAATGTAACAGTAAAAGTCTTTGCTTACATGGATAACTTCAGTTCTAACCAGTTCAAGGTCCCGCTGAGGGATTTTGAAATCTTCATCAATGGAACGCAATCACCACAAATTCATTAACTAGTATATTGTTGCATTGTGAGCATAGCGATTGCTCCCAGAGAAGCTACAACGTATCCTGTGAATGTTAAGCCGATCGTAGCCACCATTACAGTCAGCAGTTAAGCAGAAAATTAACTTAAGCGGCCGTCGTCACCCAGAGCACCGCGAGTATGCTGCCATCTTCCATGGGCGCAAGCCACACCCCCCATGCATCCTTCATTACTGACATCATTTCATATAAACTCAAATATGCATTCATGGAACCTTCCTAAGGAAACCGAATATAGATTCTAGAAACTGTACGAAATACAGACCAACAGGGATCTTATGCTACCTGACCAAACAAACATAACTAGCAGTCTTCCCCAGATGCTGGTATTTACTGGCAAACTTAACACCACTCTTGGAAGTATCCTGGTTTCAGCTCGAGCTCATGGGCAGAATATATCATAGCCTCAATCGTGGGTGAGCTTAGAGCACAGGCAAGTAGTCATTGGGCATTGATGCTGTATTCACAAGACTTCAGAATGTGAGTATTCGTGATAGAGCCTTTGACTCCAAAGCCTCGTTCTTGTCATACACAAGCGGCATTGTCTCCCTACCTCCACCCATTCCTGCCCCATATAGACTAGGCACTGAGGTTTCTCATGGTTACTCAATCTCCCCCTCTTCTTTGGACTTTATCTTAGCATTATTGCATGCCTTTCCATTTATTTTCTTTAAACATGGCATCTTTGAGTTCCTCACTGACAACACACATTGAATGCTTGCACCTTGCTTAATTGCTCTACGAAGTTAATGAGGTCTACTCACTTTTTCCACACACTTGCCCAACAAGTATTCTGGTCCCACCAGACAGTTTGAGCTATGATACCACACTAATAGCAACAGTGTACTGTAAAAATGCAAGAAAATGTGAGAAAATACATTTTGCAAAGAGGAAAATATTTAATTCCATATTTATGTATGTTGAAATATAGCCTTGCCGACTACCTCGATGGTTACATTGACTCTTGAAAGTCTGTTATGGCTTTTGGTGCCGGTGAGTAAGAAGGCAGCCAATCATCCGGCAGCACTCCTCAATCAGGAACAACACTAGGCTCGTGCTTACCATGAGTTCGTGGGCCCAAGGCAGTGCTTAATTTGTAAATAAAAAGGTGCCAGTGCTCAAAGCTCTCCTCTTAAACACGCGGGTGCTGCAATGAATAGTACAAGCACATAATACTGAGGCCGCGTAATCCTGAAGGCATCTCGGGCCTCTTCAATCCATTTACAGCCACTTCCCGCCCCTTCAGCTCACTCTTGCAGCTTCCTGCTTTTGCCCTTTCTGACACTTACTGGTATTTCTCTTCCTCCCTCTTTTCCTCGTGTCTTTTGCTCGCAGCAAATGCTTGAGACAGAAAACTAAGGGGGTCATTCTGACCCTGGCGGCCGGTGGCCGCCAGGGCCACCGACCACGGGAGCACCGCCAACAGGCTGGCGGTGCTCCCACGAGCATTCTGACCGCGGCGGTTCAGCCGCGGTCAGAAGCGGCAAGTCGGCGGGCTCCCGCCGACTTACCGCTGCTCGGGGGAATCCTTCATGGCGGCGGAGCGCGCTCCGCCGCCATGAGGATTCTGACCCCCCCTACCGCCATCCTGTTCATGGCGGGAAAGCCGCCATGAACAGGATGGCGGTAGGGGGGGTCGCGGGGCCCCTGGGGGCCCCTGCCGTGCCCATGCCAAAGGCATGGGCACGGCAGGGGCCCCCGTAAGAGGGCCCCGCAAAGTATTTCAGTGTCTGCCTTGCAGACACGAAATACGCGACGGGTGCCACTGCACCCGTCGCACCTTCCCACTCCGCCGGCTCGATTACGAGCCGGCATCCTCGTGGGAAGGGAGTTTTTCCCTGGGCTGGCGGGTGGTCTTTTGGAGACCGCCCGCCAGCCCAGGGAAAAACTCATAATACCCACTGCGGTCTTCTGACCGCGGAGCGGTATAATGGGGGCGGAATTCTGGCGGGTGGCCTCCGCCGCCCGCCAGAATCAGAATCACCCCCTAAGTGCCGGCCCTCAAAAATAAGTGCCGGTGCTCTGCACCGGAAAAAACAAGCACAAATTAAGCACTGGCCTGAGGGCTTTTTTCTGACTCTGCTTGATTCACCCACTACCAATAGAGCTTGTTAGGTGTTATAATCATTGGACTAATTCAACTCGATAACGCAGACACTCTATCACAGGATATCATACGTTTTCCTTTTTCTTGCTGCTATGGCGTCCTAAGTCCAACATACATATTGCCTTTAACTGTGCCACCCGCTCTATGCATTCAAGGGTCCAGAAGTGTACTGAAGTGGTTGTATCTGAGGCCCAGTGTATATACTAGTTGTGCCTTTGAAGTCGGGAGAAGCTTCTAGAGGTATGCCTTTGAAGAGCACAGGTGCCCTGCCGTCCTGGCCCTGGCTCCAGAATAATAACAGGTGAAATGCAGTCCTTTGTATGGAGACAGAACACAGCCTATTCAAGTGTAAGTAGGACTGGGTCCAACTCCTCGCCCCGATCCTGTCACTGATGGCCATGCAGTCACATGCAGTGTGGATGTCTAGGAGGACTACACAAAGCCCAATTGTCAACTACACCCAATCATGTGACCCAGAGACAGACTGCAGGCACTAAATGGCTAAGGCAAGCAAATGGCAACTTTCCAAAAGGGGCATTTTCAGAATTGTAATCTAAAATCCAACTTCATCATACGTTAGGATTTTAAATTGCGATTCCAGAGACACCAAACATGTAGTGGTGACCAGTTCCCAATTGTAAATTACATTATACAATGTAATACAGTAACTCCAATGTTATCATATCGGAGAGATAGGCCTTGCAGTAGTGAAAAATGAATGTAATAAGTTTTCACTACCAGTACATGTAAAATATAAAAATAATTGTCCAACCTTTTAAATACATTGCAAACCACCCTGCCCTCTGAGCTGTCCAGGGCCTACTCTAGTGGTGACATTTGTATATTAAAAAGAAAGGTATGAGCCTGCAAAAGGTGTACTTTGCCAGGTCCAAATGGCTGTTTAAAACTGCACACATACAAGTTGCAATGTCAAGACATGTTTAAAGTATTGCTTAGGGAGTGGCACAATCAATGCTGCATGCCCACTAATAGCATTTAATTTACAGATCCTGAGCACAGGTAGTGCCACTTTACCAGGGGCTTGCAAGTAAATTAAATATGCCAATTAGGTATACGCCACTCTTACCACACTTGACGGGGAGAGCACAAACACTTTAGCACTGGTTAGCAGTGGTAAAGTGCACAGAGTCCTAAGGGCACCAAACATAAAGTCAGCAAAAACAGGAGGCCTGAAGGCAAAAGGTTTAGGGAAAACCATGGCAAGAATGCCAGGCCTAACAGTTCTGAATACAGATTAAAATGGAGCGGGAATAGGGTTCAAACCTGACTCGGGCCCCTATTAATCACATATATCTATGTAAACCCTTCATTAACTAGTAGCATTTCTGTAGTATTCATGTAGAGTGATTTTAACACCTCTAAAAAAGTTACCTTTATTCCAAATCTTGGTCAAAGGCTTTAGCTGTATCAAAAGTTAATATTGCTAAGGAAGTCTTGCAAGTGTTGGACTAACTCCTGCATTAGCAGGTCCCCGCAAGAAGCCTTGTTGGTCTTGGGAATAACCGCCCCATTTACTTCTACCAGTCTTTTGGCCAAAATACCTGCAAAGATCATATAGTCTGCATACAGGGAAATTGAGCAGTAGGATTCACAAACATTTAGGGGCTTTATTGGGTATTAGAGTTATTGCAATGGTTGCTTCTCCCCAAGATTGTGGAGGGTCTTGTCTCGTAAACAGAATTCCATTAAACATTACTTTTAAGATGGAGCATATCTCTTCCACTACAAATGCATACACTTTTTCTGGTATCGTATCAGGCCTACGCTCTTTCCCCTTCTTGTTGTTTTTAATTGCCTGACAGATTTCCTCTTCTGTTATTTATTGAAGTAACTTCCTTTCACCCTCCAGAGACAGAGACGGAAGCTGCATGGAATCTAGCCACCTCCCTATATCTTGTATGTCAGGGGATATAGTTTCCTTATCTAGATCCTTGTAGAATATCTGAAAAGTGGCTCAAATATCTTTTTCACTCACTATTTGTGTTCTGTTGCATTTAGCCCTATTTCTCAGTGCAAAATGCACCCTTGCATTTATTTTGGATGCTAGTTGGGCATATTACACTAAGAAATAGTGTTAATCCCAGAACTACTTTTCTTGTATAATTCTGCGTAATCTTGAGGAATTTCTGGGTAATTCTGCATGATTACACTATAGGGAATTACACGCGTTATACCCACCCCTAGTGCTCACCCATCATTGAGAAGAGGTTTGACATTAAGAATGTTGATGTTGGGGCACACATCATCAAACAGTTTGAGTCTTATTGTGACTTTGGCAGATGGAAAAGCCCATGCGGCAAAGTCCACCAGTGTGGCAGCCTCCCCGCTGGGCCCATAATGAGCTTCTTGCTGGCCCAGTGGGTGAAAACTCAGTTTCCACATGCTGGGTCAGCGGGAAACAGCCCACAGCATTGTCTCTAGCTCGTAATAGAGCCAGTGGTGATGATGTATTTCGTAGGGTGCAATCTCTGGCTTAAGGGCACTTTGAATGGCTCAGGAAGGCATTAGTATAGGTGGGAGTAACTGCTAGCACATCTTTCCTATGCCTGCAGATATCATGTGTTATAGTCAAATAGGGCTTTATAGAGACATGCATCATGTTTGTGCGAAGAAGGCCTACTTTTCGTTGCCAGCTGGGCATAGTAGCACCTCCTCCTTGGCTCTGGTGTCAGTCTCTATAGCTCTCACTAAACAATTAAGAAGTACCTTTTTTATCACCAGAGGATAAACATGGGGGTGGTGCCATCAATTTTCAGCAATGGTTCCTCCTATTGGGGTTGACTTAAACTTAAAAATCAATAAAATACAAAAGTAGACTCAGCTGATCGAGAGGCTGGCAAATGACACAGCTGCGGCCCTTTCCAGTATTATGGAAAAAAATAATTGCACTGTGTAGTATGGTCATTCAGAACAGAATGGTTCTGTATATTAACCTACAAAAGGAAGAGGGTTGTGTAAGGTTATAAACATGCAGTGTTTTACTTGTATTCAAAAGAATACAAATAGTGAGCAGGAACTTATATTTGCTATTTTGAAGGTCTCACAAGAAGAACATGGCATGGGTAGTCAAGGTTTTTGGGAGATAGTAGAAGGGTGGCTGGGTAACTGGAGAAAATGGATTTTAGGCATTATCATTACTCTAGTAGTTGGATTTTTTCCTCTTTTTATCTTATTAACTTGTGTTGGACCAAGTCTGTGCTCGCTGTGCTTAGAATTAGTGAGGAGCTACAGGAACCCCAAGAGGTATTAAAAAAGGTTAGGGGAGCAGAGTAGAAGGCTAGGGAATATGAAAAGCAAAAAGAGGCATGGCAATTAAATACCATTGAATGGTGAATGGGTAGCAGATAGTGTCAAGAGGAGAATGAATGAAGTTAAAGAAACCTGATTGACTCCATCTTATTTAGATCATTTGTCCGTATCAGCACAGTATACAAAGCACACAGCAGGGTTCACATTTTAAATCATAAAGTCATATTTTGCAGAGGCCAACTTTTTGTAATTACTACACAGTACTTTTAGCACACAGTAACTACAGTGCATAGTATGTTGTAATGCAAGTCATTACAACACAGTATTTTCCAACACATCACACATACACATATACATTTATAATAATCAGTCCAAGTCCCCACCATAACATGTACAGCAATCATGTTGAAATTTCACTCATGTTTATTGTACCATATACCGATGAGCATGAAAAAGTAGCTAACGCGTTTCAGCATTTGCCACCAACTGGGCCATAGAGTCCACCCATTTCCACAATGTGTTTAAAGTGCTCAACGCTCACCAGTCCTTTGTTTCTATTTACTAAAAAAACAACTAGAACATAAGTTTATTTCCCAAATATCACATTGCAGACAGCATTCTATGCACATCATCCCTATCATTAAACCAGAAATAATTTTCTAATTTGAGAAGAACTAAAATAAAACTCCTCCAACATCCCAGTAATTAAGGTAAGAAGATATAACTGTGAAGTACATTTCTCAAAAACAGAGTAGTGATTTTCTTCAATTCCACAATAATTGATTCAGTGTCAGGCAAAGATACATTTCAACATCACGCCAAAATATAAAACACTTTTATTCCGTATACATGATATTTACAGTATGTTTAGGGTTCCAACTCCTCACTGCATAGTCTCAAAAAGTCTCACATAATTCAAGAGAACCTAATTCAATATATATATATTACCTACTGGTGGTTGCCAGTAGGTAGTTATACTTAGGACCATATTTCCATAAAAAAAATTTTTTTACTTGCCTATATCTTTGGAACCATTTGATGAATCTTCACAAAGTTTCAAAAAAAAAGTGTGCTGGTGATTCTTGTTGCACATGGAAAGTTTTGGGGAGAGCCGTCAAGCAGGGGCTGAGAAAAACAGGGGCTCAAAAAAGTGTGTTTCCCATATTAATTCCCTTAGGAGTTTTGAACACGACCACAGCCCAAACTGCTGAACGTAATTACACCAAATTTGGCAGAAAAGTAGCTTTTGCACGTTACACCTTTTGTTATTTGGTGTAAATCCGTTCTGTAGTTGTTGAGAAATTTAAGGAAATCTAAATTTGTATATTTGTGGCAGCAGCGACTCCCCGATTAATAAGGAGCTCATTCGGAGATCTACTGAGCTCTGATTGGCTGCCAACACTTAACCCAGGAAGTGTTGGTAGCCATCTTGGGACTCAACTTCAGCCGAGTTCCTGAAAAAAAATGAAAAAGAAGGGCAGGGTAGGGACACCCTGACCGCATAGCACCCCACCAGGGCAAAAAAGATCTTTTAAAAAAGAATTTTTGCTGAAAATTTGCAACAATTTCACAAATTCACGGAAAAACTTTTAAAAAAACAAAAGCTGTTTCCCACGCTTGTTTTCAGTGAAGCCCCTGGGTGGGCCAGGTCCTGGGGGGAATGTTGAAATAAAGGAGGGAGCACACAGGCCCCTCTCCTAGAGAATTTTTATGTCCCACAGACCGCCACCTCCCCAGGGAGATTTAATGATAATGAGTAGCGGGGGCTGTGTGGCATCCCAATGCCACAGCGACTGTCACATCCCCTGGGATTTAATGATAACAAGCCCCCCGCTGCCTCCATGATCGCTACTTCCCCGGGACTCAGCATGTTAATTAAGGGGGGCTGCATACCTCCTCCCTCCACCCACAGTCCCGGAGACTGCCACTCCCCGAGGCTGCATTTAAAGAAGGAAGGGAGTCTTACATGGACCCCTGGCCCTGGGGTTCACATCGAAGGCGAGCTGTCTGGCCCCCCTCAAGGAGCCATTAATGGCCCTAGGGACTGCTGCCCCCCTGGGCTGGCTCCTGCTATGTCCCGGGATGCCCATCCCCCGGACAATGTCTTTCTCAATGTAATATTCCATTTACCCCATGTAGTAATCTAAATTGAAGAAAAGTTAGATAAGAGAATGTGTTGTTCACTATATAATTTGCTGCAACATTTTAAAAGAGACAGAACTATAATACATTCTGTTTCAGGGCTTCAACACCTTTTAGAAACATGTACAGGATCAATAACATTTACTTTCAACATCCAGCAAGATGTACAAGAATTTATTATGGTCATCCTTCAAGTCTTAGAGGAAGAAGAAGTTAACATTGTTGATCTATTTGGACTGAGTTACAAATGGGACCACCAGTGTGAAGACTGCTCATTTACATCTACAACTGAAATCAATTCTGAACGATTTCTTTACTTAATATTACCAGATTCAAAAACTGTGCCTTCTGAGAAATTGTACAGAAATGCTAATCAAAATATGACCTGCCTAAACTGCAGAACTGAACTTATCTCAACTTTATTTCTACAAAGAACAGGAAAATATATTGTAGTAATGCTACACTGTTGCAGATCAAACTGGAAACTCAAATTACAAAGTTTAAAGCTGGACAGATATCACATTCAGGAAGAACGTTTACTACTTTGGCTATCATCTTTCACAAAGGAGTTTACACAACCTCTGTATATTACACTGTATATTTAAAAAGCAAAAATGGATGGGCAGAATGTAATTACAGCAACCTGAAATACAAACCGAAACTTACCTTCAAACTACCAAACTCATATCTTCTATTTCTTCAACCAAAGTTCTAAGGAAATATTATGGTTAAACAAATGGTGTACCATGTTTCCTCTACATGCCTCATCTCTTCTTTAGGCATTATTTTGCCTATTAAGTGTAATGTCTTGAGAAAACATTGTCAAGTATCAAGAGTCCTTTTAATATTCTACAAAGGAGTTAATATACACCGTCTAAATAAACTGTAAAATTGGAAGAACATACTGAAATTACAGCAGCTCTAGGTCGAAACACTAACATTTCTTACAAACTTAAAAAAATTCCCCTTTTGTTTCTCCAACAGCACTTCTACATCCTTATTGAAGAGAAAATCTATTACTGAGATTGTGTATATATTCATTATCAACATTTTATACATCATTTGGACTACCAGGGATGATGTTTCCCCGAATGATTACTTAAAAAGAATAATACTTTACATTTTATTCTAATATTGTACCAGATATAATTATTGAAGAAAAATATTAAAATCTGGTTGTTTAGATTACTGTAGTAACTAGAGAGACGGTCACTAATGAAAGAAATGTAGTGAGTGCAATGCATAGTGTCACTTACATGTTGTGATCTACTGTGCAGCTTTGGTTTTTTTTTCAATCGAAGACGAAGCTCTATTCAAACCATTGTTATACGGTGACGGAGTATAAAAGCTGAGAACAGTGAAAAATCAAATTAATGCTTTAACTACATTATAATAATGCTTTACAGTAATGCAATGAAAGTTTAAATAATAACATGACTTTATCTTTTGTGTTTTTCCCAATAGTTGCTGTAGTTCTTCAATGTTAGGTCTCTTAAAAGAGTTTTTGAAACATATATATATTGCTGAAAAATATGATGCACACTACTTTTAATCATAAACAAAATCTACCTATGTATCTGTCTAATATGTTAACCTTTTTATAATAAAAGTTTCAGTATAATTGGAGCATTGTTCAGGTAAGTATAGAACAGCCATACAATTATTAACTCACTTGTACACTACTCATACACTCAGTTAAATACCCATACACCACTCATACAGTAGTTCAGTCACTCATACATGATTCATACATTCAGTAACTTATACATACACTGATACACTCAGTCAGTATTCTAAATATGCACTGATGCAGTCAGTCAATCGTCTATGTATGTACTTATCACTCATTCACTTATCCATACATTCTCTAATGCACTCAGTCAGTCACCCAAATATCACTAATCCACTCACTCACTCCCCTATTGACTTACGCATACACTCAATCACCCATATATTCACTCATGCACTCGCTCAACCTGTGGAAACTCGTTAGTGAATCCATTTTATTATTTCTTCAGGCCTGACTTCATCCTGTGATACTCAATGCTGAACAAGCCTGAAAAACATATGCAAAAGGTTGGATGACCTTTACTAAATTAACCCTGACAGACAGCTTGTAATGAATGGCTTGCTTCAAAGAGACACTTCCTGCAACATGCATTGCTTCATTCACCCAGCAACAGACAGGCATCTGAATTTCCACATAGGTCTGAGGAAAGGTCATGAAGAAACTGGTTTGGTGATGCTTGGAAACTCTCAGCCATCTGAGAAATGTGCAGGTCACACTTGTGATCATCTTGTATCACGCTGCCATCATGTTGTTCTACTGTGATTGGATAGATGCCTAATATGTGTGTAACACCATGTAACACCTGATCAACATCACACCATGTACTTGATGAAGAAATTACCTCTCTGTTGTTCTGATTGGATTATGTATTTTCACATTTTTGTGGTCGTCATGCATAAAAGATTGTATTGAAGTTCCGCAATTCAGACTGCTTGGACTTGGCCTCTCAAGCCATCAGTTCCCGTGCACGTATTAAACTGTCTTTCTTTATACCCTAAGATTGGCTGGTCTCTGGTTTTGCTCCTCCTCTGAAGGAGGCTTCAACAAACCAAGCATACACCACTCATCCACTCAGTCACTCACCCATACATACACTCATTCACTCACCCATACACAACTCACACACTCACTCTCTTGCCCAAACGTACTTTTTCATTTAGTCAATCATCCTTAAAACACTCATGCACTTAGTCAATCACCCTTACACACCACTCATGAACTTAGTCAATCACCCTTACACACACACTCATGCACTCACCCATACATGCACTCATGCACCCAGTCAATTGCACATACACCACTTGTGCACTCAGTCATGCACCCGTTCACCACTCATGCACTCACTCAGTCACTCACCCATACATCCACTAATGCAGTCAGCCAATCATGCTAATACTACTGACACACTCACTCACTGATACATGCATGTATGACCTCAGTCAACGACCCATCTATTCACTCAGGCACCCACTCAACCAAACATACACCACTCATGCACTCACTCGCTCACCTATACATGCACTCAGTAAATCAGTCATACATCATGCATATACTCACTCAATCACCTATTCACCACTCATGGACTCACCCATACATGCACTCATGCAGTCAGTCACTCATATATGCACTCATACACTCACTCAATCACCCATACATCTCTCATGCACTCACTCACCCATACATGCACTCACTCACCTATACACCACTCACTCACTCACCCATACATGTACTCATACATTCAGTCAGTCACCCATACACTACTCATGCACACACCCATTCATGCACTCACTCACCCATATATTTTCTCATGCACTCACCCAAACACCTGTATACCACTTATGCACTCACTCACCCATATATGCACTCAAACACTTAGCCAATCACCCATACGCCACTCATGCACTTTTTCACTCACCCATGCATGCACTCATGCACTCAGTCAATCACCCATACACCGGTCACGTACTCAATCAGTCACCAAATTACCACTCATGGATGCACTTGCCCATAGATACACTCATACAGTCATGCACAAACTCACTCACCCATATATACACTCATACACTCAGTCAATCACCCATACACCACTCATGCACTCAGTCACTCACCTATGCATGTACAAATATATTTGCTAATGCACTCACTCAACCACCTATACACAACTCACCTACTCACTCACCCGTAGATGCACTCATGAACTCAGTCAATTCTACATACACCACTCAGTCAACCACCCATTCATCACTCATGGACTCACTCACCCATAAAGGTACTCATGCACTTAACTGAGCACCCTTACATACACTCATGCACTTAGTTAATTACCCACATACCACTTATGTACTCACTCACCCATACATGCACTCATCACTCATTCAGTCACCTATACCCACACTCATGCACTCACTCACTCACTCACCCATACATGCACTCATGCATTCACTCAGTAACTCACCCATACATCTGCTAATGCACTCAGTCAATCACCCACACACCACTGATACATGCACTCACTCACCAATACATGGATTTATGCTCTCAGTCAATCACCCATATATTCACTCATCCACTCACTCACTCAACCATTTACCACTCACACTCCCACTCATTCACCAATACACTCACTCACGCACTAGTTAATTACCCATACACTGCTCACATACTCAATCACCCATTCACCTATCATGGTGTCACTCACCCATACAGCACTCATGCACTCACTCACTTGCCCATACATGTACTTTTGCACTTAGTCAATTACCCTCACACACAGTCATGCAGTTAGTGAATCACTCTTACACACCACTTATCCAATCCCTCACTCATTCACCTATACAGGCACTCATGCACTCACTCAGCAACTCACCCATACATCGACTAATGCACTTAGTCAATCACCCACACACTACTGATACACTCACTCACTCATCGATTGGATTCATGCACTCAGTTAATCACCCATATATTTGCTCATGCGCTCACTCAACCACCTATACACAACTCATTCACTCACTCACCCATATATACACTCATGCACTGAGCCAAATCTACATACACCACTTATGCACTCAATCAACCACCCATTCAACACTCATGGACTCACTCGCTGTTAGACCTGACAGCCTTAGGGTGATCACCCCCAACTTTTTGCCTGCCCCCCTCTACTTTTTTTACACTGTTTTTGCTGGTTTTAGGACTCTGCACACTTTACCACTGCTAACCAGTGCTAAAGATGCTCTCTCCCTTAAAACATGGTAACATTAGTTCATACCCAATTGGCATAATTGATCTACTTGTAAGTCCCTAGTAAAGTGCACTGCATGTTCCCAGGGCCTTTAGATTGAATGCTACAAGTGGGCCTGAAGCACTGATGATGCCACCCACATAAGTAGCCCCTTAACCATGCCTCAGACCTGCCATTGCAAGGCCTCTGTGTGCAGTTTCACTGCCACATCGACTTGGCATTTAAAAGTACTTGCCAAGCCTTAAATTCCTATTTTTCTACATATAAGTCATCCCTACAGTAGGCCCTAGATATCCCATAGGGCAGGGTGCTGTGTAGGTAAAAGGCAGGGCATATACCTGTGTGTTTTATATGTCCTGGTGGTAGAAAACTCATAAATTCATTTTCCACTGCTGTGAGGCCTGCTCCTTTCATAGGCTGAAATTAGGGCTACCCTCATATACTGTTTGAATGATAGATTCTGATCAGAAAGGGTTAAACAGGTCACATTTATTATGGCCAGAATGGTACTACAAAACCCTGCTGACTGGTGAGGTTGGATTTTATATTACTATTTTAAAAATGCCACTTTTAGAAAGTGAGCATTTCCCTGCACTTAAAATCCATCTGTGCCTTACAACCTGGCTCCAATCTACATCTGGGCTGGGCTGGTTGACAGCTCCCTTGTGCATTTCACCCAGACAACCACAAACACAGGATGCTTAGACACACTTGCACACATCTGCATACTGAATGCGTCTTCCTGGGCTGCAAGGGTGGAGGGGCTTGACACATTTCAGAGGCTAGTAGCCTGCCCTCACACAAAGGACTGCCATACCCCCTACTGGGACATTGGCAGACACACCTGTACTGAAAGCAGACTTTGTGCATTTCAAAACCACACTTTGAAGTCTCCCCCACTTCTGATGCACTTTGGGGTATTTAAACTGGGGTCCTGACCCTACTAACTCAGACACTTCCTGGGACAGACACTCTGAACCATATTCTGCAACCTGCCAAGAGGAGCTGCCTAGCTGTCCAAATGACTCACCTGGACTGCTTTGCTGTGAAGGACTGCTGACTTGCTGTTGCACTGCTGCCTTGCTGGCTTCTAGCTCTGCTGAGAAGTGCTCTCCAAGTGCTTGGATTGAGCTTGACTCATGTTCCTGAAGTCTCAAGGCCAAAAATACTTGTCCTCTTCAAGAAAACTCCTTGTGTGGTGAAAATCGACACACAGCCTGCCGGAATCGACGAACAGCCTGCCTAGCAGTGAAAGAGTCACTGCATCACCAACCCGGAATGATGCAGCCCAGCTTCCAGAGTGGGGATCGACGCAGTGCCAGCATTGCAACCGGAACGTTGACACACTGCCTACCGGATCGATGCCCCGGAATGACGCAGCCCGACTTTCTGCGTGAGGAATCGATGCAGTGCTTGCCGTGAAACAGAAACTCCGATACACTGCCCACGGACCGACGCAGCACCTGTGACTTCATCCTGCATGCCCAGGATTTCTACACATTGTCCCTGGGTGTCAAAAGACCCCGCATCCCAGTGAGGATACAAGGCTGCACGCCAGAAGTTGACGCAAAGCCCTTGCAGTGGGAAAGAATTGATTAATCGTCTGTGCACATCCAGAAAACCGATGCACACCTTCCTTTTTCCACACATCTCCTCTACAGTCTTCATGTATGTAATTTTGATGCATACCAGGTACTCTGTGCACACAATAGACAATTGCTGATTTTTAAAGACTTAAGACCCTTCTTATCATTGCAAAAGTGTTATTTCAACTTCTGTTTATCAAATCTTGATCATTTTGACTTTAATTTACTCAGATAAATATCTTATATTTTTCTAAACCTGTGTGGTGTATTTTTGTGATGTTTTCACTGTGTGATTGCATGAGTTATTGCACAAGTACTTCACACATTGCCTTCTAAGTTAAGCCTGACTGCTCAATGCCAAGCTACCAGAGGGTGGGCACAGGATAATTTGGACTGTGTGTGACTTACCCTTACTAGGATTGTGGTCTTTACTTGGACAAGGGTGTATACCTCTGCCAACTAGAGACCCTATTTCTAACTTTGGTTGATCAGCAGTGAGAATAGGACTTGTATTTGTGCAGTAACATACAATGGCTACGTGTACATTACCTACCCACAGTTAAAGGTCAACTTCATTTTTTCTCTTTTTGCTGCAATTCTTTTTGCTGCTTAATATTTCAACCTAATCCTTAAACAGCATGTCTCTGGCTGGGTCTCAATTAGGAGCTGGAGAGTTTGGCCAGGCCAAGCTGAAGACAAACACTGTTAGCCAGCTGAAAGGTGTAGGAGGCTGGCCTAGCTTACAGTGGGTACCAATGGTACTTACACCTTGTGCCAGGTCCAGTTATCCCTTATTAGTAGATTAGTAGTGTTCTAGCAGCTTAGGCTGATAGAGATAGCTATAGCAGAGCAGCCAAGGCTGAACTAGGAGACATGCACATCTCCTACTATACCACTTATATCATATAGGTACTATATCGTAAGAAAGACAATACTCAGAGTTACTAAAAATAAAGGTACTTTATTATAGTGACAATGTGCCAAAAATATATCAGAGGATATACTCCCTTAGGAGGTAAGTAAAATACACAAACTGTACACACAAACCAAAATCAGGTAAGTAAAACAGTCAGAAAGTAGTGCAAAAACTGTAGAATACAATAGGATGCAATAGGCCTAGGAGCAACACAAACCATAAACTAAGAAAGTGGAATGCAAACCACGAATGGACCCCTAGGAAGTGTAGTGTGTAGCAGGTCATTGGGAGTGTAAGAAAACACTAAGGGTGTCCAAGATACCCCACCCCAAGACCCTGGAAAGTAGGAGTAAAGTACTACTATTTTCCAGGAAACACACTCAAGTCTTGATAAGGGATTTTGCAAAGACCACAACAGACTGCAAAGCACTGAAGATGGATTCCTGGACCTAAGGACCTGCAAAGGAAGGGGACCAAGTCCAAGAAGCGCGAAAGTGTCTAGGGGGGCCAGGAGCCCACTAAACCCTGGATGAAGGTGCAAAATGGCTGCCTCCGGATGGAAGAAGCTGAAGATTCTGCAACAACGAAAGATGCTAGGAACTTCTCCTTTGTGCAGAAGATGCCCCACAGCGTGCTGGAGGATGCAGATTTGTTTCCTTGGCAAAATACTGCAAACAAGCCTTGCTAGCAGGAAGAGTCACGGTTAGAGAAAAAGGATGCTGCCCGGGCCCAGGAAGGAGCAGGATGTCGCCACTTGGGAAAGGACATAGAGGGGTCCCTCAGCAATGTAGAGAGCCCATGCACAAGCAGGAAGCACAAGTAGAAGTCCTTGAACATGGATTCAAGAAGACTGAACACAGCAGTCATCTCAACACTGCAAAAGGAGGTCCCACGACACCGGAGATCAACTCAGGGAGATGAGGATCGCAGGACAGAGTGCTGGGGACCTAGGCTCAGCTGTGCATGCAGGATTTCTTGGAAATATGCACAGAAGCCCTTGTAGCTGCAATTCACACAGTGCACAGGATTACTGTCTGGAGAGGGGAGGCAATAACTTACCTCCTCCAAATTTGGAAAGTTGGACCACTGGACAGTCTGGGTCACTTGGGTCCACCACCTGTGTTCCAGGGGTCACGCTCGTCAGGATGAGAGGGGTCCCAGAGTACCAGTGAAGCTTAAGTTTGGTGCCTGCTGAAGCAGAGGGAAGATTCCATCGACCCACGGGAGATTTCTTTGTGGCTTCCAGTGCAGGGTGAAGGCAGGCAGCCCCCAGAGCATGCACCACCAGGAAACAGTCGAGAAAGTCGGCAGGATTAGGCGCTACAATGTCGCTGGTAGTCTTCTTGCTGCTTTGTTGCAGGCATCCTGGAGCAGCCAGCGGTCGATCCTTGTCAGAAGTCGAAGAGAGAGTGGCAGAGGAACTCTGGTGAATTCTTGCAAGTCGTTATCTGAGGAAAAGCCCACTGGAGAGACCCTAAATAGCCCTCAGAGGAGGATTGGCCACCTAGTCAGGTAAGCGCCTATCAGGAGGGGTCTCTGACGTCACCTGCTGGCACTGGCCACACAGTGCCCTTCAGAGTGCCCTCACAACTCTGGAAACAAGATGGCAGAGGTCTGGGACACACTGGAGGAGCTCTGGGCACCACCCCTGGTGGTCACTCCCCTTTCCTTTGTCCAGTTTCACGCCTGATCAGGGACTGGGGGATCCCTAAACCGGTGTAGACTGGCTTATGCAAGGAGGGCACCATCTGTGCCCTTCAAAGCATTTCCAGAGGCTCCCCAGCCTTTAACACCTATTTCCAAAGAGAGAGGGTGTAACACCCTGCTCTCAGAGGAAATGCTTTGTTCTGCCTTCCTGGGACTGGGCTGCCCAGACCCCAGGAGGGCAGAACCCTGTCTGTGGGGTGGCAACAGCGGTAGCTGTAGAGAAAACCCCAGAGAGCTGGTATGGCAGTACTGGGGGTCTATAGTGGAGCCCCAGGGATGCATGGAATTGGCTCCCCAATACCAGATTTGGCATGCGGGGACAATTCCATGATCTTAGACATGTTACATGGCCACATTCGGAGTTACCATTGTGAAGCTACATGTAGGTATTGACCTAAATGTAGTGCACGTGTGTAATGGTGTCCCTGCACTCACAAAGTTGGGGTAGATGTCCCTGCACTATGTGGGGGCACCTTTGTTAGTGCAAGGGTGGCCTCACACTTAGTAACTTTGCACCTAACCTTCAGCAAGTGAAGGTTAGACATATAGGTGACTTATAACTTACTTAAGTGCAGTGAAAATGGCTGTGAAATAACATGTGTGTTATTTCACTCAGGCTGCAGTGGCAGTCCTGTGTAAAGGTTTGTCTGAGCTCCCTATGGGTGGCTAAAGAAATGCTGTAGCCCATAGGGATCTCCTGGAACCCCAATACCCTGGGTACCTAGGTACCATATACTTGGGAATTATAAGGCTGTTCCAGTGTGCCAATTGAAATTGGGAAAAGTGGTCACTAGCCTATAGTGACAGTTTTAAAGGCAGAGAGTGCATAAGCACTGAGGTTCTGATTAGCAGAGCCTCAGTGACACAGTTAGTCACTACACAGGTACACACATTCAGGCCACAAACTATGAGCACTGGGGTCCTGGCTAGCAGGATCTCAGTGAGACAGGCAAAAACAAACTTACAGACATGTAAAAATGGGGGTAACATGCCAGGCAAGATGGTACTTTCCTACAAAAGGGTTCTGCAAGGGGTTTGGAGTACCTACCCGGGGTCCCTCCGGGAAGGAGGAGTAACAAAAGGCACTGAGGGCCTGGGCTGAAGCCCGTTCACAAGAGAATGTTGAGGTGGAGGAGCCAGAGGATGGCCCCTCAGAGGTTTTGCCACCAGCAATGGTGGATGTTACCCCATGGAATTGTGCCCCCTGCTAAGCCACGGAGCAGTGTCTCTAACCATGGTTTAACAACAGAGCAAAGAAGGGAGGAGAGAGAGTTTCAACTGCAAATGGCAAGGTTAAACATGGAGGCAGAGGAGAGGAAGGCTGAGAGAGAAGCCAAAGAGGCTGCAGCTGAGAGAGAAGACAAACAGACTGCTGCTGAGAGAGCAGCCAAGCAAGCTGAGGCAGAAAGGGCCTTGGCTGAGAAGAAACTTTTTCTGGCTCACGAACTTAGGTGGTCATTCTGACCCTGGCGGTCTTTGACCGCCAGGGCGGAGGACCGCGGGAGCACCGCCGACAGGCCGGCGGTGCTCCAATGGGGATTCCGACCGCGGCGGTAAAGCCGCGGTCGGACCGGCACCACTGGCGGGCTCCCGCCAGTGTACCGCTGCCCCATAGAATCCTCCACGGTGGCGCAGCTTGCTGCACCGCCGCGGGGATTCTGACCCCCCCTACCGCCATCCAGATCCCGGCGGTCCGACCGCCGGGATCCGGATGGCGGTAGGGGGGGTCGCGGGGCCCCTGGGGGCCCCTGCAGTGCCCATGCCACTGGCATGGGCATTGCAGGGGCCCCCGTAAGAGGGCCCCTACATGTATTTCACTGTCTGCCGCGCAGACAGTGAAATACGCGACGGGTGCAACTGCACCCGTCGCACAGCTTCCACTCCGCCGGCTCGATTCCGAGCCGGCTTCATAGTGGAAGCCTCTTTCCCGCTGGGCTGGCGGGCGGTCTGAAGGCGACCGCCCGCCAGCCCAGCGGGAAAGTCAGAATTACCGCCGCGGTCTTTCGACCGCGGAACGGTAATCTGACGGCGGGACTTTGGCGGGCGGCCTCCGCCGCCCGCCAAGGTCAGAATGAGGGCCTTAGTCTTAAAGAGCTGGAGCTCACGTCTATGCAGTCTGAGTCCAGCAGTGATGGTTGCAGAATACATGCAGGACCTGCTGGATAAAGGAAGGTTTGTATGTCCAAAGATGTGGTGCCATGTTATGTGGTGGGATATGACATTGACAAATGGTTTGATGCATATGAAGTTGCACAAAGGGCCCATGGGGTTCTGATGATCAATGGGTCTGTGGAAACATGTTCCAGTCATTAGGAAGAATGCACTTCTCACATTAGCACCAAAGTACCACAACATATACACGCTCATTAAGGCCATTTTAATTGCCAAGTTTGGGCTGATCTCTGAGAAGTGCTGTCAAAGGTTCAGGGACAGCACCAAACTCTCCACACAGACTTGGCTAGACTTCTTTGATTTTGCCAGAAAGGCACTGAATGGATGGGCAGTAAAGTAAATGAGTATTTGGGGTTGTATAATTTTAACCTGTAAGGCACTGAATGGATTCAATGAGGCACTGAATGGATGGGTGCTGGGCAGTAAAGTAAATGTGTACATGGGGTTGTATAATTTGATCCTGAGAGAACATATGCTCAGTGTTTGCTTCACAGAGTTGTACCCGCACTTCATTGACAGTAAGCTGATTGATCCTAGGAAGCTTGCTGAGGAGGCAGACTTCTGGGCTCGCACCAGTGTGTCCGAAAGGTATCTTTGGGGGACACCCACAAAGGGGGTTAGGGTTCCCATCAGAAGAAAGAGGGGGGATAAAAACTTTAAAATAAGGAGGTCTCAAAAGGCCCCCAAAATAATTCCCAGGGGGGTGGTAGTAACCAGTACCAACCTGATTCTGAAAGGAAACCAGGGTTCTTTGATAAATTATTGTCACTACAAGGGTGACTCCAAATGTCCAATGAGGGCACAGCCCCCCACTGGAGGGCAGACACCTGGGTTGGCTAGTGTAGCGCTCAGGGAGGAGGTAGTCCCAAATAGCTTTGGAGAACAGATAGAGGTAATCCTAGTGTCCCTGAGAGATGAGGAAATGGTGCCAAAAGCCCACATGCCTGTAAATACTTCCAAATATAGTCAGTGGGTCACCATTAATGGCAAAGGGTGGAGGCTCTGCGTGACACAGGAGCCAGCATGACTTCTGTCAGGGATCAGCTGGTGTCAACAGAGCAGGTCATCCCAATACATTCCACCAGGTCATAGTCTCTGACAATCGTGAGAGTCACCTACCGGTGGCCCTCGTTCCCTTTGAGTGGGGGGGAGGGGTCTCTGGTACTTTGAAAGTAGCTGTGAGTCCTGCCATGCCTGTAGATTGTCTGTTAGGGAACAACCTTCAGCATACTATCTGGAAGGAGGTGGAGCTTAGGTCTCACCCAGAGATGTTAGGTTTGCCTGAGTGGGTCTTCATGACAACAAGGTCCATGGCTGCCTGGGAAGGGAGTCAAGGGCGTCTGGAGATTTGAACAATGTCCTAGACAGCTGCAAAAGGGAGGGGCAAGGGGCACGGGAAACCAGTCCCAAATGTTCCCGCGGTGGTTGACGGGGTCCCAGAGGAGAAGGCCCCTGAGCCAACTGCAGAGGACATTGCCACCCTGGGTAACCTGCCCAAGCTTGCTGGCTGGCAAGTTGAGGGTGGGCCATCCAGGAATGAATTCTGCAAAGCGCAGAAAGAGTGCCCCACTCTTGAAGGTTTGAAGCAACAGGCCACGGCCCAGGCAGCAGGTGAAGCCTCTGGCGGTCATCTTATCTATTTGGAGAACGATCTCATTTACATTGAGCCTAAGGTGCCGGAAGTTTGGGCAGCACATGTGCTGGTGGTCCCCCAGTGCTACCGGGCCCTGCTATCGGGCCTGGCTCATGACATCCCCCTGGCGGGACATTTAGGGCAAGACAACGCCTTCACCAGGCTTGTCACCCACTTTTATTGGCCCCGAATGTGGGCGGCCTCAGATGCTTTCTGTAGGTCCTGCCCAACCTGCCAGACTAGTGGGAAGACAGGGAAAAGGCTCAAGGCCCCCATGGCTCCACTCCCCATCATTGAAACCCCCTTTGAAAGGGTGAGCATTGACGTCATTGGTCCCTTGGACTCCAAAACTACCCTAGGCAACAGGTTCATCCTGGTTTTGGTGGACCATGCCACCCGCTATCCAGAGGCGATCCCTCTAAGGGCAGTGACTGCACTGGTGGTGACCAGAGCTCTAATGGGGATATTTACCCATGTGGGATTCCCAAAAGAGTTTGTGTCTGACAAAGGCACAAACTTCATGTTTGCGTACATGAAGTCCATGTGGGATGCGTTTGTGCGACCTACCGGTTCACCACCCCTTACCATCATCAATGCAATGGGTTTGTGGAAAGGTTCAAAAAGACCCTAAAAGGCATGATCACAGGCCTGCCTGAGGCCATGAGACATAAGTAGGATGTCCCCTTGCCATGCCTTCTCTTTGTTTATAGAGAGGTGCCCCAGAAAGGGGTGGGGTTCAGCCCCTTCCAACTTCTCTATGGGTACCCTGTCAGAAGACCCCTAAGCATAGTGAAAGAGGGGTGGGAGAAAGCTCCCAGGAAACCCATCCCAGGATGTGGTCAGTTATATGCTGGCCCTCCGCCACCTGATGCAACGCTTCTAGAAACAGGCCAAGAGCACCCTTGAGGCCAGTCAAGAGTTGATGAAGCAATGGTATGACCAGAAGGCCACCATCGTAGAATTCTCACCTGGAGCCAAAGTATGGGCAATGGAGCCAGTAGAGCCTAGAGCTCTCCAGGACTCCTGGACTGGCCCATTCAACATCAAGGAGAGGAAGGGGAGGACACTTACTTAGTGGACCTCAAGACCCCTATAAACCCCCTAAAGGTGCTCCATCAGAACAGACTGAAGCCTCATTTTGAGAGGTCTGAAGTCAGCATGCTTCTGGTAACAGATGAGGGCAGGGAAGAGGAGAATGAGCCTCTTCACGACCTCCCCTCTGCCAAGAAAGGTGATGGGTCAGTGGAGGGTGTCAATCTCTCTGACTCCCTGACCCTAGGTCAGAGGCAAGACTGCTACCATTTATTGGAACAGTTCTCTTCCCTGTTTGCCCTCACCCCTGGACTCACACGCTTGTGCGTCCATGATATTGACACAGAAGACAGTCCCCCTCTAAAGAATAACATTTACAGAGTGTCAGATAAGGTGAGGTCCAGAATCAAGGAGGAAGTTGCCAAGATGCTGGCTCTTGTTGTGATTGAGAAGTCCAGCAGATCCAGGTCTAGCCCAGTTGTGTTGGTTCCCAAAGCTGCCGCTCTTGGTGCCAAGCCAGAACTTCGGTTCTGTGTGTACTACTGTGGTCCCAAATCTGTCACAAAGACAGATGCTCACCCCATCCCCAGAGCTGGTGAGCTCGTAGACAGGCTAGGTGCTGCCAAGTTCCTCAGTACCTTTGATCTCTCATCGGGGTACTGGCAGATCGCCTTGACTGAGGGGGCTAGAGAGAGATCTTCTTTTTCTACTCCTGAGGGTCAATACCAGTTCAGAGTAATGCCCTTTGGACTGACAAAATGCCCCCTTTACCTTCCAATGTTGGTTAACGGGGTCCTATATGGCAAGGATGCATTCTGCACAGCCTATCTAGACAACATCACCATTTATAGTTCCATCTGGGAGGAACACCTGCTCCAGCTCAAGGAGGTGCTTCAGGACGTGCAACAGGCAGGCCTGATCATCAAGGTCAGTAAGTGCCAGATTGGGCAGGGTTCCGTGGTGTACTTGGGACACCTAGTAGGTGGTGGCAAGGTGCAGCCCCTCCAGACCAAGATTGAAACAGTCAAGGCCTCGCAACCACCTAGAACCCAGACAGAGGTTAGAGCCTTCTTAGGTCTCACCAGATATTACCAGATTTGTTAAGGGCTATGGCACCATGGTGCCCCCTTAACAGAACTTGCATCCAAAAAGCAACCTAGGGTGGTGAATTGGACAGAGGCTTGTTACAAAGCCTTTGACTCCCTGAAGGAAGCCATGTGCACAGCTGCCGTGCTCAAGGCCCCTGACTACTTCAAAGAATTCATTGTGCAGACAGACGCTTCAGAGCATAGCATAGTGGCAGTCCTAGCACAGCTGAATGGGGAGGGTCTAGACCAATCAGTAGTCTTTATTAGCAGAAGACTATTACCACAGGAATAGAGGTGGAGTGCTTTTGAAAGAGAAGCATTTATTGAGGTCTGGGCACTGAAGAAGCTGAGACCATACCTGTTTGGGACTCACTTCCGGGTTCAGACAGACCACAGGCCCCTCAAATAGCTCATGCAGATGAGGGGTTAAAATCCTAAACTCATGAGGTGGTCTATTTCCCTACAGGGGAGGGACTTTACAGTGGAGCATCTCCCAGGGACTGACAACGCCAATGCTGATGGTTTCTCAGATACTTCTCGCTCAGCGATAAGAGCTCCCAAGGAGTTGGGTAGCTCTCCCCTCTTTTAGCTGGGGAGGGGGGCACATTTTAGATCTGACAGCCTTAGGGTGGTGAGACCCAACTTTTTGCCTGGCTCCCCCAACTTTTGTGACATTGTTTTTGCTGGTTTTAGGACTCTGTGCACTTTACAACTGCTAACCAGTGCTAAAGTGCATATGCTCTCTCCCTTAAAACATGGTAACTTTGGTTCATACCCCATTGGCATATTTGATCTACTGGTAAGTCCTTAGTAAAGTGCACTACATGTGTCCAGGGCCTTTAGATTGAAAGCTACTATTGGGCCAGCAGCACTGGTTGTACCACCCACATAAGTAGCCCCTTAACCATGTCTCAGGCCTGCCATTGCAAGGCCTGTGTGTGCAGTTTCACTGCTAGTTTGACTTGGCATTTAAAAGTACTTGCCAAGCCTTAAAATCCCCTTTTTCTACATATAGGTCATCAGTAGGGTAGGCCCTAGGTAACCCATAGGGCAGGGTGCTATGTAGGTAAAAGGCAGGACATATACTTGTGTGTTTTAAAGGTCCTGGTAGTGGAAAACTCCTAAATTCATTTTCCAATGCTGTGAGGCCTGCTCCTTTCATAGGCTAACATTAGGGCTACGAGGGCTACCCTCATCTACTGTTTGAGTGGTAGATTCTGATCAGAAAGGGGTAAACAGGTCATGTTTACCAATATTTAATGGTAATACAAAACCCTGCTGACTAGTGAGGTTGGATTTTATATTACTATTTTAGAAATGCCACTTTCAGAAAGTGAGCATTTCTCTGCACTTAAAATTCATCTCTGTCTTCTAGCCTGTCTCCAATCCACATCTGGGCTGGGCTGGTTGACAGCTCCCTTGTGCATTTCACCTAGACAACCACAAACATAGGATGCTCAGTCACAATTGCATGCATCTGCATACCGAATGGGTCTTCTTGGGCTGGAAGGGTGGAGGGGCTTGACACATTTCAAAGGCTAGTGGCCTGCCCTCACACAAAGGACTGCCGTACCCCCTACTGGGACCCTGGTAGACAGACCTGTACTGAAAGGAGACTTTATGTACTTGGAAACCACACTTTGAAGTCTCCCCCACTTCATAGGCACTTTTGGGTATATAAACTGGGTCCCTGACCCTACCAACTCAGACACTTCCTGGGACAGACACTCTGAACCAGATCCTGCAACCTGCCAAGAGGAGCTTCCTGGCTGCCCAAAGGTCTCACCTGGACTGTTTTGCTGTGAAGGACTGCTGCCTTGCTGTTGCCCTGCTGCCTTGCTGGCCTCCAGCTCTGCTGAGATGTGCTCTCCAAGGGATTGGATTGAGCTTGCCTCCTGTTCCTGAAGTCTCAGGGCCAAAAAGACTTCTCTTCAAGAAAACTCCCTGTGCGGTGAAAATCAATGCACAGCCTGCCTAGCTGTGAAAGCATCACTGCATCGCCAACCCGGAACGACGTGGCACAGCTCCCCCAGTGGAGATCGACGCAGCTTGGACACACAGCCCACCGGATCGACGCATCGCCGAGCTGGAATGACGCAGCCTGACTTCTTGCGTGAGGAATCTCCGCAGCGCCTCTGTGCAACAGAAATTCCAATGCATCACTCATCGAATTGACGCAGCACCTGTGACTTCATCCTGCACACCCAAGATTTCCAAGCATCATCACTGGGCGTCAAAAGACCCCACATCACAGTGAGGATGCAAGACTGTGTGCCGGAAATCGACGCAAAGCCTTTGCAGTATGGGAAGAATCAATGCATCATCTTTGCGCATCTGTAAATCTGATGCACACCTTCTTTTTTGCATGCATATCCTCCTCCGCGGTCTTTGTGCGTGCACTTTTGACACATACCAGGTACTTTGTGCACACAAGAGACAATTGCTGTTTTTTTAAAGACTTGAGACTCTTCTTATCATTTCAAAAGTGATATTTCAACTTGTGCTTATCAAACCTTGATTTTTTTTATCTTAATTTACTCAGATAAATATCTTATATTTTTCTAAACCTCTGTGGTGTATTTTTGTGATGGTTTCACTATGTTATTGCATGAGTTATTGCACAAGTACTTTACACATTGCCTTCTAAGTTAAGCCTGAATGCTCAGTGCCAAGCTACCAAAGGGTGGGCACAGGATAGTTTGGATTGTGTGTGACTTACCCAGTCTAGGATTGTGGTCCCTACTTAGACAAGTGTGTATACCTCTGCCAACTAGAGACCCCATTTCTAACATTCGCCCATACATGTTCTAATGTACTTAGAAAATCAACCTTACACACACTCATGCACTTAGTCAATCACCCACATATCACTCATGTACTAACTTACTCACCCATACATGCACTCATCACTCAGTCACCCATGCTCAAACTCCTACCCTCACTCACTCACACATACACATACTCACTCACCCATACACCACTCATGCACTCACTCACTCTCCCACGCATGGACTCATGCACTCAGTCAATCTATCATATATTCCCTCATGGACTCGCTCAACCACCTATACACCTCTGACATACTCACTCACTCATCCATACATGCATTCATGCACTCAGTCAATTACCCATACACCACTCAACTACTCAATCAATCACCTATTCACCACTCATTGACTCACTGGCCCTTACATGTACTCAGATACTTAGTCAATCACCCTTAAACACACTCATGCACTTAGGCCGTCACCCAGAGGTCACTCATGTACTCACACACCCATACATGCACTCACTGACCCATACATGCACTCATCACTCAGTCGGTCACCCATACACACACTCATGCACTCACCCACTCACCCATAAATGTACTCACCAATACACCACTCACTCACTCATTCAGTGTCCCATATATCTACTCATACACTCAATCACCCATACACTGCTCACACACTCACCCATTCATGCACTTGTGCACCCAGTCAATCACCCTTATATTCACTCATACACTCACTCAACCACCTATACACCACTCACGCACTCACTCACCAATACATGCACCACTACATATACAGTCGCCCATACATCTACTCATACACTCAGTCAACCATACACCACTCACACACTCACTCACCCATTCATGCTCTCATGTCCCCAGCCAATCACCCATATATTCACTCATACACTCACTCAGCCACCTATACACCACTCACGCACTCACTCACCAGTACATGCACTCGTGCACTCAGTCAATTACCCATACACCACTCATGCACTCACTCACTCATGCACTCAGTCAATCTCCCAAACGCACACTCAGGTACTTAGTCAATCACCCTTACACTCACTCATGCACTTAGTCAATGACCCTTACACATCACTCATGCACTCAGTCACTCACCTATACATGCACTCATCAATCAGTCACCCATACACACACTCATGCACTTCCTCACTCGCCCATACATGCAATTTTTGCACTCAGTCAATCGCACATACACCACTTGTGCACTAAATTGATCACCCATTCACCACTCAAGCACTCATTCGGTCACTCATCCATACAGTCACTAATGCGCTGTCAGTCACCCATACACCACTCATACACTCACTCACTCACCAATACATGCATTCATCCACTCAGTCAATCACTCCTATATTCACTCATGCACTCACTGAACCACCTATACACCATTCCTGCACTGACTCACTCATAAATACACATATACTCAGAGAGTTACCCAAACAGCCAGTCACATACCCACCCACTCACTCACTCAATACAGCCATTCATGTACCCATTCACCCATGCATAAATACAATCATACAATCAGTTACTCACCCATACGTGCACTCACATGCTTACTTACACCATAGGTGCACTCATGCACTCACTCATTTTCCCACAATAGAGTTCTGCAAACATTGAGTTAGGCATGCGTACACTCCTGCAGTCACTCAGTGATCGATAGACGCACTCATGCAATGCATGTTCCTTTTTAACCATAAAAGGCGGTTCTAATTAGAACCCCTTTTTCTGAAACTTTTTTTTCCAGTTTATTTGGAGTTTTATTACATTTTGTAGGATGTTTTTTCAAACATAAAATGGAAAATGGAAAAGCCAATGTCCACCAACAACTGAAACTGGGAACTAATTTTAACTAAAAAAAAGAACTCAGCACTCATGGTCCTATGCAGTCTGACGAAAAACAGGTATAGAATCCTCTCCCACTGTTAGCACTTTCTGGCATTCAAGGCAGAAGCTTCCAATTTTCTTCAGCTCAGATGCTTTCTCAGTAAGCTAATCCTGTATGGCAGTAGGAATATGGTCACCAGGTACCACCACTGGAGCATTGAGGCCCATATTTATACTTTTTGACGCTAAACTGCGCTAACGCAGTTTAGCGTCAAAAAATTTAGCGCCGTCTAACGCCATTCTGAAGCGCCATGCGGGCGCCGTATTTATGGAATGGCGTTAGCCGGCGCTAGCAGACCGGCGCTGCCTGGTGTGCGTGGAAAAAAACCACATAGACCAGGCAGCGCCGGCGTAGGGGGAAAATGGCGTTAGGGCGTCTTAAAATGGGGCAAGTCAGGTTGAGGCAAAAAAATCGGCCTCAACCCGATTTGCGCCATTATTTTCGACGCCCAGACGCCATTTAAATGACTCCTGTCTTAGTAAAGACAGGAGTCATGCCCCCTTGCCCAATGGCCATGCCCAGGGGACTTCTGTCCCCTGGGCATGGTCATTGGGCATAGTGGCATGTAGGGGGGCACAAATAAGGCCCCCCTACATGCCACTATGCCCAATGACCATGAACTTACCTGAATGTCCCTGGGGTGGGTCCCTCCATCCTTGGGTGTCCTCCTGGGGTGGGCAGGGGTGGCAGGGGGGGTCCCTGGGGGCAGGGGAGGGCACCTGTGGGCTCATTTTGAGCCCACAGGCCCCTTAACGCCTACCCTGACCCAGGCGTTAAATAGTGGCGCAAATGCGGGGTTTTTTGACCCGCCACCTCCCGGGCGTGATTTTTGCCCGGGAGTATAAATACAACGCATTTGCGTCGCCGTCATTTTTTTAGACGGGAACGCCTTCCTTGCATCTCATTAACGCAAGGAAGGCGTTCACGCAGAAAAATGACGCTATTTGCCCATACTTTGGCGCTAGACGCGTCTAACGCCAAAGTATAAATATGGCGTTCGTTTTGCGCCGAATTTGCGTAGAAAAAAACGACTCTAATTCGGCGCAAACGGAGTATAAATACGGGCCTGAATGTACGAGGCTCACGTTCACTGCGTTCTCGCTGAGCCTTTGCCAGACGCCTAATGTGGTAGCTTTTCGGGTGGTAAAGCATGCTGGTGGTACCACACAAATACTTCTTTGAAATGCCCCTGGATAAGATCTTGTCACACAGGGTGCACTGGACCAGTTTGCAACTGTTTTGCTCTCCCCCGATGGTATAGTGAAGAAATCCCCTGCAACTGACTGTTATTTTGCAGGGAGTTCTTCTTCTGAAGAACTTTCTTCATGGGGGTGAGTAGCACCCTCCCCAGTACAACCAGATGCCATTTTATTATTTGAAAAGAAAAAGAAAGTACACCATTACCTTGAAAAGGAAGTCAATGTACAGCTCCAAAAGAACTCCATCCAAACAGCTCTACAGGTGAAAAGAAAAGTAAACTGGGTTTGGTCTTCCTATTCAAGACACAGAGAACTGGCTTGCCCAATGAAATCTCTTCATTTCAGTGTCATTTGATCGCCGCAAATGCCGACGTCATCGCAGATACCAACATCATCGCAATGACGAAAAACGTAGTAAAAAAGTTTTGAACATTATGTTTAAGCAGAAATACTTCCAGGTTTACCTTTTTATAGAAGACGAAGAAGACTACTACCTTCAAGAATTAATTACATTGTCCCTATATATGATAGTTACAATGTATCCAAAATACACCGAATCCACGATTAATCACGAAAGTGGAAGATACGTATCGCTACATTTAGCGATGTATTCGCGATTAATGAAAAAGGGGGGAACAAATAAAATACAATCCTCCCTAATAAATCTCTATTGTGATAAATAGTGTGGGACATTTCTTTCCAATAAGACTGGACCCGTCGCTAGTGTACCTACTGGTACTACAGACCGGGTGTCCACTTTGGATGGGGCACCATGCTTGCAACTCTATTATCTTTTTAAAAAACACCTGCTACCAGTGTTCCTTGCTTTTACTAATTTTCAGGAACAATGAAATATCTAAAGAAAATGCTAATATAATTCCTCTTTCTGATCATATATCTGACGTCTGTCTATTACAAGATTTGACTGTACTATAAGGTCATACAAACAGTTTCTATTTCTGCTGCAAAGTAAATGTACCATGCAGATCCTAAAGTGCATATAATATAAAAAATGTCAGACTTTTATTGCTTTTTTACAGACAGATTCTATTGTTTTCTGCACTCTTTCAAAAACCTAATATTGTAAGCATTGTTCACTTGTGAACAAATCAATTCACAATATTAAAGAGAACGTTCAAGCATGGTGTTCAATTTTAAAGTCTCTCTTTGTTGTTGTGAAAAACGTGCACTCTTAAAGTATACCGCCTACCAGTATGGATAATTTGTGACTCTTACACCTTGTTGCGCTCTTTCTCACTTCATGTTTTCTGTAAAAAGATTCATACACATATGACTGCTTCTCTTTCTACTATGACACCCTACCATACTATAGTATGAGTGATGCTAAAAAACTAAGGGCCATTTTATACTTTTCGACGCACAACTGCGCCAACGCAGTTGTGCGTCAAAAAATCTAACGCCGGCTAACGCCATTCTGAAGCGCCATGCGGGCGCCGTATTTATTCAATGACGTTAGCCGGCGTTAGCCGGCGGAGCTGCCTGGTGTGCGTTAAAAAAAATGACGTACACCAGGCAGCGCCGGCGTAGGGGAATATGGAGCTTGGGCGCCAAAAAATGGGGCAAGTCAGGCTGAGGCAAAATTTTCGCCTCAACCCGATTTGCGCCATTTTTTTAGACTCCCAACCCCCATTGAAATGACTCCTGTCTTAGCAAAGACAGGAGTCATGCCCCCTTGCCCAATGGCCATGCCCAGGGGACTTCTGTCCCCTGGGCATGGTCATTGGGCATAGTGGCAAGTAGGGGGGCACAAGTCAGGCCCCCCTATGCCACCCAAAAAAAAAAAAAAAAATTACTTCCCTGAACTTACCTTATGTTCCCTGGGATGGGTCCCTCCATCCTTAGGCGTCCTCCTGGGGTGGGCAAGGGTGACAGGGGTTGTCCCTGGGGGCATGGGAGGGCACCTCTGGGCTCCTTCCGAGCCCACAGGTCCCTTAACGCCTGCCCTGACCAGGCGCTAAAAAACGACGCAAAAGCGGCTGGATGTCATTTTTTTTTACCCGCCCACTCCCGGGCGTCAGTTTTGCCCGGGAGTGTAAATACGGCGCACATGCCTCGGAGTCAATTTTTTAGACGGGAACGCCTACCTTGCATATCATTAACGCAAAGTAGGTGTCCACGCTAAAAAATTACGCAAACTCCATGGACTTTGGCGCTAGACGCGTCTAATGCCAGAGTATAAATATGGAGTTCGTTTTGCGTCGAATTTGCGTAAAAAAAACGACGCTAATCCGGCGCAAACGGAGTATAAATATGGCCCTAAAAACTAATAAAACGTATCTCAAAGAGATTTATTATGGACACTTCAATAGGTATCTTAAGGGGTGGTAGTAAAAAAATCTGACATAGGTGCTCATTGAGAGCACCTACAGTCACTGTCACACTAAGGCCCTCGTTGTGAACACGGCGCGAAAGACCGCACTTCCGGTGGTGACGGAAACTACCACCAACAGGCTAGCGGTCTGGGCCACCAAATAATGAAGCACATGAATAACAGGCAGTCTGAAAAACACTCACCGCCAGCAGAGGAGTGTCGACAACGACGGAAGAGGCCGCCCACAGGCCAACGGAAAGGCACTTCCCACCCAACAAATGATGAAGCACTAGACCGCTGTCACTTCCGGAGTGGGAACTACTGCCACTCAAAGGCAGGCGGAAACAAACCAAATAAAAGGAAACACTCACCGGAGGCTCACGCAACACGCCGAAGCAGACATAGAGAGAGAGTTGGAAATCATGCCAGTGCTGCTCCTTGCCATATACCTGGGCGACCGTGATCGCAGACGAAGACGATAACAGTAAGTACTGCAACCTACTAAACAAGGGAAGAAAGGGCACAGTGACATACCCACGCACCCACAACCCATCACAACATCACAAGCCATACACACCTGAGCAAGAGGTTCTCACCCGACACAAGCCCAAGACAACCTGCCCAAAGAACACACATGTGCAAAACACCCCCCCCCACAATGAAACGAGGAACCACGGATCCAGAGTGTGCCAACAGCAACACTGGGCACACAAACTTTATTAACCGCTTGGGTGCCTTGGACGAGATGATCTCGTCCAAGGCTACAGTTCCCCTGTGCCTTGGACGAGATCATCTCGTCCTAGGCACAGGGGAACTTGGGGGCGCGCTAGCGCGCCCCCCGTGCACCCCCCCTCATCCCCCCAGGCGGGGATGGAAGGGGAAGACCTTCCCCTTCCACCCCCGCCCCCCCCCACGGCAATCCGATGACGTCAGCGCGCGCACAGCGCGCTGACGTCATCTAGTGTTGCCGGGCGCGCTGGAAGCCATTTGCTTCCAGCGCGTCTACCGAGGAGGACGCAAAAAGTAAGTCCTCTTCGTTTTTGGGGGTCGGGGGGTGGTGGAAACAGACACGGGGGGGAAAGGAAAGGGTTTTTCCTTTCCCCCGGTGCCTGTTTTCATTAGATTCCTGCTCCACGATCGTGGGCAGAGCCCGCGATCGTGGAGCAGGAATCTCCACTAGCCACCAGGGATTTACTGTGTTCAATATTTTGGGGGCGACCCCTTGGGCAAGGGTCGCCCCCCCCGGGGGCAATTATTTTTAGTATTTCGCCCCCCCTGGGGCAGATCCGCCGAATTTTCGGCGGATCTGACCCCGGGGGGGGCGAAAACCACTAGACACCAGGGATTTTATATTTTGTGTATATTTTGGGGGCGACCCCTTGGGCCAGGGTGGGCCCCCCGGGGAATTTTTATTTGTATTTAGCCCCCCCCCCGGGGGGGCAGATCCGCTGATTTTTTGGCGGATCTGCCCCCGAGGGGGGTTGAAAACCACTAGACACCAGGGATTTATTTTTATTGTAAAGTTTTTTTTGGGGGGCGACCCTTTGGGCAAGGGGCGTCCCACTGGGGGACACATTTTTTAGTATTTGCCCCCCCCCTTCCCCCCTGGGGGCAGATTGCCAATTTTTGGGCTGATCTGCCGCCGGAGGGGTGGCGGGGGGGCAAAATCCACTAGACACCAGGGATTTTGTTTTTGTTGTTTATTTTGGGGGCAACCCCTTTTTTTTCTGTTTCGGCCCCCCCGATGGCAGACCAGTCATTTTTTGGACGATCTGGCCACGGGGGGGGTGGAAGCACACTAGGCGCCAGGGATTGTGTGGTGTGTGTGTAATTTTGTAGGCCCATCTGCCCCCAAGGAGGGCAGAAACCACCAATACGGCAGGGATTTTTTTGTTTTGTGCTGGGGGTGCCCCCTTTGGGAAGGTGTTGCCCATTTCGGCTAATTTTTTTATGCCCATCTACCCCCGAGGGGGGGCAGGATCCACTTAGGTACCAGGGACAACTTCTAAGTTCTTGGTGGTGGGGTGTTTGTCAACTGGCAAAGTATTTGTATTTGTGATTATAACAATTTATTTCTTCTTTTTCTTCTAGTTCAACGCTTTTGCTTCCTTTGCTGTGGATCTTAGCGGTTTTGGCAGTAGTTGTCCAGTGGTTTGCATAGCTGCATGTTTTAGGTAAGTGAAAGCAATTTACTCCAAAGGAGTATTGTTGACATGCATGAATGACATGTTTGTAGGTGGTGTACTAAATGCAGTATTGTGTGTTTGACATTGTCCTTAGATTTGAGCACAGTGATGTTTGTGTTGTCATATGTCTAATTTGCTTTTTTCTTTTTTCTTTTTAGTGGGATATCATTGGTGATTGCTGTGTCTGTGCAGAGTAGTTGCTTGGTGAGTAGCTATTTCAGGCAACTGAGTGGTATAGTTTTTTGTAGTACATAACTCTTTGTGATAAAGCTACACTTTGTTTATTACTTATTTTAGTGCTAGTTGTTGTTTGCAATCCATTTGTTGTTAGGATCATGGCTAGCCGCAAAGTGACCGCTCAGCAGGTTGTTCGCCTGCTCTTTGAGTCGTCTTCAGACCATGATTACGACACTGACTCTGCATCTGAGGCAGAGGAGGAAGCAGGAGATTCTGGAAGTGAGTTTTCTGTCCAAGAGTATTCTTCTGATGAGGAAGCTACTCTCAGTGCAGATGAAGGGCCTGAGTTAGAGGAGGACATTGATGTGCCAAGAGTGCAGCAGCCTGGGGCTGAAGGGTTTCCCATTAGAAGACCTGACACCTGGATTGCCCCAAACATGGAGCAGCCACAGTTACCTGCATTTACTAGTCTCCCAGGGTGTAGAGTTAATACGGAAAACTTTCTGCCTGTCCATTTCTTTCACTTGTTTATGGACGATGTATTTTTGGAAGAGATTGTGGAGCAGACAAATGTGTATGCAGAGCAATATTTGCGGGACAACGCTGCCAGACTTAAGCCTCAGTCTAGAGCTACTCATTGGGTTCCCACATATCTGGAAGAGATGAAAAGGTTTTTAGGTTTGTCTTTTTTGATGGGGTTGATCAGGAAGCCGTCACTGGCTTCTTATTGGTCTACTAGTCCCTTAATGGCAACTGCTATATTTCCTGCAACTATGACACGTAATCGGTATTTGCTTCTTCTTCGTATGCTGCATTTTGTAGACAATGCTTTAGCCTTGCCACGAGATCACCCTGATTGTGACCGCCTTTTTAAGATTAGGCCTGTCCTTGATCATTTTGTGGATCGGTTTTCAGAGGTCTATGTTCCAGGCAAAGAGATAAGTGTGGACGAGTCTTTGGTCCTTTTCAAGGGGCGTTTAGTTTTTAAGCAGTACATCCCTAGTAAGAGGGCACGGTATGGGATTAAATTGTATCTGCTGTCAGAAAGCAGTACAGGATATGTTTATAATTTCCGGGTCTACACTGGTAGGGATTCCAGTATTGACCCTCCTGGTTGTCCGCCCACTTTTGGAGTTAGCGAAAAAATTGTGTGGGAACTTGCTAGACGGCTGTTTAACAAAGGTCACCATTTGTACGTAGATAATTTCTACACTGGAGTGCAGTTGTTCAAGGAGTTGTTTAGGGTGGACACTGTTGCTTGTGGCACAATCCGTTCTAACCGCAAAGGCTATCCAAGGGAGCTTGTCTGTAAAAAACTTGAGAGGGGACAGTGCAGTGCCTTGCGGAATAATGAGCTGTTAGCTATGAAATTTTCAGACAGGAGGGATGTGTACATGCTATCGACCATCCATGATGAGAGTACTTCCCCTGTGGCTGTTTGGGGTCAGGTTGCGGAAGTGCGCAAACCTGCGTGCATTTTGGACTACAAAAGGCACATGGGTGGTGTTGATAGAGTAGATCAGAGGTTGGAACCTTACACTGCTCTTCGTAAGTCGTATGTGTGGTATAAAAAGTTGGCCCTACATTTATTTCATTTGGCAACTTTTAATGCCTTTATTGTATACAAGGATTGTTCACCTGAGTCAAGGATGACTTTTGTTAAATTTCAGGAGTCGGTGATAGAAAGCCTTATTGTGGTGGAACCGGCAAGAGTTCCTAGAGTAGAAGTGGTGGAGGATGTGGCTAGATTGAAAGATCGGCACTTTCCAGATCACATTCCTCCCACTCCCAAAAAAGACATGCCCACAAAGAAATGTAGAGTATGTGCCCGGAGATCAATCCGGAGGGAGAGCCGGATGTACTGCCCCGAATGCCCTTCAAAGCCTGGGCTGTGTGTGCCCAGCTGTTTTAGAAGTTACCACACAAGGAAAAACTTTTGGGAAATACCATGAGCGTAAGCTGTCTGTTTTATATTTTCATATGTTTCACGGTTGGCATCTGTCGTGTATTTAGTTTGAGGTTTTGTGTTTGTAGTTTTGTGCCTATTTTATAATTAGTAGTTATTTGTTGTTTATAAATAAAAAAAAGTGATTGCGGTGTGCGTGGGGTGGCGCTTGGCTGGCGGTGTGCGTGGGGTGGCGCTTGGCTGGCGGTGTGCGTGGGGTGGCGCTTGGCTGGCGGTGTGCGTGGGGTGGCGCTTGGCTGTCGGTGTGCATGGGGTGGCGCTTGGCTGGCGGTGTGCATGGGGTGGCGCTTGGCTGGCGGTGTGCGTGGGGTGGCGCTTGGCTGGCGGTGCCAGCCAAACGGCAGTCCACACTCCCATCAGCTGGTGTGATTCTTGTATCAGGCATGTGGCGTATGTAAGTGATGGGCCCTTGAGTGGCGCGGTCTGTCGATGTGAGTGTTGTAATGTGCTGGGCCCGTGGATGGCGGTGTGAATGGTCTTGTGCGTGTCATGTATGAAAGGTGTGTGAATGGACTGTAAAGCGGTTGGTGCCTTGTCGCGGCTTTACAGCTCACGAGCTGTGAGTCATTGGTTCACTTTTTTGCCTTTCAGTTATTAGCAGTGCATTTCATTTTTGTGAAATCTCTTGTTAATAAAATTTGATCCACTGAACCATCACTCACCCTCGTGCCAAATCCAACCAGTATGTGTTGTAAAAAATGACAAAACCTGCTCCGCTGTAATCAGGCGTCGCAGCACACCTGTGACACGCTAGGTGCCTCGGGTGGGACCCCGATGATGAAGCATGCCACCAACTTGGTTGGTGGGTGAGGGGTCTTCTTCACATAACCTAAGTGTGTTTCTTTTCACTATTTTAGTGTTTGGCACATCACGGACGTATGTGCACACATCAAAATGATATATTGCAAAAATAGCTATCCCTTCTATCTCTTCAGGTTTTGGGCCTTATTCTGTTGCAGGCACCTGGCCCACCCACACAAGTGAGGTATCATTTTTATCGGGAGACTTGGGGGAATGCTAGGTGGAAGGAAATTTGTGGCTCCTCTCAGATTCCAGAACTGTCTGCCACAGAAATGAGAGGAAAAAGTGTTTTTTTGGCCAAATTTTGAGGTTTGCAAAGGATTCTGGGTAACAGAACCTGGTCCGAGCCCCGCAAGTCACCCCTCCTTGGATTCCCCTAGGTCTCTAGTTTTCAGAAATGCACAGGTTTGGTAGGTTTCCCTAGGTGCCGGCTGAGCTACAGGCCAAAATCCACAGGTAGGCACTGTTTTCTTCCAAAATTTTGGTTGTGTCCACGTTGCGCTTTGGGGCGTTTCCTGTCGCGGGCGCTAGGCCTACCCACGCAAGTGAGGTATCATTTTTATCGGGAGACGTGGGGGAACGCTGGGTGGAAGGAAATTTGTGGCTCCTCTCAGATTCCAGAACTTTCTGCCACAGAAATGTGAGGAACATGTGTTTTTTTAGCCAAATTTTGAGGTTTGCAAAGGATTCTGGGTAACAGAACCTGGTCCGAGCCACACAAGTCACCCCTCCTTGGATTCCCCTAGGTCTCTAGTTTTCAGAAATGCACAGGTTTGGTAGGTTTCCCTAGGTGGCGGCTGAGCTAGAGGCCAAAATCTACAGGTAGTCACTTTGCTAAAAACAGCTCTGTTTTCTGTGATATGTCCACGTTGTGTTTTGGGGCATATCCTGTCGCGGGCGCTAGGCCTACCCACACAAGTGAGGTATCATTTTTATCGGGAGACGTGGGGGAACGCTGGGTGGAAGGAAATTTGTGGCTCCTCTCAGATTCCAGAACTTTCTGCCACAGAAATGTGAGGAACATGTGTTTTTTTAGCCAAATTTTGAGGTTCGCAAAGGATTCTGGGTAACAGAACCTGGTCCGAGCCACACAAGTCACCCCTCCTTGGATTCCCCTAGGTCTCTAGTTTTCAGAAATGCACAGGTTTGGTAGGTTTCCCTAGGTGGCGGCTGAGCTAGAGGCCAAAATCTACAGGTAGTCACTTTGCTAAAAACAGCTCTGTTTTCTGTGATATGTCCACGTTGTGTTTTGGGGCATATCCTGTCGCGGGCGCTAGGCCTACCCACACAAGTGAGGTATCATTTTTATCGGGAGACGTGGGGGAACGCTGGGTGGAAGGAAATTTGTGGCTCCTCTCAGATTCCAGAACTTTCTGCCACAGAAATGTGAGGAACATGTGTTTTTTTAGCCAAATTTTGAGGTTTGCAAAGGATTCTGGGTAACAGAACCTGGTCCGAGCCACACAAGTCACCCCTCCTTGGATTCCCCTAGATCTCTAGTTTTCAGAAATGCACAGGTTTGGTAGGTTTCCCTAGGTGGCGGCTGAGCTAGAGGCCAAAATCTACAGGTAGTCACTTTGCTAAAAACAGCTCTGTTTTCTGTGATATGTCCACGTTGTGTTTTGGGGCATATCCTGTCGCGGGCGCTAGGCCTACCCACACAAGTGAGGTATCATTTTTATCGGGAGACGTGGGGGAACGCTGGGTGGAAGGAAATTTGTGGCTCCTCTCAGATTCCAGAACTTTCTGCCACAGAAATGTGAGGAACATGTGTTTTTTTAGCCAAATTTTGAGGTTTGCAAAGGATTCTGGGTAACAGAACCTGGTCCGAGCCACACAAGTCACCCCTCCTTGGATTCCCCTAGGTCTCTAGTTTTCAGAAATGCACAGGGTTGGTAGGTTTCCCTAGGTGGCGGCTGAGCTAGAGGCCAAAATCTACAGGTAGTCACTTTGCTAAAAACAGCTCTGTTTTCTGTGATATGTCCACGTTGTGTTTTGGGGCATATCCTGTCGCGGGCGCTAGGCCTACCCACACAAGTGAGGTATCATTTTTATCGGGAGACGTGGGGGAACGCTGGGTGGAAGGAAATTTGTGGCTCCTCTCAGATTCCAGAACTTTCTGCCACAGAAATGTGAGGAACATGTGTTTTTTTAGCCAAATTTTGAGGTTTGCAAAGGATTCTGGGTAACAGAACCTGGTCCGAGCCACACAAGTCACCCCTCCTTGGATTCCCCTAGATCTCTAGTTTTCAGAAATGCACAGGTTTGGTAGGTTTCCCTAGGTGGCGGCTGAGCTAGAGGCCAAAATCTACAGGTAGTCACTTTGCTAAAAACAGCTCTGTTTTCTGTGATATGTCCACGTTGTGTTTTGGGGCATATCCTGTCGCGGGCGCTAGGCCTACCCACACAAGTGAGGTATCATTTTTATCGGGAGACGTGGGGGAACGCTGGGTGGAAGGAAATTTGTGGCTCCTCTCAGATTCCAGAACTTTCTGCCACAGAAATGTGAGGAACATGTGTTTTTTTAGCCAAATTTTGAGGTTTGCAAAGGATTCTGGGTAACAGAACCTGGTCCGAGCCACACAAGTCACCCCTCCTTGGATTCCCCTAGGTCTCTAGTTTTCAGAAATGCACAGGTTTGGTAGGTTTCCCTAGGTGGCGGCTGAGCTAGAGGCCAAAATCTACAGGTAGTCACTTTGCTAAAAACAGCTCTGTTTTCTGTGATATGTCCACGTTGTGTTTTGGGGCATATCCTGTCGCGGGCGCTAGGCCTACCCACACAAGTGAGGTATCATTTTTATCGGGAGACGTGGGGGAACGCTGGGTGGAAGGAAATTTGTGGCTCCTCTCAGATTCCAGAACTTTCTGCCACAGAAATGTGAGGAACATGTGTTTTTTTAGCCAAATTTTGAGGTTCGCAAAGGATTCTGGGTAACAGAACCTGGTCCGAGCCACACAAGTCACCCCTCCTTGGATTCCCCTACGTCTCTAGTTTTCAGAAATGCACAGGTTTGGTAGGTTTCCCTAGGTGGCGGCTGAGCTAGAGGCCAAAATCTACAGGTAGTCACTTTGCTAAAAACAGCTCTGTTTTCTGTGATGTGTCCACGTTGTGTTTTGGGGCATATCCTGTCGCGGGTGCTAGGCCTACCCACACAAGTGAGGTATCATTTTTATCGGGAGACATGGGGGAACGCTGGGTGGAAGGAAATTTGTGGCTCCTCTCAGATTCCAGAACTTTCTGCCACAGAAATGTGAGGAACATGTGTTTTTTTAGCCAAATTTTGAGGTTTGCAAAGGATTCTGGGTAACAGAACCTGGTCCGAGCCACACAAGTCACCCCTCCTTGGATTCCCCTCGGTCTCTAGTTTTCAGAAATGCACAGGTTTGGTAGGTTTCCCTAGGTGGCGGCTGAGCTAGAGGCCAAAATCTACAGGTAGTCACTTTGCTAAAAACAGCTCTGTTTTCTGTGATATGTCCACGTTGTGTTTTGGGGCATATCCTGTCGCGGGTGCTAGGCCTACCCACACAAGTGAGGTATCATTTTTATCGGGAGACATGGGGGAACGCTGGGTGGAAGGAAATTTGTGGCTCCTCTCAGATTCCAGAACTCTCTGCCACAGAAATGTGAGGAACATGTGTTTTTTTAGCCAAATTTTGAGGTTTGCAAAGGATTCTGGGTAACAGAACCTGGTCCGAGCCACACAAGTCACCCCTCCTTGGATTCCCCTAGGTCTCTAGTTTTCAGAAATGCACAGGTTTGGTAGGTTTCCCAGGTGGCGGCTGAGCTAGAGGCCAAAATCTACAGGTAGTCACTTTGCTAAAAACAGCTCTGTTTTCTGTGATATGTCCACGTTGTGTTTTGGGGCATATCCTGTCGCGGGCGCTAGGCCTACCCACACAAGTGAGGTATCATTTTTATCGGGAGACGTGGGGGAACGCTGGGTGGAAGGAAATTTGTGGCTCCTCTCAGATTCCAGAACTCTCTGCCACAGAAATGTGAGGAACATGTGTTTTTTTAGCCAAATTTTGAGGTTTGCAAAGGATTCTGGGTAACAGAACCTGGTCCGAGCCACACAAGTCACCCCTCCTTGGATTCCCCTAGGTCTCTAGTTTTCAGAAATGCACAGGTTTGGTAGGTTTCCCTAGGTGGCGGCTGAGCTAGAGGCCAAAATCTACAGGTAGTCACTTTGCTAAAAACAGCTCTGTTTTCTGTGATATGTCCACGTTGTGTTTTGGGGCATATCCTGTCGCGGGCGCTAGGCCTACCCACACAAGTGAGGTATCATTTTTATCGGGAGACGTGGGGGAACGCTGGGTGGAAGGAAATTTGTGGCTCCTCTCAGATTCCAGAACTTTCTGCCACAGAAATGTGAGGAACATGTGTTTTTTTAGCTAAATTTTGAGGTTTGCAAAGGATTCTGGGTAACAGAACCTGGTCCGAGCCACACAAGTCACCCCTCCTTGGATTCCCCTAGGTCTCTAGTTTTCAGAAATGCACAGGTTTGGTAGGTTTCCCTAGGTGGCGGCAGAGCTAGAGGCCAAAATCTACAGGTAGTCACTTTGCTAAAAACAGCTCTGTTTTCTGTGATATGTCCACGTTGTGTTTTGGGGCATATCCTGTCGCGGGCGCTAGGCCTACCCACACAAGTGAGGTATCATTTTTATCGGGAGACGTGGGGGAACGCTGGGTGGAAGGAAATTTGTGGCTCCTCTCAGATTCCAGAACTTTCTGCCACAGAAATGTGAGGAACATGTGTTTTTTCAGCCAAATTTTGAGGTTTGCAAAGGATTCTGGGTAACAGAACCTGGTCCGAGCCACACAAGTCACCCCTCCTTGGATTCCCCTAGGTCTCTAATTTTCAGAAATGCATAGGTTTGGTAGGTTTCCCTAGGTGGCGGCTGAGCTAGAGGCCAAAATCTACAGGTAGTCACTTTGCTAAAAACAGCTCTGTTTTCTGTGATATGTCCACGTTGTGTTTTGGGGCATATCCTGTCGCGGGCGCTAGGCCTACCCACACAAGTGAGGTATCATTTTTATCGGGAGACGTGGGGGAACGCTGGGTGGAAGGAAATTTGTGGCTCCTCTCAGATTCCAGAACTTTCTGCCACAGAAATGTGAAGAACATGTGTTTTTTTAGCCAAATTTTGAGGTTTGCAAAGGATTCTGGGTAACAGAACCTGGTCCGAGCCCCGCAAGTCACCCCTCCTTGGATTCCCCTAGGTCTCTAGTTTTCAGAAATGCACAGGTTTGGTAGGTTTCCCTAGGTGGCGGCTGAGCTAGAGGCCAAAATCTACAGGTAGTCACTTTGCTAAAAACAGCTCTGTTTTCTTTGATATGTCCACGTTGTGTTTTGGGGCATATCCTGTCGCGGGCGCTAGGCCTACCCACACAAGTGAGGTATCATTTTTATCGGGAGACGTGGGGGAACGCTGGGTGGAAGGAAATTTGTGGCTCCTCTCAGATTCCAGAACTTTCTGCCACAGAAATGTGAGGAACATGTGTTTTTTTAGCCAAATTTTGAGGTTTGCAAAGGATTCTGGGTAACCGAACCTGGTCCGAGCCACACAAGTCACCCCTCCTTGGATTCCCCTAGGTCTCTAGTTTTCAGAAATGCACAGGTTTGGTAGGTTTCCCTAGGTGGCGGCTGAGCTAGAGGCCAAAATCTACAGGTAGTCACTTTGCTAAAAACAGCTCTGTTTTCTGTGATGTGTCCACGTTGTGTTTTGGGGCATATCCTGTCGCGGGCGCTAGGCCTACCCACACAAGTGAGGTATCATTTTTATCGGGAGACGTGGGGGAATGCTGGGTGGAAGGAAATTTGTGGCTCCTCTCAGATTCCAGAACTTTCTGCCACAGAAATGTGAGGAACATGTGTTTTTTTAGCCAAATTTTGAGGTTTGCAAAGGATTCTGGGTAACAGAACCTGGTCCGAGCCACACAAGTCATCCCTCCTTGGATTCCCCTAGGTCTCTAGTTTTCAGAAATGCACAGGTTTGGTAGGTTTCCCTAGGTGGCGGCTGAGCTAGAGGCCAAAATCTACAGGTAGTCACTTTGCTAAAAACAGCTCTGTTTTCTGTGATGTGTCCACGTTGTGTTTTGGGGCATACCCTGTCGCGGGCGCTAGGCCTACCCACACAAGTGAGGTATCATTTTTATCGGGAGACTTGGGGGAACATAGAATAGCAAAACAAGTGTTATTGCCCCTTGTCTTTCTCTACATTTATTCCTTCCAAATATAGGGGTGTGTGTAAAAAAGACATCTATTTGAGAAATTCCCTGTAATTCACGTGCTACTATGGTCACCCCGGAATTCAGAGATGTGCAAATAACCACTGCTCCTCAACACCTTATCTTGTGCCCTTTTTGGAAATGCAAAGGTTTTCTTGATAGCTATTTTTTACTCCTTATATTTCAGCAAATGAATTACTGTATACCCGGTATAGAATGAAAACGCACTGCAGGTTGCAGCTCATTTATTGGCTCTGGGTTCCTCGGGTTCTTGATGAACCTACAAACCCTATATATCCCCGCAACCAGAGGAGTCCAGCAGACGTAACGGTATATTGCTTTCGATAATCTGACATTGCAGGGAAAAGTTACAGAGTAAAAAGTAGAGAAAAATTGATGTTTTTTTCACCTCAATTTCAATATTCTTCTTTTTCAGCTGTTATTTTCGGTAGGAAACCCTTGTAGGATCTACACAAATGACCCCTTGCTGAATTCAGAATTTTGTCTACTTTTCAGAAATGTTTAGGTTTCTGGGATCCAGCATTGGTTTCATGACCATTCCTGTCACTGACTGGAAGGAGGCTGAAAGCACAAAAAATTGCACAAATGGGGTATGCCCCAGTAAAATGCCAAAATTGTGTTGAAAAATTGGGTTTTCTGATTCAAGTCTGCCTGTTCCTGAAAGCTGGGAAGCTGCTGAGTTTAGCACCGCAAACCCTTTGTTGATGCCATTTTTAGGGGAAAAACCACAAGCCTTCTTCTGCAGCCCCTTTTTCCAATTATTTTGAAAAAAACGAAATTTTCACTGTATTTTGGCCAATTTCTTGGCCTCCTTCAGGGGAACCCACAAAGTCTGGGTACCTTTAGAGTCCCTAGGATGTTGGAAAAAAAGGACGCAAATTTGGCTTGGTTAGCTTATGTGGACAAAAAGTTATGGGGGCCTAAGCGCGAACTGCCCCAAATAGGCAAAAAAAGGCCTTGCACAGGAGGGGGAAAAGGCCTGGCAGCGAAGGGGTTAAAGCTCCAGGAGCAACAGATTGTCCAAATTAGGCCATTGGCCAGTCCATATCAAAAAGGCTGATGGGCCCAAATGGCACAAACATGGATCCCACATGTGCACATGATACTCCACCATAAAGGGGCATCAGTGGGACAGCCAGGCACCTCAGGGAACGGGGCGGGGGATGCCGGGGGTGGGGACTTACGTCTGGGGGGGCTTGGGATTACGTTTGGGAGGTGGAGGGGGTTTTGTTTTAGCCTTGGAAGGTGGGGGAGCGGGCTTGGACTGGGGGTTGGCAGATGGTCCAGGGCCAGCATGGGGCCTCTTGCTCACTGGGGAAGGTGCACGGGAATGGGAATGGTGGACGGGGCGGACTTGGATGTGGAAGGAGTGGACAGGGCAAGGAGGTGTGCATGTTTAGGGACAAGATGGGGTGGGCCTGTGGGTTCAAAAAGGTCTACACAGGATAGGAAAAGTTTCTTAGGGGCAGTTGGGGTGGACCTGGAGAAAGGTGTGGGAGTGGAGGTAGAGGGAGTGGTTGTAACAGGTGTAAGTGTGCGTAACGTGGATGCAGGTGCCTGTACAGTATGCTGAGGTGTGGTGGATGTGTAATGGGTGGGTGTCTGGGAACGTCTTAGTATAATGGGAGGAGGTGGGGTGGACACAGTGGGACAAGACAGGCTGCCAGTGTAAATGGATGTTGACTGGGTTTCTGCAAGTTTGGTGAGTGTGCTGCAAGTGTTACTCAAAGTCGTTGTGGTGAGTGCAGGTATGGTATCTGGGGTGCATGACTGGATGTCTGATGTTGTGGTGACAGCAAGAATGGGGTCAGAAACAGTGAATGAGGGTGCAGTGCCTGTGAGTGTGCATGTAGAGGTGACAGACAGGGAGGCGAAATAGGTGGACACCGTAGGGGAAGTGGATGTTATGTGTGCCTTTGCATGTTGGCTGTGTGTATGTGTGAGAAAGTAGCCTCTTTCTAGCCTTGTTACCCCCCACTTTTGGCCTATTTGTGAGTATATGTCAGGGTGTTTTCACTGTCTCACTGGGATCCTGCTAGCCAGGGACCAGTGCTCATAATGAAAACCCTATGTTGTCAGTATGTTTGTTATGTGTCACTGGGACCCTGCTAGCCAGGACCCCAGTGCTCATAAGTTTGTGGCCTATATGTGTTCCCTGTGTGATGCCTAACTGTCTCACTGAGGCTCTGCTAACCAGAACCTCAGTGGTTATGCTCTCTCTGCTTTCCAAATTTGTCACTAACAGGCTAGTGACTAAATTTACCAATTCACATTGGCATACTGGTACACCCATATAATTCCCTAGTATATGGTACTGAGGTACCCAGGGTATTGGGGTTCCAGGAGATCCCTAAGGGCTGCTGCATTTCTTTTGCCACCCATAGGGAGCTCTGACAATTCTTACACAGGCCTGCCACTGCAGCCTGCGTGAAATAACATCCACGTTATTTCACAGCCATTTACCACTGCACTTCAGTAACTTATAAGTCACCAATATATGTCTAACCTTCACCTGGTGAAGGTTGGGTGCAAAGTTACTTAGTGTGTCGGCACCCTGGCACTAGCCAAGGTGCCCCCACATCGTTCAGGGCAAATTCCCCGGACTTTGTGAGTGCGGGGACACCATTACACGCGTGCACTGTACATAGGTCACTACCTAGGTATAGCGTCACAATGGTAACTCCGAACATGGCCATGTAACATGTCTAAGATCATGGAATTGTCACCCCAATGCCATTCTGGCATTGGGGGTACAATTCCATGATCCCCCGGGTCTCTAGCATAGTACCCGGGTACTGCCAAACTGCCTTTCCGGGGTCTCCACTGCAGCTGCTGCTGCTGCCAACCCCTCAGACAGGTTTCTGCCCCCCTGGGGTCCAGGCAGCCCTGGCCCAGGAAGGCAGAACACAGGACTTCCTCTCAGAGAGGGTGTAACACCCTCTCCCTTTGGAAATAGGTATGAGGGCTGGGGAGGAGTAGCCTCTCCCAGCCTCTGGAAATGCTATGATGGACACAGATGGTGCCCATCTCTGCATAAGCCAGTCTACACCGGTTCAGGGATCCCCCAGCCCTGCTCTGGCACGAAACTGGACAAAGGAAAGGGGAGTGATCACTCCCCTGACCTGCACCTCCCAGGGAAGGTGCCCAGAGCTCCTCCAGTGTGTCCCAGACCTCTGCCCTCTTGGAAACAGAGGTGTTTGTGGCACACTGGGCTGCTCTGAGTGGCCAGTGCCAGCAGGTGACATCAGAGGCTCCTTCTGATAGGCTCTTACCTCTCTTGGTAGCCAATCCTCCTTCCTAGGTAGCCAAACCTCCTTTTATGGCTATTTAGGGTCTCTGCTTTGGGGATCTCACCAGATAACGAATGCAAGAGCTCATCAGAGTTCCTCTGCATCTCCCTCTTCACCTTCTACCAAAGGATCGACCGCTGACTGCTCAGGACGCCTGCAAAACCGCAACAAGGTGGCAAGACGACTACTAGCAACCTTGTATCGCCTCATCCTGCTGGCTTTCTTGACTGTTTCCAGGTGGTGCATGCTCTGGGGGTAGCCTGCCTCCTCTCTACACCAGGAGCTCTGAAGAAATCTCCAGTGGGTCGACAGAATCTTCCCCCTGCAACCGCAGGCACCAAAAGACTGCATCACTGGTCCTCTGGGTCCCCTCTCAGCACAACGAGCGTGGTCCCTGGAACTCAGCAACTCTGTCCAAGTGACTCCCACAGTCCAGTGACTCTTCAGTCCAAGTTTGGTGGAGGTAAGTCCTTGCCTCCCCAAGCTAGACTGCAATGCTGGGCACCGCGTGATTTGCAGCTGCTTTGGCTCCTGTGCACTCTTCCAGGATTTCCTTTGTGCACAGCCAAGCCTGGGTCCCCGACACTCTAACCTGCTGTGCACAACCTTCTGAGTTGTCCTCCGGCGTTGTGGGACTCCCTTTTGTGACTTCGCATGGATTCCGGTTCACTCTTCTTCCAAGTGCCTGTTCAGGTACTTCTGCAGGTGCTGCCTGCTTCTGTGAGGACTCCCTGACTTGCTGGGCGCCCCCTCTGTCTCCTCCTCCAAGTGGCGACATCCTAGTCCCTCCTGGGATACAGCAGCACCCAAAAACCTCTACTGCAACCCTTGCAGCTAGCAAGGCTTGTTTGTAGTCTTTCTGCATGGGAACATCTCTGCAAGCTTCATCGCGACGTGGGACATCCGTCTTCTAAAGGAAAAGTCCCTAGCTGTCTTCTTTCTTGCAGAACTCCAACCTTCTTTCATCCAGTGGCAGCTTCCTTGCACCCTGAGCTGGCATTTCCTGGGCTCCTGCCCACTCTCGACACTGTCGCGACTATTGGACTTGGTCCCCTTGTCTTACAGGTACTCAGGTCCAGAAATCCACTGTTGTTGCATTGCTGGTGTTTGTTCTTCCTGCAGAAACCCCCTATCACAACTTCTGTGCTCTCTGGGGGTAGTAGGTGCACTTTACACCTACCTTACAAGGTCTTGAGATGGGCTATTTTTCTAACCCTCACTGTTTTCTTACAATCCCAGTGACCCTCTACAAGCTCACATAGGTGTGGGGTCCATTCGTGGTTTGCATTCCACTTTTGGAGTATATGGTTTGTGTTGCCCCTATACCTATGTGCTCCTATTGCAATCTACTGTAATTTTACACTGCTTGCATTACTTTTCTTGCTATTACCTGCATAATTTTGGTTTGTGTACATATATCTTGTGTATATAACTTATCCTCATACTGAGGGTACTCACTGAGATACTTTTGGCATATTGTCATAAAAATAAAGTACCTTTATTTTTAGTACTTCTGTGTATTGTGTTTCCTTATGATATTGTGCATATGACACCAGTGGTATAGTAGGAGCTTTACATGTCTCCTAGTTCAGCCTAAGCTGCTTTGCCATAGCTACCTTCTATCAGCCTAAGCTGCTAGAAACACCTCTTCTACACTAATAAGGGATAACTGGACCTGGCACAAGGTGTAAGTACCTCTGGTACCCACTACAAGCCAGGCCAGCCTCCTACAGTATGCCTGTGGTGGGATGTGCGGTGCTTGTGTTTCTCTGTGTGCTTCTTGTGTGTTGAGGTGTGTGCATGGCTGTCTGAATGTGTGCTTGGGATGGGTGAAGGGACTGGGGTGCTGGAATGGGTAGAGGTGGTTGCAGGGGGGACGGAAAGACCAGGGACACTTGCTGCCGTCAAAGAGGAGGTCAGAGCCTAAAATCATCTCTCTAGACCAGACATGTCACAGTGAATGCCTTCCAGGTATGCATTGCATTGCTGCATCTGGTGCTGGCCCCTGGATGGCATTCACGATGGTTGTCTGCCCTACAGAGATGGTCCTCAGGAGGTCAATAGCCTCCTCCGTGAGGACAGCAGGGATGACTCGGGCAAGGGATGAGGTGCCTGGGGCGAAGGAGACGCCCACCCTTCTGGGTGAGCGGGCACAGGCAACTGGGTAGTGCGCAGCTGGGAGAGCGGTGATGGTATGGGGGTATCAGAAGATGTCAAAGATTGGGTGGGCCCACTAGTGTCCGCCACCACCAGGGAGCTCCCATCGGAGGAGGTATCAGAGTCACTACCTCCAGTGGTAGTTGCCTCCCCCTGTGGTACTTCTTTCGCCCTCCAACCCACTGATCCTCTTGGCGTTGGTAGACTCTGCCTCCTTAGAACAGTGGGCCACTGCATCCCCACTCGCCGGTGCCACTGCTCCCTTGCCAGATGATGCTGATGTACACAGACAACACAAGAGTAAAGGGTTGGAGAGACAAAACAGGAGAGAGAATATTAACATCTGAATGGATGTAGATATCTGGTTCACCCATACTCTCACCCAGCTAATACACCAACATGCAGCACCTACAGCTATACTCATGGCTATGTCCCTTACTAGTGGCCACAACCCTAGTATACAACCATCTCCAACATTACAAAAGGACCTGAAGAACTGCAGACCTGCCCCTTATCATCTAACTGCCCATGGAGCAGTATTGCTAAATGACATCAGTCAGAGTCCCTGCCATTAGACAGCATACATACTACATCACCCTCAGACATCGATCAAGGAGGCATTAGATGGTCTTGGTACTCACCCCCTTGTGTCCCATCCAATTCTGGATATGCCACCACCAGAATGTGGTGCATTAGGGGGGTCAGGGCCCGACGGGCACCCTTTCCTCGTTGGGAGGACTTCCCCGGCTGGGCCTTGCAGGTCTTCATCGCCAAGCATCACAGGTCCTCACACCGCTTCGTGCAGTGGGTGCTCCACCGGTTGTAGACCCCCAGGGTCCGCACCTCCCTGGCGATGGTCTGCCAGAGTCCCCTCTTCTGATGAGCGCTGACCTGTAGGCGACACACAGAAAATAGACACTGAGGTCAGAAAAAGCACATTTGATACCGCTGGCCATACGTTTCCTATGGAACAGACACCTAAAACAGCATTCCAGCACCTCACTCATGCTGAATGTCATGCATTAAACCGCTGTGCAGTTACAAATCATGCACACATGCATACAGCCACCCACTACCATCACACACATCCATGCACCCCATCCACCTACTCACCTGCACCTCTTGTTGACCATATAACTTGGCATACAGGGGTAGGACCCCGTCCACCAGCTTCTCCAGCTCCTCCGTGGTGAGGGCCATGGCCCTTTCCCCTGTGACTCATGCCATTTCCAGGACCAGAGTCAGGAAACAGCAGCACACTCAGTGGAGTACTTGCATGCACAGAATCTGGGAGTCAAGTGAACCTGGGGTGATGAAATGGCGTACGCTCCGCGGCTGTGTGCACCGTCACCGCTGGCGGTGATCATGATAGGCCCATATTCCCCATTGACAACCATGTTAACCAATGAATGGGTGCACGGCTGTGAACACCGCCTTACGCCATTACGACAACCACTAGCGGTATGAGGTCATTTCCACTGCTACATATCTGGATGACAGGGGGCTGACATTTTGCAAACTACTACGAAGTTATTATTTGGTCATGGGTCCGATGAAGGCCCTATGGATCCCAGCCCTCAAACGCATGCCCAAAAGACTATTTACTCACCACAACAGTCCAGATGTATCATTTAGGTCATGTCACTCCAGTTTGACATCCTACAATGCTTATGTGTCACCTAAATGTTTGACAGCAATGTTATACACACAACATGTTGTGTAAATGAATTTGTGTACCTCACATGTGTTCTCCACTCCTCCTAATTACAGACCCATGTGGCGAGGGAGGTCCCCATCTGTGTACAGACCACTTGTTGATTTGGAGACCATGGTGGAACATCACATCATTATCAATTACAGACTCGCTTGTGCTATTATTCATGAACTTTGTGCATTATTGGATCCAGTACTGAGACCGGCTAATCAGAATCAGCATGCCATCCCTACTGAAGTGCAAGTGCTCTCTGTACTCCATTTTCTGGCCATGGGCTCATTTAATGTGACAGTGGGCATGGGTGCAGGGTTTTCACAGCCAATGTTTTGCCTTATCCTGTCCAGATTCCTGGATGCTTTTGTACAACACATGCAGTCATATGTGAGGTTTCCCCAAAGTGCTGAACTACCTGCCATCAAGTCTGTCTTTTATTCCTTTGCCAACATTCCCCATCTGATAGGTACCATCGATGGAACCCACTTAGCTCTCATCCCCCCAAGAGTAAGTGAAAAGGTATACAGAAACAGGAAGAACTTCCACTCCATGAACATTCAATTGATGTGTTCTGCAGACCAGTACATCTCATATGTGAATGCCATGTTCCCTGGATCAGTCCATGATTCATTTGTGCTGAGGAACAGCAGTGTGCCACACATGATGGAACAACTACAAGGGGACAGAGGATGGATCATAGGTGAGTGTGTCTGACACTGTTTTCTGTACAGAGCTGACAGCCAGGCTGTCTGCAACTGAGTGTAGTTAGTTACAGTCATGTTTTGCCCACTTTTGCAGGTGATTCTGGCTACCCCAACTTTCATTGGCTCCTGACACCAGAGAGAAATCCTAGAACAGATGCTGAGAGGAATTACAATGAGGCCCATGGACGTACTAGGAGGGTGCTTGAGCGCACTATAGGTCTCCTGAAGGCTAGAGTCCGTTGCCTCCATATTTCTGGGGGTTCCCTGTGCTACGGCCCTGAGAAGGTGTGTAGAATAGTGGTGGCCTGCTGCATGCTGCACAATGTGGCTGTGAGAAAACCTATCCCCCTATTGGAGGAGTAGGGTGCTGTATATCCAGACCAGCTTCCTCTGAGAAGGGATGAGAGTGATGGTGATGATGAAGAGGGAGAAGATGTACACTCCAGGAACCAACTGATCCAACTATACTTCCAGTGACTAAGAGGTACTGTTCGCTGATGATGTCCGTAATGCATACTGTCAGTCTGACTCATTCTCTATGGGGGTGTGCGGTCTGTAGCGATTTACACTGTAACATGATTTTCAAGAGCCATGTGACATGATAAACAACTTGTTAGACATTTCTGTTTTCTCCACACCATGTTGTGCGTGGGGTTCCATTCCTGCAATAAAAGGTCTGATTATTGAATTTAACTGGCAAATGCATTCACCCTTCGATTTGATACAACATAATGACAGGAGAAATTGACATTGGTGTACATGTGTTTTCATTTGTGTCAGGGATGCATTGGTGCTCTTTACAGTGAGGGGAGTGGGTTGATGGTGGATGTCCATACTGGCTACATGGTTTCAGCGATTGGTGGCAGTGGTTATATGTCCATCTGTATTTTACTAGTTGTTGAGTTGCTATTGGCCGGTGAAGATGGTGGTTCAGTGGCACACTTCGGAAACAGTCTGTGTCAGAGTCACTACTTTGACAGTGCCTTGGTCTTGGCAGGTGTAGCAGTGCCATATCTGGGTCTGAGGGAATGTTTGAGTACCTGGTGTTGGGCTGTATGGGTAGGGGTGCTGGTCTCCTGTGTGTCCTTAGACAGTGGCAACAGTCCAGTTGCTGCTGCTGATGTTGATGGCTGGCCTGTATCGTGTTCTGTGGTAGGGGCTTCCTGGTTTGTAGGGGTCTCAGGCTGGGTTGGGAAGTGGTGCAGCAGCGCCCGTGCAATGGTGGCATTGAGCTGTTTCCACTGCTCCATGGCCTCTTGGTGGTGTGCTATCTGCAGCCTTTGATTCTGCTCCAGGGTGGCCACGATTTGGCCCATCCTGTCCTGGATATGTTGGTATGCTCCCAGGACCTCAGAGATCGCCTCCTGGGCTGCAGCATCCATCCTTTGGCCTCCCCCTGGCCCACTGATGCTCTCCTACTGTCCCTAGCCCCCTGTGCCTGTGTCCCCTGCACAGGTCTGGCGGTACCACTTGTACTGGGGCCATCGTCATCCTGCCTGTTGGTAGGTGGAGACTGTGGCCTCTGTACTTGTGTTTCATCAGTCTGTGGCCTGGATACACTGATGTGGGGTCATTTGCCATGTGCTGATGGTGGCTGGGTGGTAGGGGTGTCAGTGGTGTCCTGGGTGGGGCTGCTGGATGGTGAGAGTCCAGGACTGTGTGATGGGCCAGGGTATTCCTCATTGTCCAGAGTTCCCTCTCCAGTGTTCTGAGTGGTGCCTCTGTCTCCATGTGGGGCGCTGGCACTCCTTGGCATTTCCGTCAGGGTGGCATGGGTGGTGGTGCCTGTGGGGGGGAATGGACACGTATGTTACATTTAGAAAATCGGATGGGTTGCACAGGGCAGGCCTATTTTCTGCAGGTTTTCCACTGTTGGGCCATGCACGGTTCTTTTGTGAGGTTGCCATTGCATTTAGCGTGGGATGTGGAGGTGCATTGTGGGTGATGTAGTGCAATTGTGATACCTTGCAGGGGTGGATGGCTGTGCACAGGGGGAGGGATGTGGGCCTGTTGGTGGGTTTGTGGGCATGCAAGGTAACTGGATGTAGTGATTAGGGCAAGGGTGGGGTGTGGTCCTGGTGTTAGTTGGAGCTGGTGCATGCATTACAGGTGTTGTGGATATGGGGTAATTGTAGATGACTTACCTGAGTCCAGTCCTCCAGTGAGTCCAGTGAGGCCGTCAGGGTGCAGGATGGCCAGTACCTTTTCCTCCCAGTCAGTGTAGTCGGGGGTGTTGGTGGGGGTCCTCCCCCAGTCTTCTGGACCTCAATGATGTGCCTGGATGCCATTGACCTCACCTTCCCTCGCAGGTCATTCCATCTCTTGCGGATGTCGTCCCTTGTGCGTGGATGGTTTCCCACTGTGTTGACCTTGTTCAGTATTGTCTGCCATAACTCCATCTTCCTGGCGATGGGTGTGTGCTGGACCTGTGCCCCGAATATTTGTGGCTCGACCTTGAGTATCTCGTCAACCAGTGTTCTTAACTCCGTTTCTGTGAAACGTGGGTGCTTAGGGGGTGCCATGGTGTGTGTTGTGGGTGGTGTGTTATGTGGATATTGGTGAGGGTGCTGTTGTGTGGTTGGGTCTGTGAGCTGTGTGTTGTTGCATTCAGCGTCTGCTTGTAGTGTCTGTCTGGCTTCTCTTTTTGGCGATGCAAAGGATTGTGAGGTGTGTATGTGAGTTTTTTATATTGTGGATGTGCGTCGGTGTGTGGGCTTCAAACTTGCCAATGTGTGCATTTATTGCTGTTGGGTCCCATTGCTGGCCATGGGGGTCTATACCGCCAATGGTCGTTCAGCATCCACTAACCGCCGTGGTGATTTGTGCATCATTATTTGGAGGTTGGGGTATTTGTGTGCTCAGTGGTGGCGGGGTGGGATGTGCAGCCTTTCCTCCGACAAGGCCCTGGCAGTGGCTGGTGGTAAAAAATGTTTTGTCGGGTTCTGTTTTTGGCATCTTTATATGGCAGGTTTCTGTTCACCGCCAATGGCAGTATTCTGTTCACCGTCGCCACAACGGGCGACAGTGTTTACCGCCATGTTCATTATGACCCCCTAAATGCCACCAGAACTAAAAGTGGCCCTGCAATCAAGCGTGCAGAATTATGGCCCTCATTACAACTCTGGCGGTAAATCGCGCTTACCGCCGTGCAGAAGACCGTCAACATACCGCTGCGGCCGCGGAATTCCGCTACAGGTATTACAACCCACAGCTCGGAATCCGCCATAATACAGACAGCCACACAAGTCTGCCATACCAAAGGTCAGTGATAAACTGGCGATAAAAAAACCGACACCGTCACGCCAACAAGAATACGCCCACACTATCACAGCCCACGAATCAACGCTGCGGTCTTTAAACCGCAGTAAACCATTGGCGGTACACACCGCTGCGCTCAAAATACACACACATTTACAAAACACAACCACATTGGATAATTCAAAATACACACACCTGATACACATACACACACCACTCCCACACACCCAATCCAATATAAAACACACACCCACATTACCCACAAACCCTTACTACCAGAAATTTGAAAGCAGGCCAGAGGGAGACACTACCAAAAACAACACCAGCATCCACAGACACACAACATCATCACATACACAACATCCACGTACCTCAAACAACACACACTAACACATCCCCTCACACATCACAACAGACACCACCTCACAACAGCCTCCGGCCCATGCACCTTCACCCAAATTCAGCAGACATACACCTCCTACAACCACTACCTCTGCCTCCACTCCCAAACCCCCTCCATCTTCCTGTCCCAGTGTGTCTAAAAAACTCTTCCTGGCTAACATTGACCTCTTCCCTACACCTCCCCCCGTCCTTCACCGAGGGCCAGGCTTTCCAGGTCCCAGCCCAGCACCTCAGCCACCACATCCCCGGCACAGTGGTGCCAGCAACTGCGGGGTCATCGAGTGCGCCACCCATCAGGGCTGCCAGTGTGCCACGTAGCGAGGGCAAGGATATTCCGCCACCTGCCAAGGTGAAAAAGGTGCCCACATCCCAGAGGGAGAAGCCGAAACTACCAGCCACTAAGGGCTCAGCAAAAACAAAAGGGGATAGTGGCAAGACAACTGCAGCACCATCAAAGGTTAGAAGGGCCAAAAGCAGAAGAGCAGGTCAGGAGAGGGACCAGTGTCACACCTTCTGTCCACGACCACGCCAACCTGTACGGCGGCGAACACTGCTAGCTGCCCCGCCACCACAACCGCCACCTGATCTGCCACCTGCACCGCCACATGCACTGCCCCCAGCACATCTACAGCCTCAGCGACAGTCCCCAGCCTCTTCCCCAGTGGGCAGCCGTCTGAGGCTGCAGGAGACGTCCTGCTTTGTCCCTCAGCAGGTGCTGACCCATGCACTGCTGCCAGCACCGCCACCACAGACACCGCCGCAAGAACCACCACCAGCCCGGTGGCGTCCTCGGACACTGGCACCACTGCTGACATGGCTACCATTCCCAGTGGTCAGTCGTCTGAGGCTGGAGGTGAGTTCCTGGACCCTGGGCAGCTTCCATGAGGCATGATTTCCATCACTATTTGCACCTGCAGGTGGAATGCGAAGCTGCAGCAGTGTGGGGTATGTCGCTGCCTACATCGCGTATCATGCTACCTGAACCTCGGCAATCTCTTGGCACGCACACCCAGGTGAGGGAATTGTACCGACCACACTGCACGTGGAGCACTCTGGGCACCATGCCCCCTCCAGAACCAGAGGAGAATGACATCCATTACCTCAGTCCTTGGCAGGATGAAGCACTCTGGGCACCAGGCCCCCTCCAGAACCAGTGGAGACTGTTATCCACTTGAGAGACTGTGGCTTTGCACTCGCCAGGATAAAGCAGTGGGCAAACCACCCACTGGAGAAACTTGAGAGACTGTGGCTTTGCACTCCCCAGGATAGAGCAGTCGGCAAACCACCCACTGGAGAGACTTGAGAGACTGTGGCTTTGCACTCCCCAGGATAGAGCAGTGGGCAAACCACCCACTGGAGAGACTTGAGAGACTGTGGCTTTGCACTCCACAGGGTAGATCAGTGGGCAAACCACCCACTGGAAAGACTTGAGAGACTGTGGCTTTGCACTCCCCAGGATAGAGCAGTCAGCAAACCACCCACTGGAAAGACTTGAGAGACTGTGGCTTTGCACTCCCCAGGATACAGCAATGGTCATGGAGCCCCCTCGTACAGCAGTGGCATTGTGCGTTCATCAGGCTGAGGTACCCCCCTCCCCCTGAGGTGCCTGTGTATTTTCGATCTGATGCCCCAGCAGTGTTCTCTCCGTTTCGAGTCAGATATCATGTGTGGGCTTCGCCCATGCATTTTGGGCCCAGTGGTCCACAGACAATGATTGGTACACTATCTGGACTTGTGTAGTTGGTGTACATATTTGTAGATACTGAATTTTGACTTTTGACTAATGGATTTTTAATGATTACAATTGTTACAATCATTTCCTTTTGTCCTTGCATTCTTCCAGGGGGTGGGGGGGGGTGTATATGTAATGTTGATGCATATATTTGTGTGTATTTTGTTGGGTATGAGGGTGGGGGTGTTGTGTGTGTGTGTCACTCTCTTTCCTCCCCCCTCCCCTCTGTTGTAGGTGCAGTACTCACCGTAGTCGCCGCCGCCCCCGTTCGTACTCCTGGTAGAAGAGGAGGTAAACCAACATAGGTAACATCTGAAGTTCAGGCTCCATGGTGTCCTGGTTTCTCGTTGGGTGTAGGGATGTGAGTGGTTTCCCTTCTGTGTACTGTTTCCGCCGTGCTTTTGATAGCATTGGTCCCGCCCCGGAAAAGGTGGCGGATAGGCGTCTTGAAATACGGTGGGCGGTACTTTGTCTTCAGCCGTGTCTGTTGGCGGTTACCACCGCAGTGTTTGTTTCTACCGCCATGGCGGTCAGAGTGTTAAAGTGGCTGTCTATGTTGGCGGTTTCTGCCACGGTCGTAATCCCATTTTTTGTTTCCGCCGGCCTGTTTGCGGTATTACCACTGCTTTAACACCGACCGCCAGAGTTGTAATGAGGGCCTTTGTCTTGGATTTCACAAAGAATTTCCACCCACGCACTGAAAAACAAAAGCACACTCTGTGCATCTCTCCATGCAGTACTGCTTTGGGTGATTATAGGCATTGGCCACAAGGCCTGACTCAGTGACCAAGCACCACTCTATACAGCCAAACACTATGAGTAGTAGTGGTTGTTTTAATGAATGGTTATGAAAATTACTATACTGTATGTTACAAAAACATAAAAATTCACTGAAAAAAACATAGGTTACAGAGATGTTATAGTTAGAAAATAAAATGAGAAAAACTGAAGAAATTCACTGAAAAAACAGAGGTTACCTGGATGTTATAGTTAGAAAATAGAATTAAAAAAAAATCTTTAGAAATTCACTGAAAGAAAACAATGGTTATGTTGAGGTTATAGTTAGGGAACAGAATTAAAACAAAGCCTCGAAGTACACTGAAAAAACAAAAGTTACATGGACGTTATTGTTAGATTCTGAATTTACTCGTACAAAAAACAGAAAGTGAGCAGTTCTAGTTAACTAAGCTAACTATAACTTATGCCCCCATAATGCACTGCTTATGACCTCACATATGACCTCACTCATGACATAGTCAGTGACATCACGGATAACATTGCACACCCACTTACACTCCTCTAATAGTCACTCACTCACTCATGCCCACACAAGCACTGGCATACTCGTTGAAAAAGCAATACAGTCACACACCCACTACTGAAACATAGAGCTACTCACACATCAACTAACCCATACAATGAGTAACACAACCACTAACTCACATATACAACCACTCATGAACCTGCTCACTAACCTATACACTCACTCACACATCCACTCATACAGAGAAAACAGACATTAACACACCCACTAACACACCCATACAGCCATTCATACACTAAATCAACCATGCGTTCCCATGCCAGGGAAAGGCTGGTGGAAGGGGTGCTCGGGGCCCCTGTGCACAGCCCCGTCACGCAAGTCGATGCTGCTGCACCCGCCGCACTGCGGCATTGATGACAGATCCATGTGGAGCCATCAGCAATGCCCAGACCCAGCATTCCGCTGGGCCAGCGGGCAGAACCACTGTTTCATAATGAGGGCCATAGTCTCCCAAGCAACCTCTCATACAATTTTTTTGCTTATAGAGCCACACACACCTATTACCTTACCCATGCAACCACTTACAACCAGTTATACATTCACTCACTAATCCATACATCACTTATCACACTCACTTACCTACTCACACACCATCTCATGCATCACCTACAGCCCCTGACAGACACAATTACAGCCAGTTACACACCTACTCACTCACCCAAACAGATACTCACTTCTCCACACTTACACACCCACTAACATGGCCACTCACTTATGCATACACAAACTCACCCCCCCACTAACTAATTTATGCAGTATCTCACATACCCACTCACCCTTCTATATACCACTTACACACCCATTTACTTACCTATACAGGTACTCACACAGTCCTTTACCTTATACATATTTAATACTGAGTTACTTTTAGAATACACTTACAATCATTGGATGATGTCATCAGAGATGTAATCAATTATGTCATTAATGATGTTATAAGTGATGTCATGTGTGATGTCATCAGTGATGTCACTGACTACATCATCAGTGATATAATAAGTGAGGTCATAAGCAGTGCATTATGGGAGTGTAAGTTATAGTTAGCTTAGGTAACTATAACCACTGAATTTCTTTGATTTTGTACAAGTAAATTCAGAACCTAACTATAACATCCATGTGACCTTTGTTTGCTTTTTTCAGTAAATATATATATATATATATATATATATATATGCATATATATATATATATATATATCCTTTAGATGGCGGGCTTGTCAGCAAACTTCAGACCGCCGGTGGTGTCTTCCGCAGTGAAGCACCCCACCCTGAAAACAATGCACCATTCGACTCTGCAATTCAATAATGAAGCCAAAGCACTTCATGTGTCTTATTGCAGTAGCATTTTGTTCGGCAAGAAGACTGTCAACGCATTTCGTCTTTGTCTCATTTGGCTTTGTCATTGAAGTTGATTGGTTAAATCAATTTATATATATCTATATATATATATATATATATATATATATATATATATATATATATATATATGTATATATATTATATATGTATATATATATATATATATATATATATATGTATATAATATATATAATATATTATATATATATAATCTACTGGTGGTTGTCAGTAGGTGGAGAAGTGTGGCAAGGTGGAGAAGTGTGGCACAATGGTTAGAGCGGCAGACCCTGAAGCAGAGATCTGGCTCAAGACCAGGGTTCAAGTACTGCTTCGGCAGGTCTTGGGCTCAATTCCCTTGGACCAGATAATTCTCGCCTTGGTGCCTAATCTAATTAATGAGTCCCACTCTGCAACTCTGGGCAATAGCTTGCTTAATCTCCACAACGGCCCCAACAGCGCTTGGATGCCTGGCTTCACCCTGGGGGTGCCCAGGAGTGGGCACCTCACAGGGAAAAGCCAGGAAGGGTTCCATAGTGGTATGAGTACAGCGCCTTGAGACCCTAACGGGTGAGTAGTGCGCTATACAAGTGCAAAGTTTACAGTTTTTTTTACAGTTTAGCTAGCTCTAGTTAGGACATAGGTAGTTTCCATAGAAAGAACATTTCTTGTCTTGTCTTTATCTTTGGAGAATCGTCACAAAATTTCCAAAGTGTCAAGTTGGGTCATGTTGTTCATAGAAAGTTTCTGGAGGATCAGTCAAGTGGGGGCTGAGAAAAAGGGGGGTCAAAATTAGTGCATTTGCCATGTCAACTCCCATAGACTCATTAGACACTGCTGCAGCCCGAACTGCTGGACAGAATCACACACAATTTGCTAAAAGGTAATGTTTCGTCTGCAGTTTTTAATTTGTTGTAAATCCGTTCAGTTGTTTTTGAGATATTAAAGGGAAAAATACATTTGTATATGTAGGGCTGTGGATTCACAGAGATCTCCGGCTCAGATCTGATTGGCTGCCAAAATGTCAAACAAGAAGTGTTGGCAGCCATTTTGACACTCAGTTTCAGCCAAGTCCCAAACAAAAAGTCAAAAAAATACATGGGGGAAGGGTATGTAGACCCTAACCTCCTTGCCTTGGTCCATGAGTCCCCTGGGCTAAGAAGTATTTTATTTTTAAATTCAGGAAGAAATCCACTGCTGGATCTGCAGATTTGTCAAAGAATGAAAAAAAAGGTCTCCCATGTTTCTAAAATATTTTACCCTCTGGGAGGGCCAGGTCCCATGGGCATTGCCACTGTATTAAGGAGGGGGTGCAAGGGCCCCCCTTTTAAGGGCTTGCTAAAGTTCCAAACACCGTCACCTCCCGTGTCATAAAGAACAAAATATGCCTTTGTATAGCTATTTTAGACATGTTTTAGACATGTTATTTTAGCAAACAAGAACTGTCGATTGTGCACTTTAGCCCAGTTACATTTTATTCAGCATTGCTTTCTTTTTCTATCATAAGCCACATTTGCAGTGTTGTTTTATTTTCTCTATCTGGTTGTTCTTTCACCTAGGAAAGCATTACGTTCTTAGCACACCACTCGTTTCACTTTGTGCTTTCCTCAAGGCTGAAGCCAGATAGGGTTGCCAGCAAAAGTGTCTCCGACATTCACAGAAACATATATATCCTTACGTGGGAATCTTAGGACATCAGCTGTTTTATTATAAAACACTTCTCTGTCCCACACACATTAGAGGGAGATTCCAGCCAGATGACCACGACTGCATGCTGATGGCTGAATGTCTTCGCTACAGCTGCTTGCTTAGATTGCCAAATCCCTGGTCTATAAGGGGACGGTGTCTTCTTAGGCAATGGACTTCCTTGCTCAGGTATGGGGATGATGTCTTCCCAGAGGGGAACCTGAAGAGTGGATTAGGGCTTATCACGCTGTGCTCTAACGTAACTTAGGTAGGATATATATACATTATTTCTAGTGACAGTATGGTGGGAGTCTCTCTCTGTCATGTGTCCGGTTGCCACAATCATCCCTGCTCTTGTGTGGAGATGAGGCATTGCTAGGCGGCCGGAAAACCCAGATAGTACGACAGGTGTCACATGGTATGGTATTGTATTCAGTTCCCCACAGTTAAGGTGATTTTGCTGCCCAAATCCAGTAGTCTTATTAAAATAATGAGAACCTACGTGACATGGCACTGCCAACATTTGGTCAGGCACTCATTTTCGGATCCTCCTAAGTACTTCTGTCTCACTATGTGCTAAAGTCACCTCAATGCTACTTACAGAGACGTCTGTGGTATTGAGGACTTCTTCCACAACTAGGTAGGTAGTAGTTATCCAATGCTGTAGATTGTTCAAGCTTGAACTTTAAAAGGATCAATCCCCATTTGGTGTCCTTATCTCTGAACAAATAACTTTACCATTACCATGGCAAACCCACAACCGGTAGTAATTGCAGTAAGCATGCACCACCCCTCACTGCACATTTATTGACAAAAGGCCTCATAGGCCAGGAGGGTCCAGTCACATTTGTTGTTGAGGCTCCTCCAGCCTTCAGAACAGAAACATTTTATTCTTGGGACACCATTCCAGCAGTTGATGGAAACTCTAACAGATTTCATTACTACACACCTGCTAACATACCTGCACAATACAGAGCTTATGCATACTTAGAGATACCTCTATCTTATAAAGATCATAATAATTGGCTTGATGTCACCCTATCACATACAATATTACACGTTAGGTTAAGTCCTCTGAACAATGATGGCCTTTACTGGACACCTACACACCGCACCCTGATGCAGCAACCTTGGTGGTAGTTGAGATTCACTGCTTATCTACAGAGCTCACTGCAATATACAGAATGTTACTGCTGTTTGGAATGCAAACATTAAATACTAACCCAGCACATGCTCCCCCAGCGCAACCATGTGCAGTTATGCCAGGCATTAATACTGCAACTGTACATTAGATCATGGGTAAAGTACCCGCCAAGCGGGAGGAGATTCCGTTTTGGTTAGCTTAAAAAATTAATGAGCTTTTGCCATTTGGGATGGTTGTCACAGTAGAATCCTGTAATACTAGGGAGAGGGTATGCACCACCACTACTGTACATGGTACACCAACACTTGTCAATCTTCCGGAGCGGTTAAAAACAATTCAAGATGAATATGGGGCAGCCCCGGCCCTTGATTTGGGGATGCAATTGGTGTGTAATTTTGCCCCAGTGTCTTCAAGAATATTGAGTAATCTCAAAGGGGAGGCAGCTGCACAAGCAGTGCGTGTGTGGCTCTGGGACGTTCCTGCACAGGATCAAGAACGTGAGCTGCTAAAGATTATTGCAGAGACCTTCTATAGTATTGGTCGAGATAGTCTGGGGGCCAGGCCCATTAAACCACAATTACAGGTTAGTTCTAATAAAGATTCTACCAAGAAAACACCTGAAGGTTCTAGAAAACGCTGGGATTAAAACCAACAAACACCTAAATAAAAAAGGTGAAAATCTTCGCATTCGGAGACCCTTAAAAACCACTGTAATCTTAAAAATAGAGATAGTATAAAAATGCTTGACAGATATCAATATACTGATATACCCCAATCTTGTTCCTTTCAGGACTCACCGGAAAAACACAGTGAGAGAGGTGTGCAGTCAGAGCAGTGAAAAGAGTAGGTGAAACCGAGAAAGAACTCACAATGCTCGTTTGAAGTTTCTGTGGCAGCAGTTGCAATACCACATGCCACTCAGGAAGAAGGCTTTTCTGAAGAACAGGAAGTGGGCACTAGCACTGCTTGACACTGCCGCAGAGGTCACAATAATTCGCAGGTGGTAGAAATGGGGTTTCTGGTTGGCAAGGGTATGCACCTAAGCCAGGCACAACCCGCCCACTCTAGTCAGAGCGATAGAGTTACACACCCAAGATAACCCCTGCTCACCCCCCTGGGTAGCTTGGCATGTGCAGTCAGGCCTATCCCAGAGGCACTATGTAAAGCGTTTGCACAAAACACACAACACATATGACACACGATCCCCATCACAAAGGAAACACAACGCCAAGTTATATAAAAATACACTGTATTGTACACAACATCATTAGACCAAACACAACATGTCAGTAATACCCTGCAACCCAACCAGCTGTCAGAAGATTACACAGTACCATCACTCTGCGAAAGCCAGCAGTGGTCACATAAAACACATGGGTTACTGATTATTCTGCAACATAAGCAGTAGTCAGGAAAACATTACAAAAGAAATCTACTTGTCATAAGTTCTCCATAAATGCCCATACCAGGAACATCAGGAAATGTATGCCAAGTCATAAAAAAACACATCAACAAAAAGGCCCATGAAAAGGCACATGGCAGAGTACCTGGCAAATCATGTCATCATCATGGCCCATAACAGGACCCTTCTCTGTTCTGTTCAGGGCAAAGAGGGTCCCCACCCCTCCTCTGCACCAAAATGGAGGCCGTCTGGTGATTGGGGAAGGGGAGAGGGGTAGCATGCCCCCCCTCCGTTCCTATGGAGGGGCCACTCCTGGGGTCTGCACCCAAACCGGGGCACTCGCTGTCCTTGCAGGCTCCCCAGGGCCACGACCGGCCCTCCTGGGAACTAAAGAAAGGTTACCGCAGCGAAGGGGGACCCAGCAGTGCGGCAGGCCTCCAATGAGGCTTCCACCCTGCTTGCGACTCCTGCACAGTGGTGGTGGCTCAGTATGGGGGGGGGGGTGCCTCCATTGAGGCTTCCACCCCACCCGTATGTTCTCCCTTGTTGGAGTCCAGTGGGGCAGGGAGCCTCTGACGAGTCCTTCTCCCCACCCGTCCTGCCCATGACTTCTCTGGGACCCGAGGGAGTGGGGAGCCTCCGATGGGGTCTCCTCCCCACCCATGGCACCTACATCCGACGCAGTGCGTGAACCTATTCACAGCCCACCCGGTGTACAGCTTTGGAGCCTGGCAACAATTGGATCCGGTGGGTGCCCTGGGGGTGCTCTATGTAGGGCGATTTGCCCATAGGGCACCAGTAGGCGTGCTCTCGCCTCAGATTTCATTCTTTGGTGCGCCCGGGGGCACAGGAAACAGTGAGCCGCGGACGTGTTCGTCAACAACGAATGACCGGGTCATGGCAGTAACCTCTTTTCCTCTTATTATACCAGAGAGTGCTCTTCAGGCACTTAGTGAAAGTAAAATACAGCACACTCTTCAAGCGCTGCAACGATTCAGGAGGGGACGATCCCAAGGCGCTAGGGGCTACAGCACAGTGCTCCAGCAAACTAAAAAGAAAGCGCTTCTCATGCTTTAAAGCCCACAGTGTGCAGAGGACAAGGGCCACAGCACCCAGCCTCTGGGGACACAAGGTGGAGCATAGGGCAGTAGGGCCAAAGAAACCCAGAAACAGGCCAGCACAAAGGGGATGCAGACAGTGGCAGTTCCTCCTAGTGACCCAGCAGGTCACAGTTCAGCACAGCAGCAGCAGTCCAAGGTGGTTCCTGGTGAGTCCCTCCAGCAGCATTCTGGGTCCAGTTCCAAGTATGTTTCTTGTGTGTAGGTGTCTCTTACATTCGGAAAAAAAACCTGTACTTATTCTCAGTTTTGCACAACACGAGGGGGAGAGGAGGTTCCAACCAGTTACAACTGGTTCCACAAGTGTACCCTCTCTCCTCCAGCATAGGCTCCTGACATCAGTTGGAGGCAAACAAGGCCTTTGTGTGAAACCAGGGCACAGCCTTTACAAATGCAGGTGTGCTCCGCCTCCCCTTCTCTCAGCCCAGGAAGACCATTCAAAATGCAGATGCACCTCTATAACACTTACACTCTCCCTGTATACAGGCTGTCTGAAAAGTATGCACAAAGCCCAGCTGTCACCGCCCAGACATGGATTGGCATCAAGCTGCAAAACACCAGAGTCATAGGCACAGAGAAATTCTCATTTCATAGAAGTGGCATTTCTATAATGGTAATAAAAAATCCACCTACAGCAGTAAGCAGCAATTTTCACTACCATTACAACCATACCAAACATGCCTAGGCTACCCGCCATAAATCAGACAATACCCCCTAGTCATAAGGCAAGGCATTTCCAGTGCAATCCAATGAGCAAGGCAGCACTCACAGCAGTGAGAAACCAAATAGGCTGTTTGTCAGTACCAGGACAGGCCACACAACCAGACACATGTTCTGCCTTCTACATACACAGCATCCTGCTGAAAGGGCTAGCTAGGGCGTATCTTAGGGGTGACTTACATGTAGTACAAGGAGAGTTCTGGTCCTGGCAAGTAAATTTAGATGCCAGGTCCCTGTGGCAGTAAACTGTGCATGCAGGCCCTGTGCTAGCAGGCCTGAAACAGTTTTAAAAGGCTACTTCAGTGGGTGGTGCAAGCAGTGCTGCAGGCCGACTGGTAGCATTTAATTTACAGGCCCTGGGTATAGGGATACCACTGTACAAGGGACTTACAGGCAAATTAAATGTGCCAATTAGGTGTAAGCCAATCATACCAATTTTAGAAGGGAGAGAGCCTGCAATTTAGCTCCGATCAGCAATGATAAAATGCTCAGAGTCCTAGAGCCAACAGCAAGAGGTCAGAAAAAATAGGAGGAAGGAGGCAAAAGGTTTGGGGATGACCCTGCAAAAAAGGGCCAGGTCCAACACCCGGGATCTTCAAGAGCACCTGGAGACATGTGTGTCTCAACACCGATAGGGTATATAAAGTAACTATACAGTTAGAAGGAGGCATTGAACACACAGTCAACACCATCTTTTGGGATCACGTTTTTGCCATTTATGATATTTTGTTGGCCGAGAAGGATTGGTCACCAGAATTTGTCCGTAATCTCCCTTATGGGGAAAAGATTAATGAACAGTCTTTCTCTGCTCTTGTTACCAGAAATCTCCTAGAAATTCACGCCATTGATTGGGCAGTGGTGCAGGCACCCACGTTATATCACAACCATGTAGGGTGGGATAAAGATTCCCCCTATTATGTAATTCCCATTAAATCCCAACCCTAACCGTAGTCCCAGTATCCAATAAAGCATGAAGCTAAAACACCTGTGAGGAAAATCCTCAGACATCCAATAAAGCATGAAGCTAAAGCACCTGTGCGGAAAATCCTCACACAGGGCGTAATTGAACCCTGTGCCTCACCAATGAACAATCCATTGTTCCCCGTAGCTAAATCAGACCATTCATACAGAATAGTCTTAAACTACAGACATTTGAACAGTCATGTATGGATATTTGCTATACAAAATGCACACAGCACTTACGAGCAATATAGTGCACAAAAAATATAAAACAACCTTGAATATTTCCAACTGATTTTTCTGTCAAAATATAGCACCTGAAAGTAGGGACTTAACAAGTTTCAGCGCTTTAGGCTCTGAGATTTAAAAAAAATCGACTTCCACAAGGGTACAAGAACAGTATAGGACTGTTTTAAACTTGAATCACATCTATTTTACACAACATTGACCCTGAGACGTTGTCCTACGTAGATGACATGTACCTCACGGATGATGACCTCTTGCAACATGTAAGACGAGTATCCCACATTGTTGTGGGATTTGCCTAATTATTCTACAAATTAAATTAAAAAAAACAAAAATAGCCTACCTTAGTGTTCTGTTTTTGGGTATGGAATATCAGATAAAGGCAAAAGCCTAGCGCTCCAATTTTTAGAAACATTTGCACAATTACAACCTCCAAACACCATCAAAAAGAACCAGTCTTTGTTGGGCTTTTTAAATTTTGACAGAACATACATTCCAGATTATGCACAACACATTTAACCTTTATATGACTTGATACGTTCTGACTTTTCCAGTAAATACTGGATGGTCGAACACACACATATTCTCAGAGCATCACAATAAGACATGCTTGCAGCTAAACACTTACACACAAGGGGCAACAAAAGACACTTGGTCATCAGTGTGATTGCTGGTGATATTGGTTTCACCAATGTAATGTTCAATGAGGATGAGACAGTCCCGCTTACATGCAAATCACATTTGTACTCTGCAGCAGAACAATGCTTTGCTCCCACTGAGAAAATTCTCACTGCTGTTCAGATGGCGGTCCTCAAAGAGAAACCTCTGGCCCAGGGGAAATGTATAATTGTCGTATCTCCGATCCCAGCCCTTGAGGCTGTTACTAAAGCTAGTGTTCCCAATGCTAAAGCACTACATCCACGTTGGATTCAATGGGAAACATCTCTGATGGTCACTGATGTTGAGTATATTTTTGACTCAAAATTGCAAACTCAAGAAGTTTAGCAATACGAACTTAAATACCCGGTTACAGCAAATACATTGCCTATTGAACAATATCAAACCATTATGTACACTGATGCCTCAGCCCAACCAGATATAGGCACAAAACAACAATACACCACCGCTTGCGCTGTTGTGAGTGGCTACATGAAGGATGGTGAATTCCATCCACAGCATACTTATACGCAGACCTTAGGGGACTGCACTGCACAATTGGCAGAGCTTAAAGCTCTGGTAATGGCACTGGAACATACAAATCCAGAACAACTGATGTTGATTGTCTGTGATTTATATTAATGTGTCCAGTCCTTCAATGAATATCTGCATTACTTGTACCAGAATGGATTCAGAATTTCAAAAGGTAACACCATCAAACACAGACTTCTGTAGGGGAAAGTAGAGAATCTGAAGGAAATGCTACCTAATATCCATTTTGTACACACACTAGGACATCAGCGTGTTAGAATATACATTGTTGGCAATACCTTGACTGATAAAGCAGTCAAATCAACAGTAGCTACAGCTTCTGTTGCTGCAGTAACTCGTCCTAGAATGAAATTGGATGATGAATGTTGGACTTGGCCCTTTTTGCAGGGCCATCCCCAATCTTTTTGCCTCCTTCCTCCTACTTTTTCTGACCTGTTTTGTTGGCTTTAGGACTCTGGGCCCTTTACCACTGCTAAACAGTGCTAAAGCACATATGCTCTCTATGTTAATTGTATTGTTGATTGGTATTCCTGATTGGCATAGTTGATTTATTAGTAAGTCCCTAGTAAAGTGTCACTAGACATGCCCCAGGCCTGTAAATCAAATGCTACTAGTAGGTCTGCAGCACTGATTGTGCCCCCCATGTAAGTAGCCTTGTAAACATGTCTCAGACCTGCCACTGCAGTGTCTGTGTGTGCAGTCTTGCACTGCCAATTCGACTTGACAAGTGTACCCATTTGCCAGGCCGAAACCTTCCCTTTTCTACATGCAAGGCACCCCTAAGGTAGGCCCTATGTAGCCCCAGGGGCAGGGTGCAATGTATGTTAAAGATAGGACATGTACTTATGTGTTTGTACATGTCCTAAAAGTGAAATACTGCTGAATTCAGTTTTCACTACTGCAAGGCCTAACTCTCTCATAGGTTAACATGAGGGCTGCCTTTAAATGTGATTAAAGTGCAGATTCCCTTTGGGAACAGATAGAAATTTAGAGTTTAGGGTCTCCGAGCTCACAATCTAAGAATACATCTTTTGGTGAAGTTGGTTTTTAGATTGTGTGTTTGAAAATGCCACATTTAGAAAGTAGCTATTTTCTTGCTTAAACCATTCTTTGACTCTGCCTGTTTGTGGATTCCCTGTGTGGGTCAGTTTGACAGTTGGGCTGCTTGTACCTCTTCCTAGACAGTGACAGAAAGGAGGCTGGGGTGTAGCCTGCATATTCTGATGAGCCATCTGCGCTAGAGGGTAAGGGAGGAGTGGGCATTCACACCTAGCTGGGCTGTGCCTGCCCTCTCACAATGCAGTCTCCAACCTCCTGGTGTGTGTCTAGGGCCTGGCCTGGACAAGAAAGGATCTCAAAGACACTTTGAAGTAGGCCTACTGCAAAGGCAGAAAGGGGTATAAGAAGAGCACCCTAAACCCCAGACTTTAGATTACTTCAAGGATTCAAGAGGAATCTCTGCCTGGAGAAGAGCTGAAGAACTGAGGAGAATTGTTGCCCTAGCCTGTGACTGTGCTGTGTTGGGCTATCCTACAGTTGATGCTTCTGCCTGTGGAAGGGGACAGAGACTGGACTTTGTTGCATTCCTGCTTGAGAAGTGACTCCAAGGGCTTGGAGTAGAGCTTGCCTCCTGTTTTGAAGCCTCAGAGACAGCAAAGGCTTCACCAACCAGATCTGAGTCTATTTGCTGTGGACTCTAGCTTGCCAGAGGGTGCCAGTAGAGTTCCTGGACCCCTGGAAGTGAATTGCTGGAGAGAAAGCAGTCTAGAGACGCTGGACGATGCTGTGCAACTTTGCAAAGGACGCCGCTGTCCGGAACCACAACGCCACTTGCCCCGAGGCCGTGAACCTAGCTGAGTGCGACGCATCCAACAACCCTGTGAGCTGATGCCACTACCCCAGAACTGCAGCGCCACCTGCCCAACGGCCGTGGACCTTGTAGAAGTCTTATGACACTGTAAGCCTCCTGCTGCTGCAGTCGCTGATCCCGCCTGACTTTGCTGACACCGGAGTGTCGTAAGTCCAATGTCCATTATGATCTGACGCCATCGCAGCACCTGTGGCCCTGTGACTTCCTCGCAATGTCTTGAGGTTGCCCTGCAGCATCATGACTCTGTCGGGCTTTGCATCTCCCAGAACCAAGGGACCAATTTGCATATGACACCGATTCACTTTGCATATGACGCTGCAGTCCTTCTGCCCTGTGGCACCGGAATCAACGCTGCATTGGACTCAGCAAAGGCGCTCTCCCCAACTTCGTGTACTGGCCTGTTTTATACTTGTTTCTTAAGGTACTTAACACATCATCTCTAAGCTAAGCCTGTCTGCTCATGCCAAGCTACCAAGGGGGTGAGCGGGGCTTAACTCAGTGTGATTCTCTTTTACCCTGACTAGAATGAGGGTCCTTGCTTAGATGGGGGTAACCTGACTGCCAACCAAAGACCCCATTTCTAACAGTGAAACACTGGCTGCTGTAAAAACTTCGGCTGACGGCACACCCATGCCAAAGGCATGTCCTGCCAAATATTCCTATCACATATCATGCCTCAATACTGCCCTAGTCGTAATACCAGGGGTGGGTAATCGTGTGATTCTCAACAGAGATCAAAGACTAGAATTGATCAAAGCAGCACCTGAGGAAGTTGTTTCTGCCCATGCTGGTGTGGGGGCTACAATATCATTGTTACAAGCACAGACCAAGCAGTGTGTCCTTTGTTGTAACATCTGTCAGCAAATAAAGGGGTCCACCATCAAATGCCCACTGCTGACACCCGTTCTAATTTCTAACAAACCCTTTACAATATGTGCACTGACGGTGCATACAAATATATTTTAGTCACTGTTGACTCATGCTCCAGATTTCTATGGGTTTGGCCACAGTGCTCTGCCGACACTTGAACTGTTATTAAAGATTTGCAAGTCTTTATCAGCACATATGATGTTACGGCTTTCCACTTGGACCAGGGCCCTGCCTTCGACTCAATGGCTTTCAGGGACGCAATGGATTCCTTAGGGGTCCAACTGTATTATTCATCTCCATTTCATCTCCGAGGGAAATAGTGTAGTGGAGTTAAGAAACCGGGATTTAAAGCAATCCTTAACAGCCAGAGTATTAGGCTCAGGTCGTAGTTGGCTTACTCACATGTATGGAGAACCTTGTACGAATGCCTGTTTGGAACACACAAAAGTATGTTCCAGAAATTGATGGTCCTGGCGTGGAGGTGGCAGATATACCTTTTAACATAAGTGAACTTGTCACTGTCTTGCAGGACTTACAATGGTTCTGTGACAACAATGCATCTGCCAGTGCAACCTCCTTGAGAATAAGGGATGTACCAATAACCTCTACTGACTGGATTCCAAAAGTTGGGGATCTAGTGCGTGAAAAGATTGCTGTGGAAAAGGAGTTCGGTCCTTCTTATCGTGCACCGGTTCCAGCCCTGGGAATACAGAGTACCTGAACTGTAATTTTACCACCGAAGCCTGGTTCTAAAGAAAATCGCTTTGTCTCCATCAACAATGTCAAGCTACAATATATGGCCAATCCTGCATAGCAGACCTAGAAGACTCCTGGGTAGTTCCCTAATCCCTCTCACTACAGACCAGGATGTTCCTCTACATGTTTTAATCAGCAATGCTGATACCGCTCCAAGCTTTGGGAGGGTGGAAAATGATCTTTCCTTAGTTCTATTAACTTCTTCTGTGGCAAGTAACGTCATTAATGTTGAGTGATTTTACTCAAATTCTACACAAACGGAGGGTATAGTCTACTATGAACCACTGCAAGAGACTTCTGCGAGCTCTCCTCGTCCAAATATTGCTCCAGTTTTTGCATGAACTGCTTCTGATTACTTTGCCTAAGTAAATTACATTTTCACTGGCTCATCTGCCTCTTCTGTAACTGAACTGTTAAGGACACGCAAGCTGGTAATTTGGCTCAAAATTAACTATTTCATTCTTCCATGGAACTACCTGTGCTTCTTACTGACTGTATTTGCTTTGCTCCTTTGGATTGGGTTTGTCATTGTTTTCTTTTTACTGATACATGGTCATTACATTCCTGAAAGGTCTACAGTTGAACTAGTGGATAAGGTCCTAAAACTACATTTTTCCTCTCACAAAGTCCACAGGGATTTGTCCCTAGTGAACATTTCCGCTGTACCAATTCCTGATGGGATTGTTTGGGATAAAGTGTAATTTGATACATATGGCCCGAAGGAGGTCATCCAAATTCCGTATGTATTTAAACTTTCCATGAATGATATAATAACATCCAGTTTAGTTTCTGATGGTTGGGATGTAAAAACAGTTGATTCTATGGTGTCTGATTTTCAATATTTCACTGTATTTGAAAGCGAGGCTGTTTATCAATGCAAAGAAAATTATTGAGATATGTTATTTTATAATTATAATGGACATCATTTCATTCACAACACAAGTACCCCAAAGACAATTTTTATTATACACAGTGGGAACACTGTCCGACTCCTCCAGTGGGGAGCTCCAAAACGTATACTGAAAAGTTGTCATTTTTGGGCACAATGTTAAAAATGCTGAGCCATATTATTTTAAATTGCCAGGAATGGAAAGTCAACACATTTTATTGACTGATACAAAATTGATTTATTCTGATTCCTTTGTTTCCCAGTTAACTATAGACAGCTATGAATAGTGGTTGAAGTTGATAGACTTAAAAAGTGTGTGGGGAACTAAAAATTGGCAAATTAAGGGAAAGGAAGCTTTATTTAGAGCATGGCAGATGCATGTTCAAATTATATTTTTAAGTGAAACTGTACAACAGACAAGTTGTTTATGCTTGGCAAAAAGTAAGGATTTGAATGCTCCCAGTATGCCTGCCCCTCCAAAATGTTACAAATGGTAAAAGTACATGAATGCAACTTAAGATCAGCTCGATTAGTGGGTCCAGAATGGAACATTTAACAAATCACTTTCACACCCTGGTAGGTGGTTATTGTGGCCAGCAGATACCAATGGGTGCCATACACATTTTGTAAATTTCACGGGGGTTTTAGAACAAATAGGCCAGACCCTCGCTATGTTTCATCGGAACACTTGGATATAGTGACAACATATAGTGTAGGGAAATTATGCTAGCAATGGTTGAAAAGATCTTCACTTGATGCTGTTAAAGCACACCTCAGTCTCCTTTCTAACAATACAGATTAGCAGGCTTTCCTGTCAGGCCACATAAGACAATGCAGAAGGCACTTCTTATCTGTAGTATATGATGACATTTAGAAACTCTCCCAACAAGAAGCTGTTGCCCGGTTAAGGCAAATAGGTCAGGAAAATTAACAGAAAGCATTAGCCATTGTAGATAATGGGATTAACACCTTGTCCGACTAGAAATACACTTTCAACAACATTGTCTCTTCTGCAATAGTCATAGTACAGAGTGACATGTCATTTTTACACCATGGACTTAGTCAATAAGATCCATTATGCGGTTAGGTTGGACACTACAAACATTGAAAGCAGGTTTCCATCCCTGGCAACACATTAGCGCAAGGGACATATTTTCAACATTTAATTTAACGCGGCGACAACAAATAATGGCTAAAAAGGAAGAGACTTATGTCATGCTATGGCTGAAATACCGTCTGCTGAACGTTTAATACACGGAGTTATTAATCTGCCTATTTCAACACTTAAATTCACATCCTGCTTGACACAGATGCCAGTAGACAGATATGAAAAGCTGGGAGATAGTTATATACACAAGGTGTGGGAGAGTCCCTTTTCATGCAAATGTTTCAATGACATGAAAGAGGTCTTTCATAGTGGCAGCGAATGCAAGACTTCTATGAGCCATTCTATGGTTTGTAAGCAGCTGTCTCAGCAGTGAATTTGGCTTGCTATCTGAAGGGAGTTCCAAGCCCTTGATTAAACCTGCATTCCAGGTGCTCTCAAATAGGAGCTATGTGCTCCTTAACAGTGAGAGTGGTTGTGCAATGTGAGCCGGAATGGCTTATAATGTTTCGGTCTCCCAAATTGTCACCTTTTGCGTGAATGTCCTTCCCCCCCTACACAACAAAGGGAAGTAGCAGAGATTTGGCCTGATATTGCTACTTCACATGTGAATTTTGACAAGTTGAAAAGACTCAAGCCTTTATGAAGCACTGAATTCAGCATTGGGCACAACACGGAATTTCTACTGCCTCAGCTGGAGCTCAGGCTTTGGAACATGAGTATTCCTTGGTTTTCGTTGGAAACGATCTGGCCATTTTACCCCCTGCCGAACTGGAACATTTCCTGGCTTCAATTGTCCCGGATATAATTGGCGATTTTAAAAGTGACGTGGACATTTGAGTTTTCAATTCAATTTTATTGGCACCACATCTGATATTTTAAATTGCCCCTTTTACCCCATGCTTAAGTGTATTTTAACTTGTAATTATTAACATTCATGTTTATATGCTTTTATGAATAGGTTTTAGTAGCTTTTGCATTTTATTTTACGCGTTTAGCCACCTTTGAACCGGCAAGGGGAGGGTGTTGTAAAGCTATCTTTGCCATGTTTAAGACACGTTAATTTAGCAAACTAGGCCTGCTGATTGTACACTTTAGCCCAGTTACATTTTAGTCAGCATCACTTTGCTTTTCTATCATAAGCCACATTTGCGGTGTTGTTTTATTTTCTCCATCTGGTTGTTCTTTCACCTAGGAAAGCATTACGTTCTTAGCACAGCATTCATTTCACTTTGTGCTTTCCTCAAGGCTAAAACCAGATAGGGTTGCCGGCAAACGTGGTATGCTGTGTCTCTGACATTCACGGAAACATACATATCCACAGTGTTGGCGGTCAGACCACCGTATTATGATACATGTGGTTACATAGACGAAAGATTGCCATGGTCCTGCCCACATGCCATCAAATTCAGACCGCAGTGTTGGCGAGATATGCTGATGCATTCATTGGAGGGTGGACTGCTAGTGCAACCGCTGTCCCAATCACGATATTGCTTTATGCTGAGGTGACTGTGACAGTCCAGCCACCATATCTGAGCTAGTGTTAATGGAGGGATATAAGGCTGAAACTCAACCAGAGGCAGCCTCACACATACTGTGCTGCCATGGATCTAATTCTACATGTCCTGCCACTTCTTGTGCTGGTCTATGGCACACAAAATCGATGCTGTCATGGACGCAACCGACGGTAAGCCAAACACCTACCCGTTTCCTCCAACTCCACAGCAACTTGACCTGGTATGTGGACTGTGCACCAAGGCACAAATATATGTTATGTTCCCCAGTTCAGAGCTATCCACAACATATGTCCAAATCACAACCTCATGGCGCCCCCTTTGGCCAGGTCACTGACACTGTACTGCCACTCTCTACTTAACCTGTCATATGTGCACATCCCAGTTTCAGGGATAGTGATGTGGACACAATATTGTGTCACACAGCGGCAAACCACATCAATATCACACCTGCAAATTGAAGTGACACCCTCACAATGATCACATGCCATGGCCTATCGTCACAGAACACTCACATCTGTATGGATTCATCATTGAACCCAAACACACCTTCCCTGCAAAATCCTTGTAATGGACTCACACATATCAGCGACATTTCAAGATACTGTAAAGTAAATGAAATGCTGAATAATTTGTGTGACAAACATCCAAATCACACAATGTAAACAATCCCTGCAGAATAGGTATTGCGGAATCAGGGGGACCCCAGTAAGGCTGCTGCCCTGGGACACATTTCACTGTGCACACGCCTCAAAAAAACTATTTGCACAGGAAATGTGGCCTGATGAATATCAGGAACAACCACCAGCATAACCAAGTGTCATGCCCATGTGGCAAATGTGTACGTGCAAGTGCAGAAAGCAAATACACTAGTAACACCATGGGTCACACATTTAGAGGAAGTACCTGTGTTAGGTATGGGTTTGGGTGTTGTTGGTGTTGGTGTATGTGTCTGAAGTATGTTTATGTTTAGTTGTCGTCAATTGCTTGTGTGAGTTTGTATTTCTTGGTGGGCTGTGATATGGATGTGATGGGTATGGTGGGAGTAGTGGCTGTGTTTGTGTGGGTGGGGTGGTATCTGGAGGTATGGTTAATGTGGTGGCTGTGTCTGTGTGTGTTGGTGTGGTGTCTGGTGGTATGGTGGATGTGGTGGTTGTGTCTGTTTGTGTTGGGGTGGTATCTGTGGGTATGATGCATGTGCCTGTGGGTGTTGGGATGGTGCATGGGGGTATGGTGGATGTGGTGGTGGTTGTGAGTGGGTTGAGTGACTATTGAGTGCTTGCCTGTCTTGTAGTGTTTGTGTTTATGTGTGCTGCTTGTGGTTGTTGAGGTGTGTGCATGCATATTTGTGAGTGTGCTTTGGAGAGGTATGGGGATAGGGAAATTGGATGGGGAAGAGGAAGCTGGTGGGGACAGAATTGTGGGAGATGGAAGGCTGCCATGAGGAAGGAGGCCAGACATAGCATTGTGAATGCCTTCCAGGTACTGGAGCTGGGTGCCCTGCACCTAGATGGCATTATGAAGAGCAGTCTAACCCACAGATACACTCCTCAGGAGGTCAATAGCCTCCTCACTCAGGGCAGTAGGGTTATCAGGGGCAGGGATGAGGTGCCTGGCACAAAGGAGGCATCTACCTTCTTGCAGGAGCATGCCCGGCAAACTGTATGGGGAGCAACAGGGAGGGTGGAGAAGAACAGAGCAGGTGAAAGTCCTGAGTGTTCCACCACCACTAGGGATTGTTCACTGGAGCTTGACTCAGAAGAATATGATGTTGAGCTGGTCTACTCTGTGGCATTCCCCTCACCCTCTGGGCCACTGCGTCCCTCTGTGTCTGATGTTTCTTGACCGGAGGTACCATTGCCAGCCGCTTACCTTTTGATGTTGGCCCTGTCTCCTTTGCTTGCCTGTGATGATGCTGCAATGTCAAATATAAACAGGATCAGTCAGTGTGCCTCAACGCACTTGAACAACAGCTTTGATTACAAACATTACCATTATGTACAGTAGGCCCCAGACACAAGCTCCTCCAAAGTACCTCAACATTTGCAACACCACATGCTGGCATGCTACTTGAACTGTAAACATTTGCACACAGGAAAACCAGAATCACAGACAACTTCAATTGCATGAGTAAATTTGTCCAATAACAATACCCATGGATCAAGTTGGAGACTGTGTCACCTTGAATGGTTTAGCTCTTGTAGCACCACTCACTAACCTGTTGACATCATATATGATGCCAATGCCAAGGACATTCTGAGATATTCCTGGAATCAGCAAACGTTCATATGATGAAATAATCTAGCCATGTTGCAGTAGGAATTACAGTAACCCGAAGAAGGTGACATGGAAATACCCATGTCACACTGTACAAACACACTGATGGTAATTTCACAATATGTAGATTGTCTATATAGTGTAATGGGAGTTGTACTAACATTGCTTTGCTAGATAACACCTATTGCACAGAAACGTACACTGGAGACAATCTGGTAAAAATTTCTGGTAGATTTGTCAACAAATTTCCACAACACAATGAAAAAGCTAGGTTTATTGAAAATACATGTTTCGATTGGTACTGCTGAGAACACCCTTTTAACATTTTATAACTAAAAGGCAATAGTCCATTGAATCTTTTTGTGGGTAAGGGAATCTCCAAAATTTGAAGAGGGACTTTAACATGTCTCTCAATGGGAAGGTACATCTCTGTACCTTTATGGTATTCAAACACATATTCCATTGGATGTCTGAGTGTACCCACTCACACATGATCCTAACATTTCTGCATGTCACTCCCACGTTCATGTCAACAGTAAGGTAATTAACCTTCAACAATTGACATATGCAAAACACTGAGCCAAATGAATCAACATCAATTACATGGAAATGCACAGTGTGAAAAAGTACTGTAGGTCTACCTGTCATGTCCTTCATTGCTTCTACAATTGTTCATGAGAAATGACAGGGAGTAACGGGTTATGGTATGTGCGACCCAACAACAATGTTGACACAGTCGTGTCTGTGGTACCACATGAACTGTATACCCATCACCTCAAACTATTTTCCAAGAGATTTTGACATGCACATATATGGGATGAAATCAGATATCATTCCATGCAGACAGGTAGATCATGTGTAGAACAGTATTGGAAATGATACTACAAAAGTGCAAGGTACACATGCTAACATGTAGGCACATTTATTGATGCCAACAGTGATGTTACCCACGTAACTTAAATGTACATTCCCTAGTTATCAGATGAAGGTATTGCTTAGTGTCTGCACACAAAGGACAGTGTATGCTATGTCACATGTTTGATGGCCACCACCACATGAGAGACAGTAGTGAGACACCAGCACTCTTGACACACTGAAGCCAAGTGGCCTGTTGGGTATAGATGCCAAGATACATTCTTGAGCAGACACATGGCTGAATACAGTGATCTATTACCTCCTGTTGTTTGATTTTGGGGCTGACACACTAAAGACAAGTGAACTGTTGGGTACAAATGACACCCACAATATGAAACAACATGAGATGATTGACCAATGCACTTAACCATGTTTCTGCCCAAGGGAGTATATTGGTAGTGGACTGTACTCTGTTGTGTCCCTGGTCAGTAGACAAGAGACAAGGCATATAACCAAGCACCATCTAACATACCCACACAAACAGTAACTCATCTTGTGTACCACACATTGGCCATCTCAAATATTCAGGGGGAGATGACTGTCTCTAACACATCAACCTGTAAATGTAACAGGTATGAATTTGCCCAGGACTCACCCCCTTGTAGATGCTGTGCACCCCTCAAACACCCATCAAGTCTGGGGTAGGCCACCACCAGTATGCAGGCCATCTGGGGGTCAGGGTCTGGAGTGTGCCCCACCCACATTGGGATGACAGCCTCAGCTGGATCTCCGTGATCTTCCGGGTCCAGCGTCTCAGGTCGTCCCACCTTTTTTAACAGTGGATGCTCCGCCTGTGATAGACCCTCAGGGTCAACACCTTGCGGTGCTGGCTCTCCAAATCCCTTGCTTCTGATGGGTGTTGACCTGCATAGATGCAATAGGCAAATGAAGAGGTCATAATTGCACTTTATTAGGGTAACTGTTTGTTTAACACACATTTTGGAAACACCTAGCACAAGCCTTATATAATTTTCATCACACAACATGTGTAAATCACACATGCTGATAAGTACAGGGACATAAATACACACTTTTGGAGTCATCTGCTGACTATCCACAAGCCTGGTCATGGCCTAAACTGACTAAGCAAGCCCACTGACATCATGTGGCCCAGGACCAAACAACATGTACTGTGATGTGAGCCACACGGAAACATAACACACCATTGTAAACTTCTGAAGGGTAAAATACTTGTGCATGACTGTACAGACACTTTAACACACAGGCACATTGACTCATTGCATACAGTCCATACATGCAACTATCGTGGTACAAACTACACTCTAAGGCCCTGATTCCTACTCTGGCGGGCGGTGGTCGCCGCCCGCCAGGCGGGAACCGCCAATCAGCCGCCACGCGGTCAAAAGACCGCTGGCGGCATTCCGACCTTCCTACTGGGCCGGCGGGCGCTAACAATGTTAGCGTCCGCCGGCCCAGCAGGAAGGGGGCCTGCAACACTGAAGCCGGCTCCGAATGGAGCCGGCGGTGTTGCAGGTGTGCGACGGGTGCAGTTGCACCCGTCGCGCTTTTCACTGTCTGCTATGCAGACAGTGAAAAGCAGGCTGGGGCCCTGTTAGGGGGCCCCTGCACTGCCCATGCCAGAAACAGGCTGGCGGAAAGGGGGTCAGAATCCCCAAGGCAGCGCTGCTTGCAGCGCTGCCCTGGCGGATTCGCCCAGCCGGGGTTAAACCGGCGGGAAACCGCCGGCCCCGGTTTTCTGACCGCGGCTTTACCGCCGCGTTCAGAATGGGCATGGAAGCACCGCCAGCCTGTTGGCGGTGCTTCCGTCATTCGCGGCCCTGGCGGTCTGTGACCGCCAGGGTCGGAATGACCCCCTAAGACTCAGGGAGCATTGAAAGGGGTGGCATGGGTGTCACTAAAAGCTTCTTCTCTGTCTTCTGTGTGGAAGTGTGGATATATCATCTACATAATTGGAATCTCATCCCAATTCTGAGTGGGGTGTGTGGTATATACCGGTATCACGGGAAACACCACTTGCCATATGTGGTACTCCTACAGAAATGACATTCAACATACCAAGGTGTGCTTGGTATGATTGGGTGCATGTAACAAAGCTAGTGATTCACATGCCATGATCTCCTCTGTAGCAACCAATTATTTGCACTGTGGGGTTTTCACTTGTGCAGTAGGCCTGTAGTGTTCAACGATAACCTCTGGAAAGGTGCCAAGAGACGTGTGGGTTTAAGGGGCCTGTCATTAGGCAATGACACACATTGACAATGAGGGTCAATGAAAAAAAGTACCAGGTTAGGTGGTTATCTCACTCCCTATTCCCAATGTAACCAATGTAAAAACATTCAGGTCAAATCTTGGTTATGAAGACTAATTTTGGCCAATTCAAGAACCAGAAGGTCTACAGGAAATGGGCCCAGTGCCTTAGGTGCATAGCCACACTTACTGTGCACCAGCCTGGGCTATGTCCCATACTGTGAAAAGGCTTTGGCCAGCCTTGCCCTCTGTAGGCTGGGCATAGAGGACCTACATAGCCAGCACATTTCCACCACTTCCATGCATGACAGTAGATCCTGTGGCCATGCTATATGTGTGTACATGGTTGTTTGGCAGTCTGAAGAGCTCAGTGAGTTTTACATTGGTCTCATACCTCAGTTTACCTAGATCTGATCTAGGCTGAGTGATTTGTGGGACTTTACACATTGCTAACAACATCCTTAACTGACTCTAAGAGTATATATACATAGCTCATGCTGTAATGCAAATACATGCACTGTGTTAATTACAATCATCCGATATATCATTGTTTGGCTGTGAAGTTTACTTGAATAGATATATGAATGCATCAGAAGGAGGATCAAAGGCTTATCACACATCACACAACATAATGGTCATTTGAAATACTCAGAGTACAGTGCTTCACAATCCACCACCTGTACATCCTATGTGTGAACCACAGATTGTGAGAACAGGCACCCAAATGACTCACTGGGACTCAGAGGCACAGCCTGTGAGGAAGGAAAGGATGGTTTTGAACATGGTCAAATATGTATGTGAGATAGTTACCTGTTCATCTAGTGAGCCATAGAGCTGGCCATACAGGGAAATTACCTCTTCAACAAGATTATCCGGCTTCTCTGAAGAAAAGGCAGAGGCCCTTTCACCTGCTTGGTCTGGCATGATTGCTCCCAGAAGTGGCACACAGCAGATGCAGTTGTGGAGGTGTTGATGGCAGCAGATATTTTCCAAATCGTGGCATGTATGTACACCACATACGTGCAAATCACTGTCGAGAGGCACAACCATTGGGCTGCGACTGTCACAGTCAACAACATCAGCCTATGGCTGTGTCCACCATGATTGGAACTGCCCACCACGCAGTCAACTTCCGCTGGCGGTGGGAGGTTCCTAAAGTCCAATGAACTAGACCAGGCATCTACCATTTTGGCAGTGGAAAATACAGTTTTGCTGACTTTTAAATGCGTCACAACACATATTAATGTGTAGTAACATCTCAAAAGATGTAAAGTCCCCCTGACATGTAGATTCTTCTACATAATCATCAGTGTAGTGCATTCCTGGTCACAGATGCCATAGAACTTTGGTGCACGGTACCCTACTGGTGACGGTATATTTCACGGACAAAACATAATTCACAATATCAAGGGGCACAAGAGGAGCAGATAGATGTGTTATGTGCACACATATGTAGTAGACACAGGTCTAGACAACCATGGGAACCATAGCTGTACCTTGAGTAGTAGACAGTTTTGATGTGTAATGTGTCTAAAGTATTTCCAGTCAGTAATGTTCAGTCACATGACTTTGGTCTTACTCATCAGATATGTTGGTCTGGACGCAGTGACTAATGTTCCAGATCATTTAATTCCACACTTAGGTACCCTGGGCGAGGGAGAATGTCCAGTCTACCGTCCATTTCCAGACCTCCAGACCATTTAAGAATGTGACATAATAAAGCAGTTCCGTCTCAATAGGCAAACAATCCAAGATCCTGGCTACAGGGTCATTTCAATATACTGTAGCTTTATCTTGTGGTACGTCACAACCTGCATTCAGTGGTGTTTTAAGAGATGCGTTGTCAGCAATGATGAAACAAATTGACAGCTACCTCAGATTCCCCCTATACGTGGGAATCAGCCAATGTGAAGGTTTGGCTTCTATGGATTTGGTTGCCTCCTACATGTTGTGGGAGCCATTAATAGCACACATATTCCATTGGTGCCACCTTATGCCAGTGAACAAGTCTCTTGCGACTTGAAAAAACATTCCTATATCTGGCACTAGGTGAGGTGTCATTCCTGTCCTCATTATTTTCATTTTGGGGTACCAGGGCAAGAGCAAGCTAGTTAGACAGTCATGTATCTGAGTTCAGCATATATTGATTGCTCACTCTCATGTGAGTGAGCATCATTTGAGAGATAGCACGCATGTGTATTTGGACAAGTGCTGAAAGGCTTCTTGGTTTGCGTTACAGAAACAGGGCATCTTGGTAGTTGAAGTCGTGTAACTTGCTGACTCCCCACACTACCTAAATGCTAAACTTCGAGGAGAGGGCACATCATTTGAGAGAAAGCACACAGTTATATTTGGACAAGTGCTGAAAGGCCTGTTGGTTTGAGTTACAGAAACGGGGCCTCCTGGTCATTGGAGTCATGTCACTTGTTGACTCCGCACTCTACACAAATGCTAAAGTCCCAGGGGAGGTACATCATTTGAAAGATGACATACAGATGTATGTGGACAAGTGCAGGGAGGCCTGTTGGTTTCTGTTACAGAAAGAGGGCATCCTGGTAGTTATAGTCATGTCAATCTATGTACTTCCTAGCACTTGATGAATGTTGAGTCTTATATATCTGTTGCCACACTGCAGTTAGGTCGGCCCATATATGTACATGTAGATCTTTTGATATTGAAACACCTACAGACCCCATTCCAACATATGGCATGTGATGGGGATTGTTACATGTGATATTCTGTACAACAATGCACATTGACAAGCTTACATCTCTGCAACTCTGGGTATTGGATGTTGGGAAACTAGATGAACAACACAATGGCAAAAGGTAAGATGTGGACATGCAGGATATTGAAGATTTGTGACAGTTTTTGTGTTGTACCTTATCAGACTCCACTCATCCAGCTATTCCTGTCAAGCCCTCAGGATGCAGGATGGCTAAGGCCGTCTCCCAGGGAAAGAGTTGTAATGGGGCATTGGGAGGACTACCACCAGTCTCATTGGCCTTGGCATCCATTTGTTGCCTGCAGGCCAGGGAGCGCACCTTCCCCCTCAAATTGCTCCACCTCTTTCTAATTCCCCCCTTTGTGCTGAGGATGGTTCCAACAGCATTCACTCTGATGACTATCCTTTGCCATATTTCCATTTTCCTACTCAGAGCAGTGTGCTGGACTTGGGCTCCAAACAATTGTGGCTCTTCTCCTATGATTTCACCCACCATGACCGGAGGGGGAGGGTGCATTCCCTGGCCTCCAGGCCACACATGGAGGCAAATGAACTGGTGGTGGTCCTCCCAGGCCCTATTACAACTCTGAATTTTTCACTGTGTCCAGAACAGCATATCAGATGAGTAAGACCAAAATCATGTGACATAACATTACTGACAGGAAATGTAATGCACCCATTACACATCAAAACTGCCTACCAATCAAGATCCAGCTATGACCATCAAGGTTGTATAGATGTGTCTACAACATATGTGCACATAACACACCTATCTGCTCCTCTTGTGCCCTTTAATATTGTAAAGTATGTTACAACCTCCAGAAATACCGTCACCGGCAGGTTACAGTGTACGGGGGTAATATGGCATCTGTTACCAAAAATGCACTACACTGATGATTGTGTAGGAGAATACACATATCAATGGATGTTGAGATATTTTTAGTTGTAAGTGCACATTTATACTTGTTGTCACGCATTTTACAGTCTGCAAAAATGTAGTTTCAACCGTCAAAATGGCGGATGTCTGATCTCATTCCCTGGACTTTAGGAACCTCCCTTTGCCAGCGGAAGTTGACCGCTCAGAGGGTGGTTTCAAATGTGCCTGTCACAGCCATGGGCTAATGTTGTTGACTGCGATGGTTGCGGGCCAATGGCTGTGACCTTCGATGGTGATGACTGTATACGTGGCATTCATGTACACCGCATTTTGAAAAATTACTCACTTGCCTCCTGACACTGCTGCCACCAACACCTCCGCCACATCAGCTGCTTTGTGCAGCCTCTGGGAGCAATCATGCCAGTTCAAGCAGGTGAATGGGCCCATGTCTTCTCTCCAGAGGAGCTGGAGAGGCTTGTGGAAGAGGTTGTTCCCCAGTATGGCCAGCGTGTGGCTCACCAGAGGAGCAGGTAACCACTTCATTGGCATATTTGACTCTGTTCAACATCACCCTTTCCTTCCTCATAGACTCAAATGTGACTCTGAGCCCCAGTGAGTTATATGGGAGCCTGTTGTCACAATCTGTGGTCCATACATAGGATGTACAGGTTTTGTGGTGTGGAGCCCTGTACTCTATGCATTTCAAATAACCATTGCTTTATGTGATGTGTGATAAGCCCTAGATCCTACTTGTTTTGCCTTCATATGTATATGCAAGTGAACTTTACAGACAAACAATGTTATATGTGATGATTTGATGATGGTAAATGACATGATGGTATTGGCACTGCAGCATGAGCTGTGTATGTAAACTGTTTGAGTCAGTTGAGGATCTTGGTATCAATGTGTAAAGTCCATCTGATCACTTAGCCCAGATCTGGCTTTTGCAGACTGTGATATAACAACAAACTGAATCTCGTGGAGCCCTTCAGAGTGCCACACAACCCTGAACACACATATCAGATGGTCACAGGATGTACTGTCATGCATGAAGGTGATAAAAATGTGATGGTCATGTAGGTTCTGTATGCTCAGCCTGCAGAAGGCAAGGCCTGTCGAAGCCTTTTCACAGTATGGGAAATAGCCCATGGTGTCCTGAATGCTTTTTCATTGACTACGTTTGGAATGGGTATTGAGGTAACCAACCACCTGACCTTGTACTCTTTTCTATTGACCCTTATTGTCAATGTGTGATAATGGCTTATGACTGGCCCCTTACTCCCAAAGGTCTTTAGTCACCTTTCCATAAGTCATGTTTGTACAGGCCTAGTGCGCAAGTGACAAACACACAGTGCAGATAGTTGGTTATTTTAGGGGCAATCATGACATGTGAATCACTAGCTTTGTAACATGCAACCAATCCAGCCAAACACACCTTGCTATGTTGAATGTCATCTCTGTCAGAGTACCATGTATGCTAACAGGTGTCTCCTGTGATACCAGCACATATCACACAAACCCACTCTGAAGTGTTATGAGATTACATAAGGTAGACAGCATGTAAACACCTCCACAGAGAAGAAGCTATCAGTGACACCCATGCCAGCCCTTTCAATGTCACTTAAGTCTTAAGGTGTAGTTAGTTAAATGGAAGTTGCCTGTATGAACCGTATGCAGCAAGTCATTCTGCGTGGATGTCAAGGTGTCTGTACAATCATGCTCAAGTAGTTTACCGTTCAGAGGGTCAGAGTGGTGTGTTGTGTGTCATTGTGGCTCACATCACAGTACAGGTTGCTTGGGCCTGGTCTACATGATGTCAGTGGGCTTGCTTAGTCAGTGTAGGCCATGAACAGGGTTGTGGATAGTTAGCAGATGACTTAAAAAGTGTGTATTTGTGTCCCTTTACACATGTAGTGTGTTGTCAATTACAAAATGCTTGTGTCCTGGGCATATTGCTGCCTGTTATATTTCTGGGTTGCTGTGTAAGAGGCAGCCATCTCCCTATGAATATTGGAGATGGCCCATGTGCGATACAAACAATTAATTGTTTGTGTAGGTATGGTGGTTGGTGCATGCTGATGTGCCTTGCTTATTGTACTAGTGACTAGGGACACGAAAGAGTACAGTCCACTACCAATATACTCCATTGGGCAAACACATGGCTGAGTACAGTGGTCAGTCATCTCATGTTGTTTCATGTTGTGGGTGTGATTTGTACCCAACAGTCCCCTTGCCTTCAGTGTGTCAGCCCCAACATAAAACAACTTGAGGTAATAGATCATTGTACTCAGCCATGTGTCTGCTTAAGTGAGCATATTGGCATCTATACACAAAAGGCCACTTGTTTTCAGTGTGTCAAGGGCCACTTGTTTTCAGTGTGTCAAGGGTGGTGGTGCCTCACTAGGGTCTCTCGTAATGGTGGCCATCATGCATGTGACATGGCATACATTGTTCTTTGTGTGTAGTCAGTGAGCAACACTTTCTCTTGGTAAGCAGGGAATGTACAGTTAATTGAGTTGGGTGACATCACTGTTGGCAACAGTATTTCTGTCAACATGTTAGCATGTGTATCTTGCGCTTTCGTAGCATCATTTCTACTACTGTTTCATAAATGTTCTACCTGTCTTCATGGGATGATTTTTGATTCCATCACTTATGTGTGCATGCCACAATCTCTTGGAAAACGTAAAAACATATTTCTGTATGATGGGTATATAGTTCATGTGGTACAACAGGCAGGAGAGTATCAACATTTTTTGTTGGGTCACACATACCCTAAGCCATTACTGCATGGGATTTCTCATGAACAATTGCAGGTGCAATGATGGGCATAACAGGCAGACCCACAGTACTTACTCACAATGTGCAGTTCCATGCCATTGATGTGAAATCATTTGGCTATGTGCTTGGCACATGTCAATTGTTATAGGTTCATTACCTGACTGTTGGCATGTATCAGTGAGTGACGTGCAGAAATGGTGGAATCATATGTGAGAGTGTACACCTATGTGCCTTCCCATTAAGAATCATGTTAAAGGCCCTTTTCAGATGATGGAGATTCCCTGAGCAACAACAACATTCAATGGACTATTGGCTTTTAGTTATGCAATGTTAGAATGGTGTTTTCAGCAGTACCAAACAAGACAGGTGATTTCCCTTGGCCTAGCTGATTCATTGTGCTGTGGATATTTGTTCACAAATCTCACAGTAATTTTGACCAAAATATCTCATTGTACATGTCAGTGCAAGATGTGTCATCCAGCAAAGCAACATTAGTACAACTTTCATGAGACTATTCAGACAATGTACATATTGTGAAGTAACCATTGGTGAGATTTTACAGTGTGACATGGGTGTGTCAATATCACCTTCTTTCTCCTACTGTACTTCGTAATGCAACATGACCGGATTATTTGCCCAACAATTCCTCATAACATGGTATTGTGTATGTATGCATATGCTGATGGCAGTATCTTGTGTTGAATCTGTGAGAATGAAGTTGGCATTGCCATAATAATTGATGCCAACAGGTAAGTGAAGGCTGCTACATGAGCCAAACCATTCAAGGTGATAAAGTCTCCTACTTGATCCATGAGTATTGTGATTGGCCAACTTCACTCATGCATCTGAAGTTGTATGTGAATCTTATTTTCCTGTATACAAATGTTTACAGTTCATGTAGCATGCATGTATGCGATGTAGCAAATGTTGGAGGCACTTTAGAGGACCTTGTGGCTGGGGATACTGTACATTTTAGTAATGTTTTGTGATCAAAGCTGTTGTTTAGGTGTGTTTAGGCGAATGGAATGCCCCTATATGTATTTGTGATTTTAGCATCATCCCAGGCAAGCGGAAGAGACAGGGTTGACATCAGTAGGGACACAACTGGCCACGATATCTCCAGTCACAAGACAACAGATACAGAGGGACCCAGTGGTCCAGATGGTGAGAGGAGTGCCACCGAGGACACTGGCTCCACATCATCATCTTCAGAGTCGGCCTTCAGTGGACACTCTTTAGTGGTGGCGGAACACTCAGGACCTTCTCCAGTTCTTTCCTTGTCCACCACCCGTAGTTACAACTCCGCCCTCCCTGTTGCTTCCCACCCAGTTGACTGGGCCCACTCCCCCAAGCGGGTAGCCATCTTCTTCATGCCATGCAACTCACCCCCGCCCCTGTTACCCCTGCTGCCCTGAGTAAGGAGGCTATTGACCTCATTAAGAGCATCTCTGTGTGTCACACTGACATTCTAAATGTCATCCAGGTAGAAGGCTCCCAGCTCTAACAGATAGTTGAGTACTTGGAAGGCATTTATAGTGCTATGTCTTGCCTACAGAGATCTTTTCAGGCTCTGGCTTCCTTCCTCATTTAAGCTTTCCACCCCTCACAATCCTCCCCCATCACCTTCTTCTTCCTCATCCAATTTCCCTATTCCCATACCTGTCCAAAGCACACTAGCACCAACAGCACACAAAGCCACAGAACACATGGGCACTTCCTTACCCCCCCAACCTCTAATCCCTCCTGTACACCCTCCCAATTGTTCCAACGAACATTTCCTGTTTGGCCTTTTCCTTACCCCTGTGAAATGCCCCCTCCCAAACCTAAAAGGACTCTGCCCACAACCCAACCCAACCCTTCAACGTCCAAGTCCTCCTCGGTGACACCTCCCCCCCTTCACCCAGCCATACCCCACTCACAACCAAGAAGAATGCATCCCTCCCAAAGTGAAGATAACCCTCCCAAAACAAAACCCAACCATGGATGATCATTGAGGTGCCTGGACTGCCCATTAGATTCCCATTCCTGTGGAGGTTCCTGTGGCAGTGATCAGTGAGGCAAGTTAGGGCACAGCAGTGTGCTATGTACATGTTGTAATGGACTAGCCATTGGCCTTTATCCCATTTTTGGAGTTTTGTCAATAAAGTTCATTTGGTTGTTGTGCTAAACTTTATGTATGCCAGTACGTTTTTACCTTTTTGATGTTCATGTATAATTTGTGATGAATGACTACAGTTATGTTTGTTTAATTCTGATTAATGATCACTTTGATGCAGTAGTGAAGATATGACTTTAGAACCAGTGCTGGAGTCATCCAGGACATGGAGAGATGTTGGATGGATGGATGTGTGGGATGTATTCCAAGTGGGGTGGCATTGCATTGGGTGTTGTTTCATATGGTAAGTGTTTCATCTTGGCTTGGCCATTGTCAATATCTATTAGGTTTCACCTCCCTATGTAGTTTGGACATTTGTATCATATGTGCAGGCTAGAGGTTTGTTTGTCGACACATGGAGGGTGTTCAATTGTGCTTCCTTCCTATACAGTTGAATGGACATGTGTCCATTTTGATGCGTGTGCCTTACACCTACTTTAACTGTGTGACCCATGTTGTTACTGTTGCATTTGCTGTCTAGACTTGCACTTATACATTTGTCACATGGGCATGACACTTGGTAGTGCTAGTGGTTGTACCTGCTATTCATCAGACCATGATTCCTGTGCAAATAGTGGCTTAGAGGCATGTGCAAAGTGGAATGTATACCAGGGCAGCAACCTTCCCAAGGTACCCCTGATGCCACCATCCCTATTCTGCAGAGATTATTTACATTGTGTGCTTTGGATGTTTGTTATACTAATTATTCTGCATGCCATTTACCTTACATTATGTTTCAATGTGGGTGATATCTGTGAGTTAATTACAAGAATGTTATAGGGGAGGTGTGTTTGGGTTCAATGACACATTCATACAGATGTATCTGTTATTTCACGAAAGGCCATGGCATGTGAACAATGTGAGGGTGTCACTTCAATTTGTAGGTGTGAGATTGATGAGGATTTGCAGTTGTGTGACACAATGCTATGAACGGATCAGTCAGTATCCCTGTGACTGGGATGTGCACACATTGAAAGAAGGTGCCATGGGGCTGTGATTGTGATCTACGTTGTGTGTGACTCCGAACCGAGGCACATACAATCTTTTGGACCATGGAGCACAGGCCACATACCAGGTCAATGGCGGCCCATCAAGTTACTGTGGATTTCTGAGAAACAGGTATGTGTTTGGTTTACCGTCGGTTGTGTGCATGGCAGCGACGGTTTTGTGTGCCATTGAGCATCAGGATGTGTAGGATCGGATCCATGGTAGCACCAGATGTGTGAAGATGAGTATAGGTGGGTTTCAGCCTTACATATCTCTCTTTCTGCAGGCTCAGTTGTGGTGCTTTGACCGCCACACTCACGTCAGTGGACAGCAACATCGTGATTGGACCGGTGGTTGCACTAGCGGTCCGGACTGTGACAGACGCATTGGCTTCCTTCACCAACGCTGTGGTCTATTTTTGCTGGCAGTGTGGGCAGTACCAAGATGGTCTTTCATCTATGTCACTGCATGCATCATAATACGGCAGTCCAACTGCCAACACAGCGGCGGTCGGACCGCCATCGCCCGCCAAGCTCATATTCGGGCCCTCTAGTTTTTTGTATGACTCATGGTTAGCTGAGTACTTTCAAAGGATTGCCCTTCTCGCACTACCTGAAAACATTGCTCCTTTTCCTATATTTCCTGAAACTTGTAGAAATAAAGGTATGTTTTGCCAAGACAGCTAATCCTCAATAGCATTATTCATTTTTGTACCTCCCTCTAAGCAAATCAGGTAGCATTTCCAGCATTCATTTGGAATTTTGGAGTCCTTCTGTAACCTGACATGGCCAATCCATGTTTCATTGAAGTAATTCAGCAGAAACCCCAATTGTTCCTCATTTTCTACAAAATATTCTGATAGAATTATAGCTGTATATAAATCATCTATGGATGTATGAGACACAAAATCTAGTGTGTTTAGGCCCAGATTTATTAATGGCTTGTGTTGTCCTTGCCTGACTCAAGTTGTCATCGTAAGGCCTTCAAATAGATAAACAAATCCATGTAAGTGGCTATTTGGGCTGCCTTGAGTGACTTTGTAGAGAATTGTAATGCAACGCAGTGGCTTGCGCTGCATTGTGTTACATTTAGTTGTGGTAGGTATTTCATGGGTTCAGTCTGGGCTTTCCCAAAATTGTCCGCCTACTATATAAAGGTATGACAAGGAAAAATATGTTTACTTCTCCTCGTAACTTCCTCTTTCTATGCGTGATGCATTTTGCTATTTAGGGTCTCTCTTTTGGGTGGAGCCTCAGATTCGGCTTGCAAGACTCCATCAGGATTCCTCTGCAACCTCCACTTCGACTTCTGACTGAAGAAACTGCATCTAGACGCTCCAGGACCCAACAATCTGCAACAAAGAAGCAAGACTCTACCTACAACATTGTATCCAAGGCTCCTTCCAGCAATTGTAACATTTCCCCAGTTGTGCATCCTCTGTAGACAGCCCATCTTCAGCCTGCACAAGAAAGAAGAAGAAATCTCCCTTGGAGAGAAAGAGTCACTCTCCTGCATCTGCAAGCACCAACTGCAATGACGATTGGCTGTTTGGATCCCCTCTCCTGCTGAGCCGCATGGATCCTGCAACACAGGTGGTGGTCAGACGGTCCTCTCTACCAGATGTCCAACTTGGTTGGAGGTAACCCCTTGCCTTCCCACGCAGGACAGTACCCCCTTGCACCAAGTTCTTTGCAGCTGCCAAGGCTTGTTGGCATCTTTTCCACTAGATCTTCAGGCATCTTGAAGCTCAAGACCCCAGCAGTCCATCTTGCAATGCACAGCTTTCTGAGTGGTACTCCTGAGGCGTGGGACTCCTTTTTGTAGTGCTGCATGGGCTCTTTCTTTGACTTCTGTGTCCCCATCCTGTGGAACTCCGGTGGGTGCTACCTATGCTTCTGTGGGCTCTCTATGTTGCTGCAGGCCCCCTCTAACTCCCCATCCTGGGTAGAGTCCACCTGGTCCTTCCTGGTCCTTCCTGGTCCTTCCTGGTCCCCGGCAGCACCACTTTCCACCAACTACAGGTTTTTTCGTGTGCCAAGGCTTGTTGATGGAATCCGAAGACGCAAACACAACTGCAATCTTCCTTTGGCGTGTGACATCACCTGCATCCTCCAGGAACTCGACTCCATCTCACCGTCGACTCATTTCTTGCACCTTCAGTCTGGTGGGTAGGGGCTCCTGCCCTTCTTGGACTCTGCTGTGCTTCTTGGACTTGGTCTCCTTCTTCCATAGGTCCTCTTGTCCAGGAATCCACTGTTGGTGTCTTGCAGTCTTTTCTGGGTTTTGCATTCTTCTTTTTTACTCAGTGGGTGTCCTGGGGAATTTCCAGTGATTTACTCCTGCTTTCCTGGTCGCTGGGGGGTGTAGTGGTACTTACCTTTGGGCTTTCCTAATACTCCCAGCTCCCCTCTACACACTCCACTTACCTAGTTGGGGGACTGACTTGCATTCCATTTTTTAGTACATGGTTGTGCTCCTCCAAAGTCCATTATTCTCTATTGTGATTTTCATTATATTGCACTGTTTTCTAACAGTTTTATGCCTATTTCTGCATACTAGTGTATATAACTTGTGTATTACTTACTTCCTAAGGGAGTATTGTCTCTATGGTATTTTTGGTATTTGTGTCACCAAAATAAAGTACCTTTATTTTTGTAACACTGAGGCCCATATTTATACTTTTTTAGCGCTGCATTTGCATCATTTTTTTACTCAAAAGCGGCGCAAACTTACAGAATACAATAGCATTTTGTAAGTTTGCGCCGCTTTTGCGTCAAAAAGCAGCGGAAATGCGGCGCTCAAAAAGTATAAATACGGGCCTGAGTGTTTTCTTCCATGTGTGTAAGTACTTTGTGTGCTTTGCATGTCTCCGAGATAAGCCTTGGCTGCTCATCCATAGCTACCTCTAGAGAGCCTGGCTTCTAGACATAGCATACACTATGCTAATAAGGGATACATGTACCTGGTATAAGGTGTAAGTACCATAGGTTCCTACCACACACCAGGCCAGCCTCCTACAACCTGAAATCACACTATAAAACACTGCCCCTTCCCAGACCATGATCCTTTGCCTTTTCACTACAGCACTGCAAGAAAGAGACGAGAGACCACTTATTTTATTGAAAGAGAAGGCAACACTTTTTTTCCCGCCATCCCATTTATTACCTTTCACACATGTTTAACCATTTACTCCCTATATGACTTTTCTTGTTAAGTAAGTCTCTGTCACACACTTTAATTTAACATCCATGCCACATCTCAAAAATCCCCATTTTTTCTGAAGATAAGTTGAGAGTTATTGTGGATGAAATCATGAGAGTAGACCCACAATTGTTTGGAGCCCAATTCCAGCATACTTCTCTCAGTAGGAAAATGGAAATGTGGCAAAGTATAGTCAACACAGTGAATGCTGTAGGTACCACCCGGGGCACAAACAAGAATATTAGAAAGAGATGGAATGACTGGAGGAGAAAGATGCATTCCCTTGCCTCCAGGCAACACATGGAGTCTCTAAAGATTGGAGGTGGTCCTCCCAGTGCCCTATTACAACTCTTTCCCTGAGAGGAGAAGGTCTTGGCCATCCTGCATCCAGAGGGCTTGACAGGAATACCTGGGAAAGCGGAGTCTGGTAAGTCACAACACAAAAACTGTCACAAGTCTTCAAAGTCCTGCACGCTCATATGTCACCTTTTGCCACTGTGTTGTTCATCTACTTTCCTAACATGAAATACCCAGAGTAGCAGAGATGCAAGTCTGTCAATGTATACTGTCATACATAACATCACATGTATCAATCCCCATTATTTGCCATGTGTTGGAATGGGGTCAGTGAGTGAATAAAAATAAAAAAGATCATTTACATGTTGACACACCATAGATAGCATGTGTCAACATGTAACTGTATGGGTCAACCTAACTACAGTGTGAAACAGATATGTAAGACTAAACATTTGTCAAGCATTGGGAAGTAAAGTAAGTTGCATGCCTGCGACTTCCAGGAGGCCCTGTTTCTGTAACTCAAACCAAAAGACTTTCGTGGTCTTGCCCAAACACACTTGTTTGCCATCTCACAACTGATGTTCATGCACCTAGGGGTTTAGCATTTGTGTAATGTGCTGAGTCAGCAATTGACATGCCTTCAACTACCCGGAGGCTTTGTTTCTGTAACTCAAACCAATAGACCTCTGTGTTCTTGCCCAAATACACCTGTTTCACATCTAACAACTGATGTTCATGCACCTAGGAGTTTAACATTTGTGTAGTGTAGGGAGTGAGCAAGTGACATGCCCACAACTACCAGGAGGCCCTGCTTCTATACCTCAACCCAACAGGCCTTTGTGCTCTTGTCCAAATACACCTGTTTGACACCTCACAACTGATGTTCATGCACCTGGGAGTTTAACATTTGTGTAGTATGGGGAGTCAGCAAGTGACATGCCTAAACTTACCCAGAAGCCCTATTTCTATAACTCAAACCAACAGGCTTTTGTGCTCTTGTCCAAATGCATGTTTGCCATCTCAAAGCTGATGTGCACGCACCTAAACCGTTAACATTTGGGTAGTATGGCAGTCAGCAAGTAACATGCCTACAACTACAAGGAGGGCCTGTTTCTGTAACTCAAACCAACAGGCCTATGTGTTCCTGCCCACATACACCAGTTTGCCATCTCACAATAGATGTTCACTCACATGAGAGTGAGCATTCTACATATCATGCTCAACCCAGAGACTTGTCTGCCTACCTAGCTTGCTCTTGTCCTGGTATCCCAAAATAAAACTAATCTGGAAGGAATGGCACCTTACCAAGTTTGTACATCAAGTATTCCTAAGGCATTCATCTGCTTCATCAGATTGGTAGTGGCAGCTAACACATGGACTCTGCACTGTTCATATTGTGGCTACAGCTACATAAACCCCAAAGTTGTGTGTTCGCCTGTATCTCACACAACTAGGCCATGGAATGGTCAAATAAACATGCTTCCTCACCATTGTGTTGGCTTACCTGTTTGTAAGATGTCATGTTCATTCCCTCATCCAAAATGCAACTGATCACCACATCTAATAAGTTGCTTGAGTCTAATAGTTTATGCAAGCTTCACATATATCCTGTCAACAACTTCAATACCATCGTAACATGGCACAATCAGCACACCTACCACATAATATTGTCCATGGCCTCTACTTACAGATACACAAACCCTTTGGATGCAGATTCCACACTTCAACCAATAACAATGTACTCTGTTTCTCAACAGACCAAGCTGGCACAGCACCTGGCTAGACATTGTCCACTGACCAGGCTCTCAAACCACCTCTGAATGAAGCTCTCAGTGATGACGACAGTCCTGGATATGTGAACATGGATGACGGTCCAGTCCCATCTGGTCAGTTTGGTCAGACAGCAACAGTGAGTCTCACTCTGCCCACAACACCACCTCCCACCCTAGTTGCTTCTACATCACAGACAACAACGTGCCTGCCAGCACAGTTGCTACCATTGTGTGTCCCTGAGTCCTGGATCCTGACGTGCATAACAACAATCCTGACACTGGCCTAGGAACCAGTTGCAGAGGGCACCCTGTGCCAAGGACACAAGGTTGTAGGGGTAGGGTCCATGGGAGGAATGCTGTGGACCAGCAGAGTGGGGCTACTGGGGCCACTCACAACCCGGATACCATCAGTCAAGTCTTGGGGGTCTAACAGGAGTACCATGGCATGATGGGCCATGTGCTAACTGAACTCTGGGAAATCAAGCAGCTGCAGAGGGACATGACCCAACAAATGGAGGACTGTGATTTTAACAGGGCCACCCTAACAGGGGTGCTTAGGGACATCCATACAAACCTGAGCAGGACTTTTCCACCAACATCTACCCATTCCTCTGGGCCAACTACATCAAGCCCAAGTACCTCTGTGGCAGACAATGGAAGGGAGGCCCTGCCAGAGGACAACCACCCTCAGACACCCCTGCCTCTGCAGCAGCTGAACCCCCCGCCCTCACCAACTGGGACATCCATGTAAAAATCCAGTAGGTGCAGATAGCAAGACACCCACAACTGCCAGCGAAAAAGCTCATCCTTTATGCCCTCCTTTGTGTGTCACACATTCACTCTGTGACCAATCCCCCTTTCATGGCTATTTAGGGTCTCTCCTTTGGGTGGCTCCTCAGATTCAGATTGCAAGACTCCAGCAAGAATCCTCTGCACCCTCCACTTTGACTTCTGACCTAAGAAACTGCATCTGGACTCTTCAGGACCCTACAAGCTGCAACAAAGAAGCAATATGCCTTCTGCAATATTGTATCTCCAGCTCCATCCAGCAACTGCAACCTTTCCCCGGTCGTGCATTCTCTGAGGACAGTCTGGCTTCAGCCTGCATCAGAAGAAGGTAGGAATATCCCTTGGAGTGAAGGAGTCACTCCCCTGCTTCTGCAGGCACCAACTGTGATGATGACCGGCTGCGTGGATCCCCTCTCCTGCTAAGTTACATGGATCCTGCATCATGGGTGGTGGACTGAAATGGTCCAGACTGTCCTCTCTTCCAACTGTCTATCTTGGGTGAAGGTAAGCCCTTGCCTGCCCACGCAGGACAGTACCCCCATGCATCACGTCCTTTGCAGCTGCCAAGGCTTGTTGGCATCCTTCCTCCAAGATCTTCAGGCATCTTGAAGTTTCAGTCCCCAGCACTCCTTCCTGCAATGCTAAGCTCCTTGAGTGGTTCTCCGGCGGCGTGGGAGCCTTTTTAATTGTGCTGCGTGGGCCTCTTCTGCGACTCTCCTGTCCCCATCCTGTGGGACTCCTGTGGGCTCTGCCTGGTCTTCTGCGGGCTCTCTGTGTTGCTGAGGGTCCCCTCTGACTCCCTCTCCTGGGTAGAGTCCACCTGGTCCTTCCTGGTCCCCGGCAGCACTATTTTCCGCTAACTGCGAGCTTTGTGTGTGCCAAGGCTTGTTGGCGGACTCCAATGACGCAAACCCAACTGCAATCCTCCATCCGGTGTGGGACATCACCTGCACCCTCCAGGAACCCGACTTCATTTTCTTGGGTGCATTGCTGACTCTTCTCCTTCACAGGTGGGTCACTTCTTGCACCTTCATCCTGGTAGGTAGAGGCTCCTGCCCTTCCTGGTTTCTTCTGTGCTTCTTGGACTTGGTCCCTTTTTCCACAGGTCCTCTGGTCCAGGAATCCAGTGTTGGTGTCTTGCAGTCTCTTTTGGGTTTTGCAATATTTTTCTTTACTTCTCTGTGTGTGTGTCAGGGAAACTTACTGTGATTAACTCCTGTTTTCCTGGTCGCTGGGGTGGGTTGTGGTACTTACATTTGGGCTTTTCTAGTACTCCCAGCTCCCCTCTACAAACTATACTTACCTAGGTTGGAGACCGACTTTCGCATTCCACTTTCTTAGTATATGGTTTGTGCTCCCCCAGGCCCATTTCTTCCTATTGTGATTTTCACTAATTGCACTGTTTTCTTCTTTGTTTTTATGCCTTTTTTGCATACTAGTGAATATAATTTGTGTATTACTTACCTTGCCTCCTAAAGGAGTATAGTCTCTTTGGTATTTGTGGTGTTTGTGTCACCAAACTAAAGTGCCTTTATTTTTGTAACACTGAGTGTTTTCTTTCATGTGTGTAAGTACTAAGTGTGACCACAGTGGTATTGCATGAGCTTTGCATGTCTCCTAGATAAGCCTTGGCTGCTCATCCACAGCTACCTCTAGAGAGCCTGACTTCTAGACACTGACTACACTAATAAGGGACCTGGTATAAGGTGTAAGTACCTTAGGTACCCACAACACATCAGGCCTGCCTCCTACAAAATGTCACTCCACACAGCAACAACTGCATACCCACCTACTATGACCCTTCTCCCTATACATAGCTGCTGAGCTCTACTCACCCGACGGGATCCCATCTGTATACTGTGTGGGGAGGACAGACAAAGACAGCAATGCTAAGGCCAGAAGGCACTGGGAATATCGCTCCACACAGTCCCAACTGTGTACCGACCTACTATGACCCTTCTCCCTCTACTCAGCTACTGAACTCTACTCATCTGTGGGGATCTCATTGTTATACAGTGTGGGGAGGACAGACCAAGACAGCAATGCTATTATCAGAAAGCACTGGGAATGTCACTCCACTCAGCCACAACTGTGTACTCACCTATTACTACCCTTTTCCCTGTACTCAGCTACTGAGCTGCACTCACCAGAGGGGATCCCATATGTATACTGTGTGGGGAGGACAGGCCATGACAGCAATGCTAAGGTCAGAAGGTACTGGGAATGTCACTCTGTTTACTCACCTTCCATGAACCTTCTCCTTCTACTCAGCTGCTGAACTGTACTCAACAGAGGGGATCTCATCTGTATATTGTGTGGTGAGGACAGACCATGACAGCAATACTAGGGCCAGAAGGCACTGGGAATGTCACCCCACACAGCCAGAGCTATGTACTCACCTACTATGACCCTTCTCCCTCCACTCAGCTACTGAACTGTACTCACCAAAGGGGATCCCATCTGTATACTGTGTGGGGAGGACAGACTATGACGGGAATACTAAGGCCAGAAGGGACTGGGAATGTCACTCCCCTCAGCTACAACTGTGTACTCACCTACTCTGACCCTTCTACCTCTACTAAGCTACTGAACTGTAGTCACCTGGGGCTATCCCATCTGTGTACTGTGCGGGGAAGACAGGCAAAGACAGCCATGATGAGGCCAGAAGACACTGTCTACCCAAAGCAAAATACCTGCCTAATGTGCATCTGTACTCACATCCTGCCACATATCCCGATAAAAATGTATGCATCTGAGAAGTTGACTTATGTATGCTGTTTGTAGTGGTTGGTGTAACATTACTTGAAAGCCCAGGAGGGCCAGTTGCTGAAATACAATCACCAGGCCAGTGACCATAGTAGCATTGTGTTGCTGTCTGCCAAATCACAAGTGATGTTTAGCTACCTGGGAGGGACCAATTTACAGATCATGGTACACTCTGTGATGTGCCTAATCAACTAGAGTCATCTTTAATAGATAAGCCAAGATGAAAATGGTGTGGACAATAAGAGCAACCCAACCAGCATGCAAAATCAATGGCAGACAAACAAAGGTACCAAGATGCCGCCTCTAAATGCATCTTGCAGTATCCAAATACACAATGGACTGACCACTTGTCAGCAAGTAACATGTTCAACTAAATGGTCCTGGGTCTGCAAGCATCACATTTTACTACGTCCCAAGATGACCTAGACCACATCCTGCCCAGCCACTGCTTTAACTGCACTGCTGGAATAATAGGAGTGCATGAATAGTCACCCAAGTAGCAAGATACTCACACACCCTGAAGCAAGGTGACTTGAAATAGAATTTATCATCTCCTCAAATGTCTGGTCCATGCAGTTGATAGTAGGTGTGTCGCTCACATAAAGGGAGAATTGCAAAGCCAATGTGTATTTGCCATAAAACAAATGTCACTGTAAACATTTGGAAGCCCATGTCAGAATACAACCTGTAGCATCCTGTCCATCACTTCAACAGGTCTATCTGTGATTGGAAACATAGAGACCCCTCCAGAGACTGCCACTCCTCCTCTGGATGAAGCCCTCAGTGATGATACAACTCCTGGACGTGTAGATGTTGAGGATGTCACTGGCCCATCTGGGGTACCTGGTCAGATGACAACGGTCAGCCTCATCATGACATATTGACACCTCCCAGCCCTGTAGCATCAACATCTGAGGCAACCTTTCACCCACAAGCCTCTTTCCAGAGGATACAATCCACCATTGTGTGCATCCTAGTCTAGGTACCTGAGTCTTATTTGGACACCTCGGACAATGATGGACCTGGACCCAATAGTAGGTGTCAGACTGTGCCAAGGGCATAGGCATGCAGGGATAGGTTGCATGGGAGGGATGGTGTGGGCCAGGGGCATGAGGCTGCTGGGGCTGGGTCTGGCCAGGACACCATCATCCAAGTCTTGAGAGCATACCAACAGTCCCAATGCATGATGGGCCAGGTACATTTTGAACTCAGGGAGATCAAGGAGCTACAGAGGAATAACCACCATGAAGTCTTACAACAGTGGGAGGTCCACAGTACCACCTTGGCCTCCCTAACAGGGGCGCTGAGGAACATCAAGACCACAGTGAGCAGGAATAAGGGACAACAACACATCACTTCCACTGCCCCCTTGGCCCCCTAACATCGTCCCCTTCAACATCTGGGCAGCGAGTAGAAGGGAGGCCCTGCTGGGGAAAAACCTACCTCAGACACCCCTGCCTCTGTAGCTGAATGATGTGCAGATGCCAAGACCTCAATCACTGCCAAGAAGTCATCTCTTTCTGATGGAACTTCTTTGCGTGCCACTGATTCACTCTTTTGACTGTTCTACAAACACTTTCCATGTTCCAGGATAGTAGGACAATGGAATTTGGACTTCAAATGTTGTGGCAGCTACTCTAATGATTACATTCACCATGACAGATCCCTTCACTGTGTGTGTTTGTTTTTTCTCATTACTCTGCACCTTTAACTTAAGAACACCTGTAAATAAACACAATCAACACTCAATCTATGTCCAATAGTGCTTTTGAGAATGTTTTGGGATGTGCAATCACTACCAACACAAAACACAAATGGTCTGTCACCCACAAATTCTTTATTTGCACTGTACAGCCTATAGACTGCAAATATGCCTGTCCTGTAATAGCCAAGAATAACTAAACATTGATTCACCTGTATAGATATTCCAAAGTACTGTCCACCTGACCAGCTATGTCAGACCCTGTACCATAGGATAGGCAAACAGATAGGAAGATAATGTCCCCAGCATGACCCTTATCCCATGCTAAAACTGCAAAAATGTCTATCCAACTTTACATACCACATGAAACAGACAGAGACCAGTACAATGGTCCCTAGTCTGAGGCCCATCCTATTACAATGGTTAGGCATCCACTGCCATGTCACTCATCTATGTCAGTGTAATGGCACAGCCACTGAGGCCTGCACTGAGGAAACACTTTGACAGCTATATACAGGGCATATATAGTAATATTGTCAACACAATGTGAAGGGAGAATGCAAGAATGGGCCACAATGGCATGTCTCAAGGGCACATGACCACACACATGAGACTATTGGATAAACATACCAGGGCAAACAGGTCCATTCTCAAGCCCAGGTAACTCCCCTCCCACTGTACATGCAGCCTGGGCAACCAAATGTGTAATAAACAGTACCTGGATCCATTTCATGGCCCATTCACATGTCAGAAATGCCACTTGCACCTGCCAATGACACAACTCTGAAATGTCCACTTGAGGGTGGCATGGGGATGAGACCTGGACGTAAAAAGTCACATACAAGGAGTTTAGGGACACAAAGGCATTCTTGAAACATGAAAAGTCAAATCTTCTGTAGTTTCACTAACAGTGCAATATGACTGCACAGATCAAAGGAGATGCTCAAGAGAGGGACATCTTCAAGTCTGATGTAGCCAGCAAATCTTGCCACTATGATGCATTGCATAAAATGTCCTGTCTCACGGTAAGAGACATACCTGCCACAACATATCATGGCCTGTACAGTAGCCCATGCAGTCTGAGTAATCACAGTACGTCAAGTACTTACACTCAGGTGAAGACTGATTGATGAGATCTGCCTGCATGTCTCCACCTTCATCCTCATCACTGTCATCCTCACTTGGCAGTTCCGGATTCTCACCCCGTGGCACTGCCAGCTCCACCTCATCAGGAATGTATGGGATGTTCGTCCTCAGGGCAAGGTTGTGGAGTATGTAGCGGGCCACAATCACCTTACAAACTTTTGCAAGTCGCAATTTGGATTTTTCCTACATCTGGCCCTTAGTGCAGAGAAAAATGGCTGTGAAACAGTGTGTGCACTATTTCACTCAGGCTGCAGTGGCAGTCCTGAAGAAAGGTTTTTGTGAGCTCCTTATGGGTGGCAAAATAAATGCTGCAGCCCATAAGGATCTCCTGGACCCCAATGTCCTGGGTACCTAGATACCATATACTGGGGACTTATAAGGGGGGTCCAATGTGCCTATCAGAATTGGAATATGGAGTCACTAAACTATAGTGACAAATTTGGTAAGTAGAGAGAGCATAACCACTGGAGATCTGGTTAGCAGAACTTCAGTGACGTAGTCAAGCATACTGACAACATACATAGGCCACAAACTATGAGCACTGGGGTCCCGGCTAGCAGGGTCCCAGTGAGACAGGTAAAGCACACTGATAAATTGGATTAAACTATGAGCACTGGGGTGCTGGCTAGCAGGATCTCAGTGAGACAGTAAAAACTCACTGACAAACACTCACAAACAGGCCCCAAATGGGGGTAACCTTGCTAGAAAGAGGCTACTTTCTCACAGCGG